>NC_141380.1:11470724-12193224 GCF_017979445.1 Akebia trifoliata | reverse complement strand
GGACGAAAATGGTGAACTTAAATGATTAGGGCAATTTTGACATTTCAATCATGAGAAATGTCTAGAGTAAGGTTCAAGGATTGTTTTGAAAAGAGGGATTTACGAAATGGACTTTTGATAAACCCCAAAAGTAAATGATTAAATTGAAAGAGAAGTTAATGGCAGGCAATATAAAATAATTTTTCCCAAATTATAAAGGTAAATTCAATAAAGAAAATTAATAATTTCATCAGAGAAGGTATCCATTTGGTAAAGATTTACCACAATGGGTATCATTTTTCATAAAATTTGACGAAAAAGTGTAATTTCAGAATTGAAGGTATCTCCTTTATGCCTTACTCATTTGTTTTCCTAATTATGATTATGATTATCATTGGATGTATCTCAAAATATCTGAGTAGCTCTGCAGGTTTTAGCAATGAGAGTCTTGCTATGCACCAGCGTGTCACAGAGTGTACGCCGATTGGACATTAAAGAACACAGTTCCCTAGACAAGGCTCCACCCAAACATATGACTAACAGTGTCAACTTCCTTGTGGTTGTTGCAACACTTATCGTCACCGTCTCCTTCGCTGCTGGTTTTATAATGCCCGGAGGAGGAGAAGGAAGTCACAACAACAACAACAACAACAAAGGCATGACATCCATGCTAACAGAAGTAAAGAGTGTACTTGATCAGCAATACCATAGCATTGTATACCTCTATGGGGGCTGCAATTAGCCTCCAATGGGCTTCCTTAGGTGACATAGATGTAGTGGACTTTACGCTTGAATGGAGTATGACTTTGTTGGATATATCACTTGCAATGGTGGCTGTAACATTCACAGGAGTAAACCTGGTGGTGAGCAAACTTAGTTGGCTTGCCATCATCGTTACGGTCACGAGCTTCATATGTCTCCTCTCTATTTTAGCTCTCATCATTCCACTTCAAGCACCAACTTTTCCCAAGAACCATTGGACTCAGTTAATCTCCTACCTTTCCTTTTGTTTGATTTTGCTCATCACCAAACATGACATTGACCTTTGGTTCATGTACCCTCCAATGCCATGTCACCACTGCTGCAACCATTAGTTAATAAAAGCAAACAATTGTTGGAAATTATTTGTTGTTTTTCAAACGATTATCAAAGGATTAATTCATACTAGTGTGGATTGCATACATATTTCTAAAGGCTGCACATGTCTACAAAATTATTTTTACCCTGCTCAAGCTCTCGTCTTGTTGGAAAGTCTCATTGTGTCCTGTACCTGTCAATCTTTTTACATGGTATAATAGAATAGATATTATGAGCATCATCCTTTCATATCAAATCAACGAATCAACATGTTCTAATAAAAATGATCACAATTTAAACAAAAATCTTTAAGATGGGAGAAGGGCAAAACTTACCACATAAAGTGATTAATAGAGCTCAAAATGAAGCTTGAAAATAAAAATATTATGATCATGGTATGGCGCATAATTGTTTATAAATTAATAATCAAATAGCACGAACAAGACTTCAAAACCGTCTTTTTTTAACTCTGACTCACTACGACTGTAAGGCTGCTAACCAGTTGCCTTCATTGGCGGTAGATGGAATAACATTCAAGTTTATGTTTCTTGTGGACATTCCTGTCAAAACCGATCATATATAAATAAGCACACACCTTCCAAGAACCTGAAAAAAAAAAAAAAAAATATTCTTACATACTAATATCCATCTTGAGAAATATCAAGGATCAAGGGCCCTAGCAGAAAGACATTAAAATTAATGGAAGAGTTCAGGAAAATTTACCAAGGGCTCCCTACTAGACGCAACCGGTGGCAATTATCAGTCCTCTTCCATTGGAACAACAGGAAAATCGAACCTGTCTTCTTCAATTGGTTTGTTGATGATAGAAGCAGGCGATGGTATGAGGGTATCAAGGAAGAACAAAATGATAAAGAAAATTTATTTGATAATATCTCAAAAAAGATGGCTAAAGCAGTCCTCTCTAGTCTCTAATGCCACTCACCAAAAGATACTGTATGTTTTGGTAAGTTGGTATTTACTGCATCATACAAGGAAATAACGGAGAGGATAAAAAATCTTAAAAGAAATCAGCCAAGAGACAGGAGTTCAACATGCAACCACTGATTGGACAGCTTGGAATTGATTGTCTAATTAGTATAAAGATTCACCAAATGGTACAAGTCTGACTAGATACTAACTTCTTTTTTCATAAGCATGCGAGTTAGTGGTTAGTTATCAGTAGGTGAACGCGGGTTTTGAATCCAGGTCGTGGTATCAACTCTCACAGACTTTAACCAACTTAACAAGTTGGCACCTTAGACAAGATTGTTACTTGTTTTGTGTGAATGCTTCTTGTTTCCTCGAGTTCATAAAACTAGTGTTTATGCTTCTAAACGACGTCCAAGGTGTCCAACAAATACTAAATTACTAGGAGAAATGTTTAGCAGAACAATTAGGCCGTTAAAAACATTATGGAAAAAGAACATAAATATGTGAATTTGCATCATGGGAAGAACTTATTAAACTCAAATCTAACAAAAGGATATTTATTGACATAGGATCCTCTTCACCACAATTGCGGCTATTTTTTAGCTCTCTCCTGATTTCTGGTGTATCCTACATTAATGAAAAAAGGGATCATGTATAACCAAATAACTATCTATGCGTTTGGATAGAGCTTCTTGACAACTTCTGCTCCTACGAGGTGCTAGCAAATGTTTGGATAGGTTTTTGCTCTTGCGTGGAGAGGTTTTTTGCTCTTTGTTGAGAAGTTGCAAGAACCTGCTCTTCCGCGGAGAGGTTTTTTGCTCTTGCGGAGAGAGATTGAGCTTTTGCTCTTGTGCAGAGAGGTGTATCCACACAGAGCCCTATATTAACAAAAGTCAGCATCCTATCTATTTTAAAGCTCTTACCAAGTAATGTTTCTAGTATTGAATTAGATGGTTGAGATTATCTTTATCATCCTTTGTTAGTTCATTTTTATACCTGCATGGAAATAAATATAATTAGAGCCGATTGAAGTAACTAATATATGAATAACATACAATTGCTGAATGAAAACCACAATTGTTATATTGGATATTCCATCTGTAAGTTTCATGCTAATTTTCCAAAAAATGCTGACACATATGAGTGGGGTTTTAAGAATCGACTGTCAAGTGAAAATTCATCAATTTGTCTCATTTATCTGAGCTTGCTTAAACAGGGTCGGTTTTGCAAGTTACTCAGCCTTGTTGTACCAAACAAATAAATATAGCAACCCAACCAAGTCCCCCCACACGTCAAGAAGCGGAGGTCTTGAGTTCGAATCCCCATTTAGGGGAAACCCTCAGGGATTTATTCCAGAAAGGACCTGGTGCGTTTGGGACTGCACGTGCCCCGAGGATTAGTCGGGCATTCTAAGAGGCTTAGATACCTCGGTTCCACAAAAAAATCTCATGTATATTTGAACTTTTCACCTATGTAATTAAACAAGGACTTTGTTCTAATGGAATGGCAGGTTAGTCATTTCATAGACTTTGAAAGAAAATGCGAAAAATCTCACAATCCCTTATTTCATGACAATGGAATTTCCTGTGATCCTCTCCTTTTCAACCAACTACTTTGAAAATTGCCTTTCCAGTCTGAACATTTCTATAGGGAAGGTTTTCCCACAATAGACAGAAATAACGCTCAAGTCTCACCAAAACAAGGCAAGATACTGATAAAGGAAAAAACAAAAATATACCTTTGCACAAATGCAAGAAGGGACTGGTGCCATATTACAGGCATGACCCTTGAATCCTCAAGGAATCTCATAAAATGAGTAACAAGAACATCAAACACACGTTAAGGCAGAGCATATTTCTTATCAAGAAGCAGCTTTGTGAAATAACTGCAAAATATAAACAGAGAAAGAAATTGTCAAGATTCTTCAGTAGTTTACTATAATACTACAACTGATATTGGTTTCTGAATAGATTATGTTATGAAAATGGAAAAAATAGTTGACCACAAACAAGAAGAAATTAGATCATATTACTAATTAATTCCTCAGTGACATCGATTGATAAAATAGGAAATTCTAAGGTTACTAGATGCCAGTCAAGTTCGATAGGTCACAAAAACAGTGTATGCTTTTAAGCTGTGCTCCTTCACTGGGGGTAACAGCTTTTTAAAACAATCATTCCGCCACCCATCCTAGCGTGTTGTCTCCTGGTATCGATTTGGTCATCTCAACCAATCCTACCATTTTCTTCTAATAAAACCTTTTCCTTCCCAAAAATAAAGGAAAAAAGGAATGATAATTCATCTTCCACTAGGCTTTCAAGTATTTCCACTCTTATTACTATCTATAGCACCATTTCCAGTACAAATATACCTAGCTATGCAGATGTGTGTCCAAGATGATTTTATAGTTCTGTAACTGAATTCAAAAACATATCATTCTGAGATGCATTGGATCCATTCTTTGTATACAGATTTCTTTGCAGTTTATTAGTGCAAGACAAAATATATCTATAGAGTTTGTACTTCATTTGACGTTGAAGAGGGGCTCTTAAACGCCCCCTGCCATACTTTCAACTAAATTAGTGACATATGTGAATTCATATTACAGTTAATACATTACTTCTCTAGATCTAAGGCACAACATCTGAATAAATTTCTACATTTTACACATGATCTAATTTTTTTTATGAGTACTAGAAGGTGGCATGTGCAAACACACATGTATCAAAAGGGCTTATCTGTAATTCAAAACATTGGTTAAAGGGTGCATGAATATTACATAGTGAAAAGGATATTTTTGTAACTTTGAAAACTATTCTAAATTCATGGGCTGCAGTTTTCTAGGTTTTTACCACTATGACCCTGATTATATTAAGTTTAAATGTAAAAGTGGGGGCATTTGTGGGATCCAAAATTTGGTGTCAAACCCCTTCTACTCCCCTTCTTTCATTATAATAGTAAAGACAAGATTTCATTGAAAAACAAAGTAGGGAAAAAAACAAGACAACATCACAACTTCAGAATCAAGTTCAGGTCAACTACCTAGTTGTGCCACAATACTCCATCTCAGCGAGCTTCAATAGTGCAACACTATGGAACCAAAAGAAATTTGTGTTAGCATGCATTAAAAGCTATGAAATATGAACTTCATGAGCTAATGATTATCTATCTAAGAAACCATATAGATCAAACCATTAAAGAGAGCTATCAAATACCTTGAATGAAGAGGAGGAATAGAGACCTTTTGAATTATGCTTCTAATAACGACAGCTTCCCTGAGATTGCAAGTCCCAGACTGTATATAAAAAACAAATAGTTAGATTAGAATGAACAAATTCAATTTCTGTCTAAAGATTAAAGAAATGAAAATAAAAGAAAATAGTCTACTCAGAATATTTAAAGAATTTCTAACTATGATTTAGTTATTATGAACTCCATGAAATCACATAAAAGAAAGATGGGAAACTAAGAATGATTCAAGTTGGTCAGAACCAAGGAGAAGAAAAGATTATGTGGGTATGTCAAAAGGGAGTTTAGGTGGTTAACATGAGAATGGTTCACAGTTTCGTGCCGATTCAGACTATTTCAGCAAAACATTTTAATTTCAGCCAAGACAGAATGAACCATTGAATGCTCTGTTCATCTCAGAATGTTTCAGCATGTTAAGGAATGCTTCAGACGAGAACTTTGGGTTTTTATTTTTTTGGACGGAAACAAGATTTTAAACATTGACCATGAGGAGAGGGAAAGTAAAAAACGTAAGAGATTAAAATATAGTCCTAAGACTATTAATACAAAAAGTAATTGACAATTTATATTTAGGAAGTGAGGAGTTCACTGACTTTCACTTTGTAGAATCATTCAATCAGTCAATTTATCATAAGTAATAGCAAAATTGCATGGCCAAAAATTTTATCAAAGCAGAAAAAAAAAATTATAGTGCCAAAAAGAATGACTAAGCAAAGTTGTACAAATAATAACCATATACATACTGCCTAGATACTAAACAACAAATATAGATATGATTCTAAAGATTGTTTTCATTTTACAAATACTTTAATATTTATTTGCAATACACATCATATGCCACACACACCAAACCTCATCTATTTTGCAAAATAGTGACACTTTCTACAGCTAATCGACGACTCTCAAAATATCTAAAGATGATACTTTAAAGGATATTGTGATAACACCATATCTTAAATTGGTTATGTTCCTGATCAAGACAGATTGGCTCAATAGTTTGTGATCTTCTCTCTATAAAATAATATTTTTATCTTCTAAGTGTATCATCAAATCATAAATTATGATGTCAAGGCATGCTTATACCATTAGTGTTCTACTATTGGGGAGTTTGGGGGGACTCAATTAGAAGACTTTGTAGTTCGATGGTGGGAGCTTGTTCACTGGTGACTTCTTTTCTTGATCTTCTTTATTTCAGTTTTTGGGCCCTCTCTCACACTCTGATTTTGTTTCTTTAAAATTTGTTTTCTCAATTAAGTTAATTAGTCTTTTAGATATAAAAAATATACATATATGATAGATTTTGAACACACATTCTTTCCATATTGGTTTAATATTAAACCAAATTTTAAAACATACGAAAAATGTGACAATAATACATAAAAATAATCATTACAGTGATCACTCATTTTAACTTCTTCAAAGATTTACATACCTCACAAAGTGGAAACAAAACTCCTTCGTTGAAGGTAGCCACTACGTCATATTTTACAAAAAACGACGGGCCAAAGCCGTCGTTTTTTGAGAAAATGACGGCCCCCCGCCGTCGCAAGAGCAGTTGTAAATATCGATGTCGTTTTTAGTAAACGACGGTTGGGCCGTGTCAAGAATGTGTAGTGTAAAACGACGGTTATGGTCTCTCAAAATAAAACGACGGCCCAAACCCGTAATTTGTTTTGACGAATTTAAATTAAATTAATAGATATAAACGACGGCTTAGAGCCGTCGTTTTTTTGTCAGAATTTTTTTTATAAAATAACCTCAATTGTTTGTCATTTTTAATATTTTTCACCTAAAAAGAAAATGAC
Source organism: Akebia trifoliata (assembly GCF_017979445.1). Classification (NCBI taxonomy): domain Eukaryota; kingdom Viridiplantae; phylum Streptophyta; class Magnoliopsida; order Ranunculales; family Lardizabalaceae; genus Akebia; species Akebia trifoliata. Next base: position 12,186,184 of record NC_141380.1, on the reverse strand, counting down.
AATTTCATTGGACAAAATATTGAAATTTAACAAAATAAATAAATACACACAAACAAAAAAAAAACAAAAATTTACATTTTTCAAATGGAAATCATTTTCCTTCAAATTTTACATGTACAATACACAGTCCAACATGCCCCGTTTTCATGGTGTCGATTTTAATACACATCCCAATGTTTAAAATGATTTCTCAAAAAATATCTTCTACCAACTTCACTTGACTTGACTTGTAGAAATCAAAATCAACATTTATCTTTCTCGGTCCTTGGAAGAATGACGTCGCGATTCTTAAAGATAACATACATTCCTCCTTACAACATATTGCCGAAATCTGTGGTTGAAAAATTAAAAACATTGTCAGATATATAGTAGTGACACCGACTATCTAAAGCAATCCAAGTAATTATGCAAGAAAGATGAATATATTAAATTACAAAATAAAAGAGTTCTCATAACTATCATTATCAAACATTTAATTATTTTATTATAATTTTTTATGTTTAGTGTCTATCTACAATATAAAGCAAGAAAAGTACCTCTGTTCAGTAAAACTTTATTCGAAATTTGGGCCAATCAATAATATCACCGCATGTCAAATCAGCGAATGTTCCTTCTCCACTCTGTAGAATCACATTCCCATCAAGGACCTCATCTATAAGAATATCGTAACTATCTGGATCTGCATTAGATGCACCAATCACTCTTCCTTCGGCAACACAATCATGTGGTCGTTGTAAGCGATTCACCTTACAAGGACCTGCCTGTATGCTTGGTGGATTAGAATGTGACTCATGATGTGGAGAATCAGGCCTTACCTATAAAATCATGTAGACAATATCACTGCAATAATAGAAGTTCACTCATCTATCAAAAGTAAAATGCCAATGTTATACCTGTGAAAAACTACCGAGATTGGTGTCAGACCGCATTGGTGTCCTAGTAGAAAATTTTGATTGTTGTAAAGTCTCATTCATCTTTTGCACCGCTTCCGTCAACTTATCCACTCTATTATGAAGGATTGTCGTCTCATATGCCAAGGCTTGCTTGTAAGGAATTGAAGCACGCACGGAAGTCTTGGAAACACCTGAACCCATTCCCCGAACACGACCCCGACTATCAGGACCACAAACCTGTACAAAAAGTGTATAATATCAATACCTACTAACGATATGATATCATACTTACTAATATCATAATTACAAAATATCCTAATTAAAATAATGCACATACCACAGCCACGGGGTCATGGTCTAGATCGTTATGTTTATTAGAAGGGTCATTAGCAATCATTCTATTGATGGCCTCCTGCAAAATAAATAATAATTAAGAAATATAAATCATTAGCAATATGTTTGTATTGGCTGGGAATTCTGCCTGCAAGCTTAAACACAATGAACACGGTTCACATTGAAGTAAATCTCTTGCTTATATAGACATGATAACAGGACTGGAAGAGCATGTAGGACAAACTGATTTCAAAACCACGAAGACAAAATGAAGAGATCATAGCCATGTAATAGGTGAAAAATAAGTATTGAACATTTTAAATTCACTCCTAAGATATAAATAATGTATCAACCCAATATACTTAGATGACTTATAAGCTTCAACAATGATGATGGATGAATCCAATATACTTAGATGACAATCATTGAGATAAGAACACATATGCCATCAACTGCAAACAGATCATACTTGATCATATCATCATCACCGTTGTAAATGCAGTTTACTCAAATACACAAGAGCTTTCGTGAGGTTCAATGCTGGATTTTGATGTGACGACTACATTGTCATGCTCCTTGGAAATATCTTTCTTAAAATCAAGGGATCAATTGTATGTGAATAATTTCTGTTAATTAGCATGTCGGGTTGGTTTGAATTCTATGTTGTATGTGTTTATGATTTCTGGTTCAAATCCTAGGCAGCATAAAAAGTTAATAAAAAAGGGAAAAAAATGATGAAGAAGGTGAAGAAAGAGAGAACAGGTTGGGATAAATCATTTAGGATTGTATTAAAATGAATTAAATTGGTTACCAATAACTCTAAAAGAGTTATCGAGAAACAAGTTGCAGGATCAGCCCAAACAAAAAGGCCCATACAAAACTTGCTGTACTCATAATTAATTCCCACGCCAAACCAAACAGCCTATCACATTTATTCTTCCTACACGTGTCTCACTATAGTCATCCTACATCCCTGTGGACCACAAGTCCCACGTGGCCATGACCATCCCCGCCGGCTATGACACGTGGACATCTAATAGTAGTAGAGGACAACTTCATGTAGATAGAGTCCACCTTCAGCTCTCCCCCACTTATTTCAAAAGTGTTATCCTTCAATAATTGCATCATACGTCATCCACACGGGCCAATGCTAAAAGCTATGGGTCATTGCTACTCAATTTTATAAATTTTAATTCAATTTTTTTTATCTTGACGAACTTTGGCTGGCTGACGTAACCAGGTTCTCTTAGTTGGACGAATCAATTGGACAGTTAAAGGCAACATTAGAGGCACAAGGACGGATTCTTGCAACCTTACAAGAAGATTCAAAGCTGCAGAGACAACTTCTAAATGAAATGATATAAAGGTTCGCTTCTTTGGACTCCCAAGTATGAACATTTGTCAAAGGAACTCAGCAAGGAGAAAGGGGAGCAGTCTGGAGAAAAATCAGTGAATTAATTGATCTGCCTCATGTTGAGCATGAAAGAGCAAACCATACGCGCACCGTTCGTTTGGACTTTCCTTGGTATGACAGAATAGATCCAACGGGGTGGGTCTATAGAGATGAACAATTTTTTCTACATCACCAAGCTCCAGATAAACAAAGATTGCTCATAGCCTCTTTTCACATGGAAGGGAGGGCATTACAGTGGTTTCAATGGATGCAAAAATCAAATGCTACTACAAGATTCCTTTGTTGGACGAAACTCGATAAGTTACTGTCCAACCCTATCCCTTATTATCAAAAGGGGGAGATCGAAAAAATCATGCAAGAAATGTTTACAGTGCTTTACCGTGTTACCAAGCAGGGCCTTTGTGTTTTTCATTCAAAAAATCATTTTAAAAATTTCAAGAAAATGAAAATTGCAAAAATGAGGTACAGCTAAAGTTTGGTATAATTCAGATTTGGCCTTAAATAAATTAGCACAAATATACAATTAATGTATGATATCATGTCTTCCAACTGGTAGACAAATTCTGAGTGCTCATTTATTATTTTGCATAGTTCAGTATGTTCATGGGCCCATATCAATTGATGAACATAATAGGTATTCATAAATTATAGCATTGTGAACACAAAAAGAGGAATGCATATTTCTCAGCCAACATCTTGAGGTATTGGCCTGTTTTAATACATAGTAATGCTAAAAAAACTATATATCGAGAAATATACAATCTCTCTCTATTCTTTTCCCTGTTCTTGCCTACAATTTGGAGAATTGAGTAGCTGACGTGGACACTTTAGGCTTTGTTCTTGGCGAAGTATTACTGTCATTGTGAGGATGGCATTTTCCTTAAGTCTAGATGTTTTGGCCAAGACATTCTGGAATAAGAACATTTTGAAATGAAACACTCATAGAATAAAATTTCTCGGAGGATTGTTTCAGAAAGGTTTTGTCCATCGACATTCTAGGTTTGTTCTACTTTAGGAGGAGTGTGGGAAAAGCTAGTTAAGTGAAGAAGGAATAAAAAAAAGATTATAGTTCAGATCTAGGTGTGGAAACTCAATGCTGAAGTGTTCACATTCAGATACAAGATGAATTCAAAATATATATATATAACAGATCAGTCAAACACTAGAACAAAGAGGTGTTCACGAAAATAAATAAATAAATTATTCTCACCGTTTGTTGGCTTTTGGCATGGCTAGCAATGTATATGTCTGTCCTGGTAATCTCCTTATGAGGATCTTCTTTACTTTATAAATGAAACAGTCAAATATGTAAATAAACAATATATACATATTTCATTCCTAACATGATATTAAACTTACCAATTCATCAGCAAGCCGGGCTTGTCCCTTTCTACCAGAGGTATGAGTGTTTTTATTTTCTTGTCTAACACGCTTCCCAGTAGCCCTCAAAGCTTGGCCCTCAAGTGTCGAGTTGAAATCGACAAACCTCTCCCAATCTTCTTTTCTCACGTAATGAGGCACATGTTTTTTTCTTTCCGCATCCGTTGGATATTTATCATACACGTTCCGACGGAGATTACTTTTCCATTCTTTCCAACATAAGTTTGCTTTTTTTATTACCCAATCCTTATGCCATTTTTGAATTTGATAGGTGCCCTACAAAGAAAATTAAATAAGATGTGTTATATTTGTAATAAGTCATAGTTATAACAAGTAAAAATAAATCATTTAATACACATGCACTCACACTGATAGACTCCCAAATTTGTTCTTTGAGCCTAGTAGGCACATTGGTCCACCTATCATATATAAGTGGCACATGTGTCTTTACTACCCGCCCAATAGTAGTGCATAATTGAGATGAGTTAGGACCGATTGGTTGCCCATTTAGATTGAATTGAACTTGGATAAGCCCACCTATGAAAAATGAAAAGAATTAACAAAAACGTGATAACAAATATTGAACAAATGAATACAATATATTCACCATTTATACATACTCTCAATCGTAGATGTAGATGTGGATGCGGATGCGGATGTTGATGCGGATGCGGATGCGGATGCTGATACTGATGCGGATGCGGATGCCGATGCCGTATTAGGAGCGGATGATGATCGGCCAAATGACATAGTGCTGGAATCACAAATAGATTTTCAAGTCAAGTAATTTAAATAAAGGCAAATTAAAATGAAGTAAATAAAGGGGGAAAAAATAGCAAATACCATTCAGCACATACAAGATCCCACTCAAACATGAAGTCCAGTCCACTTAAATTTGTTATAGATCACGAGTAGTCATATCCGTCTTTTTTATCTCCCTCATTTTCTTATTTGCTTCAAATCTCAGCACTATTAACCTGATCGTTCAATCTTGTTATCATGTACACTGCTTCTAACACCAATTCCCAACTAATTCAGACCCGTCCATCTTCCAGTGCTGCTCATGTGGTCCCTGACATCCCATGAAACCCCTTATTTTCAATTCCTAGACCGAAATCTTAGACAAAACCCTTTGTACTGAATCCTCGTCGTCACTCTCCTATCCTGCTACACTCTCCAGTTCTTAATGTCCCAGTCAATCTTTACATACTGGCCCATAACACCTCTAATCTGATTCAAGGAAGGAATTCCAAGATAAAAGGTTAACCCTAGAGTTATCCTTACTTACCAGAGAGAAGATCAATTAGTTCCACACCAGTATGCCTTAGTTGGGCTTGCACATGGAATGTCAATAAACCACCTAGACTCTGCTGAAGGTCTTAGTGCCTCAGTTTCACTCCTGTACACAAATTAAGTATTTGATGTTTAACAGTGACAAGACTTTAACATGAGTTAGATTCCATTTCATGTTTTTGTTTGAAAAGTTGTACTTTTTATGATCTACTTGCAATAATTCGTTGTCTATGATATTTAGTTTTTATCTCAAGGATGTTGAAACACACACAGGTTTAACTGTCTTATGTTCCACATTTTTCATTGGTGTGTGAGGTAGGATCAACCCCTCAACGTAATGGAAGTGGCTCTTTTAGTTAATAGATTGAGCTATTGGCTCAACTTACCTAGTCAATTAAACCTCAACAGGTTTGAATTGATTGTTTTGTATCCAATCACTCATACTCATACGTGCTTAAAAATAATACGTTTCTTAGTAAACCAAATTTCCTTCTAGGAACTATATATATATTTTACATTATACTATTGTGAACATTGATTCTTTTTTTGTTTTTTGTTTTTTCTGGTTTGCCTCAAATTTGTTTCTATGTTTCAGAAACCTTCATGGGAGAAGACAGCTAAAATAATAAGAGAAAGGTATTTCGTGGTGTCATGGACATCACCAAATCAGCCAATATGCATGGCTAGTGGACTGCCTACAATATGAACCAAAAATTTTATCACAGTTTAGTTGGATCTGAATAAACTATACCTAGTTATGGACGGCACTAATAATATCCATCATGTATTCAGATCTCACGATTGGGTTCTTGATCTCCAGATTCAAGGGAAGCATCAGTTATTTTCAGTTAAGGTTGTTTCTTGGTAAGTCTGCAAACTAGTCCTTTTCCCAAACTTTCTAAGACATCCAGCTAGAAATATTATTCTAGACCTATGGTGAAACATTATTATATTGTGTATTTTTCTATCAAATTCCAGAGTTTTATCGAATATAATTTTCAATACTAATTGATGAATGGAAAAGTTTCATGTAGCACCATACATCAACGAAAAAAAAAATGCATAATTTCAAATCAACAGCAAATTTCACAGATGAGTGATAAAATTTCCTTAAAGGAGATAAGCGAATTTTATTCCAAAAACTAAAAAAAAAATCAGTAAGCATCGTTAAAATCATACCAAGAAATCGAGAAGATATCCAACCAGATTAAACAAACAAGCTCAATCTACTAAGCCTCAAGAGATGAGTAGAACCAACGATGAGCGAACCTTCGAATCAATACTGGAATCGCAGAATCCGTAACAGAACTTTGAGATCTGCAAATAAATAAAGGTTAAGAAGTGATCAATCAACATCTGTGGAATAACAATTTATTCAGATCAAACACAAAATCTAATAAATCTTCTTTCTGAATAAGTGGAATTCAAAAGAAATATCCGAATCTTATCTGCATTTTGTTCTCTAGAAATTAAACTTCCTTTAAAAATTTGACTAATGGTGTATCAAATATCAATCAAAGCAAATATTAAAATTAAAAAACAATAAGATAATTGAAGAACAAATCAGATTTCTATTAGAAGCTCTCGAACGGAATCGAATAAATTACTAAACATTAAAAAATAATCAAAGAAGATTACCAAATGGATGTAGAAAACATTACGCCTGAGAGAGAGAGAGAGATCGAGAGAGAACTACCGCGCGAAGCTCTCTGATTCGTAAGTCCGAAAATGAAAATCGCGAAAGAAGAAATCGAAAATGCGATTTGTTCTTTTGAGATTTAAAACTCTAGGGTTTTTTTTAAGAGGAAGAAGAAGCAAACGAGAGAAGAAATCGAAAATCCAATTTTCACTCTAGGGTTTCTTTTTTTTGAGGAAGACGATAACAGAGAAGAAATCGAAACTGATATTTGGTAAAGGTTGGTGCGGAAATAGTGTTACGCTATTTTTATTAACGCCACACCAATCGGTGTAAGCTTAGTAAAAGTTGGGGTGGCAATAGTGATTCTTTTATTAATTAAATGACGGAGTAAATTAGTCGTTTATAATCGACTATTATAAACGTCATTAAGGGTTAAATAACGGGTGAAACCCGTCGTATATAAACGACGGCTTTAGTCCGTCGTTTTTTCCACAATAGTTAGTCGTTTTTCACTGTTTATGACGTAGTGAGCGGGCTTATAAATAGACTTTTTTTCAGAGCTTGATACAAAGAAAAATGGAGTCTCTTATTCTTTCGAATATCTTCTTTAATCCTTGGAAGCAAGACAAGATTGTAGAAGCATTGGGCTTTTCTCGTGCCCAAATTGGAAGCAAAAATTATAATGGCTTGGTACAATGCATTGGCTGATCACTTCTCAGGTTCCACCAAGTAAAGAACATCTTCCCAAAGTTCCTATGAGGGAATGTGTTTAAATGCTTTGGGCATTTTACCAACTGTGTATTTACTAAGCAGTTTTCCAACTCTGCACATTATGTTTAAAGCCATTTTGATTCGAATCCGTATGATATATAATTCGAAAAGAAAAATCATAATCACAAGAAAAAGATGGCATACCCTTTATATAAATCAATGATGGCAGTGTCCAATTTAGGAAGGGGTCATGTTTCTATGGGTGGACGGCCAATCAAAGCAATTAGTAACTTATAAATTAAAAATCACATGAACCAAAGACAAAAACAAGGACATGGGAGACATTCTTGTCAATCTAATACTTCCCACTTCTCGGGTGTTACCAACTTTCCTTTCTGCAGTGAATATTTCTGTGGATTCTCTAGTCGGGTATTATAATATCCTAAGACTTTTGGGATACGTGTTATTTTTTAGTACTACGACTAAAATGGACTCCACAATTATGTGTGCACCTCCACATCAACAATGTGTGAAATGATGTCAATTATAATGTCACTCAAGCACGACTCATAAATTTATTACCAAATATGAAAAAAATTAAGATTTCATTTTCATATGTTGATCTAAGACTGATTATAAAAATGAAAATATGGTTACCTTCTCTCTTTATATTTTTCGAATTTGGTCGTATACTCAATATGAATTAGGCTACAAAGAAAACTACACTACTCCATTAAGTCCTTATTGTTTTTTTGTAAGAGTCGAGAGAACTATTGATGCTTCTGTTGAACTCAATCTCTTATTATTGAAAAGAGAGTGAGGGTGTAAAAGCCTTTTTGGCGTCCAATTTCTTGGGCGATAGCTATAGAGTTTTGACTTATCTTCTCTCTTTTTAGAGAGAGATATCTTGAACACCTAACTTAAGAGATTGACTAGTTGCACACCACTAATCGTTGGTTGCACTCCAACCTTAAGAAATCTTTTAATTTTTTTTTTTTTTTTTTGGGTTTTTTATAACATCTATTTTAACATATTGATTGTACTTCAATAGGCAACCTTTAAGGGTATAATGTTTATTCATCTTCCTACAACTTTGTATTCTTTTCTTGTACTTTACTTTGCTCGTGCTTTGGAAATGATTTTAGTAGTGTTCTCTTTGCCTTTAATTTGATGTACTAATTTTCTAATCTCTGTTTAGAAATTAATATGAACCTGTTTTTGGATCTCATCTCTTGGATTTTCATTATCTATGTTGATTTGAAGTGTTGACATGGATTCCGACGAGTTATTAAGCCTTACAATAGCTAGGCCCTAGGATAACTCTTTGGGGACAATCGATTTGACTTCAACCATTTTACCTTTCAATTCATGAAAGATTTTGAGCACCATTTTTTAAATTATTTTTGGAGTATAATCATCCAAATGGAGTGCAAAGGGGAATTTTTAAGTGATGGTGTGCAATTGGTAATGGGTGGTGTACAACTAGTTGGTCCTTTAAGTTAAATGTATCTTATTAAATTTAATCATACTTATATTACTTGAATACAAATCCAATAAATTATTTATAATTGAATTTTTAGAATATTACACAAAGCTCCATTCCATAACCTAAGTAATTGAGGGAACTGCACTATAAAGGAGTAGACTCGATTGGTAAGTTATAGTGCACGAATAGCAAACTCGTGCTTTCAAGTTCTACTTAAAATTAGTTATATCTCTATTTTTCAAATGGATAACACGTCTCATGACCTCAAACTTTTCTGATCAATTAGATTTTTAAGCATACAAAATCTCTCAACATAACTATTATTCTATAATTTTCAATAGATCAAGAATCATGCATATATCTCAAGAACCTATTCATGTTGCTAAGAATCAAAGTAAGGGTACTTAGTTTGTGTCATAGGTCAAAAACATTGATCTAATAATATATGTTGGATGTGTGCCTTTTCGCAATCCACGTGCCAACGCATCGAAGCGTGCAAACATCAATTTCAAATTCTTCAATATCCTGACTCACCTTCTCTCTCCTCTCTATTTGGATCGGCAATAATTCTAATGATTGATGGATATCACAATGTTCAAAACTCTATGATGTGCATCTCTCACTGTTATTACTATTTTGGAATGTCGATCCACTTATATTTCGATAGAGGACCTAAAGATCATTTCTTAGTAAGATTTCTATTCATCAAGATTCCCTATTAAAACTTAAAAGAGTATATTTCTAATTCTAATGATATTGGTAATCATCTTTATAGACACCCCAATTTGAACGGGCCCATACTTGAAAAGGCCCAAAAATAGTAGTTTTCCAATAAATTTGGTCAATGTGCCTCAAAATCCCAAATCATTGAAATGTAGCGTTTTCGTCAAAATTGAGGCCCCTAAGACCCCTTAAGGGTCTAATGGGCCCACAGGAAAAGGCTCGGCATGCTCCCATCTACCCCGTTCCACTAAAAAACATCGATTTTTGACAAAGTTGGCCAACGCCCTCAGGGGCCCAAATCACTGAAAAATGACATTTTAGATTGAACCGAGGCCCCTAAGACCACCCAATAGTCTAAGGGACCCACCAAAGGGATCGGACCCATCCTACGCCTTCTCAAACTTCATCGCTCCACGCTTGCATCCAAAAAATACTAAAAGCTCGATAAAATTCCCCAACAGGCCCAAAAAGCCCGATTTGCCAACATGTGGTATTTTTTATCAAATCATTGATTTCAAAAAATGTAAAAAAAGTAAAAATTTTAAAAATGTGAGACTTGGGATAACTACCCTTCATCTACCCTCCACTGCTCTGCCTCAAAATCCACAAACATTTTAAGCCCATTCAAACCCCATAAGCCCTTAATTATCCAAAAACCAATTTCCCACCTTACACCCTAACCTAAAATTAACCCCATATCACCTAAACCCTAAAACCTACCCACCCTAAAATCCAATCCAAAACAAGCCTTATCCAATCCCAAAATAACCTACAACCCAAGCCCAACACTAAAAGCCCACAAGACATCACTCATATCCAATTCATTATCCAACCCACAACCCTAACCCATTAACCACTACCCACATCAACAAATCACCCTCTCAACATCAAAAGATGACACATGTCATCATCCTCTTTTACCTTCCTCATCTAATCATCTACCCCTATCATCATTCTCTAAACAATTCATCTAACCCACATCACCTCTCTCCAAAATCACCTCAACCCATACCCTACCCTAACCTAACCTATCTCCATTCTCTAACATCAACAACTACCCACATCACAACCCATACCCTATACCCACTAACCTATCATCATTCTCTAATATCATCAACCACCCATATTACAATCCATATCTACACCCATCACTTTCTTTAAAACACTCCAACAAAATCATCTCTACCCATACCCCTCTCATCATCAACTAACCAACCCATACTCTTCTCTCTAATCAAACAACCACCATCAACCAATCAACCAATCTCATCACCTCATCCTCTAACCATTATTGCCACATGTCTTCATCCTCTTAATCCTCCAAAAAACCAATCTACCAACCTCTTACATAATCCATTCTCTTAAATCTACACACCTCACCTCCTCAACCAACTTAACACTCCTTCTCTAAACAATTCCCTTACACCCCCATTCTTCCCATCAACCATCACTCATTTCACCCCATCAAACACTTTACCCAAATGGATTTGGGTAAGATCCAAACCATTTAGGTTAAAATATAACTCATTTCCTTCATTACACAACTACCCTTACTTACATTCCAAATTTCATATCCTTTACTTTTAAAATCCATGCCATTCTTTATCATCCCAACTCTTCACCCCATTATACCCCTAAACATCTTCCAAGCATCTATAAATACCCTTCCCCTCCTTCCAAAAATGGTTACCAAATTTCACTAAGAAAAAAAAATATATTTTCTCAACTTATCTCTATTACTCTCATATTATCTTCTAAAAAGAAATTTCCACTCACATTCTACTAAGAACTCAAGAAGACTCAAAGAAGAAGAAGAAATGATAGAAAAGAAAAGAAAATATTGAAGCATCAAGGTGGGTTCAAAGTACACCCCCCCTCTCTATCTCTCTAACCTTCTCTTCCTCCCTCTTCTATTATCCCCTCCCCTCTTCACTTCGTTTTAAAATGGACTTAGGATGAATGGACTCCAAGGATTAGGTCTATTAGGATCATATCCATCAATAATTGGATCCTATGATTAAGTCGAAAGTAAAACCCTATGTAGGGTACAAATGCACACACGTGACACTTTATTTTCATCTTTTTAAAAATTAAAATGATCGAGTTCTTTGAGGTTACCGCCACTTGGAGGGGAGAAAAGGGTACCTAACCCCTTCCCTTTTCTCCAACCGAGCCGCTTACCCCGACCCTTAGGTTTGATTAGTTCCTTACCCATCGCGAGTCACTATATGCCAAAAATATCATTTTTTAGAAAATGTACATCGGGTGACCATTCATACCAACTTACAACATGAATGGTGGCGACTCAAATTATTAGTAGATGTAGTCATCGTAATGACGAAAACCACGTATCTACAACTAGTGATTCCACTGGAGAGATGGTTCATCCCTCGTGACAACTCGATCATTTTACAAAAAAAAAAAGATTTTTATCTACTAACATTGTTCGTTTGTTATTTCCTATGTTTTCTTTTTATTTTCCTTCACATGTCCACATTGTAATATTTATTTACTTTCGCTACTTGTATTACGTTATTGTAAGGGGGTCAATGAAAAAAAAATGAAATGAAAAATCTTGTTGCACGTGCACTTGCGAGCATAGCCCAATTCACAAGCCACCCCACCCTCAACAAATTTAGCTCTGATGCTTAGTAGTTCTACCGCTTGAGATCGTTATTTCAAGTGTCGGGGATGAACACATCAAATCCGATCACCAACCAGCGACTTGTGTATTTCAGTATGTATCGAGGTTTGAAGATCAGGTAGCCGTGAAACTACCTACTAGCCGCATGCATGTGCCCGATTAGACAATGCTAGGACACAAGTATCAAGTGCACATCGACCCCCAAAGCTAAGTTGTATTTGTTTAGTTGTTATCGGGCCTCGAAGCCCAAGTTGTAAGCCCACGAGGCCAAGTTGTATAGGTTAGGTGTAATTTTCTTTCTTTGCTTATTCCCTTGGTAAGAGGGGAAAAACCAGCTTTTTTATTTATCATGCATATCATAAATAAAAAATAAAAAATAAAACAAAAAAATTGGAAAAATGAAAAAATGTAAATTTTTTTTTGGCCCAAGCCAAAAACCAGAGGCAATATGCCTCAAGTTGAATTAACAAACATTAAAAAAAAATATATTTTTTTTAGTCAAAAATTCGTATTGGTCCGTATTTCAAGTATGGTTCGGTGTATTTTATGCCCATCCGTGTTTGAAATACGGATTAAAAAAAATTTGTTTTTTGTTTATTTTGTTCCTGACATTAGTCTTGACAACTTTTGTTCTTGTGTTTATTTTTCTTTTGATGTTTAAGGCTTGAAAATGCTTAAATGAATTATTTTTTAATTAAACTTAGGGACTACTCCTCGTCGTTTTTCTTTGTTTGATCAAAACAGAACTCGCATACATTCTATCGATTAAAGTTGACCCTACCTAACGTGGTATACTATCAACCTCGCCTACAATCAAATCCGTTACCATCCATCACCAATCATAAAAAATGGGTTCACGACCCGCACGACTCAGATTGGGTCCACGACCCAGATCCATCTCAACTGGGTCCCCGACCCAAATCCATTTTAACTAGGTTCCGGACCCAGATTCACTTAAAGTGGGTTCACGACCCAGATCCATTTCAACTGGGTCCACAACCCAGATCCATCTCAATTGGGCCCATGACCCAAACCTAGACCCATTTTCAACTGGGTTTACGACCTAGATCCCATTTAAACTGGGTCTACGACCCAGATCCATCTACAACTGGGTCCATGACCCAGATCCATTCAAACTGGGTTTACAACCCAGATCCATTTCAACTGGGTCCCCAACCCAAATCTACTACGATTGGGTCTATGACCTAGGTCAATTCAAACTAGGTTTACGACCCATGTCCATTTCAATTGGGTCCATGACCTAGATTCATATTCATTTTAATTGGGTCCATGACCCAGATCCATTTCAACTGGGTCCACGACCCAAATCCATTCAAATTGGATCCATGACTTAGATCCATTTCACACTGGGTCCACAACCCAGATCCAAACCCATTTCAATTGGGTCCATGACCCAGATCCAATTCAACTAGCTTGACGACCTAGATCTAAATCCATTTCGACTGGGTTTACAACCCAGATCCATACCCATTCCAACTGGGTCTACGACCCAGATCCAAACCCATTTCAACTGGGTTTACAACCCAGATCCAATTCAATAGGGTTTACGACCCATATCCAAATCCATTTCAATTGGGTTTATGACCCAAATCCAAATCCATTACAACTGGGTCCACGACCCAGATTCATTACAACTAGGACCACAACCCAGATTCATTTCAATTGCATCCATGACCCAGATCCATTTTCAACTGGGTTCACGACCTAGATCCAATTCAATTGGGTTTACGGCCTAGATCCAAATCCATTTCAACTGGGCTTATGACCCAAATCCATTTCAACTGGGTTCATGACCTAGATCCATTTTCAACTAGGTTTATGATCTAGATCCATTCAAACAGGGTCCACGACCCAAATCCATTCAAACAGGGTCCACGACCTAGATCCAGTTCAAACTGGGCTCGCAACCCAAATCCAGTTCAACTGTTCTCGCAACCCAAATCCAAACCCATTTCAGTTGGGTTTAAGACCCAGATCCACTACAAACCGGATCCATATCAAATTTCAAATCAAGTTCATAATCTAGCAAAGATAACAATCAATCAATCGACTCAAATGCATTCAACTTTCTCAACAAAAAAAAAAGAATTTTTTTTTTAAAAAGTGCCAATTGCAATCCTTGATCAAAGTCGGTGCCTAGAAAGATCTTACCCTGTTAATACGAAGAGAATAGACTACGTCTATTTAGGGAATGAGGTGATTTAAGAGTGTCATTGTGCCCCGCCTCTTCCTTGGAGATCTGTTTGGCCGGCGTTGATTTCAGAGAACTGAATTGGAGGCTACCAAAAACATTGGTTATTCCAAATTGATTTATCTAAGAAACTGCTCTTTCAAAATATTTTACTGATTCTGTGTCGATGTCAACTCCGTGATGATGAAACTACTTTTTCAAAATATTTTTCCGACTCCGTGTCGATGCTAACTCTGTGCTGATGAAATTACTTTTTCAAAATGTGTTACCGACTCCGTGTCGATGCCAGCTCTGTGCTGATGAAATTACTTTGTCAAAATATTTTTCCAACTCCGTGTCGATGCCAGCTCCGTGTTGAGGAAATTACCTTTTCAAAATGTTTTTCCAACTCCGTGTCGATGCCAACTCCATGTTGATGATATTACTTTGTCAAAATATTTTTCCAACTCTGTGTCGATGCCAACTCCGTGCTGATGATATTACTTTATCAAAATATTTTTCCAACTCTGTGTCGATGCCAACTCCGTGCTGAGGAAATTACCTTTTCAAAATATTTTTTCGACTCCGTGTTAATGCCAGCTCCATGTTGATGAAATTAATTTTTCAAAATATTTCCTGACTCTGTGTCGATGCCAGCTCCGTGCTGATGAAATGACTTTTTCAAAAACATTTTCTCGACTCCGTGTCGATGCTAGCTCCGTGCTGATGAAATTACTTTTTCAAAATATTTTTTTGACTTCGTGTCGATGCCAGCTCCGTACTGATGAAATTACCTTTTTAAAATATTTTCTTGACTCCGTGTTGATGCCAGCTCCGTGCTAATGAACTTACATTTTTTCAAAATATTTTTTCGACTCCATGTCGATGCCAGCCCCGTACTAACGAAATTACCTTTTACAAAATGATTTATCGACTCCGTGTCGATGCCAGCTCCGTGCTGATGTAACTCTTTTTTCTTTTAAAAAAAAAAAATTACCAACACTGTGTCGATGCCAGCTCCGTGTTGATGAAACTACCTCTTTCAAAATATTTTCTCGACTCCTTGTCGATGCCAGCTCCGTGCTAATGAAATTACCTTTTCAAAATGTTTACCTGACTCCGTGTCAATGCCAGTTCCGTACTGATGAAATTACCTTTTTCAAAATATTTTCCCGACTCCGTGTTGATACCAGTTCCGTGCTGATGAAATTACCTTTTCAAAACATTTTCCCGACTTCGTGTTGATGCCAGTTCCGTGCTGATGAAATTACTTTTTCAACAATGTTTTACCGACTCCGTGTCGATGCCAGCTTCGTGTTGAGATAATTCCGTTTTCAAAGCATTTTACCAATTCCGTGTTGATACCGACTACGTGTCGATGCCAGCTCCGTGTTGAGATAATTCTGTTTTCAAAGCATTTGACCAACTCCATGTTGATGCCAACTCCGTGTCGATGCCAGCTCCGTGCTGATGTAATTATTTTTTCAAAAAACATTTTACCAAGTCTGTGTTGATGCCGGCTCCGCACTGAGAAATTACTTTTTCATTAAAACTCATAATAAACAACTTTACCCGACCTAATAAAAACATCATGCATCTTCATTTTTGTAAACAAGATAGTAATGCTTGATCTTTTGTACCCACAGGTGGCCAAAAGAAAAAAATATAAATAGCCAGAGGTACCTCCTTATTTTCTTAGATCATCTACAGTCACCACGAGTTCTTCCAAATCGGCACAGCCCCCAGCGACTGAAACGTCGGGTATCAATCCACAAATAGCAGCACTATTGAAAATAATTGAGAGACAAGAAAAGATAGTTAGTACCATGTTAGCCAATGCCAGCATCATACAAGCTCAAACAATACAGCAACACGCGTCCGGATCAAATCATGATTTACCTGAGCAACCTCCACAGGGACCATAGATCACTGTGCCACCTGCAATGCCTGAATACCTGGGGCCCCCGCTCTATATTCCCTAGAATCGACCACCCCCTGTGGTCATTTCTAATAATGAATGCGAGTACAGAGCCACAGAGGCCAAAATCGCAACAGATGAAAAATTGGCTCAGTAAATCGAGTCTTTGTAGGAAGAGATGAGAAGAATGAAGGGCCTCAACACGATGAGCAAGACTCGATTTAAGGACCTCTACTTTTACCCTAATGCACAGTTGCCGGCCAAGTTCAAGTGTTTGGAATTCGAGAAATATAACGGAGTAGGGTGTCCTCTGTCGCATCCAAAGTTATACTGTGGGTCTATGTGCCAATATGGCGAGGATGACAGATTACTAGTGCAGTTCTTTCAGAGGAGTCTGACGGGGCCGGCCCTCAAATGGTTCTCTGGATTGCACCACACACTTATTAAGAACTGGCAAGACCTTACTGAGATGTTCTGGCACAATTATCGGTTTAATACAAATGTGGGACTAGATCGAAGCGACATGGCTAAGATGGTGAGAAAACAAAGGGAAACGGTAAAAGAGTATGCCTAGAGGTGGCGAGAGTCTACTTCACAAGTAAGGTCTGCAATGACTAAACAAGAAATGAACACCACGTTCATCTCAACACTAGGGCATGCTTTTTATACTCATCTGGTGGGATACACTACGGGCACCTTTTCAAACTAGTACAAGTAACAGACCGGGTCGAGGACGAAATCTGAACTGGTCTGATATTTGATTTCACAAGCCTAGGGATGGCAGCAGGAATGCTTCCACAGAGAAAACGGGTGCTTGTGGCAAAGAAGAGAAAAGAAACACAGGTCAACAATGTACAACCGAACTGACCCCTCTTCATCCCTACACCAGTACCAAGACCACAAGCTCTAACAACTTCATGGGCCCCAGCGCCACCACCAGCCTGGAACCCCATACCTCAAAACAAGTTCAGGGCAAATCCTCTACCAGTGGCACCACAGTATGAGCAAGGTCAGCAAGCGCGACCTAACAGAGTATTTACTCTGTTGCCAATGGTACTATCAGAATTACTGCCGATCTTGCTCAGGGAAGAGTACCTCACGAAAAGACCACCAAATCCAAAGGCTGTGAGGGGACCAGGGTACAATCCTAGTTTGTTATGTGAATTCCATATGGGTGTTCTACAGACCAGTGTTGTAACCTCAAGCATCAGGTACAAAACCTGATAGACAGGAAGGCTCTCATATTGGATGGACCATCGAACCCTACTCAACAACAGAACATCAACCAAAATCCCCTACCTACTCACAATGGAGAGGGAAATGGACATAGAGTGAATGCCATTATCGAAAAACCAGACTTTAATCCATTAGCTCTGATAGTTCCTATTGGGTCAAAGATTAGAATCCAGTTTACTCAGGGACCAGAAATACCAATAATCAATATTGTCAACCAATACGCGCCCAACTCATCTCAACATTCACATCTACCACTTAGAATGGCTGATCTCTCCATCCATCCCACTTATCAAAATACTGCTACTTGACCACCTTTAGTTATACCTTACGAATCACCAAACCATCAAAATTTGACCCGACCTTCTCTTGTTATACCTTACACACTACCAAATTCTCAAGGTTCAACCCAACCCCCCCTTCATATACCATACACTTCTTCTACTCGACCACCACTCATCATCCCCTACACTTCATCAACTCTTCAAGTAACTCCTCCCATCATCATTACATCCAAATCATCACCACCACCCCTCATTCTCAATATAAAATCAGATCCACTGCCAATGACCATACGTTCACCTAAATCATTCCCCTATAGCTCCAATCAAGCCGTCCCCTAGAGTTATGAGTGCATTATCACCATGACCACGGGGGTTAAAACCATAAAGAAAGCAATGGTGGTTGATATCGGCCATATGACAAGGGTAGAGAGATGCCAAAAATTACTAGAAAAAGGGATAAGCATCAGGGAAGGAACAAGAAAAATCGCAAAAGAGGCGACAGATGAAGAAAGGGAAGGAATAAAAGAGGCCACAAAAGAAGTGATAGATGAAGAAAAAAGGAAGGCAAAGGGAAAGGGTAAGTTGTACAAAGATGATAAGACAGAAGAGAAGGTGAAAGTGATAGACAAGGAGGCTGCAGATTTTATTAAGCTCGTTCGCAAGAGTGAGCATAATATAGTGGACCAATTGAACAAACAGCCAGCTCAAATCAGTATTCTGGGCCTGATGTAAAAATTAGATGAACACCAAGAGACATTACTGAGAGTTCTGGGGAAATCGCATGTACCTACAACTACCTCACCGGCATAATTATAATAAACGGTTGGCCAGATCATGGCTCCCAATCCCATTATCTTCACAGAGAGTGAATTTGGGCCTGAAGGACGGGGGCACGTGGAACCATTAAACATCATGGTCATGTGCAAGGGCATGATGGTGGTTAGGGTGTTAATCGATAATGGTTCAGCTCTCAATGTCTGTCCTCTTGAAATCTTCCGAAAATTTAATACAGATGGGTCACATGTCAAGTCCAACAACAAGGTTGTCCGAGGCTTCGACAGTTCAAAAAGAGATTATTTGGGAGATGTGGACTTACCGATCACAATAGGCCCATGTACGTTCGAAGTAACGTTTAAGGTCATGGAAATACGATGACATTCAACTTACTGCTGGACAGGCCATGGATCCATATAACAAGAGCTGTACCGTCCTCATTGCACCAAAGAGTCAAATTCATCATGGGCCAGAGGATGATATCAGTATTAGCAGAAAATCTTATTCCAGTCGAGAGAGCTCCAGACGTTCTGTTTATTAACATTGAGCTAACAAAAGATAAAGCACTATACCACTCCTACCAATTTGCTTCTATCAATCATGTTGAGAAGGGAAAAGAGAAGGTGAAGGCAGAACTATCGAGAATAAATCTGATGATTGGCCAGGTTTTGAAAAGAGCAGGTTACCGACTCAGACAAGGGTTGGGACCCGGAGGAAAAGGGAAAGCTACGCCGGTCGAAGCAAAAAATCATATTCCTTATTTCGGGTTGGGGTTCAGGCCCATGTAAAATGACATAACAGAAATGAATGACAAGAAAAGAGAACTCTGGTTAGCCAGAAAACAAAATCGAGAACCAAATGTCTGGAATCTGGGCAGAGTTCCTCATTTCAGTGTCAACTTCCCAAAATCGCAGGTCAGACCCGACAGTTTATCAAAACCACTGCCAACAAAATCAACCAAAAAGAACAAGAAGGTAAATTTCAAACATTTGCGCATTCAAGAAGAGTCAGTTGTTGAGTCCCAATCATTCTTCGTAGAAGGCATTGATGTCTTATTCAATGGGGACTCCGACGAAAGTTTATCAAAGACTGCTCCAAAATCCACAAACGTGGAAATCACTATTAGCCAAGAGAAAGAATCACCTTTTCCCATTGGTATTGACTGGGCATCAGTCATCATCCCACCAAGTCTGGGGGAGACTATGCCCTAATCTAACAAAGATCAATCGGAGATCATGGTTATTTCCGAACCATCCAACAAATCACTTGCTCATCTCATCCGCCCCCTCAGAGAAGGGGAAATCTTGAATAACTGGGAGGAATTCTTGTTAACCTTTGAGACTGCTGAGGCCTAAAAAAAAAGAACACCGTTAGTCGAATCTAGTTTACCCGAGGATCATAACGAGCCTTCGTCCTCGGGTAAAGACTGTTTTGAGGGCTCCCTATCTTTATTAATGAATTTGTATGATTGTTCTTCTTATTTCAGGTGTCCAAAAAATCACAAAAAAGCAAATATTTCTCAAAAATAAAAAAAACTCAAAACCTCTTCAAAATCAAAAAATCAAAATGTTTTCAAAATTGCAAAAAAATAAATATCTTTAACAAAAAAAGGTTTTCAAGAGATTTGCCTCAATCAAATGAGTATCCAGATAGAACGGAATTTGAAAGGGATGAGTATGATTTTGATCTTGAACTCGACTTTGACCTCATGGGGATTGAAGAAGAGTCTGAAGACGAAATGGAGTACCTGCCTAAAGAAATCAAAGACTTGGTAGAACGTCACGAGAAAGGTGTTCAACTAAACATCGATGATACAAATTCAATCAATCTGGGTACCGAAGAGGACCCACGAATCATCAAGATCGGAGTCTTACTAACACAACAACAAAAGGAAGAGATGATCAAACTCTTACAAGATTATCAAGACGTCTTTGCATGGTCATACAGGGATATGCTTAGGTTGGACACAGATCTTGTTGTATACAAACTACCCATTACTTCCGGAAGTAAGCTAATCAAGCAAAAACTGAGAAGGCTAAAACAAGAATGGACCCTCAAGGTCAAAGACGAGGTCATGAAGCAATTCTAAGTAGGATTTCTCGCAGTCTCTATCTACCCTGAGTGGTTAGCTAGTGTTGTCCCAGTACCAAAGAAAGATGGGAAGGTGCGCATGTGTGTTGAGTATCGAGATTTGAACAAAACCAGTCCTAAGGATGATTTTCCTACCACACATCGACACTCTACTCGATAGTACAGCAAGGCACAGCATGTTCTTGTTCATGGATGGCTTATCAGGCTATAACAAGATAAAAATGGCAGAAGAAGATCAGGAAAAGACTGCATTTATCACACTATGGTGTACTTTCCACTACAAAGTCATGCCATTCGGGCTGAAGAATGCAGGGGCGACTTACCAACTAACAATGACCGCGTTATTCCACGATATGATCCATAAGGAAATGAAGGTCTATGTAGATGACATGATTGCTGAATCCGACATTAAAAAGGACCATCTGGTAAATCTAAAGAAGTTGTTCGACAAGTTGAGGAAGTACAGTTTAAGGCTCAATCCAGCAAAGTATGTATTCGGGACAACATCAGGCAAGCTACTGGGATTCATTGTCAACAGAAGAGGTATCGAGATAGATTCGGCAAAAACCAAGTATATCCTTGAGATGAAAGTACCATTTAAGAAAGAGATATTCGACGCTTCTTAGGGAGAATACAGTATATTAGTCGTTTCATTGCTCAGCTCACACTTATCTGCGAGCCAGTCTTCAAGCTACTCAGGAAGGACACGCCAAAGAAGTGAAACAAGGACTGTCAGGAAGCATTCGATAAGATCAAGCAATATCTGCTCAATCCACTAGTCCTAATCCCTCCTACTCCAAGGCGACCTCTGCTGATGTACATCTCAGTGCAAGAAACGTCAATGGGGTGTGTGCTTGGACAACATGATGAATCAGGACGGAAGGAACATGCCATCTACTATCTCAGCAAAAAGTTAACTGAGTACGAAACGAAATATTCAATGCTTGAGAAGACTTGCTGCGCATTAGTCTGGACATCTCAACAATTACGTCACTATTTGCTCAGTTACTTGACTATGCTTATTGTTAGGATGGACCCCCTAAAGTATCTATTCGAAAAACCAATGTTAACAGGTCGTACAACGAAGTGATAATTATTATTATCCGAGTTTGACATCACCTATGTCACTCAAAATGTCATAAAAGGGCAAGCCATCGCCGACCACCTCGTCGAGCAGTCATTGCCTGACTACGAGCCACTAAAAATGAACTTCCCCAATGAAGCCATACTATTCACGAAGATTGAGGATAATGATGACGACCTAGGCTGGAAAATGTACTTTGACGGAGTAGCAAATTAGAAAGGGAACGGAATAGGGGCAGTCTTGATTAAACCAGACGGGTCTCACATGTCAATTGCAATCAGACTGAAGTTCCAATGTTCCAACAACGAGGATGAATACGAAGCATGTATAGCGGAATTGAAAGTAATATTAGATGTCGAAGTAGATGAGATCGATATTTTCGGAGATTTAAGCTTAGTAGTCTATTAGACAACTGGAGAATGGAAGACCTGAGAATAGAGACTGGTCTCTTACCACGAGTATTTGGAGGACTTAAGCTCGTGCTTTGATAGGATTTCATTTACATGCATGCCGAGAGCAAAGAATCATTTCGCAGATGCATTAGCAACTCTCGTTTCTATGATCAGCATTTCAGAGGATCTAATCATCGACCCCATCGAAATTGGAATTCAGGACGAGCCAGCCTATTGCTTACCCGTTAAAGTAAAAGAATCCGAAAAAAAAAGCCTTGGTACTCAGACATCAAAGCATATCTCGATGATCGAACCATTCTCTCAGATGCAATGCCTAATGACAGAAGGACTATCTAGAAATTGGCAAGGCAATTCTTTGTCAGCAACGACATTCTGTACAAGAAATCGCATCACGAGGTCCTACTCCTGTGCGAGGCAGAAATAGAAGCAAAACGACTAATCAAGATAGTCCATGGTGGGGTTTGTGGACCTCACATGAATGGCCATATGCTTGCTAAGAAGATCATGAGAATAGGATATTACTGGACAACAATGGAAAGTAATTGTTATCAACATGTCCGTAAATGCTATCTTTGCCAGATCTATGCCAATAAGATCAACGCTCCACCTTCAGAATTGCACAATATGACTATTCATTGGCCCTTCTCACTCTAAAGCATGGATGTTATTGGACAGATTTCGCCAAAAGCTTCAAATAGGCACCGCTTCATCTTGGTCGCTATAGATTACTTTACCAAATAGGTAGAAGTGGCCTCTTACGCCAATGTTACAAAATGCAACGTCTTGAAGTTTGTCAAGAATAACATTATCTGCAAATATGGGCTTCCCAACGGACTAGTGACTGACAATGCCAAGAATTTCAAGAACAAAGACATGATTAAGATGTGCGAAGACTTCCAGATCATTCATCACAACTCTATACCCTATAGACCTAAGATGAACGGAGCAGTCGAGGCAGCCAACAAGAATATCAAGAAAATTATCGAGAATATGGTAGTTATATATAAAGATTGGCATGACATGTTGCCTTTTACACTCCATGCCTATCGAACCTCGTTCAGAGCTTCGACTAGGGCAACTCCGTATTCATTGGTCTATGGAATGGAATCAGTTTTACCTGTAGAGGTCGAGATCCCTTCCCTCCAAATCTTAAAAGAAGTAGAGTTAGATGAAGCTGAATGGGTTCAAGCCCGGTTCGACCAGTTAAATCTAATCGAAGAAAAGCGTCTTGCAGCCATTTGCCATGGACAGATCTATCAGCGACGAATAGCTCGTGCTTACAATAAGAAAGTCAAACTCAGAGATTTCTCACCAAGAGACCTTGTACTAAAGAAGATCCTGCCAATCCAATAAGATGCCAGAGAAAAATTTAGACCAAACTATGAGGGACCCTTCATTGTGCAAAATGTGATGACGGGAGGAGCTCTGATCCTCACAGAAATGGACGGACAAACCTTTACTTAACCGATCAATGCTGACACCGTCAAGAAGTACTACGCTTGAGATCTGACCCTGAGATGACGAAAGGTCATCTTTGCTATCCCAAACTAACAATCATACCCTAGTCAACCCTTTTGAGCCATCACGTTCATTTTTTAACCTAAGACTGGGGCAAGTCAATAACTACAAAATGATAAATGAAAAAAAAAGACAAAAGAAAAGAAAATCAGAAAGATCAAAGCATCAAAATACTCCTGGCTCGTATGAGGATAAACTGCGAATGGTTGAAACTACAAAAAAAATCAAAAAAGTTAAAAACTCAGATACTTGATCTGAGCTCGACCCAAATCTCTAGCCTAAATAAGTTCGAGAGACGCTGGGAGGAGACATAAATCACCTTTTCGAAGTAAAAATAGACGAACCCCATGTCTAATCCATTCTAGATAAGACCCAAACCTTAACATTTTTGTATCCTTCCACTACCATTAGCCTAAGCCAACGTTTCGTCCCAACAAAAATCCTTTTTGATCAGGGAATGTTCAGGGCAACACAATGACAATGACAACACCAATGATCTTACAACTTGGTTCGGACCTCAAAGTCTTATTAGTCATTGGAAAACTCGATAGGGAAATCCAGGTTGGATATTCGAAAAAAAAGAGTACTCGAAGTGTAGAGTAACCAATCTCGCGGCTCAACTTGAGTTGCCGAACCACGAATAGTCGTCAGCAAACTCGAGAGGGGAATCTAGATCTATTACTCAAGAAAGAGTGCCACTACAAGAGTAGAGTCGCCGATCTCGCAGCTCAACTTGAGTCACAAAGACACAGAGACTCTAAGCAGAATTGTAACAAAAAATAAAAAAATTCAAAATACAAGCATAGTTTAAAAGGGCATAGTGAAAATTTGAAAGGACGCTATGAGTAAAAAAAATCAGACTATGACAAGATTAAAGCCACCAGCACGATGAGAATCCCAAAAAGGACGTTGATACGTAAAAATGTGAAAACTGGGTCTGGTGAAAACCGTAATTGACACCAGGGGCAGTAAGGGCAAACAAAAAAATAATAATAATAAATAAATAAATAAAACTCCTGGCTCACAAGAGTATAAACTGTGAATGCCAAAATCTTTTTCAAATGCCCGTGGTCCAAGCAGATAACAGTCTTCCAATACCAGGGCACTGGGGATGACTCTAAAGGAATCAAAAGAACAATTGACGTTTGTATCTCCTGTGTTTGGCAAAAGCACCAAAACTGTCATAGCCAATGATTTTACAAACTCTGAATTTACCATACTCATTTGATAGAGATATTTCATAAAATTTCAAAAAAACTATTATTTTGGCCAATGACAACAAATCTAGGACTCATTCAAAGAAACTTCGTGTTTTCAGGAACAATAGATATACATGAGGCCAAATAAGTACAAAACCTATTTTCTTTGCATTACTTTTTTGATATTTTTCATACATTCAGGTAATGTTAAGAAAATACAAAAGGTAAGATTACAGCGCAGTCAATTAAATATCACGGTAAGAAATGAAAAATGAGTCAAGGCGTTCCTCAAAAGCACGAATCCGAGCCGTCTGGCTCATCATCACCTTTTTAGCATCGGAAGCATCGCAACTCACCAAATATGCTGTAAAGTCATCAAAATGAGGACACTGGGCAAGTCTATCACTCAACTAAGCGACTTCAGTTCGAAGCCTAGCCACTTCGCCATTATGACTAGATCTAGATTGGGCAAGGGCAGATGTCAATCAAGCAATCTCCTTCTGCATCTTCTTATCAGATTTAAGTCAGATAGCCTGAATTCGACGATGATCAGTTTGAGACTCCTCCGCCCGATCTCGATAACCAAAGAAGGATGAAACACCTAGGCATGTTTGTGGAATATTGACACTGGGAGTCTTCTAGAAACGAGTTCTCGAATCCAACATAAGTACGCCGAGAATAAGTGTGCTGTGAAAATGGGTCGACTCAGAACCTCAATTCGATTCCATTCTTTCACGAGTTGACTCAGAAGTGCAGTCGATAAAGGACCAGTTAACTCATCGAAATTCTTGGGGATGAGCACACCCTGATCATAACCAAATTGACGAAGAACCCGAAGTGGTATGTAATGAGTCGCCCCGTGAAGACTAATCAAAACGAGAAAACGGGCACCATCAAATGCAATCATGGGAAACCCCAGAGGTTGGAACGTACCTACCAACTTCACTTCTTCATCATCGAGGTTACCGATAAAGGAATACCACTCTTCTTTGCCACCTGAGACGAGGAGAGCAACTCGTCTCGACAACATAAGTACGAGATCGGCGTTAACGCAAAATGGGCCATTAACAACTTCAGTTGAAGCCAAATGATCCATAAACCAAAGCTACAATAACAGGAGCATTCTAAACTTTGGAAACTAGTAAATTTAAGTTTAAATTTAAAACTAAGCTAAGTTTGGAATTTACCTGTAGGAGTGGAGCACATCCTCGAAAAATTCGATCACGACCGAAGGAACAAACTGTGAGAGATTGGAACATCTCACTCAAAAGCATCGGGGCCAACCGGCGTCCCTCATAGACTTGTTGAATCACGTGAATGAGAGAAAGGTCCATGATATCTCCACTACCCGGAAATAAGAGTTGACTCACCACCATCAAAGTGAGGGCATTAAAATGAACCAACGGTTTCGAGGGATCCGTAAAATGCTCAACCAAGAAGGATCTAGATATCGTCTTCAAGACCAATCCGCCACCCAAAATCCTTAAAAACTTACGATACCCGACATCTCGAGACTTAATAATATTTCAATCTCCTTAATAGTGAGAGTCATTTCATGTTCTCCAAATCGAAAAAGGTTGAGTTCGAGAACCCAACACATCAACATAGCCTCGATCAAGCCTCATTGCAGTGAGACCTTAGGCAAGGAAAGTGTGAACACCAGCTTGCTCAAACCCCATTAAACCTTCTCAAAAAAAAAATGAAGAAATTAAAAAAAAATCAAAAATAAAAAATAAAAAATACAAAAAAATCAGAAATTCTAAAAAGGTATATATCAAAAGTCCTTTTCAAGTTGCACTCGACTCCGATTTGTCAAAACACGACTGAAGAAATATCCAGATTTTTAAAGTCATCAAATTTTCATCAAATCTGAGATCTCACACGAGCTCCACGCCATCGAGATCAAGGAATTAATAAGGTAACTCTGTCAGACCCCGTGCTTGAGTAACCATTCTTTACAAAAGTCATCAACTCAATCGGTAGTTCAAAAGTTGTGTTTTACAAAGTTATGGCCCGTACAAATAGAGGTTTAGTCTATTCTTTGTAGTTCTTTGCACGTAATTCTTGCAAAAAAAGGGAGCTGTAGACACACCAATTTGAACGGGCCCATGCTCGAAAAGGCCCAAAAATAGTAGTTTTCCAATAAACTTGGCCAACGGGCCTCAAAAGCCCAAATCATTGAAATATAGCGCTTTCATCAAAATTGAAGCCCCTAAGACCCCTTAAGGGTGTAATGGGCCGATAGGAAAAGGCTTGGCATGCTCCCATCTACCCCGCTCTAGTAAAAAACATCGGTTTTTGACAAAGTTGGCCAACGGGCCTTAGGGGCCTAAATCACTGAAAAATGGTATTTGGATTGAACTGAGGCCCCTAAAACCACCTGATGGTTGAAGGGACCCACCAAAGGAATCGGACCAATCCTATGCTTTCCCAAACTTCATCGCTCCACGCTTGCATCCAAAAAATACCAAAAACTCGATAAAATTCTCCAACGGGCCCAAAAAGCTCGATTTGCCAACATGTGGCATTTTTGATCAAATCAATGATTTCAAAAAACGTAAAAAATTAAAAATTTAAAAAATGTGAGACTTGGGATACCTACCTTTCATCTACCCTCCACCGCTCCGTCTCAAAATCCATAAACATCTTAAGCTCATTCAAAGCCCATAAACCCTTAATTATCCAAAAACCAATTTTCCACCTTACGCCCTAACCTAAAATTAACCCCATGTCACCTAAACCCTAAAACCTACCCACCCTCAAAATCCAATCCAAAACAAGTCCTATCCAATCCCAAAATAACCTATAACTCAAGCCCAACACTAAAAGCCCACAAGACATTACCCATACCCAATTCATTATCCAACCCACAACCCTAACCCATTAACCACCACCTACATCAACCAATCATCCTCTCAACATTAAAAGATGACACATATCATCATTCCTTTTCACCTCCCTCATCTAATCACTTACCCCTATCATCATTTTCTAAACAATTCATCTAACCCACATCACCTCTCTTCAAAATTACCTCAACCCATACCCTACCCTAACCTAACCTATCTCCATTCTCTAACATCAATAACTACCCATATAACAACCCATACCCTACACCCCCTAACTTATCATCATTCTCTAATATCATCAACCACCCCACATTACAACTCATATCTACACCCATTATTTTTCTTAAAACACTCCAACAAAATCATCTCCACCCATACCCCACTCATCATCAACTAACCAACCCATACTCTTCTCTCTAATCAAACAATCACCATCAACCAATCAACCGATCTCATCATCTCATCCGCTCACCATTATTGCCACATGTCTTCATCCTCTTAATCCTCCCAAAAATCAATCTACCAACCTCTTACATCCATTCTCTTAAATCTACACATCTCACCTCCTCAACCAACATAACACTCATTCTCTATACAACTTCCTTACACCCCCATTCCTCCCATCAACCATCACTCATCTCACCCCACCAAACACTCTACCCAAATGGATTTGGATAAGATCTAAACCATTTGGGTTAAAATACAACCCATTTCCCTCATTACATAACTACCATCACTTACACTCCAAATTTCATATCCTTCACTTCTAAAATCCATACCATTATTTATCATCCCAACTCTTCACCCTATTATACCCCTGAACATCTTTCAAGCATTTATAAATACCCCTCCCCTCCTTTCAAAAATGGTTACCAAGTTTCATTAAGAAAAAAAAAATCCATTTTCTCAATTTATCTCTATTACTCTCTTATATTATCTTCTAAAAATAAATTTTCACTCACATTTTACTAAGAACTCAAGAAGAACTCAAGAAGACTCAAAGAAGAAGAAGGAAGGAAAGAAAAGAAAAGAAAATATTGAAGTATCAAGGTTGGTTCGAAGTACATCTCCCCTCTCTATCTCGAACCTTCTCTTCTATTATCCCCTCTCCTCTTCACTTCGTTTTAAAATGGACTTAAGATGAATGGACCCCAAGGCTTAGGTCTATTAGGATCATATCCATCAATGATTGGATCCTATGATCAAGCCGAAAGTAAAACCCTATGTAGGGCACAAATGCACATACGTGGCACTTTATTTTCATTTTTTTAAAAATCAAAATGACCGAGTTCTTTGAGGTTACCGCCACTGGACGGGGAGAAAAGGGTGCTTAACCCCTTCCCTTTTCTCCAACCGAGTCGTTTACCCCGATCCTTAGGTTTGAGTAGTTCTTTACCCATTGCGAGTCATTATATGCCAAAAATATCATTTTTTGGAAAATATACATCGGGTGACCATTCACACCCACTTACAATATGAATGGTGGCGACTTCAATTCTTAGTAGATGTGGTCATCGTAATGACGAAAACCACGTGTCTACAATCTTTAATATATAGAATCCTTGTGCAAGTGACATTATTAAATCCGTGAGATCAATGGGCCACACAAATTTAATTTTAACACTATCAACTAGTGAAAAATTACTTACGAAACAATTATTATTATTTTTTTCAATTGAATCATCTTTAACCCCTTCAATAGTTGAGACGATTACTAAAATGATGATGAGGCCATTCAAGTCATATTTTATTAGTCTATTAGAGAAGACTAAGATGAAAGGGTATATTGACACTTTTAAAAGAATAAAGATTTCTTCCTCAAATATTCACAAAAAGTAGTGGATGTTGTCATTATTTTGTAAAAAAGAAATTCAAAGACCAACTGTCACTTATAAGAGCTAGGAAGTCGGTTGGCCGATTCAAAGTCGGACTCCCCCTTCAAAGTTTGAACCCATTAAAAATTAGTTATTGGACGCTGTAAATGTCTTCAACGTCTTATAATCTTACTCTTAATCTTAATAATCTCTACTTCCAAGCTACACTTTTTGTTCGTGTAACTAATTACTATGATATTATAATGTTTTTTTATAAATAAATTTCCTTTCTGGAAATGGATTTGATTGGTAGATTTGGGATAGACAAGGGAAAATATTAACGGTTCTATGCCTTTGCCACGTCAACTAGAGGTGCAACTTGGTTCGGGTTGAATCGATTTAGAGTAAAATCAGAATCGAACCGACCAAGATTGGTTATATTATATGAGAGCCGGAACTGAATCGAATTAGTTTAGAACCGAACCAATCCAAACCGACCTTAATTTGGTTTAGTTCGGTTCGATTTCATGGGTTGCTGAGAGATTTTCTCATTTCTGATCGAGGAGCAAAATTTCCTCCATTTCAATCGAAATCCAACTGTCCAATTTATGGATTAACCATTTGAGGGCCACATGACATAAGTAGAGAGAGAAAGAGAGAGAGAGAGAGATGAACGAACCGGTCGCAGGTTGCAGTTGCAGCCGCAGGCGCAGGTCGGAGGTTGTAGATGCAGGTGCAGTTACAGTCGGAGGTTGCAGGCTTAGGTGCAGTCGCAGTCGAAGGTTGTAAGCGTAGGCACAGATTAGCTGCGGAGAGAGAGAGAGAGAGAGAGAGAGAGAGAGAGAGAGAGAGAGAGAGAAACTGTAGATTGCAGGTCGCATGGGAGAGAAGAGAGAGTGGAGGAGAGTAGGGTTTTGAAAAAAAAATTACATTTTATTTTAAAATAAAATATCTTGGTTCGGTTCGGTTATATATAAATTCTGAATCGAAAACTGAACAGAACCCATCAGTTTTTATTTATTTTTAATCCGAAATCGAATCGTATTTAATTAAAACCGAACTAACCCAATCCAAAATTCACGGATTGATTCAGTTCTCGATTTGATCCGAATTAAGTTGCATCTCTAATGTCAACCATGTATAAATCGCGTATGTTTTGCTATATTGATTTATCCCGGCTCGATTTTTTTATTTTTTTGGAATAGGGTTTGGATGATATCAAATTGATTTGATACCAATCTGATAAGAATTGGATTGGATTCAAAATTAATTTGATAAACATTAGATCATATGGTTATTGGATTGGATTCCTATTGAATCTCAATAGTAGGATCCAAACTCGATCCAATAGAAATGGAATCAACTTCGTATAAGGCTAAATCCAATTTTATATTCAAAACTAAACCAACTTCATATATAAGAGTCATGCTGGGGTGACACAAAGATGATAAAATGATGTGGTGTCCAACATATTACCGTAGATGCTTTTCCGCGAGATACAAGTAAAAAGCATCTATGATTATGTGCGCGCCATCACATCAATTTTGTCACCTTTGTGTCATTCCAGCATTTTCCTATAATATAACTTATATACTTTCTTACTTTCTTACGTTCTATGTGATGGAGGCTTTGTTTGATCTTATCCGACCATAAATTGTGAGACCCCCAAATTAGTAATGTACGTTGCTCATGGGGCTCACAAATTAGGAATGTTTCAACTTTCAATTCCTATTTTAGTGGATTTAATTTTTAATTGTTCTAAGCTGACATTCTCAGCATGTGTTCAATACTGCACTGATGTGACAACGTGCAGTGTGCCATAAATTTATTCCTCAAGAAACAAATTAGAAATCTAGCGTGCTCTACACACTGCCACATCAGCACAGTGTTGAATGCAGTGTCAAAGTAAGTCAGTCCCGCATTTTCCTTCTCCATCAAAAGATGGGTAAATCATACAGAATGTTTACCATGGTCATCAAACTTTTCTATTAAACGAGACAGCAAAATGTGGATTCTAGAAAACATTTTACTACAAAAATGACCCTCAAATTTCACACGAACTTCGAAGTACAAATCCATCGAGAACTCATCCAACTCTCGTTTGACAGATTTCTGAAATCTACAAATACCCCCCGATATCCCCTAGAATTCTTATTCAAGAAAGAAATCTTCCTCTCTCGAAATAATTCGTAGGACAAAAGATCAGAGTGTTTGTGAGTTTCCCTTTCTTTTCGAATCGTTATTAGTTTCCATGATCGATGCAAATGCTTTTCTTTGATTTCTGGAATTGAAGGTTGAATTTTTCGAGTTCTACATTCATTTTTATCCGTGAAATATGTGAATTTTTTTTTATTAGGTTTTTATTGCTAAAAAATTAATCTTTTAAGATTTCAGTGTTCTTAGCTTAAATAGACTGATTAATCTATGCTTCTTCAGCTTTTACAATTGTACATTTGGTACAATTTTGTAATTTCATTTTTTTTTTTTAATTTTAATATTTATCCATGAAAATCTTGAATTTTTTTTTTTCCGGATTTTTATAGTAGGAGATCTTTATCTTTAAGTTTTCAATGTTCTAGACTAATTGATTGAACGATCTTGTGTGTGTTTTTGTTTTTCGTCGAAGTTATATAGTTAGTAATTTTCCTACTCTTTTGACAGTTTGTGCGTTTTTTTTATGCGTCTTTTTCAAATATTTAGTGCTTATATTTCACACTTCTACTTGTTGAAAGTTTATGATTTTAGGAGGTTTCAGTTGTAATCCTTGAACCCACATTTTGATTCTTTGCTTCTGTTCTTTTTCAGGATTTCAGAAACATCAAAGAACAGAAATGTGGAGAAGAAATATGATCCCTCTTGTGGGATTTCTCTTCTTATGTTGCTTGGCAACTATAGCAGAGGCAGAAAATAAAATGGACTGACGATGTGGATTGTTTGTAATTTTCAGGGAGTTTGTTGAGTGGTGGAGGAAGTGTTCCACGTCTTCAGGCCACTCCAGAGGACTGGGTTAACATGGTGAATGCTTTTCAGAATGGTTCTCTATCTAGCCGTCTTGGCATTCCGATGATTTATGGAATTGACGCGGTTCATGGACACAACAATGTGTACAAGGCGACGGTATTCCCCCACAATGTTGGGCTTGGATGTACAAGGCAAGTATCTAACACTCCATTACATGGAAATTGCTCTTATAGTACGTGTTAGCATCTATCAAATTTTCAAGAATTCTCAATTTCAGATACCATATCCACCAAACTTTCTCATATAATAATACTGTATCAGCAATCAAAAACTCGCTAACTTTTGTTCACTAGATCTTCTGATTATGTTTGAAATATAATTTAGCAGGAGTATCCCACTGAGAAGTACAGAGTGGGTTCTGTGACTTCCATTTTGGTTCACCTTGATCAGGTCCTCAAAGCCATAGTTAAGTTTAACTTTAACAAGGCTTGCTTGGTTGCAGGGCTAGCTATTTTCGTTAAATCTACACCGCACATAAAAAATAAAAGAAACAATTAAGTATTTTGATTGGAGCACTGGAATGATTACTTGCTTGACTCACAAACCGATCATTGAAAATCTAAGTGAAATTTGAATTGTCCATTGCGTCTTTTATCCTACCTTAACTGTAGTAGAAATTTTAAACTTGATAGAACTTTAGAAAATTAAAAAAGATTTGTGCTTTTATCTATCTGTGATTTTATCGATATTCTCTCATGTCTAACTCGCTATTAATGATCAACTTCCCATCATGTAGGGATCCACAACTTGTCAAGAGAATTGGTGCTGCTACTGCTCTTGAAGTTAGGGCTACAGGAATCCAATATGCTTTTGCCCCATGTATTGCGGTAAATAACCAAATCCGACAAAAACTTGCTTTCATTCTGCTAAATTCCTGATGTATTTGAATTAGTTTTACTTTGGGTAAGCAATTTTGAGGCTTTGAGTTTTCTCTGTTTCTTGAGTTTTAATCTTTTTGAACCTATACAGGTTTGCAGAGATCCAAGATGGGGTCGGTGTTATGAGAGTTATAGTGAGGATCACACGATCGTCCAAGCAATGACAGAAATTATTCCTGGATTACAGGGAGATATCCCACCTGGTTCTCGAAAGGGAGTCCCTTATGTTGGTGGAAAGTAAGAGTTTACTTCCTTCTCTTTTTAAGCACATATACTCCACAATAAAGTTGAATTTGGTTTATAATCCATAACAATTATCTTCTTAACTCTGTGTAGGACAAAGGTTGCGGCTTGTGCGAAGCACTTTGTGGGTGACGGTGGCACAGTCAAGGGCATCAATGAGAACAATACAGTGATCGACTGGCATGGTTTGCTCAGCATCCACATGCCTGCTTACTACAATTCAATCATCAAGGGTGTCTCAACTGTCATGGTTTCCTACTCAAGCTGGAATGGAGAGAAGATGCATGCTAACCGTGCACTTGTCACCGGTTTCCTCAAGAACAAACTTCGGTTCAGGGTAATAGCCATTTAGTAAATGTGGATTTCTCTGTTGTTGCTCAAACTTGAAGAAACAAGTCTAACTATTGTGTATTCTGCCTGAATTATTAGGGTTTTGTCATCTCCGATTGGCAAGGCATCGACAGGATCACCACACCACCTCATGCTAACTACTCACACTCTCTCAAAGTAGGGATTCACGCCGGCATTGACATGGTAAGACACAGTGGCTCCCTTTTATATATAAATTTCAACTTTGGTTTAACAGTGTTTTTCTTTTCCTTTATCATTCTCCGATATAACTAAATTTCAATGAAATATGTCACAAAATCATTAAAGCTCCAATTCATTCCGGGTATTTTGCAGGTCATGGTTCCCTACAATCACACCGAATTTATTGATGATTTAGCCTACTATGTCAAGAACAATGAAATTCACATGAGCCGGATTGACGATGCTGTGAAGAGAATTTTGCGTGTTAAGTTCACCATGGGTCTATTTGAAAACCCTATGGCTGATTTCAGTCTGGTCGATCAGCTTGGAAGCCAGGTTTGTTCGTTCATTAGTTGCATTCTTTCAGTCCTTAAATAACACAACTCCATCAGAACCCATGAAAGATTACTTCCATGACCTATTGTGTTTCTTTTAATGAATGTTCATTGTCTACTACTAATTAGGGATGCAGTGGGTCGGGTTGTGTTCGTGTTGTGTTGAGGTAAGGGTATTATGAAAATTTACCAAACCCAAACCCAACCCATTTATAAATAGGTATACCTGACCCAACCCATATATAGCCCTATTTAATAAAATTCTAATCTTTATTGGAAAAAATAAGGTCCTTTTCCACTGCCAAAAATAAAATGTCATTACTAAAAATAAAGTCACACAACTGTAAACTAATTTTAATGGTAAAAAATAACTTTTTTTGAATTTCTTTTTCAAAGTTTGTAGAATATTGTCCTTAACAATCATGTGGCATTAGATCATGTTTTTGGATGCCATAAGGTGATGTGGTTAGAACACTTTCCTTACTAACTCAGTAAAGAAAGTGTTTTTCAATATTATTATTATTATTATTGGCTAAGCAAACTGTATTTCATTATCACATGAGACATAACAGCCTTACTTGGTAATATCTTAAATCTTGGTAATATTTTGTCCTTAACAATCATGTGGCATTAGATCATGTTTTTGGATGCCATAAGGTGATGTGGTTAGAACACTTTCCTTACTAACTCAGTAAAGAAAGTGTTTTTCAATATTATTATTATTATTATTGGCTAAGCAAACTGTATTTCATTATCACATGAGACATAACAGCCTTACTTGGTAATATCTTAAATCTTACTGAGAGTCATTTTGCCAATATTAAGAATCAAACACTACATACCTCTAGATTTTAATGAAAAAATGGAGTAAAAAAATATAAATATATATAAATAACTTATATTAAGAAAATTGTTTTTTTTCTTTCCCAAACTAAAGCTTAACCATTTATTAATTTAAAAATATCTTAAAACACCCTTTATATTTTATAGAATTTGATTAAAAAAATGTATTATGAAAAAGTTCTAGGAAATTCTAGAAAAATGAGTAATTAAAAAAATTCTTAAATAATTGCTGATATATTTAAGATTACACAGATTAACTAAATAGGTTAGGCGGTTTGACACCCAAAACCCAAATCCAATCCATTTAATAATCATGTTAGACGGGTTGACACTATTATGACCCAAACCCAATTAGGCTTGACGCAAACCAGCTAACTTCATGTCTTTTTCGAGTTGTGTTTGCGGGTGGGTCGTGTTGAGATTGCTACCCATACCCCTACTACTAATGATGAAACCACTGGTTTCTTGAACAGGCACATAGAGATTTGGCAAGAGAAGCTGTGAGGAAATCACTTGTACTTCTGAAGAATGGGGAATTTGCAGACAAGCCCGTGTTGCCTCTCCCCAAGAAAGCATTGAAGATCCTTGTTGCTGGAGGCCATGCCAACAATTTGGGCAATCAATGTGGTGGGTGGACAATCTTGTGGCAAGGAGTTGAAGGAAATAACCTCACATCTGGTATGTGCCCCTTCACTACATTCATTGATCTCTTTTATAAAAAGAAACAAGTATCCAATTTTAATAAGAAAGCATTTTCACTAATGGAACACTCTTCTAAATAATGAGCAGGAACTACCATCGTTAGTGCCATCACAAGTGCAGTTGACCCAAGCACCGAAATCGTCTACAGTGAGAACCCAGATGCCGACTTTGTCAAGTCCAACAACTTCTCCTACGCCATTGTTGTTTTGGGCGAGTCTCCTTATGCAGAGACTGCAGGAGACAACATGAATCTTACCATCCCTGAACCTGGGCCGAGCACAATCACAAACGTGTGTGGATCAGTAAAGTGCGTTGTCGTTCTCGTCTCTGGCCGACCTCTCGTGATTGAGCCTTATCTCTCCCAGATGGATGCCCTTGTGGCTGCATGGCTCCCAGGCACTGAAGGTCAAGGTGTGACTGACGTTCTCTTCGGAGACTATGGATTTACTGGAAAGCTTTCGCGCACTTGGTTCAAGACCGTTGATCAGCTCCCAATGAACGTTGGGGATGCACATTATGACCCACTCTTCCCAGTTGGGTTTGGTCTAGAAACCAAGCCGATTACATCAACATAGGGAGCTAGTTGTTTTCTTTGCATAGTTACATTGAGAGTTCTAGTATATATTTTTTTTTTTGTTTTTTTCCATTTAGTTGGGCAAGATTTGCCTTTATATAATTTAGTTACAGATACCATTTAAATCTATTTTGCACCTTTGTGAGGATTGATTTTGATATTAAATTTAATTAGGCATGTTTACTGGTTGTGGCTAAAGTTTGAGAAATCACATAACCATTTATAATCTTACCCTTGGCTTATCTAACAAAGCATTTAATATCTAAATCAAAGATCTTTGAAAGATCTCAGTTAACATTTTCTACTTAGATTTCCCTGTTAAATTATTTGATGCGATTAAAGGATATAAATGTTTTCTATATTAGTTTGGTGATCATCTCTTGATCAAAATTTGCAATATGTTCTTGGAGTGGTCTGATATTGATACATTTTATACATACAATTCTTTAAATTCAACAATAATTCTAAGTTGTCCCCAACAATAGAACCAAAATTAACAACCTCAGTCTTATGATGTATCCGCAACAGAACATCATTTATCATTTCAGCTTAGTACAAAATAGGGCACCCAATAAGCCAGAAGAACCATTTGTGAGCGTGAGCATTTTAAAGTATTTAGAAGATATGAAATATTCCTATATGGTAATTGAAATTTTTTTATCAAACAGGATATATGTAAATTTAATTTTATAATCATTTTCAACTAAATTTAAATAAATGCATGTAAGTAAAACAAGAGAATTTTCATTACCGAATAGGGCAGATTCCCTATATGCTAAATATGGCACAATAATTTTGGCATCTCAGTGAAAGTAATGTGTTTTTAAAATATTTAGATTAGATTAGAAGTGGAGATATCCCTATATGATAATGTAATTGTTTTTTTACTAAACTGGGTACTAATGTTCTTGCATTTATTTAAATTTACTTTTATACCCTTGTTTTTTTTTTAACTAAGGAAAAATAACACTACGTGAAAATACACAAAATTCGACATCCCAAAACCGTCGAATTATGTAACTATTCGTCGGCCTTGACCGTTGAATTGATCCGTCAAATTGGGCCTTGTCGAAAAAACATTCGACGGTTGAGAACCATAGAATTTTTATATAATTCGGCGGCCCAAAACTGTTGAATTTTAAAAATTAGACGGTCCAAAACCGTCACATTTAGTAATTCGATGGCCCAAAATTGTCGAATTTAGAATTTTTAACAGAATTTCGACGGCTTTAGACCGTCGAATATTATATTTTCGACTGTCGACTTAATTTAAAGACTAATGAAAACTCTTTTTTATGCATTTGTCTTCAACTCATACCTGCGAAAAAAATCACACATTCATATCCATATCGACATTCACATCCCATCCACCCCAATTTGCATTCAAGCATTCAATTCATAGTATCAAAGAATAATAAGATTTAAAAAAAAAATTTACTTATGTAAGTCAAAATTTTAATCTCACAAATTGTAAGAATTCCTGAGATCATGTTCACATACATCAATGTAATGAAGTCTAAAACCTAAAACAAGGTTTTACCATCCACTTTTGATGGCATGGACCTAAAACAACCAAGTTCAATCATGTACAATGAGTGTTTTTTCCGTTGAATTTAGATTCCACAGTAACTTGAAAGACTTCTCGACATCGAAATGAAAGAATGGAACCCCTTGTACCACAAATGAAAGAATTTTAGATCTTCACCTTCAACTTTTGGAGATCGAAAAACACCCAAAGTTCATTGGTTCTAGTTGGCCAACTCAAAGTTTTATGTTGTTTGACTCCATGAAGATGATCCCATAGAGCTGAAAAGGCTACTCCAGTTTGGGAGACGGACACGCTTACTATGCCTTGGTACCATCCAGCCACTGCTGTTTGTTTCTAGCCCCAAAGGCACGTCCCGCCTCACCATAGGCTGAAGGACTTTAGACTTCTTCCTTGCCTTAGCAACAACCTTGGAGACTTCTTATGCATTCAAGCGTGCCAGTGCTCTTCACTGTTCTATACATCTGCATGAACACGACACACACACAAAACGGTAAATGACTCTTCACGTCAATTTCAACTAATGCACCATCTGCATGTGTATACTTATTAATGTTGCACTCCATATACTCTTGTCTTTCTCGGATTTATTTGAAAGCCCTTAAATCCAAAGTTGTTTTGCACCTATCCCTTAATACTCTTATCAATTAACAATGTCAATAACATACACCAAGGGACACCTTCTAAGATATGAGCAGTTACCGCATATATAAGCAAAAATTCAAACTTTGCACATTGATCATTCAAGTTTGTATGCCAAATCATGAATGAAGAAGAAATGTAAATGTTGATATATTACTGAGCTCCAGGAGCCATACCGCTTGCATAACCATATTTGAATCCATTAGCAATCACCGGAGTGTGGTAGTTTCCAGCAGCATTTGAGGCTGTATGGCTGTTAATTTGCATCAGTAAATCAAAAAACATTAAGGGTATGTTTGATTGCATGGAAAGTGACTTTCCTTGGAATTTGAAATCCATGGAAAAATTTTGATGGAAAATAGGTAGGGTTGAAAAATCAAATTCTATTGTTTGATTTTACTTGGATAAAATCATGGGAAAATTAAATGAGAAAAAAAAAGATGGAGAAGAGGAGGAGGAGAAAGAAAGATGAGAGAAGGGGGAGAGGAAGAAGATAAGTGGCGGTGGCGATGGTAGCGACGGTGGTGGTGGCGGTGGCGGTGGTGGCGACAATGGTGGTGGCGGTGGTGATGATAGTGACGGTGGCGGTGGTGGTGATAGCGGCGGTGGCGACGGTGGTGGTAGCGGTGACGATGGCAACAGAGGTAAGTGAGGAAGAAGATGAGGGGAGAACATGGTGGTGGAGGTGGTGACGGAGGTGAGGGATGGAGAAGGAGAAGGAGAAGAAGAAGAGAGAGAGAGGAAATGTGGTCGGAGATGGTGATGACTGTGACGGCGACGATGATGGTGATGGTGACGATGGTGAGGTTAGTGTAATGGTGGTGGTGGTGGTGAAGAAGAAGATATGAGTGTGAAAAAATTGGAGATGAAAAATATGGGTGGATTTCACTTTCCCACTCATATGGGTGGGAAAGTGAAATCCATGTTTTGGTGGACTTTTTGATTGAGGTGGAAAATGAATTTCCATTTCCATGTGCAATCAAACACTTGAAAAATATCATTTTCCATGGAAATTCATTTTCCACCCTATTTTCTATGTGCAATCAAACATACCCTAACAGGAAAATGGGTTTAGTGTATTGGGATTAACATCACAGCATCGCTGGAATGCATTGGATCTTGTAAAATGGATGGCATCCGAGCAATATAAAAAAAAAATTGTAACTAATAGTTGTCCCTTGATCCCAACCCTATACATATATAAGGCGACTTGCCTTCCATGACCATCAGCATCGAAAGGGGAAGAATAGTTGCATGTGGCATTAAAATCACCAGCAGCAATTGCAACACGTGCAAAGTATCGTGCCCTTACTATCTTTCCATTGCATGCTTTTGAATTGAGCGCTTCACCTATCTCACATTTTCCCTTGAA
Organism: Akebia trifoliata; assembly: GCF_017979445.1. Taxonomy (NCBI): domain Eukaryota; kingdom Viridiplantae; phylum Streptophyta; class Magnoliopsida; order Ranunculales; family Lardizabalaceae; genus Akebia; species Akebia trifoliata. Next base: position 12,145,613 of record NC_141380.1, on the reverse strand, counting down.
CTTTCTAGGAGTGCTTTTTGATGACTTGTTAGTAAAGCTGGGATGGTCAGGATTGATGCCAGTGTCAATAATACCTATCACCACCCCCTCACCAGAGTTCTGTGGTCCTCCCAAAGTTGGCCAAACATTAGTAGGGATTCCTAGAAATTCAGGTATGTGTGTCGTTAATTTCACCATCTTTAAGTCCTCATGGATTGTTCTGACTCCTTTTGCATTTCGAAGAACTTTGAGACCCTACAGTAATATCAACATTCTGTTCTTAAATATGTACGTAACAAAACTTCAAGATATAATACTTTGATGAGAGATATTGAATACCACTATGGTTGATACTTATATTTGTTTCGATGACATGAAGACCATATATATTATGAAAAATTATGAGTAATAGAGCAAGTTATAGGCCTCATATTGAACAAATAGAAGTCATGTGCAAATTTCATTACTAACATGAAATATCCCTTTGTAGTGGTGTAATTCTCATTTATTAGTTTCCATGATTTTTAAGTTTTATGATTTAAATCAAGATTAAGTCCAATGGTTTAAATCAACCAATATACTTCAATGTTTGGTGTTGCCACCAAGTAATTTTGTTTTTAGGGAGATCAGTAACTCAAGATGCAAAAGAACTTTTACATTGAGACTCATCTAACTACCCTTGCAACTTAGATGGTTAGGCATTTTGATTACTTGTTCTAACCAAAACGCATTATATAGATACCTCTTCAAACGTGACATGTAACGCGAATCCATTGAGAAGATGGGTGTAGTTGTAAAGTTTGGTGTAGGAGCCTATTTGGAGGAGAGACTCTAGGAACTTGTCATGCACATTAATTATGCTTTCCTTGTACACCATAGCATTTTCATCACTCCTACAAAGTAACCATATGTTTAACATAATTACCAAACCAAACAAAGTAAAGCAAATTTACCCCTTTTTGCATGTAGTGGTGCTTCATAGCATCATTTCTATTGTTGACAATGTTTAAGACCTGCTTTTGAGGTCTAGAAGTGCTTTTAGAAGGCTAGAAGCTATGGGTTTTTTGGTGAAATCAACTAAAAAGTAGTTTTCGGATGTGTATGAGTATAGATAAGTAAATAGAGAATCCTAGTAACAGTCCAGGGGCTTTTCTTCACTAAGTAAAAGATGGATACATTTTCATCAAAAAAGGTAGTAATTTTCATTTGGTTTCTAGCTTATGAGGGGATTTAGAAGTCAAGTACCCACCAAACATGTTTTTGACTTTAGAAAACGCTTTTAACAAAAGTTAAAAACCACTATCAACCTATTGTTAAATTCTAAATTCTACTTATAAAGACAATGAAGACCAAACCAGATTCATTGAAGCCCACAATCCTAATTCAGACACGTGAAGAACCAAATTTGCTAAAATCAGATTCTTATCACTTGCATTTTATATTTCGGATAAAGCCTGATCAAAGATCCCAAAACAGAACAAAGATTTGAACCATAGGAAATACCTGCATGAGAACACTAATGTACTACTTTCACTATTAATGAATTTCAGAACATAGGTTATTGCTGAATGTTTGAGGGTAATGGATTTATGATTCACTGAAAAACAATTTTTTTTGTTGAGATTAATTCTTCTACCATCAAAATCAACATTTTATTTTATTGTTGAGATCAACATTTCTTAACAAAAAATTAAATAAAATACTGTTGAATTAGGAGGAGATATGTTAACAAAAAAATAAAATAAACAACAAAAAACAGAAGCATAAAAAAAAAGGTGCTCACAAAGCAAAGAAAAAAAAAACAAAGAAACACTTATTTTGACTCTGTAATTGGTATTGTAATTCAAGAAAAAGCACACAACTAAATAAAAATAGAAAATTACAAAGGATAAAGAAGAGTAATGATTTTCTGACTCCAATGTACCATCTTGCCTCTCATATAGAGGTTGTACAACAGGGTGAGATTTCCTATGGAGAATATCAGGGAACTCGATACTCAAAGTGATCTCTTGGAGCATGGCTCATCATTGGGAATCCCTTACCCAGAGTGACAAGTGTCTACAATGGTGAATAAAGCTACTTTTCATGGATGACCAGCCATTCACCATAAGTTAAAATACGCTTCACCAAAGGACATTTTACAAAAATTGTCATCTAAAACTTACCAATCTAATTGTTTTGGACTTTGTGAGTGTGATAGAACTCAAATTTCTGAAATGGATAGTTGAGATTTCTTATAAAGAATAAATAATTAACAAACACCATGTAAACTTGGCATGTCATATTCAACTTGGTATTCTTATCAGCATGCACATCCAACAAATCAACATTGAGGTCATATCTGCAAATGTCATTGGGAGGCATTAAAAATATATTTTTTTTTTTCCAGAAATTGATCAATGAGACCATTGAAAGGTATACCCTATCAAGTCCAAACTCTCAAAAACTTCCTTAAGATTAAGATGTTTCCCATCTTAGAATATGACAACCTTCAAAATAAAAATGAATTAGGATTTTTACAAAAAAAATCCATTAATAACTCTACGATTAAAAGTTCATTTTAACACAAACAAGCTCGGTAAACTAGATTAAAGCATTTAAAATAGAATTTCAACAAGATTAAACTGAAATTATGAGAAAATTATAAAATGTACCTTTTAAAAGGCTAAAACAAGGCTGGAAAAAGATTTCTGGATTTGAAGTAGATCAAAACTCCGTTGATGAAGTGAAAAGAGCTAGGTGTTCTTTGATTTGAGCTAGCTCTGGTTTGATCAATCGGTGTTCTCGAATGCCTCTTGAATATCTGGTTTGATCGGTGTTCAATGTTCTCTAATGCTTCTCGAAAGTCTGCTCGAATGGTCAAAACATTGTGAGTGTAGATCGAAGAGGGAGATTGAGAAGAAATTCAGAGTCGAAAGGGATTAGTGAGTGTACATCGAAGAGGGAGATTGAGAAGAAATTCAGAGTTTGTGAGTGTAGATTGAAGAGGGAAATTGAGAAGAAATTCATAGTTGAAAGGGATTTGTGAAGAGAAGAGGGAGATCGAAGAGAAATTCCCAATCTCTGAACTTTTCTCTAAAACCATTCATTTCCAGAAAATCGAAATAGTTTTCATTTTAATTTATTAAAAAAAATAAAATCGATGGTTCGTTGGGCTAGGGCTGTCGATTTATTTTGGTGGGCTTAATTACGGGTTTTGAGTCGGCAAATATAAACATGAGATTTGGACCGTCGAAATTAATGCTAAATAAGTGCAGAATTTGGGCTTTTTTGACGTAGTGTAATACCGTTTTTGGTAATGTAATTATCAAATAGGAGATATCCTTTACTTTCTAGATATTTTGAAAATGATCATTTTTCTCTTATTCATATGTATTCTTTTCTTTTGTCTTTCATTGTTCATTTCCTTGGTTAGTAACCTTTGTTTTAGAATTTGATTTCTTCTTAATCTTCTTCTATTTGAATCTTTCTTAAGCTCAAGTTGTGAAAAAGTCAAGGAAGGTAGCAAATCATGATCAGACAGTAACTCCAAAAGTTCAAAAATGAAGAAAAAGAAAATGGGGCCTGCTAGGTTGAAAATCCGAAAGGATGGTCTTGGCAACAATTAGAATAAAGAAAAAAAAGCCTGCTAAGTTAAAAACCTAAAAGGGTGACTTAGGAAAAAATTAAGGCAAGCTCACAAGATTGAAAATCTGAAAGGACGACTTTGACAACAATCAGAGCAAAGATAAAAGAAAAGAAAGCTCGCTATATCTTGTAGACACCCCATTTTTGTACTCGCCTGATTAATCAACTCGTCAACCTAATCGCAATGATTCCCAATGATGGATGTGTATTCCATTGCTTTATGTTGTTACCAGATGTGTTTCAGAAATCCGGATGAGGTATCTCGAACTGACAAAACCTTAGAAATCATGCTACGCTAGGAAAATACGATCCCAGAAACATAGAAATCATCATCTTGCAGACTAGAAAGAAACTTCACAATAAAAATCACTAAAAAACTATCAAATAACCAAAATACCCCTAACCTCAAAAAAATCCTAGAGCCTATGTTACGCTTAGGAAAACTCTCTCAAACACATAAAACAACAAATCGAAATCAAATAAATCATTTCGTCAATTTTAACACAAAAATTTCATAAATGACACAAACTAATATTTTCATTGAATTCCTTACGAAAAATCGATTCTAAAACATCCTAGAACATTAAAAACCGACTTGAAACGTGAAAAGTCCTCTCCGGGGGCAAAACGGTAATTTCACAATTTTTATAATTTAAAATTTCGAAATTAATAAATAAAATATTAAATAATTAAAGTGAAAAATAGATGAAATTAATTTAATATTTTGAATTAAAAAATCTATCAATTTGACTTTCAAGTAAAATTGTTGAGGGTTCGTGAGATATTTCTTTAAGGACCCCTCCATTTGGGGGTCCAAAGAATTAAAGAAATAATGGAGGAGGGGTCACCAAAAATTTAAAGTAAATCAAGCAAGACTAAAGTTAAGGTATTAAAGTCAATCAAGTAAGACTAAAGTCAAAATTAAAGTAAATCAAGCAAGACTGAAGTCAAAATATTAAAAGTCAATCAATTAAGACTAAAGTCAAAATATTAAAAGCCAATCAAATAAGACCAAAAGTCAAAATCATAATAGAGTTCTAATTGAAAAATAACTCTATCTAATAGAGTTCTAACTAAAAAACAATTCTACCTAAAACAATTCTAATTAAAACACAATTCTACCTAAAACAATTATAACTAAAACACAACTCTAATTAAACACTAACTCTATCAAAATCAACCCTAAAAAAATCTATAAATAGAGGTGCTCACACCCTATTTTTGTATCAAATCATAAATCCTAAGAGAAATAGGTCTAAAAGCCCCCATAGCCTCCCATAAACCCTAGTTTTGGAGCCCCAACTCCTTACCTAACATCCCTCCTTCGATTTTAGCCTAAGAAACGCCTAAAAGCCTTCCAAAAACATCCCAAAATTCGCAACAAACTTGAAGAGTTCAGATCCAAAAATAAGGAGATACCTTGCCTCAGAGATCCGAAATCAAATCCAGAAACAGAACGAAGCAAGGGAGTACGGTACAATGAGCTATTTTTGTCAGATCTGAGGGAACAAAGTCCTTGCTATCGGAAAGGTATATATTTTTTTAATTTATTTTTATCTAGGTTTTTAGCAATGTAATTTATTTGGGAAGTTAGTAGAGACCGGCTTTGGCCGGGCGGGGTTGGTGCCTAACACCTTCCAACCCCGTAACATGATCCTCGAATTCAACTTTTTTTTGGTTCTAGATTAGTTTTTTTATCCGTTTAGAGTCATTGATCGGTTCCTAGACCGTAATAACTAGGTAGCGACTCCCAAACCTCAAGGGTCAAAAGTGGATCCGCGCACCCCGCGGATCGAGGGCGCTTTCAGTGGCGACTCCACTGGGGACATTGGGGATCAAACTTGAAAAATCCCAAGTATTGGAGCATTGTTAGAAGTGACCTAGAATGCTTTTTATTTTTATTTTTATTTTAATTATTATTTTTAGTTTGTTTAGCTATTTATTCTATCCATTTGTTGTTATTTTAGTTCGATTATTGAGTATGCATTTGAACAGTTGATATTTTGGTATATTATCGCTATGATTTGATCAAGCATTATTTTTTATACCCAATCGAGGGTTGTTTAGAGTGATCCCAAATAATGCAAAATTCCAAAAAGATTCTTAATGGATTAATGGTGGTTGAAGTGGGGAGATCGCCGTTTTTTTAGACACGCGTTGGTTATGTTTAAACGTTTCTTTTAAAAATAAAAATAAAAAAAAAAATATTTCGATTAATTTCTGTAGGTGTGTGGTAGTTTTTTTTTCATTTATTTTGTTGTTTTTTCATTTTTTTTTAATTTTTTATTATTGTGATTGTCTTGCTTTGATAGAGGGACTGTGCTGTCCATTGACAGCAATAAGGAAAGCAAAGCAAAAAAATAATAAAATAGTAAAAAAAAAGAGAGAAAAATTTTAAGCTTCTGTTAACCATTGTTTTAATTCCTAAAAGGTGGTGTGTTTGTAGTCGAATCTCATTTATAATTATCAAACCCAGCAGTTTTTAATATCAGTTTTCTTCTTATTATCGTTTTCTTCAACAAGAAGACCGAACCGGTCTCTTTGTGCGATCGGGTGAGACCTTCGCATGATCAGGTTCTTGTTGAAGATTGCTGATTTCCCTTGAGGTTTTTCCCTTCGAAATCAACTCAAATTATTTGATCTCACCGAGAGAAATCGACTTCTCTTCTCACTATAGAAGAGAAATTCAGCTTCGGGCGGTTTAGATTATTAAAAATGCAGAGAGTTGAACGACTATGGGTTGAGGTCGAAGAGAAATTCAGATTTGGGCGGTTTAGATTATTAAAAATGTTGAGGTCGAAGAGAAATTCAGATTTGGGCGGTTTAGATTATTAAAAATGCAAAGATTTGAACGACTATGGGTTGAGGTCGAAGAGAATTTCGAATTTTGGCGGTTTAGATTATCAAAAACGCAGAGATTTGAACGATTTTGGGTTGAGAATTCGAGCTTAAAGATGTTTCGAATCAGCCCCTGTTCATTAAATTTTTTTAAGCATTGATGGTCGATCCATTCCTTGCTGTTATTTGGTTTGTTCGGCCAACTCGTAGAATTGTTTTCGGTGTTCGATTCTTGGATTTGATTTCTTTTTTTTCTTGAGTTTTTCTTCCCCAATCCGAACCTGGTGGAGCTTTTTTTTTTTTTTTTTCTCTACTTTTCATGGAACGGTCATTGATGTTCATGGGTTTTGTAGAATTTGGATTTCACTGATTATTGTTTTAGAAGCTCGAAGATGCCGTCCATGATCCATCTGAGGAAGGTGCAATTCCAATTGGAATTTTGGGACCGTTTACCATTCTAAAGGATGATTGAAAAGTGGAAGGGACCGTTGCACTTTTTTTTTTTATCTTGTTGGTTTTGGTTGAGTAGAATGTTTAAAACCGATTTTGCAAGTTATTGGTGTGCGAACTTCGGATTTTGCTAGGAGTGTGAGTTATTCTTTAAAAAAAAAAAAAAAAAATCTTTTGATTGGATTCATTGTGTTGCTGAACTCGAATATCAAAATTGTAATCCATGGAGTGTTGGTTCGATTTCGGGATCACTCAAAGAGGGGGGTTTTGGGGTTGACATTTTCGAAAAATTATTAAAATTTTCGGGGATTAAAACCAATGGTTTAAACGGAAAGCCATGGTTAAATAAGTGTATTCTTGTGTGATTTTCGCTTAATTATGAAAATTATAATTACTTGATTTGTCTCGATTTTTTTTATGGACACACCATCATGTTAACATACCAATTGACATTTAATAGTTATTTATGTTCAAAAGAATTGGTGGGTTATAAATGGGTTGCTAATATACTTCAATGTTGTTCTAATTATTGTGAAAGACTAATGGCAACCCTCTTTTTGGTGGAGTGATCTGTTATTTTGACACACCAATTGTTCTAATGTCACATTAATGATTTACATGGAAATTGGGGTGACACTAGTAAAAGATGGTTTGTCAACAACGATCCACTTGTTGGCTAATTTTTTATTAGGATTTTGTTTTTGTTTTTTTTTTTTAAAGGGTACTTGATTTTAAAATCTCCATCCTAACGAATATCCAGTCATCCTCAATTCAAAATGCTTTGAAATTCTAAATTACTTTGGGCCATCCAAAATAACCCTTGATTGGAATACATAAGGAAATAATGTTGGATTAAATGCTTGTTTTTAACATGGATATATGATTGATATGCTCATCTTTAATCATGTGATTGGAATGGTGTTGATCTTGATTGAATATTCACATGATTCGAATGTTTTTTTTTAATATTCATGTAATCCAATGTATGATTGGTTTGATTGGACCCATGGGCCCATTTGTTTGAAAAAGGCCCCGGGCGCACCCCACCCTGCTTTGCACACACCACATGCACGTTTACTGTTTTACTCACTTACACGTCCCATTTAGCCAACGTGGCACTAGTGCGTGACCCGGTCTCCTCGGAGATGCGACGTCATTTATGAAAACCACAACTCCAGTCACGTACCTTAGGGTATATCAAACTGGGACATCAATACCGTTTGATCAGGTGATTCTGAGAAGTATATTGATGCACCCATGCTGGAGCGACCTGAGCCTTTGACCTATTGTAAGCCACACAGTCACATGTCCCGATTGACAATGTAGTACTAGTACGTGGTCGGTCCCCTCGTGGGATGCCAAACGATTTATGAAAGCTACAACTCTTGACTTGTACCCGTAGGTATAAAAGATAATCTAAGTATATCGATTGCACTTCTTGGTCAAAACCGGTGCCTAAGCAAGATCTTGCCCCACTGTACTCTACTGTACGAGGGGGATAGACTACGTCTATTCTAGACGAGAGGTATTTAAGTGGGCCCTTGCTCAGCATTGTGCGCCACCTCTTAACTAGAGATCCAACTTGCTGTTTTTGGCTTCAGAGAAGTGAATTGAGGTTTTAGATTATCACCTATACGGTATATCAAACCAAGTCACCACGTATCGAAAGGTATATAGGTGTGCTTGGACAATGGTGGCCAGATAAAAATGCATTGCACGTAGTAAGCTTAGAGTCTATAAACCGTCCCAATAGGTCACGACTCGAACTTATTGTGGGTGTTCCCGGGTTGTTTATTGAATGAATGCCTGTTGTTTGATGAATGTATGTGAGTGATGTGAATAGTGAGATCAGAGTGCATGATTGTCCTCAAGGATCAAAAATTTATTTTTGAAAATTAAAATGAGTGCACCAACCCAATAAAGAACCCATTCTTTTACAATAATGACCCAGTCCATCCCAATCCAACAATCATGGTGGGCCGAGCCATTTAAATTGAAAATAAAAATCAATTTTCAAAAGAAGACAAATAATTTACAGAAAGAAAATATTTTCAAGAAAAGATTATTTTCCAAAAGAAATGTTCTCTAGAAGAAATGTTTTCCGAGAAAAAATAATTTTCGAAAAATGTTTTCTATAAGAACAAGATTTTCTGAAAGAAAAATATTAATATTTTACATGGACCTTGGAAGAGTACTAAAATACCCTTTTGTGTCAAACCAGGATGCTAGTCGCAGGCGACAACTCAATCGATCAGTTAGTCAAAACAACCGTCATAGGAATGCACCCTGTAGAGAAGATCAATTTTGGGAGATTCATGTTGAGGAGTGCTCTCTACTTCCACGAATTTGAGATAGACTAGAACCTCTTGCACGCTATGGCTAAGCGATGGAACCCCTACCTCCACATATTCCATATGGGATATATGCATTTGTGCCCTACTCACGAGGATTATTGTGGCATCATGAGGATATCCACTTCAGGACCTCTAGTCAGGCCCTCATTGAAGACCGGATATTCTGGTAACTCGCCACAGGACTAAACATTTCTAAGGAAGAAGCCAAGGCCTTAGTCCATGACGGGAGATTGAACTTAGTACCTTTACTGGGCCCGTATCGCTCCCGCAGTCGCCCTATCAATGTAAAACCCGAAGCCTGGCGAGCCACTAGAGATTATCGATTGTGCCTAGGAATCCTAGCTCAATACATACTGACCTCCAATAGTGATGGTCAAACTATCCCTGAGTCCTTTATAGATATAGCCTCTCAACTCTAAAGGAAAGCCAACTCAGTACCTCTCATCCTAGCTGAAACCTTCTCAGGTTTAGATGCCATAAAAAATGGTGAGCGGGAAAGCTTCAAAGGAAGCCCCTACTTACTCTATATGTGGCTTTGTGACCGTCTCAAAATCGTAGAGGTTCCCTCAAACCTCGAATATGGCCCATAACACTTTTCCAAGAGAAACCTGTTAGTGCGTCACAATTCAGTCAAAGCTTGGAGCAAATGGTTAGACTCTCGCCTCGCCTGTCATATCGATTTTAGGTGCCCTTGGTGGATGACTGATCCCCCTGTTCTAAGAACCAAAGGATCCTACTATGTCCGTCTGATTGGTTTAGAAGAAACATATTTTTACCATCCTAATCTCATCCCAGAACAGTACGATGTACCTACAGAGTTATCCTTACCTTAGCACAAAGCTTTCTTTTTCCCCGAGCCTTTGACTAAAAAGTTAGTACACCTCATTGAGAAAGCTTGGAACAAGCGCACCTTAGGGTATCTGGACGGGCCAGCAGAATTCAGAGAGCCAGTTTTTAAAGCCAAGAGGGTCAAGCCTGACAGCAATCCTGATGACCATCAAGACAAAGCCAAGCGTCCATGTAAAAATAGTTCAAATCAAATTTGTTGAAAGATGTTTTAATAAGAACATATTGTTTGTCAATCATTTTCAATAAAACTATCTTTCTTTTTTAATAAATATTTATTTTCTTTTCGAATACTCATTGTGTGAATGGATTAATTAATGGATTGGTGCACAAACCTCAATAAAATGATTCTTAAAAATGTTATCAAGGGGGTAATACTGAAATTGACTAAATCTACCTTTGATGGGGTCATATAGGATTATCATTGCGCTCAAACTCAAGTGTCCACCTCCTAGTTGGAGTCGTAAGACCAGTCGGTTAGAAAGAACCACAATACCAAGTCAACAAGCAGAGATGGCTTCAGAATCTGAGCTCACAGAGATCCGTAAGATCTTGGCAGCCTTTGCCAATGATATCAGCAATATAAAAGGCAAAGTGGAAATGTTAGAACAGACCTCGGAATCGACGGGAATTCCCCTAGATGACCCAAAGGGGAAAAATGTTGAAGAGAAACGTCCACGTGAAGTCTTCGAGCTCGACGGAGACGAAGAGTATGTTAACGAAAATCCGGCGTTATCTAATAGAATGTCTCAATTGGAGTCAACTATGAAGAGTATAAAAGGTATTGATGAAATTGCAGCAGGCATTGAAGCTCTGAACCGCATCCCTAGAATCCATTTGTCAGAGAAGTTTGTGATGCCTGAAATGGACAAGTTCAGTGGGACAGGGTATGCGAAAATGCATCTTAAGGTGTATGTTACCAACATGCGCACTATGGGGCTCAGCGACGAACAAATGACATTATTGTTCCAAAGAATTTTATCAGGATCAGCACTACATTGGTTAATGTCTCAAGATCCAGTTACTGTGGGTACATGGGAAAACATGTCAAAGGCCTTCTGGCATCAGTATAAATACAGTACTGAAATTGAGACCTCAAGAAGGGATTTGGAAGCAACTAAACAGAAAAATGGGGAGACATTTACTGATTTTATTGGTCGCTGGAGGGCCAATGCTACTCAAATGTGGGATAGACCTTCGGAGAAGGAACAAGTAGCAATTATCCTAAAGAACATTTCTCAAGGATATGCTCAACACCTAGTGGCCCAATACCTCCCTACTTTTGAATCCTTGTTGCACGCCGGGAGCCAACTTGAGGATGCATTTGCCTCTGGGATCCTTTCTAACGTCTCAGATAACAAGCCTAAGAAACCATATGTTCCTAAACCCAATATCAACCATACTTACATCGCCAATACCTTTGTTACCCCAGCTCAACCCCCGGCCCGGGTTAATAACCAGGGTCACTCGAGTCAACCTCGAACTCCGCGTCAATTTACCAATTTAGGGATGACCTTTACCGTAGCTTTGCAAAAACTGTTGAAGAAATGGTTGCTTACCCCGATTCAACCCCGACCTTTGCCAAATCCCTTGCCAGCCGGACACAACCCCAACTTATTCTGTGAATTTTATCAAAATCCTGGCCATCACACGGATCGATGTATCACCCTGCGCCATGCCATTCAAAACCTTATTGATAACAAAAAGATCACGATCCCTAGCCCACCAAATGTCACCACTAATCCACTACCTACCTATTAACCTCCACCAACCCTAAATATGGTTTCTCACACCTCATTGCCATTCGATCCATATCTCTTATCCATCCAATCCAGGTCAAACCGCCTAGTTACCCCCTTACCAGGATAGCTTTCACTGATGAGATTTTCACTACGAACTATGAACCGTTTGATCTAACCTCGGATGACACATATTGTTTATCCCCGCCTCGTTATGATAGTCCTGCGTTCACTAGTTAGTTGTTGGCCCAAATGAATCTGAAAAACCCTGTACCTTTGACAGACGAAGATCCATACTTGTTGATTGAGGAAGATGAGCCTTTCCCCTTTCCTGTGATGAAGTTAGACATATGACTCGAGGGGAAAGAGATTTTAAGCCACAAGAACTTTGTGTTGATAATCCTGCAGCCCTGACAAGAAAAGAAGGAGAAGATTCCACTAAGGAAAGCATCGAAGAAGATAACTCCGTGATCAAACAGTTGAAAAAATCAGGGGCCAATATCTCAGTATGGGGTTTACTCATGGCTTCCACTGCTCATAGGGAGGCTGTTCTCAAAGCACTAAACATAGCCCAAGTCTCCCTTGATACTTCTCCAGATCAGCTGGCCAGTATAATAAGGGCAACTTACGTGGAGAATATCCTATCCTTTTCAGACTAAGATCTCCCAAAAGAAGAGGCAAGCCACACTAAGCCATTGCACATTACAGTTGACTGTAACGGAATGAGGGTACCTCTGGTTTTGATTGATAACGGGAGTGTACTGAATGTTTGCCCGCTGAAACGGCTACTTGTCTCGGATTTAAGGCTGAAGATCTCAAACCTACTAATCAAGGTGTTAGAGCCTATGATAACACCAAGAGAGATGTACTGGGAATTTTGCACCTTCGACTGTCCACAGGCATAATTGAATTTCTTGTGGAATTTCAGGTTATTGATATCTAGTCCTCTTTCAATTTACTGTTAGGGAGACCATGGTTACACCAAATCAAAGCCATCCCTTCTACGATACACCAGAAGGTCAAGTTTATCAAGGATGGGCTAGTGATTACTCTCCATGGAGATGCTGAAATTGTAGGGATTATTAACAATACTGAGGCTAAGGATGAGCCGTTGCTTGAGATTCAACCAGAACAACAGGGGATAGAACTTAGTGGGTTCGAATTCGAAAAGATATGCTCAGTCCAATGGGATCAAGTCATGAAAGAATATATTCCAATGGAAAATACCTCTAATTGCTACATGGCCAATATATTCAAGAAAATGAGATTCTTCCCTGGTATGGGCTTAGGTCACAAGCAGCAAGGTATTAAGGAGGCACCAGTGATTAAAGAGGTCATCGGCACATTCGGACTGGGATATAAACATACTAAGGAAGATTGGGCCTAATACTGGAAGATAAAACGGGATAAGGCCATTACTAAAAGGCAAAGGCGTACAACATATCTCATTAAAATGAAGCCATATCGAAAGACCCTCAATGGTTATTTTGTGAAAGAAGGAAAATAATTCCGTTACTGTGGGTTCCCAGAGCCTTTCATTGATCACATCACAGGTACTCGTCTGCTGGGGTTTGAAATCTTCTTTGGCATGGAATGGCCTGAAAAGGAAGCAAGCACAGAAATTAAGGAGAAGAAAGTTGAAGACTGGCAGCTCGATCTAGACTTCCTCAACATTGATAAGCTATTCATTGAAGATCACGGTATCTTAGTGTTGTCAGTTGAGAAAGGGATCCCAAATCCTCAGTCTGTAATCAAACCCGCTGTTGGGTCTTTATCAAATTACCATGTAATCAGTCCTGTGTTGCATGTCAAGGCTGGGTCTGTCGGTCCCATTAGTCCTGTTCAGTCTGACATGTCATTCGAGTCCTTTATTTCTGTTAAGTCAAGTAAGTTAGTTGTTTCTGCTTAGTCTATTATTTCTAGTGAGTCTGTTTTTCCTGCTAAGTCAAGCGAGTCTGTCAAGTCTGTAATGAGTCCTGTTACCCCATCTCTTTTCAATGAAATAAAAGAAATTTTTGATTACCCCGAGCGCAATAATAATTTAACTAATAATCTGGCTTCGGAGGGAGAATCTTCTGACGAGGAACCTCCCCCTGAAATAATCAAATTACTTGAACAAGAAGAGGAGCGTCGGACTCAACCTCTAATAGAGGAAGTAGAGGTTATCAACCTCGGAACAAAAGAAAGTCCTCAAGAAATTCGGATAGGGGTAACTTTATCTCCCGATGAACGCAAAGGGATAATAGACTTGCTCAGAAAGTTCAAAGACGTGTTCGCGTGATCTTACGAGGATATGCCGGGGGTAAGCACATATATTATTCAACATCGGATTCCGTTATATCCTGATGCTCGACCAATCAAACAGAAACTTCGATGTATGAAGCCGGAATGGACTTTGAAAATCAAAGAAGAAGTTACGAAGCAAATTAACTGGATTTTTGGAAGTAGTAAAATACCCTGAATGGATTGCCAATATCGTCCCGGTACCGAAAAAAGATGGAAAAGTCAGGATGTGTGTGGATTTTAGAGACCTAAACAAAGCAAGCCCAAAAGATAGTTTCCCTTTACCACACATAGATGTTCTAGTGGACAGTACTGCAGGACACGCTTTGTTGTCCTTCATGGATGGATTTTCAGGGTACAATCAAATAAAGATGGATCCTCGAGATATGCAAAAAACATCGTTCATCACACAATGGGGGACCTTCTGCTACAAGGTCATGCATTTTGGTTTGAAGAACGTTGGAGCTACCTATCAAAGAGCAGCCACGACTTTACTACATGACATGATACACAAGGAGGTCGAAGTCTATGTAGATGATATGATAATCAAAGCTAAGGAACGACTAGGGCATGTTACAGCGTTAGAAAAATTTCTCACAAGGATTCAAAAATACCAACTCCGCCTCAACCCACAGAAGTGTGTATTTGGAGTAACTTGTGGAAAACTATTAGGATTTGTGGTCAATCAGAGAGGGATCGAAATAGACCCTGTGAAGATTAAAGCTATCCGAGAGATGCCGTCGCCTGAGATTGAAAAGCAGATTCGAGGTTTTCTAGGCAGAATCCAGTATGTTAGCAGATTCATCGCTCAACTCACCAACGTCTGCGAACCTATTTTCAAGCTTCTAAAAAAGAATGAACCAACAGTTTGGAATGAGCAATGTCAAAAGGCTTTCGACCAAGTCAAGGAGTATCTCTTAAACCCGCCTATTTTGGTTCCACCCACACCGGGCGAACCACTTCTTTATCTGTCAGTCACAGAAGAAACTATGGGATGCATGCTTGCATAGTATGACAAAGATACTCGTAAAGAAAGGGCCATCTACTACATCAGCAAGAAGATGTTAGAGTATGAACGAAAATATTCGACTCTCGAAAAAACTTGCTTAGCATTGGTATGGGCTACTCAGAGACTCCGGCATTATATGCTGTCTCATTCAATTATCCTATTATCCTGGATGGATCCTCTCAAGTATCTTTTTGAGAAATCGGCGTTGACAGGGAGAACCGCGGGATGGTTGTTGTTGCTATCAGAGTTTGACATCACGCATGTTACACAGAAATCCATCAAGGGGAGAGTTATAGCAGAATACTTGGTAGATCACCCTGTAGAAGAAGGAATAAGGCCTGTCGATCAATTCCGAGATGAGAACATCTTGCACGTTAAAGAAGAACCGCAGAACCAAACATGGCAGTTATACTTTGATGGAGCCGCCAATCAAAATGGGTATGGAATAGGGGCAGTCCTGTTTTCTCCGGAAGGGTGCCATATTCCTATCGCTATTAAATTAGCCTCTTCGAATACCAATAACACGGCTGAATATGAGACGTGCCTCGTGAGGCTCGAAGCTGCTTTGAACCTGGGCATTTCAAAAATTGAAGTTTTTGGGGATTCGGCCTTGGTCATACATCAGTCATTGGAAGAATGGAAAACTAGGGATGAAAAGTTGAAACCTTACCATGAGTATTTGTTAAACTTAGTCAGTAAATTCAAAGCTATCCTGTTCCAGCACTTGTCAAGGGAGGATAACAGATTTACTGACTCCTTAGCAACTTTATCTTCAATGATCTATTTACTCCCTGGCATGGAATTGAGGCCAATCACTGTTGAAGTCACAGACAAACCCGCATACTGCCATCAGATCAACATTGCTACTCGACTACCCGATGGAAAGCCATGGTACATAGATATAAAGAGAGTGTTGGAAAAACAAGAATTCCCGGAAGAAGCATCAAGGAAGGAACGACAAACCCTATTGAGATTAGCATCTCAATTCATCCTGTGCGCAGGAAGTTTATACAAAAGGTCTTATGATGGGATCAATTTGTCGTGTGTTGATGAAGATCAAGCTGAACAGATAATGATTGAACTACATTCAGGAGAATGTGGCCCTCACATGAGCGGGAAAATGTTAGCTAAGAAGATTAAGAGAGGGATACTATTGGCCCACGATGAAAACAGATTGTCATCACATGGTCAAAACCTGTCATAAGTGCCAAATACATGCGAACTTTATACATGTGCCACCATCTCAATTAGTAGGTCTGACTTCACCATGGCCATTCTCAGCCTGGGAAATTGACATTATTGGTAAAATATCGCCTAAGGCATCAAATGGGCACAAATACATTCTAGTTGCCATCGATTATTTTACCAAATGGGTCGAAGCTGCCTCTTATGCTGTCCTTACTGCGTCTCAAGTTGCAAAGTTTATTCAAACAAACATCATCAGTCGGTACGGGGTACCTTCGGAGCTGATCTCTGATAACGGGTCGCACTTCAAAGCTGAGGTTATCAAATTGTGTTCAAAGTTCAAAATCTCACACCATAAATCATCTCCTTACCGACCTCAGACTAACGGAGCAGTCGAAGCAGCTAATAAGAATATTAAGACTATCCTCAGAAAAATGTGTCAATCACATCGAGATTGGTCAGAAAAACTGCCATTTGCATTATGGGCATATCGAACCTCAATTCGATCCTCCACTAGAGCTACTCCCTACTCCTTAGTGTATAGCATGGAAACAGTCTTACCAGTTGAAATGGAGATTCCATCTCTCAAGGTTTTGTTAGAAAGTCAGTTGTCAGAAGCAGATTGGGTTCGCCAACGGTATGAAGAATTGAATTTGATCGAAGAAAAACGACTAAGAGCGTTGTACCACGTGCAAGCTTATCAAAGAAGAGTCGCCCGCGCATTTGACAAAAAGATCAAGGCCCGTCACTTACAAGTCGGAGACTTAGTACTCAAAGAGAATCGGGCATCTATCTTTTACCCTAGAGGGAAGTTCAAACCAAATTGGGGAGGTCCGTTCGTCGTCAAGGAAATATTACCAGGAAAAGCTGTCAGACTTCAAGATCATGATTGAATCGAATTACCAGAACCATCCAACCTTGACCAAATCAAACGGTACTACATTTAAGGAGGCCATCTTTGGCCGAATCAAACCTCATATTACCCAGTTACCCAGTTCAACATATCCTTTCTCAACCCCTTTGCAGTCTTTTCAAAAAGAAAATTATGCCTTTTCTTTCTCAGCCTGATCACCTAACCTAGGGGAGGGAAGCTTCGAATTACGTTTTGGTCTGATCCCAAAATTCTGGGGTACGTAGGCAACCTGAGAAGTTACTTCAGGCCCGACCACATCAAAATAAAAAATATATTTCCCACACAATAAAAAAAAATCAAGAAAAAATTCAAAAGAAAAGAAATATCATCCAAAATGGGGAAGAAAATTTAAAGAAAAAGGAAATGCCACACAATGGACAATTGGGTTTTTGAGTCTCAAAATCCCTTTCTTTTTATACCCAGTCCTAAGCCTACTCATGAAAGTCCTCCTAAATACCGTGCGAAAAATCAAGGAAGATAGCAAAGCATGATCAGACAATAACTCTAGAAGTTCAGAGAAGAAGAAAAAGATAAAAAAAATGATAAGGCCTGCTAGGTTGAAAACTCAAAAAGGGCGACTTAGGCAAAAATTAAGGCAAGCTCGCAAGGTTGAAAATCTGAAAGGACAACTTTGACAACAATCAGAGCTGAGAAAAAAGAAGAAAAAAAAAGCTCGCTAGATCGAAAATCTGAAAAGGTAATCTAGGCAAAAGTTAGAGCAAGCTCGATAGATTGAAAACCTGAAAAGGCGATCTAGGCAAAAGTTAGAGCAACAAAGAAAAACAGAAGAAAATCCCAAGCTGAGAGCGGTCCGAGTTGAAACATCAGAAGTCCGAATAACCAAGTTCAATACTTAGCTTAAACCAAGCATAGACTCAGAAACCACAAGTATCTTGTCTACGATCGATCTGAAAATGTTTACTCCCCCAAGTGAACCAAGTGAGATAAGGGTGAATTCTATGATTAGTCTCGAAAGAAAATAATTTTGTACTCTTGAGCCTGACTCAATACCTTTAATAAAATTAATCAAAATTAAAAGTTGAGTCTTTATTGCGTTTGTGGTAATCAATTATTTCAAACCTTCATACAAGGGGCCTTTTCTTTCTTCTTTTCCCCCTTACACTAGGGGCATTTTTTTTATTTTTTAATGATGTGTTCAATTATCTTCAATGCCACATACATTGTCAAACTAGGGGCATTTTGTCTTTAAGCAATGTTAATCCTAAAAAATAATAGGAACCCCAAATTTAAGGTTACCCTCTTGATAACAGTTTTTCGAAAAATCCTTGAGGTTCAAAAGAAATACAAACTCAGGTTTTAAATTCATAAAACCTTTTGATAAATCCTTGAGGTTCAAACAAAAGTATTTTGGATCTCACATAGGAGATATGGCATTCTTTCGTTCTCCAAATTCTTTTCCAGATCGAATCATTCTTAGAATCGATCATTTCTCTTCTAGATTCATTATCTTCCAGATTTATTCATTCTCCGATTCATTCCAATTAATCTTCTCCAAATTCATTCATTCTTTTCAAAAATTCCTCCATTCATCTGCTAGTTTGCTCAGTTACCGCCAAGGGTTAACTTGGATTTTGTTCAGTTGCCGCCAAGGGTTATCTTGGATTTTGCTCAGTTGCCGTCAAGGGTTATCTTGGATTTTGCTCAGTTTTCGCCAAGGGTTAACTTGGATTTTGCTCAGTTTCCGCCAAGGGTTATCTTGGATTTTGCTCAGTTTCCGCCAAGGGTTATCTTGGATTTTGCTCAGATGCCACCAAGGGTTATCTTGGATTTTGCTCAGTTTCCGCGAAGGTTTATCTTGGATTTTGCTTAGATGCCGCCAAGGGTTATCGTGGATTTTGCTCAGTTGCCGCCAAGGGTTATCTTGGATTTTGCTCAGATGCCGCCAAGGGTTATCTTGGATTTTGCTCAGTTTCCGCCAAGGGTTATCTTGGATTTGCTCAAATGCCGCCAAGGGTTATCTTGGATTTTGCTCAGTTACCGTCGAGGGTTTTCTCGAAATTATGCTCAGTTTTACTCAATTATGCTCAATTTATACTCAAATTATGCTAAAATTATACTCAGATTTTACTCAGTTTCACATAGTGCACACACTTACACATTTGCACTTTTTAGTCAGGGAGAATTCTTTAAAATTCAAGGATCTGACACTGTCAATGAGAGTTTGCGCTCAAGGACCTGACAACCTTTTAATTCGGGGAGAACTTTACCCTCAAGGATCCGAACACCCCGACGAATTGCTAAATCAGGCAGCAAAATGAACTGTCACTAGCTTTGGCATTCAGATATCGCACTATCTACCAAAATAGATTTGCTATCTAGTTTGCTTCAACCCTCTGCCAAAGAGGGGCATTTGTAGACACCCATTTTTGTACTCGCCAGATTAATCAACTCGTCAACCCGATCGCAATGATTCCCAATGATGGATGTGTATTCCATTGCTTTATGTTGTTACCAGATGTGTTTCAGAAATCCGGATGAGGTATCTCTAACTGACAAAACCTTAGAAATCACGCTACGCTAGGAAAATACGACCCCAGAAACATAGAAATCATCATCTTGCAGACCAGAAAGAAACTTCACGATAAAAATCACTAAAAAACTATCAAATTACCAAAATACCCCTAACCTCAAAACAACCCTAGAGCCTACGTTACGCTTAGGAAAACTCTCTCAAATACATAAAACAACAAATCGAAACCAAATAAATCATTTCGTCAATTTTAACAAAAAAATTTCATAAATGACAGAAACTAAAATTTCCATTGAATTCCTTACGAAAAATTGATTCTAAAACATCCTAGAACATTAAAAACCGACTTGAAACGTGAAAAGTCCTCTCCGGGGGCAAAACGGTAATTTCACAATTTTCATAATTAAAATTTTCGAAATTAATAAATAAAATATTAAATAATTAAAGTGAAACATAGATGAAATTAATTTAAAATTTTGAATTAAAAAATCGATCAATCGGACTTTCAAGTAAAATTATTGAGGGTTCGTGAGATATTTCTTTAAGGACCCCTCCATTTTGGGGTCCAAAGAATTAAAGAAATAATGGAGGAGGGGTCTCCAAAAATTAAAAGTAAATCAAGCAAGACTAAAGTTAAGGTATTAAAGTCAATCAACTAAGACTAAAGTCAAAATTAAAGTAAATCAAGCAAGATTGAAGTCAAAATATTAAATGTCAATCAATTAAGACTAAAGTCAAAATATTAAAAGTCAATCAAATAAGACCAAAAGTCAAAATCATAATAGAGTTCTAATTGAAAAATAACTCTATCTAATAGAGTTCTAACTAAAAAATAATTCTACCTAAAATAATTCTAATTAAAACACAATTCTACCTAAAACAATTATAACTAAAACACAACTCTAATTAAACACTAACTCTATCAAAATCAACCCCTAAAAAAATCTATAAATAGAGGTGCTCACACCCTATTTTCGTATCAAATCATAAATCCTAAGAGAAATAGGTCTAAAAGTCCCCCTAGCCTCCCATAAACCCTAGTTTTGGAGTCCCAACTCCTTACCTAACATCCCTCCTTCGATTTTAGCCTAAGAAACGCCTAAAA
Source organism: Akebia trifoliata (assembly GCF_017979445.1). NCBI lineage: Eukaryota > Viridiplantae > Streptophyta > Magnoliopsida > Ranunculales > Lardizabalaceae > Akebia > Akebia trifoliata. The sequence continues at coordinate 12,124,794 of NC_141380.1, read as the reverse complement.
GCCTTCCAAAAACATCCCAAAATCTGTAACAAATTTGAAGAGTTCAGATCCAAAAATAAGGAGATACCTTGCTTCGGAGATCCGAAATCAAATCCGGAGACAGAACGAAGCAAGAGAGTACGGTACAAGGAGCTATTTTTATCAGATCTGAGGGAACAAAGTCCTTGCTATCGGAAAGGTATAGATTTTTTTTTATTTATTTTTATCTAGGTTTTTAGCAATGTAATTTATTTGGAAAGTTAGTAGAGACCGACTTTGGCCAGGCGGGGTTGGTGCCTAGCACCTTCCAACCCCGTAACATGATCACCGAATTCGACTTTTGTTTTTGTTCTAAATTAGTTTTTTTATCTGTTTAGAGTCATTGATCGGTTCCTAGACCTTAATAACTAGGTGGCGACTCCCAAACCTCAAGGGTCAAAAGCGGATCCGCGCACCCCGCGAATCGAGGGCGCTTTCATATCGAAAACTTAAAAAGGTGACCTAGGCAAAAGCTAGAGCATGCTCGTTAGTTTGAAAACGTGAAAGGGCAATCTAGGCAAAAGTTAGAGCAACAAAGAAAAATAGAAGAAAATCTCCATAGAGTTAAAAAGTGGTCCAAGTCGAAACATCTAAAGTCCGAATGATCAAGTTCAACACTTAGCTTAGACTAGACAGTGACTCAGAAGCTACAAGAATCTTGTCTTTGATTGATCTGAATTTTTTTACGTCCTCAAGTGAACCAAGGGGGAAATGGTGAATTCTATGATGAATCCCAAAGGAAAATATTTTGTTCTTTTGAGCCTTACTCAAAATCTTCAATATAAAAAGTCAAAATTAAAAGTTGAATCTTTATTGCACTTGTGATAATTAAATATTTCAAACCTTCATAACAGAGGACACTTCTCTTTTTTCAACAGCATGTAGTTTTCCTCCTTACATTATGGGCATTTAAAAAGAAAAAAATGTGTTCAATTATCATTAGTGCAATGTTTCCTGTCAGACTAGGGGCATTTTTGTTCCCAAGCTTAATCAATCATAATGGGAACCCCGAATGTAAAGTTACCCTCTTCATAGCAATTTTTTGAAAAACCCGTGAGGTTCAAAGAAAGGTTTTAAATTCATAAAGTTTTTGAAAAAACCTTGAGGTTCAAACAGAAGTGTTTCTAATCTTATATTTGGTTTTGCCTAAAGATTAACTCATTTCCCTTTCTGATCTCAAATTCATTCTTTCTTAGATTCATTCATTCTTTTCCAGATTTATTCATTCTTTCTCAGATTCATTCATTCTTTCCTAGATTCTTTCATTCTTACTCAGATTCATTGATTCTTTCCCAGATTTATTCATTCTTTCTTAGATTCATCCATTCTCTCCTAAATTTATTCATTTTGCTCAGATCCCGCCGAGGGTTATCTCAGATTTTGTTCAGTTGTCGCCGAGGGTTATCTTAGATTTTGCTCAAATACCGCCGAGGGTTATCTCAGATTTTGCTCAGATGTCGTCGAGGGTTATCTCAGATTTTGCTCAGATGCCACCGAGGGTTATCTCGAATTTTGTTCAGTTGCCGCCGAAGATTATCTTGGATTTTGCTTAAATACCGTCGAGGGTTATCTCGGATTTTGCTCAGATGCCACCGAGGGTTATCTCGGATTTTGCTCAGATGCCACCGAGGGTTATCTCGGATTTTGCTCAGTTGCAGCCGAGGGTTATCTCGGATTTTGCTCAGTTGCAGTCAAGGGTTATCTCGGATTTTGCTCAGTTGCCACCGAGGGTTATCTCATAATTTGCTCAGTTGCCGCTGAGCGTTATCTCAGATTTTGCTCTGATGCCGCAGAGGGTTTTATCGAATTTTGCTCAGATACCGCTGAGGATTTTCTCAGATTTTGCTCAGTTGTCGTCGAGGGTTATCTCGGATTTTGCTTAGTTACCACCAAGGGTTTCTCGGATTATGCTCAGCCAGTTGCTGCTGAGGGTTTTCTCGGATTATGTTCAACCAGTTTCCACCGAGGGTTTCTCGGATTATGCTCAGCCAGTTTCCGCCGAGGGTTTTCTCAGATTTTGCTCAGCCAGTTACCACCGAGGGTTTTCTTGGATTATGCTCAGCTAGTTACCACCAAGGGTTTCTCGGATTATGCTCAGTCAGTTGCCGCCAAGGGTTTTCTCAGATTTTTCTCAGCCAGTTACCACCGAGGGTTTTCTCGAATTATGCTCAGCCAGTTACCACCGAGGGTTTCTCGGATTGTGCTTAGCTAGTTGCCACTAAGGGTTTTCTCAAATTTTGCTTAACCAATTACCGCCAAGGATTTTCTCGGATTATGCTCAACCAGTTACAACCGAGGGTTTCTCGGATTATGTTCAGCAAGTTGCCGTGGAGGGTTTTCTCGGATTATGCTCAGCTAGTTGCCACCAAGGGTTTTCTCGAATTATACTCAGTTAGATACCGTCGAAGGTTTTCTCGGAATTTGCTCAGATTTTACTTAGATAGTTCATTACATTTTCACCCCGAGTAGGTAGAGTAGGACTCTCAGAAAAATAGCTCATTACTCTTTCACCCCGAGTAGGTAGAGTAGGACTCTCAAAAAAATAGTTCATTACTCTTTCACCCTGAGTAGGTAGAGTAGGACCCCTCAAAAAAAAATTGTTCATTACTCTTTCACCCAGGGTAGGTAGAGTAAGGCATTCAACTTTTGCTCAGATTATACTCAGTTTATGCTCAGTTTATAATCAAATTATACTCAATTTTTACTCAGACCACATGAGATTTATTTCAAATTTCAAATACATACGTGCACATTTGTTCCATTAGTCAAGGAGAATTTTTTAAAATTCAAGGATCTGACATTGCCAGTGAGAGCTTGTACTCGAAGACTCAATAACTTTTTAGTTCGGGAAGAGTTTTACTCTCAAGGATCCGAACGCCCCGACGAATTGCTAAATAAGGCTGCAAAATGAATTGTCACTAGCTTTAGCATTCGGATATTGTACTATCTATCAAAATAGATTTGATATCTAGTTTGCTTCAACCCTTTGCCAAAGAGGGGAATCTGTAGACACCCCATTTTTGTACTCGCCTGATTAATCAACTCGTCAACCCGATCGCGACGATTCCCAATGATGGATCATTATTCCAATGCTTTATTTGTTACTAGATATGTTTCAAAAATTCAGATGAAATATTTCAAACTAACAAAATTGTAAAGACCATGCTATGCTAGGAAAATATGACCCCAAAAACATAGAAATCGTCATTTTTAAGATAAAAAGAAGCTTCACAGTAAAAATTACTAAAAAATGACTAAATTATCAAAATACCCCTAACATCAAAACATCCTTAGAGCCTCCTTATGTTTAGGGAAATCCTTTCGAACACATAAAATAATAAAGTGAAATCAAATAAACTATTTTGACAATTTTTACCAAATTCGACAAAATTACGAAAATACCCCTCATAGGGTTCGGGATCATTTCATGCCAAAAAATTTATAAATGACACAAACCAATAATCTCATTGAATTCCTTATGAAAAATCGATTCCAAAACATCCCAGAACATTGAAAATCGACTTGAAACGCAAAAGTTCTCTTTGGGGCAAAACATAATTTTTCAATTTTAAAAATTTTAAATTTCAAAATTAGTAAATAAAACATTAATTAATGTAAAGTAAAACTTTAATAAAATTAATTTAAAAATCTAAAATAAGTCAATCTCATCAGACTTAAGTCAAAACCCTAATTAAAACCGTAATATAAAGAAGTCAAGTCAATCTCATAAGACTTAAATCAAAACCCTAATCTAAAGAAACCAAGTCAATCTCATAAGACTTAAGTCAAAACCCTAATTAAAACCTTAATCTAAAAATACCAAGTCAATCTCATAAGACTACAGTCAAAATCCTAATCTAAAAAGATCAAGTCAATCTAATAAGACTAAAGTCAAAATCCTAATTTATCTTATCTCAAAAGAGACTTAGTCAAATCCTAATTCTTCCAAAAAACACTATAAATATAGAGCCTCCACAATCCAATTTCGTAGGTTAAAGAAAATCCTAGAGAAAGTAGGTTAAAAAACCTCCCTAGCCTTTCCAAAATCTTGATTTTGAAGTCCTAACCCCTTACTTATCATCCAAACCCCAACTTTTGTTCACAAACTCCCAGAAACTCATCACAAAATATCCAAAAATCCATCAGAAAGATTTAGAAAACATTCAGATCTAAGAAGGATGAACTTCATCTTGGAGATCTGAAGCGGATACAGTGACAGAAAAAAAATGAGGAGTATCTTACGAAGAACCATTCTACCAATTCTGAGGGAAAAAATCATTGCGATCCCATAGGTGTATTTTCTTTTTATCTTTTTTATTTTTATTTATTTATTTTAGGTTTTTTTTAGCAATGTAATCTTCTTGGAAAATAGTAGAAACCAGTATTTGCCGGGCGGGGTTGGTGCTTAACACCTTTCAACCCCGTAACGTAATCCCCGAACTTAGTTTCTTTTGTAGATTAATTATTTTTATCGATCTTGAGTCAATGCTCGATTTCTAAATCGTAATAACTAGTTGGCGATTCCCAAACCTCGAAAATCAAAAGCGGATCCGCACACCCCGCGGATCGAGGGCGCTTTCACAGACCATCAGAAAAGGAACAAGTGGCAATTATACTAAAAAACCTCACACAAGGGTATGCTCAGCACTTAATCGCCCAGTACCTCCCCACATTTGAATCTTTATTGCAAGTTAGTAGTCAACTGGAAGATGCCTTCGCTTACAAGGTCCTCTCCAACCCTTCTAACAATAAGTTCAAAAAATCATTCATCAATTCTAAGCCCAATTCATCTTCCTATAGTCAATACATTTGTTACACCCATCCATTATACTACCCTGCCTATTAACTAAACTAATCCCAGTCAACCTTGACTACGTAGGAAGTTCACTAATCTTACGATGACTTTGAGCGTTGTCTTTCAGAAACTATTAAGTAAAGGACTGAAATCGCCTCGACCCCCGCCGACCCGCTAAATAACGAATAGGGGTCCTATTACGCATCTCAAGAATTTTAAAAGAATAGGGAGTCGCTACCTAGTTTAGGTCTAGGAACCAAAATTAACTCCAAATGGATATGGGTCGGTCCACGGATCAGAGAAATGGGTAAGGAGTCAGGTTATGGGTTTTAGAAGGTGTTAGGCACCGAACCCGCCTGATCAAGATAATCAGTCTCTACTACAATCCAAAACTATCTTACGGTCAACGGGATAAGATTAGGGTCAAGACCATGGTCTAATCATCATCGATTTATGTCGGGTTAACCAAACGAATCTTATGGCTAAAATAATTACATGGATTCTTGAATTTCGCATAATAGAATCCCATGATTGATGAGGCTTACGTGGCCCCAAGATTTAGTGAATCGATTCAATCACATTTGGAAGAAAGTGAAATCAATTAATACCTTATACACAAAATTAATGAATTGGCTCATTGACGACATTATCAAAGAAATTCGATTTCTGAATCGCCACGTGCGTCGTAAAATCAGCGAGTTAACTCACAAATTATTAGTCAAAGAAATCCGATTTTTGAATAGCCACGTATATAAAAATCAGTGAATCAACCCACACATTTTTAACCAAAGAAATTCGATTTTTGAATTGCCACGTGCATCCTAAAATCAGTGAGTCAACCCACACATTTTTAACCAAAGAAAATCGAATTTTGAATTGCCACGTGCATCCTAAAATCAGCGAGTTAACTCAAAAATCATTAATCAAAGAAATTTAATTTTTGAATTATCACGTGCATCCTAAAATCAGCGAGTTAACTCACAAATCATTAACCAAAGAAATTTGATTTTTGAATTGCTACGTGCATCCTAAAATTAGCGAGTTAACAAATCATTAATCAAAGAAATTCGATTTTTGAATTGTCACATGTATTAAATCAGTGAGCAAACTCATTATTCAATTTCATAGGAAATTTCAGTTTTCAATACACATGAAAATCAGTGATTTGACTCGTTGATTTTCATTGAGAAAATCAATTTTTTTAATTTTTCGTGTATTCAAAAATTTATGAGTTGATCAATACCAATATTTGCGAATTAGCTAAAACAAATCGATGAATCTACTTGATAATATGAACACCCAATGAGCCGATCCACCAACTTGATATATGCGAGTTAATTCAATCATTCTAAAAAATTGGTGAATCGATCCATTAATATTTCGGAAACTTAAAAGTTGCCATTAGTGCCATGTATACCAGAAAAATCAATGAATCAATTCAAATGCATATGAAATGAAGAAAAATATTAAAAATAAATAAATAAATAAATAAAATAAATAAGAAAAAAAATTACCTTTGTCGAATAATTTCGGATGCGTGGATTCCTTAAAAAAGAACTCGAAATAATGTGTGAGTAGTTGTTGTGATCCTGCTAGCTTTTAAGAAGCCTGCTCCAATTATCGAGGTCCCTTCAGAAAATTACCGAACTAATGTCGAGTTGGTGGGCTTGTACATAAAAATTGAATTGGTCTAGGCTTGCTTAACAGCTATGGGCTTGCTTAAAGGAGTGAGGATAGTGATGCTCCATGGGTTGCTAATAATAAGGGTGAATAGAGGGCTGAGTGGGTTGCAAAACTAAATTAAGAGAGGTAAATTAAGAGAGAGCTAAGTTGGGTTGTAAAACCGTGAGGATGAGGGGTGCTACAGGCTGGTTTATGGCTGATGTAAGAAATGAGAAAGTCGGTGAAGATGTATTCCAGGTTTATTTTTAGGGAAGAAAATGATGGAGTGCAAAATTTTTTTTTTTTTTTAACAGCTGCCAAAACGCTCTTTTTTTTTGGGCTGTTTGATTGCATGAAGAAGATAATGTGGGGGGGTGAAAAGGATGGAGAGGAAGATGGAGTTACTGTGAAGGGCAGAAACCTTGGCTATTAGAGAGGAGTTTAATGGCCGAAATGTTGGCAATTAGAGTAGAGAGTAATGGCTGAAATGTTGGGGCAGCTAAGTCAAAAAAAAAAAAAGAAACAAAATGTCCTCCTTTTTTTGAAATGGTTGCTGTTTTTTCTATTTTATGGTAGTTCTACCATAAAACGTGTGTGTGTGTGTGTGTGTGTGTGTGTGTGAGAGAGAGAGAGAGAGAGAGAGAGAGAGAGAGAGAGAGAGGAGGGATTGGAGAGATGGTGGGAGGAGAGCTTGGGCTGTTGCAATTTTTTTTTTTTTATGGAAAACATGGGTTGTTGCAGATTTGATAGGGAGGAAGAACGAAAAAAAAAATTGCAGCAAGGTTTTGGGTTGGTATAGGTTGCTGATTTAAAAAAAAAAAATGGGGAAGAAGCTAATGTTGCTGGTTTAATGGTGAAAAAGAAGGTTGCTCTCTTTTTTGAAGGGCAGCCCAAAGAAAATAAAAATCCTCCCCCTCATGGCTGCCTCTCCTTTCTTTTATGGTAGTTCTACCCACTAAAATCAGGAGACAGGGAGAGAGGGGAGATGGGAGAGAAGACATGGGAGAGATGAGTGAAGAGTGTGGGTGGTTATTGAAGGAGTTGTAGAAGGAGAAGAAGACGTGGGAGGGGTGCCGTGTTTAGAGAAGAAGAAGAGGAAAACGTGTTTTTTGTTATTTTTTTTTATTTTGAATTTTCTTTTTAAGAGAATGGGAGAGGGATCTCATGCTACCCGTACTACGATAATTTACTGTTGCTGAATTCTGATTTGTTCAAGTTTTTATTTGAGCTTGAATTTTGGATTTGTCAAAATTTTTTGAATTTCGATTTAGGTTGGTTTAATTTCAATTTGGTTCGTTTTGAATTTCGATTTGAGTTTTAATTATTTAATTTGAGTTTAATTTTTAATTTAAATTTTGAACAGGTTGATTAATTTAAATTTAAATTTTAAATTGACTTTAAATTTTAATTGGTCGGTTAATTGGATTTTGATTTGATCGAATGTATTTTAATTTGTTGACTGCAATTTGATTCGTCGATTTGGTTGATTCATTTTAAAGTTTTAATTCAATTTTACATTTTGATTGGTTGAATGATTTTTAACTTGATTTTCAATTTGATTTTGATTTTGATAATCGGTTTCCTTGAATTTTAAATTAAATATAATTTTTTATTTTTTATTTTAATTGAAATTTAATTTGACTTTATGATTTTAAATTTTGAATTTTAATTAGATCTTAGTTTAATTCTTAATTTGAATTTTATTTTAGTTTAATTTTTTTATTTGAATTTTATTTTCTTAGGGATCAAGGTCTTTATGTTAGAGTTGGATGTTAAGGGGTGTTTTGGTCATTTTTACGATTTTTGACGATTTTTCTTGAATTTCTCTGTTTTCTTCGGTTTGGGTCTTGCTAGAATCGAAATCACATTCTGAGTACAATGGAGGTACTTTAAAGATTTTCCAGGGGTTCAAAATTTATGAGGGGTATTTTCGTCATTTTGGTAATTTTTATATGATTTTTCTTGAATTCCTCTATTTTCATCGGTTTGGGTCCCGTTAGACTCGAAATTACATTCTGAGTACAATGGAGGTACTTTCAAGATTTTTTAGGGGTTCAAAATTTATGAGGGGTATTTTCGTCATTTTGATGATTTTTATATGATTTTTCTTGAATTTCTTTATTTTCATTGATTTGGGTCCCGTTAGACTCGAAATCACGTTCTCAGTGCAATGGAGGTACTTTTGAGATCTTTTGGAGGTCCAAAATTTATGAGGGGTATTTTCATCATTTTGATGATTTTTACAGTTTTTTTTACAAATTTTAGTGTGAGATTTCTTTTAGTTCCTACGTGATTATTTCTAAGTTTCAAAGTCATATTTTCCTAACGTAGCGAGGTCTGTAACTTAACGAACTGTGTAACGAACCTATCTGTACGTGCTTGTTAAGTCGGGCGTAAGATGTAGCGATCTTAAGCGTGCGTAAACTTCTATGTTGAGTTGTGACGAGTAGGAGGATGAAAAGAAACTAGAAACAGAAGGAATCAAGCAGTACTCACAAGCCTTCGAGTTATTTTATGTTCATCATTAGGAATCCACAACAACCAGGTGACGAATTGTCGAATTAGGCAGATGCAAAAATGGGGTGTCTACAGATGTCCCTCTTTGGCAGAGGGTGGAAGCAAACTAGATGCCCAATCTTTTGTGGTAAATTGTGCGACATCCTAATGCCAAAGCTAGTGACAGCTCATTTTGCAACCTGATTAGATAATTTGTCGAAGTGTCCAGATCTCAAAGGGTAACATGTTCTTGAAAAAATGTCAGATCCTGAAAATTTGAAAAATTCTCCTTGACTAATGCAAATGCAATGTGAATGCACGTGTGTGCCATTGTGTAGTGATGATTTTGAAAATGTGCACCTCCATTCTGCACATTTATGCTAAGAGGATAGCAAACTGTGTAAGGTCAACAAAAAATCCGTGCAATATGTTTTTTCAGAAAATCAGATAAAATTGAGTAAAATCTGAGCATAAACAAAACACATCTGAGTAAAATCTGAGACGATTCTCAGTGGGACTGAGCAAAATCAGAGAAAAAATCTCGGCAGGTCTGAGCCAAAATTTGAATAGGTCTGAGTAAAATTCGAGACGAATCTCGGTGGGTTTGAGTAAAATCCGAGCAGGTCTAAGTAAAGCCTGAGATGAATCTCAACGAGTTTGAGCAAAATTCGAGAAGACCTTCGGCGGCATCTTAGCAAAATCCAAGAAAGAATCTTGGCAGGCCTGAACAAAATCTGAGAAAGAGTCTCGGCAGGTCTGAGAATAATCCGAGATAAATCTCGGCGGGTCTGAGCAAAATCCGAGAAGACCCTCGACGACATCTGAGCAAAATCCGAGAAAACCCTTGGCGGTATCTGAGTAAAATCCATAAAAACCCTCGGCGGCGTCTGAACAAAATCCGAGAAAGAATCTTGGCAGGTCTGAGTAAAATCTGAGTAATATGCTACCCAGTTGAACATCTCCTTTCTCAACCCTTACCAGTATTTTTCAAAAAATATATATAAAAAGAAGAAATGCATTTTTTTCTCAGCTCGATTACCTAACCTAGGGGAGGGAAAATTCGAACTATGTTTTGGTCTGATCCTAAAATTCTAGGGTACGTAGACAACTTGAGAAGTTACTTCAGGCTCGACCACATCAAAATAAAAAATATATATTTTCCTATAAATAAAAAAAGTCTAAAAAAGAAATATTGTAAAAATGAAGAAGAAAATTCAAAGGAAAAAGAAAGCAATTTAAAAGAAATGCCACATAAAGGGCATTCGAATTTTTGAGCCTCAAAATTTCTTTCTTTTATACCTAGTCCTAAGCTTACCCATGAAAGTCCTCTTAAGTACTGTGCAAAAAAGTCAAGGAAGGTAGCAAAACATGATCAGAAAGTAATTTTAGAAGTTCAAAAGGGAAGAAAAAAAAAATATGACTTGCTAGGTTGAAAACTCAAAAAGGCGACTTAGACAAAAATTAAGGTAAGCTCGTAAGGTAGAAAATCCAAAAGGACGGCCTTGACAATAATTAGAGCAAAGAAAAAAGCCTGCTAGGTTGAAAATTCGAAAAGACGATTTAGGCAAAAATTAAGACAAGCTCGCAAGATTGAAAATCTGAAAGGACGTCCTTGGTAATAATTAGAGGAAAATTAAAAAAATATAATCTCGCTAGATCGAAAACCTAAAAAGGTAATCTAGGCAAAAGCTAGAGGGTGCTTGCTAGATTGAAAACCTGAAAAGGCAATCTAGGCAAATTTATAGTAACCAAAACATCAGAAGTCCGAATACCCAGCTGAAATCAGGCAAAAACTCAGAAGCCACCAGTATCTTGCATACAATTGATCTGAAAATTTTTCCTTTCCCAAGTGAACCAAGAGGGAGAATGGTAGATTCTACGATGAATCTTAAAAGAAAATATTTTATTCTTTTGAGCCTGACTCAAAATCTTCAATATAAAGGGTCAAAATTAAAAATTAAATCTTTATTACGCTTGTGGTAATCAAATATTTCTAACCTTCATACTAAGGGGCACTTTTTTTTTTCTATAGCATGTAGTTTTTCCCTTTACACTAGAGATATTTATTTTTTCAAACTGTGTTCAACTATCCCCAATGTAATGTTCTCTGTCAAACTAGGGGCATTTTGTTTTAGAGCTTGATCAATCCTAAAGGATAATGGGAACCCCGAATTTATGATTATCTTCTTGATAGCAATTTATTTTAAAAACCCCCTGAGGTTCAAAGGAAGTTAAAAAATTCATAAAAATTTTGAAAAACCTTGAGTTTCAAGCAAAAGCATTTATGATCTCATATTTGATTTTGTCTAGAGAATAGCTCATTACTTTTTCACTCAAAACAGTAGATAGGGGATTATTTCTTTCCCAAATTTATTTATTCTTTCTCATATTCACTTCGTCGAGATTTTTCTCAGATTTTGCTCAGTTTTTTTTCGATTTTTTTTTTTCAGATTATGCTCAGACATCACTGAGGGTTTTCTCGGATTTTGCTGAGACACCGTCGAGGGTTTTTCAGATTTTACTCAGACACTGTCGAGAAAAACGTTGTCTCAAATTTTACTCAAACATCGTTGAGGAGTTCTTCAAATTTTGTTGAGACATTGCAGAAGGCTTTCTCAGATTTTGCTCAGATACTGTCGAGGGTTTTCTCAGATTTTGCTTAGACATCGTTGAGGATTTTTTCTCGAATTTTGCTTAGACACCGTCGAGGGTTTTCTCTTATTTTGCTAAGATTTTACTCAATTTTTGCTCAGGTAATCTCAGATTTCAAGTGCACACAAATACACATTTGTTCCATTAGTCAAAGAAAATTTTCTAAAATTCAAGGATTTGATATCGTCATTGAGAACTCGCGCTCGAGGATCTGACAACTTTTAGTTCGGGGAGAGTTTAACCCTCAAAGTTCTAAACGCCCCGATGAATTGCTAAATTAGATTACAAAATGAACTGTCGCTAGCTTTGACATTCAGATATCACACTATCTACCAAAGTAGATTTGTTATATAGTTTGCTTCAATCCTCTACCAAAAAAGGGCATCTGTAGACACCCCATTTTCGCACTCGCTTGATTAATCAACTCGTCAACCCAATTGCAACGGTTCCCAATGGTGGATGAATATTTTAATATTTTTTATTTGTTACTAGATATATTTTAAAAATTTAGATGAGGTATTTCAAGCAAGTAAAACTTTAGAAATCACGCTACGCTAAGAAAATATGACCCAAAACCTAGAAATCATCATTCTTTGGACAAAAAGAAGTTTTAGGAGAAAAAATTACTAAAAAATGATCAAATTATCAAAATACCCCTAATATCAAAACATCCTTAAAGCCTACATTTATGCTTAGGAAAATCCTTTCAACAACAAATTAAAACCAAATAAACCGTTTAGTCAGTTTCATAAAATTTGACAAAATTACGAAAATGCCCTCATAGGGCACACAATCATTTCATGCTAAAAATCTATAAGTGACGCAAATCGATACTTGAATTCTTTACAAAAAATTAATTTTAAAACATCCCAAAACATCGAAAAATGACCTCTCAACTCTAAATTTCTCATGAAGGCAAAACAATAATTTTCCAACCCTAAAAATTTAAAATTTTGAAATTAATAATTAAAATCTTAATTAACGTAAAATGAATCTTAATAAATTAAATAAAAAATTTAAACAAATAAAATCAATTAATTTTAAACCTACGGATCAAATTTTAAGTGGTGGCCCACATGATATTAATAAAAGACCCCTCCATCTAGGGTCCTAAAGAATTAAAATATAATTAGAGGGTTCTCCAAAAAATAACTTAAAAATCTTTGTTGTACGTAAGAATTAAAATCCTAATTAAACCCTAATTAACTTTATCTAAAAGAGACCTAGTTAAACTAAAAGATTTTCAAAAAACTCTATAAAAAGGAGTCTCCATAACCTAAACTCGCAGGTCAAGAGAAATCCTAGGTCAACGAGGTCAAAAACTCTCCAAAGCCTTCCCAAAATCTTAAATTTGAAGCTCCAAATCCCTATTTAACACCCAAACCCTATTTTTTACTTAAAAAATACCTAGAAATCTTCAATCACTCAGAACATCCAAAAAATATTCAAATTTAGGAGGAGAATAACTTATCTCGAAGATCGGAAGTGGATTTAGTGACGAAGACAAAAGCAGGAAGATTTACATGAGGAACGCTCTCCACCAGTTTTGAGGGAATCAACTGTCATAGTCATTTAGGTAGGTATTTATTTTATTTTATATCTTTAGGTTATTTTTAGCAATGTAGAGTTTTTTGAAAGTAGAAATAAACGTTTGTTGGGCGGGATTGGTGCTTAACACTTCCAATCCTGTAACGTGATCTTCAGACCCATTTCTTTTCATAGATCAATACTTTTTTTTCTGTTTAGAGTTATGTTTCGATTTCTATATTGTAAAACTAAGTGATGACTCCAAAAATACCAAAAAGAGGATCTGTAACCCACGGATCGAGGGCGCTTTTAGCATCCCGAAAGACAAAATCTTCAGTTCCTCTCCCATGCCACATAGGTGAGTTTTGAGTCCCCCTATTAGGTTGAGTTCAAAAATCAGCACTCTTCACGTTAGGATGTACGATATGACGAACAATCTTGAAGTCACTTCAATGTTAGCCTTTTAGAAACTGATGACATGTCCTTGGACCTTTGTTTTCTCTTATAGAGTAATATAAATGAATAACAATAAATTGACTCCTCTTCTAAACCCCCCCCCCCCCACACTCTCTTGACATGTTTGTGCATAAAACCATAGATTTTTCCTCGGAATACACGATTGCACATATTTATGGGGATGCGCAATTGCATGTCTTGAGGAAATATATTGTTCATGCACAACTACGTGAGAAGTGTATGGAGGGGGGGGGGTAGTTAGAAAATCGTGCCTATAAAAAATGAGCTCAATACCCGAGTGATTTTTTGCCCATAGCCCAGCACCCGATTGACATATGGCACGGATGACGAACACAATAATGGAAAAATTCTCTCTTGTCAACGGTAAAAATAATGAAATTTCTTGATTAGATCACGTGGCATTTAAAATCATGATCCAATACCACAGTGTTGTAGAGGACAAAATTTCATCAAATTTTAAATATATATTTCCCCATTGATTTTTAATTTTTAATTTTATTGCTTAGTAGCTGTCCATTTTCAACATCTTGGATTACGCTAAAAAAACTATTTTTTTGAAGAAATTTTTTTTTTACCAAGAGTTTTAAAAATGAATGGTAAAAAATCAAGGGTCCACAATTCTGAACCACTTTGATGGGTTAAAAGTTTCAGATTTGGTTGATTTTTTTTTAAATTTTTTGTGAGAATTATCTCCTCACTGTAGAGATTATCCTCGCAAAAATCCAATCCATTATGAAACTTCTAGCCCTTCTTGGATAACAGTGTTGGCTCCATGTTGTCTACCTAATGTTGTCTATCGAATAGGACCTCTTTCTATATATATGGGGAGTGTTCAGGGGACGTAAGTAAAAACATATGTAAAAACAGTCATTTTTCAAAAATATGAGCTAAAATTTTATGAATTTTGTGATACCTATTTACATTTTACAATATTAAAGAGTTGTACCAATTATAAAGTAGGGTGAACACAACTCAAAAGCCACATGAATTTTAGTAAGTTTGGGTCAAGCCTAACTTGCTAACTTTGTTCGTGTCATGATCTTTTTGACTCATTTTACCTGGTTATGAAATGAGATACACCTGGGTTAGGGATGACAACTCATTTTTTAGTAGAAAATGATATTTTGAAAAACCTAAAAATTAATTTTTAAAGTAATATATCATTTGGATCTAGGTGGATATAGGGATGGATTCATATCCAACTTAGATATGACTCGGCTCATGGGACATCAATCAAACCATATTCAACCCATATTTTTATTTGGATATACTCCAAGGGTCGAAACACACTAAATTCAAATTTTGAATAAAATCCAACCCATTTTATGCCCTAGAATCAACAAAGGTTATCTTTGGGATTGGTAGAGATTTCCCAAGGATCCTTTCTTATTTGGAATCTTGAAGAATATCCTTCCATCCCAACTATTTAGTGGGGATTTTTTCAATCGAAAAAAATCTTAAATTGCTCTTCTACATGATACATCCAGGACTCCTATCATAGAAGACAATCTTTCTTTCACAAAATTTTATAAGACTCACTTTGATATCATACTTTTAATGTAAATCAAGGGCAAAATGGTAAGTATGAACTTAAAAAAGGTTGTTGATAGCATAAAACAACAGAAAAATAAGGTTCTGCTATCAAGATGCCAAATAGAAGTGCCGAACTTGCATTTCTACCCTGATTTCCATGTGCACCTCTTGTAGCAATAATCGATACCTCCAAAACTTCAGAGCTTCGACTATGGTGTAAAACTCGATGTCATAAGTATAATAGTTTTGTCGAACACCATTAAGTTTCTCATTGAAATAGGTAATTGATCTCTCATCTTTGCTCCACATAACCCTAATAAACACTTTTGATGCATTACACAAACCACCTCCTTTTGATGCATTACTATCCACCTCAAACAGTTGCAGCTCTCTAAACATTCCATACCTCACTACATTTTTGCCTTGTCGACCACTACGTCATAATAAGAAAAATCCTACACCAAATTTGTAGAAAAAACAACTGCGAGTACAAGTCATTCTTAAGTGACAAATTTGATCAATCCCTACAGTAAAAACGACTCATATTTTATTTAGGTTAGTTGTCGATTTTAACAATGAATGAATTGTCTGTTTGCTAATGTTGTGTTGGACAAATTTATAAACCTCAGCAGTCATTCTGAGTTGCCACACATATGATTCAACTCTAGGGTTTATGTCTTTTTACCATTTCTGATGTTCAACTCTCTCTCTCATACAAACGCAATCGATAATAAATTTCAACAGATTTACCTTGAGATTCGTGAAATAGGATCGTAAATGATTTTATTGATTTTTTGATAAAAAAGAGATACAGATCTCAATGTTTCCTCTGATCAACAATCAAATATAAAAAAACAATGACGTATGATAACATATGTAGCTTTTCTTCTCTTCTAACTTCGTATTTTATCAGTTGAGAAGGTTGCTTTGACATTGGCTTTGTTGTGCTTGATCTTTTGTAGAGGCTTCTGTAGATTTTCTTCATTCCGGACTTCGCACTTTATCTGTTGAGAATGTTTCTTGATTTCCGGAGAAAGACTTTATGCTTGATCTTCTCTTTAGTCAGAGTCCGGATCTGTGAAGGACTTTGCTTTGTCTTTGGATGAATGCTTGAGAGCTTCTTCTTCTCTAGAGGGAAAGCTTCTATCTTCTGAGAGAAAGTGATCCAAATCCCCTCTTAATGAGAGAAACTCTTGTATTTATAGACTTAAGAATAATTTAACTTTCCAATTATACCCGAACTTAGAGAATTTTGATTGGTTTATCTAAATACTAAATTCTTCCAAATCCAATTTTAAGGATTCTATGGATTATTATTGGGCCAAACTCATTTATTTGGGTGTAGGGCCCAATATTTAATATGTGGATCACTTGAACTTGTTAGATCATGGGCTTTATCTGCGTAAACCCAAACTCAAACATTTGTAGGAGGCTCGTTCCCAATTAATAGACTCAATTTGGCTGCGAAGCCCATTTATAACTTTAGGGATTTTTTATTTATAAAATTTGTAAAGCCTCCTCAAAATTTTGGTACCTGCAAATTTCCCCTCAAGGATGTGTAGCTAACGACGATGTTTCCTTGATCATTTTGTAAGGAGTATGAATGCCTTAGTAAAGAGTAACATTTATGTTGGCGTTTTCATATTCATATTGAGTAAAATCTCATGATCTCCTTGTAGTGTTTTTTAATGCCTTTGCCTTGAAGTTATTAAAGCCTAGTGAAGGTCCTCAATTTTGAGATCGATCGTGTACTTCGCTTCCTTGAGAACTTGTAGTCAGAGCAAACAATTAGGAAGTGCAATCTTTTTTTTTATATAGTGGAATGTCGTCTTGACAACATGCTTCTATTCTATCAAACACATTGTTTGGAAGCACCACTAAATATGATGCATCACTGATCATGCCGATGGGAACTTGATGCTTTGGTAAAGATGAGTGATTTTCATTGGTGCTTCTATTTTTGACCCAAGTCAAATATTAGGATCCTACTCTTGTTTTTGGCTTGGATTCTTTTGTGAGACTTAGCGTCAGCTTCAAGACGATGACACACAACCGCAACTTATATTCATGTGAGAAGCAACATTTGATAATTCCCAAGAAAATAATTTTCTAGAATTTTTTAGATTGTATTTTCTTGAAAACTACTAAGTTATCCTGAGACTTAGTATACTTGAGGTGCACCATATTAAATCCTCAAAATATTCAAACTTGTAATTCATTGCAGCTTAGATGTATACTCAAGACTGTGTGTGTTTGAGATGCAAAGGATTAAGCCTCGAAATACCCAAGTCAATACTTGTGCGCCCGAGTTGTATGGGACCAAAATCTTCCCCAAAAGATCCAACCTCATAACTTATTGTAACTAAGATGTATGAGATTAGGCTCCCAAACATATAAACTCAAGATTTGATCAAAATCTCCATCTTTTCTTGAACCCAATGACATTAAAGCCATTGCTTATAGGGTCTTGGTGTATTTGAGATGTATGGGATCAAGCCGCCCCACTTTCTCTTTTGAAAAAATCCTAACACTGGGAGAGGGTAACAAAGGCATGGACCCCATAAAATAATTCCACTTTCTTTGATGGTACGTTTGCACATGGGGATAAAATACCATTCAAGGTACCATAGTGATGGTGACAGGGATTTCAAAATTGAACTGTACCCAATTTTAGGGCCGCAAGACAACAAAAATTTATTATATACTCAAAACGATGCAAAGAAAGATGGGTTTGGATTTAGACGAGCCACAAGATGGAGTTCCTTTGACTCCCATTGAAACACGTAATAGTGTTTAACTCAACACAAATACCAAGACGAGTCCCCCTCTACATCTTTCACCGATTAGTTAGGATTCTCTTTCAATTTGGAGTTTTCTTCTCTAGCAAAAATTCCATGGATTATGATGATCTCTTTACGGATCTAGGAAGTTGAGTTTGCCTAGGAAACTTTTTTTTCTTGGCGATTAGTGATATAAGTAAGATATGACGGAATGTTATCTTGGTCTGTGGATGGTTTAGATGCGCCAAAATACTGAGCTACCACTGTTGGGTGAACCAATAGCCGATCCAAGCTTATGCGACCAAAGAGAATTGTCAAAGTACTCAAGAGTATAATGGCAACAACGGCAGTCATGGCGGAGATGAGGTACATTCGACATGATAATACCTGCAACTAAGGTGCACGACATCTCCAAAAGAAGTGTTGCAAGATGTGTTGATGCATTAGCAAGTTCTGCCATTATTTGCAAGGGTGCTTGCAACAAACATTGCAGGTTGAGATCGTGACACTTTCGAGGGTTCAACAAAGATGTGGTGCCAAAAAAAAAAAAAAAAGATTCAATGTGCCAACAATACCGAGTGATCATTCAAAGCCATGCTAGAATGTATGCTACTGAGTTTCTTTGCTTCGTTTTTTTTTTTTTTTTTATTCATCGATACTTTGCGGATGATTCCCCATTGAAATTTCTTATGGCTCCAGAGATTCCAAAGGCTTTGGACTTACAGGAGGACTTTCATTGGTCCTTATTTATTTATTTTTATAGCAAAGCCAAGTATCTCTTCCTTTCATTTTTCAAGCTACATCTTCTCAAAAGGTTCTGTTTCGCTTCGTGACTGTGGAATTTTTCTCTAAATCAGCACAAATCAAGATGAAATCTCTAGTTTCTTGATGATTCCATTGAGGAATTATGTCGTCTTTCTTCATTGAAGATGTTATTACTATTTTATTTTTTTGAAAATTGTCATCGGATTTAGTTGCAGAAGCAGGGATGTTGACATCTTGCTTGTTCGATTCAGGGTTTTAGCTTCTCCGTTCTAGCCCATCATCAACTCTTCGCCGTCTTTAGAGTATGAAGCCAACGGTGAGCTTCAGTCATCATTTTTTTGTTTTGAATTTTTTTTTGCAGCCGTCACATTCACATCCTACCAAATTTTCCCTTCATTGGCCTTCCACGAACAAGTTCTTGCTGGATTTTCTGGGGTACCTCCGTGGTCATTGCTTTTTTTCTTCCTCCATTGATGGATGTTGGAGAACAGAGGTCTCTAAACCTTTTGGATCCAAAGGGTTATGTTAGAGAGATTTGGTAGAGAGATTCCATTAACACATCGACTATTTTTTATTTTATTTATTATTATTATTATTTTTGTAATAAACCAAAGGGGTGGTTGTTTGTACACCGATTTTTAACAAATTGGGTGGTAATTTGCACACCAATTTTTACTTGTTACAAGCCAAAGATTTCTTTTTAACACCATAATATGGAGTTTAGGAAATCTTTAGGATTCGTCATTGATTTAGATGGGACTCTTGAATTGGAATCCTTCGATGATTTGAATTTACACTTTCTTATCTGTAAGAAATGTTATTTTTCAATTAAAATTTGTCAGACATCATAAACTTGAAGATGCTATTCCTTTTCTTTCACTTTGTTATACACATTTTTTTTTGCTTGATTCAGGTTCTCACTTGATTCTTGGAACTTGAGAAACAACTAAGAGCTTTAGTCCTTGTTATTGCTTCTCAACCACTTAGAGTTTCACAGCAACTTAAAGCTTCAGTATTTGTCATTGCCCAAAAAAAAAGTAATTTCTCAAACTTACAACTTTTTCTTTTTAGTACATTTTATTCTTGCATACAATGATTTGCAATAGGGTGCATTGATCAAGAAATTAAGAACTATTCTTGTCCATTAATTTTTATAATGATTATATTTGTTAATCATGTTTGGGACGAACACTGTTGACTTGTCAAAAGAATTGCATGATGAGAGATGTACCCGTAGAAGAATCATGCGACGAGAAATTTATCCAGCCAATTGGCCAATCTCTAAAGTAGCTATTCATCAGTAGTGCTTAGGAGTGAACAATGTCAACGGGTTGACAAATGTCAACTGGTTTGCAGAATCATGAGATGCAAGATTTGTATACGTAGAAGAGCCATGTGACGATCTATTTGTCCAGCTAGTTGGCCAATCTTTAAGGCAACTGTCCATCAGTGGTACCTAGGAATGAACAATGTCAACTGACTTGCAGAATCACAACACTCAAGATTTGTATATGCAGAAGAACCATGCGAAAACTTATTTGTCCAGTTAGTTGGCCAACCTCTAAAGCAACTGTTTATCAGTAGTGCTTAGGAGTGGACAACGTTAATTAGCTGACAAACGTCAACTTGCTAGAAAAAACTATGCAATGAATAATTTGTCCAGCTAGTTGGCGAATCTTTAAAGCAATTGTTTATCAATAGTGCTTAAGAGTACACAACGTCAACTGGATAAATGAAATATGCGATAAATTATTTATGCAGTCGGTTGGCCAAATTCTAGCGCCAGAGCATTATTGAGAATGATGATTTTTTTTATTCATACTCTTATATATCTTTAATCAATGTGACCCTAGTACTTAATGAGACATGTAATTTTTTACATAAGTGTATTTAGTCTCTTTTTTTTTCATAGAGATGGCTAGGGACATTCTTTCCAACGGTTTAAGGAATAAGAATCGTTTCAAACGGAACTTACCGCGTGAAGATAAGGTAGATGATTCTGTAGATCCTTCTCAAAAGGGAAAATTAATTTGTTTTCTCCATCTTATGATAATTGATCATTCAAGAGGAGAAAATATTTCATCTGTAGAGCTGAAGCTTGTTGTGCACACATCGATGATCGGTCCTTTGAAGGCGTAGGATACAGAAAGGGACACATCACTTGATATGATAACTTTAAGTGAATATCCTCCAACAATTGACCTACTCCCTAGAGATGAGATTGATATGGAGCGTCAGCCATCTTTATGTCATCTTCCACATCATGACCAAACTCGCAATTGTCCACAAGCTATTTTAACGTAGAAAATCATACAACGTTTTACTTGATGGTTCAGGTATTGAACTTCGAGGTAACATTTGATATCTCAGTGATTTTTAGGACTGGAGCTTGGATGTGAGCCATAAACTACAGAGCAAAAAGTCGACAGCTTCCCTTGGTGAAGCTATATTTGCAGCTAGTAAGGAGTACAGTCGTCTTAACAGCATGTATCAAGCTTTATGTGAGTTTTGATGTCTCGAGACTAACACTTTTGTAATGGGTCATGGGGAAGTTGGTATTTCTTTATGGGAAATGCAAAAGATTTCTAGGCTTTCTATCACAGGTGAGTATCATGAAGAAGTGGTGCCCAGTTGCGATAAACTCATGGGTTGCAACGTTGTTCCGAGGCTTCCTCTTTTTGTCAGTATCTGTTCAAGGCATATGTTTTACTGATTTTTGAAAAGGGGAGTGATTGTATTAGCCATAGTGAATGGCTTGATTTCTGGTACACCAAAGCTAAATAAATTTCTAATCCTCATTTGACAGTAGAGTATAAAGAAATGGCAAAATCATTTTACTTTGACCGTGGTGGCCGTCAGCATCTTAGAACAAAATTACGAAGACCTTTTTCTTCTCGAGTTACTCTAGCTAAAGGGGGTCGTAAAGAGGGAAAAAATCCATTTATCAGGCTCGATTTTCTTGTGAATCAAGATGTTGAAGATGAAACTATGATAGCTTCATATCTCTCTTTGTGATTGTGTCGTTTTGTTCTTCCTTGCGAGGATGGTAATGTTATCCATCTAGGCACCTTCAAGGTAGCAACGCTAATGGCCTGAGGTACTTCATTCAGCTTGGTACCTCCACTTCTATGTTGTTTGTACAAAGATCTAACTTAGACCTATTGGGGTATAAAAACACCAAAAGTGGTAAGTGCTTCTATGAGTTATTGTCCCCTTCATTATTTGTTTGGGTGGATTGGACTTCATTTTCCTTGGGGAGTATTTGGTGATCTTGATGCTGACTTTGGACCTTCGTATTTGGTTCGCACAGTTGGTGTTTCCAATTCCTCCTTCTATTGGGAAGATAATGCTAAAGATGCAAGGGATTTGATCATCATCATGAATTTTAGTGATTTTAAATGGCATCCTAAGGAGGTTTGGCCGCCAAAAGGTCATAGAAGGATACGAATTGATAATGGTGATGATCCTTCTGAGGTTCAAGCTTTCATGATAAGCTGTCGTCCTGAATTTGTCATGTTTTGATATGGTAATGTTTGCGATGTGAAAATGTATAGTCTTCACAAGTTTGCTCGTCAACAAGGTTTTCGTCAACGTATCTCTGGAACTCCGATTCCTTTCACAAGATCTGTGGATGGGATATAGTTATACAGTTTATGGTTGTTTTTGACTCAAACCAAAAGCCGAGTCAACTTTTTTATTCTTCCAAAAGTACAAGACATGAGTCGACAATTTGATAAGAGTTATATGGATTGATGGGTTCAAGGCATAGTACCTCACTTGGATGTCCTTGATTTTCGTCTTCTTGAGGATAGCGTCTCCATTCCGAACTTTAATTTCAATGAAAGGAAATGAGTCGAAGATCATGAGACGGATCGTACTTTGCTTGCCACACAAAAATCTTCTCAAAAAAAAAATAGAACACATGCGAATTGATGAAACGCAGAATGCCATTATAGAGCCTAGATTGAAATTTCATTTCAAAAAAATATTGTCGACTCCAACGACTACTCAAATAGAGCAGGCCCACATTCTTGGGGTAGATATAGAACAAGCTGTTTATAAATCAAGTTCCGTGAATTCTTTGAAGCCTGTTGTTCAGACTGAACCTAAAGATACTAGTGTAGCTCCGAATAGACAAGAAGTTGAAGCTAAGAATGATGTGTCTCCTAAGAAAGGTAATTTTACACATTTTTTCTTTGTTAGAAATTTCATGTTTCTTATGTGTATATATATATATATATATATATATATATATATATACATAATTTTTGTGATTTAATTGTTCTTACAGAATCATCAATCGATATACATTCCGTTGTTGATTTGTTCACCCCAGAGGATTTTTTCGTCCTCCCTGCCTTCTCGGGTATGGGAGACGTTTGGAATGTCAGTCATCTTAGTAGGGCGATTTCAAAATTGGTTGATACTGAAGACCCTTCAAAGAGTGATGGGGACAGGATTTCTTCATGTCCTTGTCAAAATTCTCGTAGCACTCCATCAACTTCAACTATGCATATGGATCCTATCATATTAATGTTACCTACTTCTAATAAGTTGGTCAATTCATCTATGATTGCCCCGAAGCTACATGGAATGCTTACTGTTTCTACCCAAACTCGATAAGCTTCCTTGCATGATAGTGACATCGATTTATGTACTCAACAAGCATTTCATAGAGCTCGTGATGAATTCCTTCGATTTAGAGTTGAGTTGATGCTCAATATTGATTTTTCCAACCTAAGAGAATGGCAATCTCTTTATATGTCTACCATCGTCTCTTCTTTCAAGGATGCTTTTAGCACTGACCCTATTTCTTTTGTAAATTTATTCGAATTGCTTATAGCTGGGGTGGAGGCGTACCTTTCAAGAGGAGAGAGGGCCTTATCATCGTTGTCAACAGATGATAGAGATCTTCAACTATTCGTCCTAGATCAAGAACCTCAACTAAAACGTCAATCAGTGGATAGTTTACGTACACAACTGACTGAAACTAAAGAGAAAAAGGGTTGAACTGACTAAGCGGGAAGTTGAGTTAGAAATCGAGTTGACTCAGATCAGAGAAATGCTACCACAAGTCGCTACTTTTGAAGAGTCTTTTAATACTCAAGTTCAAAAAGAGGGGGAGGCTCTACTTACTGTTGAAGTGGAGTGTACTCGCTTATATAATGTTCCAATCGTTGATGATGATGAAATATTATTTGCGAAGTAGAGAGAGAGTCTTTGAAGAAGAAGTTTTGGAACCTTACTTTTTTATACTAAGCTTATTTTTTTCATTTATTTATTTTTTCATTGTATAGGACTTAAGAAATTATAACATTATTTATTTCATTTGAAATTAATAAAATTCCCTTATTTAATTATACAAGTATGTTTTTTTTATGTGGTTGAACCTGAAGTAACTTTATAAGTTGCCTACATACCCAAAAATGAGATCAAACCATAACGTAATTCAAATAGATAATGCTTTAAGTTTTGTCTAAATCGCCCTCCCAGATTTTCAATCTAGCAAGCTCAAATTTTTTTTTTGGACCGTTCACAGTTTTAACTCATGCGGGTCAAGAGTATCATATACTTTAAGCTTGTACGATAAGGAACATTGTCAAACAGTTGAGGCTCGTCTTAGGAGCATTGTCAAACAGTTTAGGCTCGTGTCTAAAAGCAACATTCTTTTAAGCATAGTATCTTTTGAGGAATTTGTCATTGATTGGACCAAGACGTAATCCTTCCGGTGTTACAAGAAGGTATGCACCATTAGTGTATACTTTTTTCACTACATGAGGTCCATCCTATTTTGGATCAAACTTCTTTGCAGAACGATGTGAGGGGATGATTAGTCGTTGTACAACGAGAACTAAAGCGCCAACTTGAAAAGAACATGGTCGAACTTTCTTATTGAATGCACGTGACCGACGGGCTTGGCAACACTCTAGTCGTTGTTGTGCTTCCAATCTCTTTTCGTCCAACGTTTCAAATTTAGCCAGACATAACTTGGCATTCTCATCGTAAGTTAGACCTTCTTGGATCGCAATCATTAGGGAAGGTATCTGACATTCCATAGGGAGAACAGCTTCAACTCTATAAACCAATGAGTAAGGTGTGATTTGCGTGAGGGTGCGGTATGAGGTTCTGTATGCCTATAGTGCTTCCCCAATTCGTTTATGTTAATCTTTTTTCAATTTTGAAACAATCTTCTTAAGAAGCTTACAAAGAGTTTTGTTGAAGGCTTCGATGAATTCATTTGCTGTAGCATTGTACATTGTAAAATATCTCTACTTAATGTTAAACTTCATGCAGATCTATCAGTGTATTGTTAAAAGATTTTTCATTATCTGTCATGATATATCGTAGAATGCCATAACAGAAGACGATATTATTTTTGATGAAGTCGACTCCCATTTCTTTCTTAACCTCTCGAAGGGAAAGCGTTTCAGCCCACTTAGAAAAATAATCTGTCGCGACGAGGATATAAAGATGTTGCCTTGAAGATTTTGGAAGTGGTCCAACGACATCAAGTCCCAATCCATCAAAGGGCCAAGATGCGATTGTAGGATGCAATGGCTCTGGTGGTCGACGAATGTAATCCCCATGAAATTGGCAAGCTTTACACCTTTTGATATAATCTAAAGAATATTTTACCATAGTAGGCCAGTAGGATCCCATCCTCTTTAAACTATGATGGAGTTTCAGCCCTGACTTATGTGAACCGCACACTCCAGAGTGTGTTTCTTCTAAAGCATCTCGGATTTCATCATCTTCAAGACATCTTATCAAGATGTCGTCGAAAAAGCGATGATATAATTTATCATTGAAATACAAAAATTGAGGTGCCCTACGACATATTTTGATTTTGTGTTCTAGGTCAACTGGTGGCTTCCCATGTTGTAGATAGTCAATAAATAATTGTCTCCAGTCTTTAACTTCGCTATTTCTACGGTGTTTGCTTCGTGCGACTCGCAATTTTCATCTATCAAAAGAGATAATACCCACCTATGTAGATAGGGATACTCATTGTTTCTTCTTCTGGCATAATCAAACTTGCAGCAAGACTAGCTAAAACATCAGCCTACTTGTTTTCAGCTCTTGGTATATGCCTGAGGATGATATTTTCAAATTGACTTACAAGTTGTACAACATAGTGATGATAAGGTATTAACTCATGCTTTCGAATGTCATACTCTGTTGAGAATTGGTTAATGATAAGTTGTGAGTGCCCATACACATAGAGTTGGTGTAACTTCATCTCTACCCCAAGTTCTAAACCAATTATTAGAGATTGATATTCTGCAACATTGTTTGAACATAGTTTCATCAAGGCAAACGAGAATGACAATACTTCATTTTGTGGGGTGATAAAAATTACACCTACCCCCGCTCCATCTTTTCTAGCTATGTCATCAAAGAATATTTTCCAAGTTGGAAGCATATCAATAGAGAATACTTCTTTGTCAGGCAAATCGTGAGACAATTTCTATTCAACTGGAATAGGATGATCAACAAGAAAGTCGACTAATGCTTACCATTTTATAACCTTTTAAGGGATGTAAATAATCTCGAATTTGGATAAGAGAAAGGTCCATTTAGCTAGTCTTCCTAATAAGACTGGTCTTGTCATGATATACTTGCGTGGATCAGGTCATGCGGTGAGTCGGATTGTGTGTGATAACATGTAACGCCATAGTTTCTTTGTAGTAAAGATGAGTGCTAAACATGTCTTCTCGATGGGTGAATAATTTACTTCTACTCTAACAAGAGTTCGACTCAAATAGTAGAGTGCACCTTATTTTCCTTTATTATTTTTTTGAGTCAACAATGCTCCTAGTGACATTTCTTGGGCACTAATATAGAGAATCAGTGACTTCTCGGGAATTGATGCAGATAGAACAAGAGGGTTGAGGAGATACTCCTTGATACTTTTTAGAGCATTCTCACAAACTTCATCCCATTCAAATGATGTATCTTTCTTCATCAATCAACTAAAGGGATGACAATGCCCAATTCAGTTTGAAATAAATTTACAAATGTAAGTAAGTCGGCCTTGTAGACTTTTGAGTTCATGAATATTCTTTGGTATTTGGCATCTTTTGAATGACTTCAATCTTATTTTGATCGATTTCAATGCCGCGATGCCGAATCACGAATCCCAAGAATTTACCTGAGATAACTCCAAAGGCACATTTTAGTGGATTGATTTTGAGTTGGTACCGTCGTAATCTATCGAAGGTATCACGTAAATATTGTAAGTGATCTTCTTTTTTCTTAGACTTTACCATCAAGTCATCAACATAACATTCCATCTTGTCATGTAGCATGTCATCAAAGATTTTCTACACAGGTCATTGGTAAGTGGCACTAGCATTCTTAAGTCCAAAAGACATAACTTTGTAACAATATATACCTTTTGGGGGTATAAAGACTGTAAGCTCATCGTCTTTTGGCGACATTCAAATTTGATTGTAACTAGAAGATCCATCAATGAAAGACAAAGCTTTATGTCCTGTAATTGCATCAACCATAAGTTCTATGATTGGGAACGAAAAATCATCTTTTGAAAATACATTATTCATGTTGTGAAAATCGACACATACTCGAATCTTACCATTTTTCTTTCTTATTAGAACTAGTTGGAAATTCAGGTTGGACATTTTACTTTTCGGATGAAGCTAGCTTTGATCAATTTGTTGATCTCTGTCTCAATTTGTAGTACCAATTCTTGTTGAAAATGATGTTGTGCCTATTTTATTGGATGAACTCTGTGTTTGACTGCGAGCTGATGAACAACGATTTTCGTGTCAAGTCTTGGCATTTATTTGTAAGTTCAAGCAAAGACATCTTTGTATTCTTATAGCAACCTGAGATACTCGAATTCTTCATGCTAATTTAGAAAAGTGCTGACGAACATAGGTCGCGACTCTTCAATTATCCCAAGATTTATTTCTTTTAGGTCGCTGACAATGGCTTGTCCACCTTCTTCAAAGATCAATGGAGCATTTTCAAAATTTTCATTTGATGATGTAAAATCGTCTTTAGGGAATTCCTCGATGGTAATGTGATTTACATAAACAATATCTTCAAAATTATCTATCCCCGTAATTGAAGCTTGATTGTCGCTCGTTTGATTTGTGAGGACGATGGTACGTTACTTCACAACAAACGTATTTGATATCGAGACTTTTAAAGCTGTTTGTCGTTTCATGCGAGATGGAATAATGTTATGCAATCCACTACTATTTTTTGCTCAACATGTTTATTTTTTTGCTTAGGTCGGTATCGTGATTCCTTTCGTATTTTTACTCCAACATTCTGATCGAGTCTAGATAATGCAGATGTACGAGGTTTATGAACTTGTACGTTATGGTGATCATCTAAAGCACCCAATCGATCAAATACCGATGTGGTCGAGATATGGCCATCAATTCGATCGAAGACCGATGTGCGTGGAACTAGTGTTTCTTTAATAGACTCATCTATGACTTCTACTGTAGTATGTTGTGAATAAGCCATCTTTATCTTAAAATTTTTGATTGGAGCCTTTAGCGTATACCCTAGTCCTGCTGATGTGAATGAAACTTTTTCTCCAGCTCGAACAAGTTTGATCAGTTTGTGGTAGTTCACCCAATTGCACAGGTTCACCTTTCCTATAATCGACTATCTCAAATAACTTTGAGATCTTAGGATTAAACCAACTTTTTGAGTCTACTTTTACGAGATTATCTTCATGACTTTTCGTGATTGTTGTAGTTGGGATAACATTTTCACGGGTGTTCTGACTATGTAAGATTTCTGGAAATGTGTAATCGGAAGGGTTAACTCTTCTTTCAGTATCTCCAATTCGACTTTAAAGATAGAAGGCTTAGTTTTTTAAGAAATCTCTTTGAAAGCTGATTGTCCCGACTTTCATTATGATTGTGGCGCGTAGCGAAGCATTGGGGTTGACAACACAACTATGGATGACGTGTCCACCATTGATTGACTCACCTTGATTAGTTGAATTTCTGGATCTTGCTTATTTACTTGTTCTTTCTGAAGTTGAGGATCAGGAGAAATCTTCTCGGCATCATTCATAGTATGCTTTCCTATGTCAGATTTTTGCTTACTAGGTGGAAGTACCGAAATTGGAAGTACTTTTTGAATGACGTCACCTCCAAAATAAAATTTTGCATATGCAAAATACGTTTCTACCTTGTCAAATGGTTGATCTTCAGTTACTACACGTTTCTACACACTATCTTGGTAATACTTGAATCATTGATGTAACGTAGATGGTATTGCTCTAGTTTCATGTAGCCACGATCGACCGAGAAGCAAGTGATATGAAGTTTTATAATCAATCACGTGAAAGAGCATTGTTGACTCCAAATCTATGATAGAAAACTTGACTCTTATCGTGTCGATATCTCTCTGATCACCCA
The DNA here is from genome assembly GCF_017979445.1 of Akebia trifoliata. Taxonomy (NCBI): domain Eukaryota; kingdom Viridiplantae; phylum Streptophyta; class Magnoliopsida; order Ranunculales; family Lardizabalaceae; genus Akebia; species Akebia trifoliata. The sequence continues at coordinate 12,095,680 of NC_141380.1, read as the reverse complement.
AGTTAAAATCTTAGATCATCAACTTACTATAAGTAAGTTGATCCGACGATATCCCAACTTGTTTCATGGTAAGAATTGACAAGATGTTGACTGCAGAATCACAATCCAGGAGGATTATTTGAACTTTATTCTCCCTCACATAACCTGTGACGTAAAGAGACCTATTGTGAGGTCGAGACCCCAATTACAAATCCCCATCAGTGAAGGTAATTATGGCTATAGATAGCAGTTTCTTCATTATGATGACCACATCTACTAAGGTTAGAAGTCGCCACCATTCATTTTTATAAGTGGGTGTGAATGGTCACCCGATATGTATTTTTTGGAAAATTGTCGATTTGGCGTTTAGTGACTCTCGATGGATAAGGTACGGATCAAATCTTGAGATTCGGGGTAAACGACTCGGTTGGAGAAAAGGGAAGGTGTTAGGCACCCTTTTCTCCCCGTCAAGTGGCGGTAACCTCAACTCAACTCGGTCATTTGATTTAAAAAAATATGAAAAATAAAGTACCACGTGTGTGCATTTTTACCCTAAGTAAGGATTTTCTTTCGGCTTGATCATAGGATCATCTCATTGAAAGAGATGATCCTAATGGATCATTTGCCTTGAGATCCACTCATCTTAAATCCATTTAAAATAAATGAACAGGAGATGGGATAATAGAAGAGGGAAGAGGAGAGGGTAGAGAGAAGATGGGGGTATTGTCTTGAACCCACCCTGAAGCTTCAAAGTTTTCTTTCTTTCCTTCTCCTTCTTTGAGTCTTCTTGAGTCCTTAGTAGAATATGAGAGTATGAGAATATGAAGAGGTGATTAGAGAGAGTAGGGATTTTTTTTTTTTTTAGTAAGACTTGGTGTGGAGTTAATAAGAGATGATTGGTAGGCTTGGTGAGAATTGGTGATAGTTATTAGTAATGAGAGTTGGTGAGAGAGAATTGATAATAGTGGTTGGTAGTAAGAGTTGGGGGGAGAATTTTTGTAGTGAAAGTTGGGGGCTTTTTTGGGAAGAAGATGAGGGTATTTATAGATGTTGATGAGTTATTTTAGAGATATAATGGGGTAAAATGAAGAGAAGTGGTAGAATGGTGTGGGATTTAAGAAAAAGGTGGGGTAAATTAGAAATGATTGAAGGGTATATGTGTAATAAGGATAAATGGGTTGGATCTTTCAACCCATTTGGGTTGAATATTAGATGGAATAAAATAAATAAGAGTGGTTGAGAGGATGAGATTGTGTAAGAGAGTAATTAATTGGTGAAGTTAGTTGAGGGGATGAGATTTTAATTAAAAGAAGGGTTGTGTAAGAAGGTAGTTAATGATATTTTGGGAGGATGTAGGAGATGATGCCATGTGTCAAAGTGGGTGGAGATGAAGGGTTGAAATAGGTTGATGGGAGAGGTTGAGGGTTTAACTTGAGAGGATGGGTGTAGGTTTAGGTTGTAGATGTGGGTTTTGTAGGGAATGATGAGGGTAGATTAGGGGAGGTATAAGTTAGGGGTGTGGGTAGATTATATTTTTTTAGAGAAAAGGTGATAGGTTGATGTGGGTAGATTAGGGGAGGTATAGATTAGGGGTGTGGGTAGATATGTTTGATTTGAGAGAAAAGGTGATGGGTTGATGTGTGGGTAGATGAGGTTTAAAGAAAATTAATGGGGTAGGTAGTTGAATAAGGGAGGTGAGATGGGATGATGACATGTGTCACCTTTTGATGATAAAAATAGTGATTGGTTGATGTGGGTTGTGGTTTGTGGGTTAGGATTATGGGTTGGATGTGAATTGATATGGATAAAGACTTGTGGCTTTTTAATGTATTGGGCTTGGGTTATGGAATGGTTTTGGGTTATTGGATTGGATAGGATTTGTTTTGGATTGGATTTTTGAGGGTGTGAGTTAGTTTTAGATCTTAGGTGATGTGGGATTGAGTTTAGGTTAGGGGGGAGGTGAGAAATGTAATTTGTCAGTGTTGAGGGTTTGCGGGCTTAGGGTAATTGGATTCGGGAGTGAAACGGTGAAGGTAGAGGAAGTGATAGATGTCCCAAGTCTCACATTTTTAGTTTTATCCATTTTATTTTAGATTTTGAAATTATTGAATTAATCAAAATGCCATGTGTTGGCAAATCAGGCTTTTTAGGCCCACTAGTGAATTTTATCAAAAATTTGACGTTTTTTATTTTGGAAGCGGAGCGATGAATATTGGGAAAGCGGAGGGTTAGCCGAGTCCTCTTGACGGGCCTCCCAAACCATTAGGAGGTCTTAGAGGCCTTGGTTCGATCAAAATGTCACTTTTCAATTACTTGGGCCATTGAGGCTCGTTGGCCCATTTATTTGAAAATTCTGTATTTTTGGGCCCTTTCTAGTAGTGGCCCGTTCAAATTGAGGTGTCTATAGTGGCCATACACATACTGTCTTGTTGTGGATCTATGTCAGGTTAAACTTCTTGTTTTGATTTAGTTGAGCTTTGCTTTGAAGTATATTGAACTTTTTGAAGTTCACTAGAGAAATCCAAGTCGACCTACGAATATTTTGTTTACAAGGTGCTATTGTCTTTTTCAAGTTGCTGATCTCCATCACTGGAAGCAGTAAGATGTTCTTTGGACATATCATCAATATCATCTTCTAGCACTTTCGTTTCCACTTGATGACATGAAACCATGCAGACTTCCTTCAAGAACTTCTTGGGTAAGAATTCTAGAAAAGTAACCGGCATACCGGGAGGTTGTTGAAGGATGTCTTTGGGGTCTGCGGCGGAACTTGAAAAACCTTTTTCTTTGTTGATTTATTTCATTTCTTTGACCCTGTACTTGATTTTGACTTATTGTATTTCTCTTTGGCTTCAAAATAGAAGGAGTTGACACATATGTAGATCATCTTTTTCGACCAGTAACAACTGTCTACCCTTCATCATCTACTGAAGCAGACTTTGAAATGTTTGACTTTGAATTTGAAGCCAAATGAGATTGTGGTGGTTGAAGTAGAACTTTTGTGATTTGGGAAGATGGAGTCTTTGTTGCATACTGACTTGCTAAGAATATTGGATCAAAAAATCCAAAAGTGACAGAGGTCATGTTGGAAGTAGCAACATTTTAAACACAATCAAGTTCAATTTTCCCTTGATGTGCCAAATCCATAATCTTCTCTTGAAGATGAAGCATTTTTTAATCGGGTGACTAATCACCCTATGATAGCGACAATACTTTGGATCATTGTCGCGACCTGCTTCCTAGGGTCGTTTGGGTACTGGAAGTTCAATGAGTTTTAATTTCAACAGTTCTTCGAATATGCCCAAGACATCAGCATCAGGAAAAGAGTACTCTTTTGCCTCAATCTCTTTGAGAGTTTTCCAAGCTTTTTCTTTTTTCTTGTGTTGAATCTGCTTGTGGCTGATCTTCTATTCTTTTACCTATTGTAGACACCCCATTTTTGCACTCGCTTGATTAATCAACTCGTCAACCCGATCGCAACGGTTCCCAATGATGGATGTCTATTCCAATGCTTTATTTTGTTACCAGATATGTTTCAGAAATCCGGATGAAGTATCTCGAACTGACAAAACTTAGAAACTACGCTACTGAAAGCGCCCTCGATCCGCGGGGTGCGCGGATCCGCTTTTGACCCTTGAGGTTTGGGAGTCGCCACCTAGTTATTATGGTCTAGGAACCAAACTGACTCTAACATGGATAAAAAGTACTAATCTACCATAAAAAATCTGAATTCGGGGATCATGTTACTGGGTTGGAAGGTGTTAGGCACCAACCCCGCCCGGCCAAAGCTGGTCTCTACTAACTTCCCAAATATATCACATTGCTAAAAACCTAGATAAAAATAAAAATAAAAAATTTCATACCTTTCCGATAGCAAGGATTTTGCTCCCTCAGATCTGATAAAAAGAGCTCCTTGTACTGTACTCCCTTGCGTCGTTCTGTCTCCGGATTTGACTTTGGATCTCCTAGATCAAGGTATCTCCTTGTTTTTGAATCTGAACTCTTCAAGTTTGTTGCGGATTTAGGGATGTTTTTGCAGGGATTTTAGGGGTTTTCTAGACTAAAATTGAAGGGGGGATGTTAGGTAAGGAGTTGGGGCTCCAAAACTAGGGTTTATGGGGGGCTAGGGGAGCTTCTAGACCTACTTCTCTAAGGATTTTTGATTTGATACGAAAATAGGGTGTGAGCACCTCTATTTATAGATGTTTTTAGAGGTTGATTTGGATAGAGTTAGTATTTAATTAGAGATCTTTTAATTAGAGTTGTGTTTTAGTTTGACTTGTTTTAGGTAGAATTATTTTTAAGTTAGAACTCTATTAGATAGAGTTATTATTTAATTAGAGTTCTATTATGACTTTTGGTCTTATTTGATTGACTTTTAATGTTTTGACTTCAGTCTTAATTGATTCACTTTTAATATCTTGACTTCAGTCTTGCTTAATTGACTTTAATTTTGACTTCAGTCTCACTTGATTGACTTTAATACCTTGATTTCAGTCTTGCTTGATTTACTTTTAATTTTTGGAGAACCCCCTCTAAAATATCTTTAATTCTTTGGACCCCGAAATGGAGGGGTCATTAAAGAAATATCCCACGAACCCTCAACAATTTTACCCAAAAGTTCGATTGATCGATTTTTTAGGTTCAGATTTTTAAATCAATTTCATTAATGTTTCACTTTAATTATTTAATTTTTTATTTATTAATTTCGAATTTTTTAATTATGAAAATTGTGAAATTACCGTTTTACCCCCGGAGAGGACTTTTCACGTTTCAAATCGGTTTTTAATGTTCTAGGATGTTTTAGAATCGATTTTTTATAAGGAATTTAATGAAAATATTAGTTTGTGTCATTTATGAAGTTTTTTTGTGTGAAATGATTGTGAACTTTATGAGGGGTATTTTCGTAATTTTGTCAAATTCTGTTAAAATTGGCGAAATGATTTATTTGGTTCCGATTTGTTATTTTATGTGTTCGAGAGAGTTTTCCTAAGCGTAACGTAGGCTCTAGGGTTATTTTGGTAATTTGGTCGATTTTTAGTGATTTTTATCGTGAAACTTCTTTTTGGTTTGCAAGATGATGATTTCTATATTTTTGGGGTCGTATTTTCCTAACGTAGCGTGGTTTCTAAGATTTTGTCAGTTTGAGATACCTCATCCGGATTTCTGAAACATTTCTGGTAACGAAATAAAGCAATAGAATACACATCCATCATTGGGAATCATTGCGATCGGGTTGACGAGTTGATTAATCAAGCGGATGCAAAAATGGGGTGTCTACAGATGCCCCTCTTTGGCAAAGGGTTGAAGAAAACTAGATAGCAAATCTATTTTGATAGATAGTGTGATATCTGAATGCCAAAGCTAGTGACATTTCATTTTACAGCCTGATTTAGCAATTCGTCGGGGTGTTCGGATCCTTGAGGGTAAAGCTCTCCCCGAATTAAAAGGTTGTTAGGTCCTTGAGCGCAAACTCTCGCTGACAGTGTCAGATCCTTGAATTTTAGAGAATTCTCCCTGACTGATATAACAACTGTGCAAGTGTGTGATTTAAAATCTGAGATAAATTTGAGTAAAATCTAAGTATAATTTGAGCATAATCTGAGCATAATTCTGACAAAACTTTCGGCGAAAACTGAGCAAAATCCAAGATAACCCTTGGCGGCAACTGAGCAAAATCCAAGATAACCCTTGGCGGCAACTGAGCAAAATCCAAGTTAACCCTTGGCGGCAACTGAGCAAAATCCAAGATAACCCTTGGCGGAAACTGAGCAAAATCCAAGATAACCCTTGGCGGCGACTAAGCAAAATCCAAGATAACCCTTGGCGGAAACTGAGCAAAATCCAAGATAACCCTTGGCGGCAACTGAGCAAAATCCAAAATAACCCTTGACGGCAACTGAGCAAAATCCAAGATAACCCTTGGTGGAAACTGAGCAAAATCCAAGATAACCCTTGACGGAAACTGAGCAAAATCCAAGATAACCCTTGGCGACAACTGAGCAAAATCCAAGATAACCCTTGGCGGAAACTGAGCAAAATCAAGATAACCCTTGGCGAAAACTGAGCAAAATCCAAGATAACCCTTGGCGGCAACTGAGAAAAATCCAAGATAACCCTGGACGGCAACTAAGCAAAATCCAAGATAACCCTTGGTGGAAACTGAGCAAAATCCAAGATAACCCTTGGCGGCAACTGAGCAAAACTGGCAGAGGAATGAATGAAGTTTGGAGAAAATTGATTAGAACAAACCAGAGCACGAATGAATCTGGAAGATAATGAATCTGGAAGAGAAATGATTGATTCCAAGAATGATTGAATTTGGAAAAGAATCTGGAGAACGAAAGAATGTTATATCTCCTATGTGAGATCCAAATTGCTTTTGTTTGAACCTCAAGGATTTATCAAAAAGTTTTATGAATTTAAAACCTGAGTTTTTATTTCTCTTGAACCTCAAAAGTTTTTCAAAAAACTGTTATCAAGAGGGTAACCTTAAATTTGGGGTTCTCAATATCTTTTAGGATTAACATTGCTCAAAAATAAAATGCCTCTAGTTTGACAATGAACATGGCCTTGAAAATAATTGAACACATCGTGCAAAAAAATGCCCCTAGTATAAGGGGGAAAAGTTACATTAAAAAAGAAAGAGAATGCCCCTTGTATGAAGGTTTGAAATAATTGATTACCACAAGCGCAATAAAGACTTAACTTTTAATTTTGATTAATTTTATTGAAGGTTTTGAGTCAGGCTCAAGAGTACAAAATTATTTTCTTTCGAGACTCATCATAGAATTCACCCTTATCTCCCTTGGTTCACTTGGGGGGAGTAAACATTTTCAGATCGATTGTAGATAAGATACTTGTGGCTTCTGAGTCTATGCCTGGTTTAAGCTAAGTATTGAACTTGATTATTTGGACTTCTGATGTTTCAGCTTGGACCGCTCTCAGCTTGGGATTTTTTTCTGTTTTTTCTTTGTTGCTCTAACTTTTGCCTAGATCGCCTTTTTAGGTTTTCGATCTAGCGAACTCTTTTTTTTTTCTTGGTTCTGATTGTTGCCAAAGTTGTCCTTTCAGATTTTCAACCTTGCGAGCTTGCCTTAATTTTTGCCTAAGTCGCCCTTTTCGGGTTTTCAACTTAGCAGGCTTTATCATTTTTTATCTTTTTCTTCTCCTTCTGAACTTCTGGAGTTGCTGTTTGATCATGCTTTGCTATCTCCCTTAACTTTTCGCACGGTACTTAGGAGGACTTTCATAGGTAAGCTTAGGACTGGGTATGAAAAGAAAGGCATTTTGAGGCTCAAAAACCCGAATGCCCCTTGTGTGGCATTTCCTTTTAAATTGTTTTTCTTTTTCCTTAAATTTTCTTCCCCATTTTGGATTTCTTTTTCTTTTGAATCTTTTCTTCATTTTTTTATTGTGTGGGGAAATAGATTTTTTTTTTCATTTTGATGTGGTCGGGCCTGAAGTAATTTCTCAGGTTGCCTACGTACCCCAGAATTTTGGGATCAGACCAAAACGTAGTTCGAACTTTCCCTTCCCTAGGTTAGGTGATCGGGCTGAGAAAGAAAAAGGCATAATTTTTTTTTTGAAACAGGCTGCAAAGGGCTGAGAAAGGATATGTTGAACTGGGTAACTGGATAATATGAGGATTGATTCGGCCAAAGATGGCCTCCTTAAATGTAGTACCGTTTGATTTGGTCAAGGTTGGTTGGTTCTGGTAATTCGATTCCATCATGATCTTGAAGTCTGACAGCTTTTCCTGGTAATATTTCTTTGACGATAAACGGACCTCCCCAATTTGGTTTGAACTTCCCCCTAGGATCAAAAATAGGTGCCCTGTTCTCTTTGAGTACTAAATCCCCGACTTGTAAGTGACGGGCCTTGATTTTCTTGTCAAACGCACGGGCGACTCTTCTTTGATAAGCTTGCACGTGGTACAATGCTCTTAGTCGTTTTTCTTCGATCAAATTCAATTCTTCATACCGTTGACGAACCCAGTCTGCTTCTGACAACTGACTTTCTAACAGAACCCTGAGAGATGGAATCTCCATTTCAACTGGCAAGACTGCTTCCATGCCATACACTAAGGAGTAGGGAGTAGCTCCGGTGGAGGATCGAATTGAGGTTCGATATGCCCATAATGCAAATGGCAGTTTTTCTGACCAATCTCGATGTGATTGACACATTTTCCTGAGGATAGTCTTAATATTCTTATTAGCTGCTTCGACTGCTCCGTTAGTTTGAGGTCGGTAAGGAGATGATTTATGGTGTGAGATTTTGAACTTTGAACACAATTTGATAACTTCAGCTTTAAAGTGTGACCCATTATCAGAGATCAGCTCCGAAGGTACCCCATATCGACTGATGATGTTCGTTTGAATAAACTTTGCAACTCGAGACGCAGTGAGGACAGCATAAGAAGCAGCTTCGACCCATTTGGTAAAATAATCGATGGCAACCAGAATGTATTCATGCCCGTTTGATGCCTTAGGCGATATTTTACCAATAATGTCAATTCCCCAGACTGAGAATGGCCATGGTGAAGTCAGACCCACTAATTGAGATGGTGGCACATGTATAAGGTTCGCATGTATTTGGCACTTATGACAGGTTTTGACCATATGATGACAATCTGTTTCCATTGTGGGCCAATAGTATCCTTGTCTCATAATCTTCTTAGCTAACATTTTCCCACTCATGTGAGGGCCACATTCTCCTGAATGTAGTTCAACCATTATCTGTTCAGCTTGATCTTCATCAACACACGACAAGTGAATCCCATCATAAGACCTTTTGTATAAGCTTCCTGCGCACAGGATAAATTGAGATGCTAATCTTAGTAGGGTCTGTCGTTCTTTCCTCGATGCTTCTTCCGGGAATTCTTGTTTCTCTAACACTTTCTTTATGTCTGTGTACCATGGCTTTCCATCGGGTAATCGAGTAGTAATGTTGATCTGATGGCAGTATGCGGGTTTGTCTTTGACTTCAACAGTGATCGGTCTCAATTCCATGCCAGGGGGTAAATGGATCATTGAAGATAAAGTTGCTAAGGAGTCAGCAAATCTGTTATCTTCCCTTGACAAGTGCTGGAACAGGATAGCTTTAAACTTACTGACTAAGTTTAACAAATACTCATGGTAAGGTTTCAACTTTTCATCCCTAGTCTTCCATTCTTCCAATGACTGATGTATGACCAAGGCTGAATCCCCGAAAACCTCAATTTCTGTAATGCCCAGGTTCAAAGCAGCTTCGAGCCCTGCGATGCACGCCTCATATTCAGCCGTGTTATTAGTTTTCAAAAAAGCTAACTTAATAGCGATAGAAATATGGCACCCTTCTGGAGATAATAGGACTGCTCCTATTTCATACCCATTTTGATTGGCGGCTCCATCAAAGTATAACTGCCATGTTTGGTTCGGCGGTTCTTCTTTAACGTGCGAGATGTTCTCATCTGGGAATTGATCGACAGGCCTTATTCCTTCTACTACAGGGTGATCTACCAAGTATTCTTCTACAGCTCTCCCCTTGATGGATTTCTGCGTAACATGCGTGATGTCAAACTCTGATAGCAACAATAACCATTGTGCGGTCCTCCCTGTCAATGCCGATTTCTCAAAAAGATACTTAAGAGGATCCATCCGAGATAACAGGATAATTGAATGAGACAGCATATAGTGCCGGAGTCTCTTAGTAGCCCATACCAATGCTAAGCAAGTTTTCTCGAGAGACGAATACTTTCGTTCATACTCTAACATCTTCTTGCTGATGTAGTAGATGGCCCTTTCTTTACGAGTATCTTTGTCATACTGTGCAAGCATGCATCCCATAGCTTCTTCTGTGACTGACAGATAAAGAAAAAGTGGTTCGCCTGGTGTGGGTGGAACCAAAATAGGCGGGTTTAAGAGATACTCCTTGACTTGGTCGAAAGCCTTTTGACATTGCTCATTCCAAACTGTTGGTTCATTCTTCTTGAGAAGCTTGAAAATAGGTTCGCAGACATTGGTGAGTTGAGCGATGAACCTGCTAACATACTGGATTCTGCCCAGAAAACCTCGAATCTGCTTTTCAGTCTCGGGCGGTGGCATCTCTTGGATAGCTTTAATTTTTACAAGGTCTACTTTGATCCCTCTCTGACTGACTACGAACCTCAATAACTTTCCAGAAGTTACTCCAAATACACATTTCTATGGGTTGAGGCGGAGTTGATACTTTTGAATCCTTGTGAGAAACTTTTCTAACGCAGTAACATGCCCTAATCGTTCTTTGGATTTGACTATCATATCATCTACATAGACTTCGACCTCTTTGTGTATCATGTCATGTAGTAAAGTCGTGGCTACTCTTTGATAGGCAGCTCCAGCGTTCTTCAAACCAAAAGGCATGACCTTGTAGCAGAAGGTCCCCCATTGTGTGATGAACGACGTCTTTTGCATATCTCGAGGATCCATCTTTATCTGATTGTACCCTGAAAATCCATCCATGAAAGACAACAAAGCGTGCCCTGCTGTACTGTCTACTAGAACATTTATGTGTGGTAAAGGGAAACTATCCTTTGGGCTTGCTTTGTTTAAGTCTCTAAAATCCACACACATTCTAACTTTTCCATCCTTTTTCGGCACCGGGACAATATTGGCAATCCACTCAGGGTATTCTACTACTTCCAAAAATCCAGCGTTAATCTGCTTCGTAACTTCTTCTTTGATTTTCAAAGTCCATTCCGGCTTCATACGTCGAAGTTTCTGTTTGATTGGTCGAGCATCAGGATATAACGGAATCCGATGTTGGACAATGTCTGTGCTTACCCCCGGCATATCCTCGTAAGACCACGCGAATACGTCTTTGAACTTTCTGAGTAATTCTACTATCCCTTCGCGTTCATCGGGAGATAAAGTGACCCCTATCCGAATTTCTTGAGGACTTTCTTTTGTTCCGAGGTTGATAACCTCTACTTCCTCTATTAGAGGTTGAGCCTGACGTTCCTCTTCTTGTTTAAGTAATTCGATTATTTCAGGGGGAGGTTCTTCGTCAGAAGACTCTCCCTCCGAAGCCAGATTATTAGTTGAATTATTATTGCGCTCGGGGTAATCAAAAATTTCTTTCATTTCATTAAAAAGAGATGGGGTAACAGGACTCATTGCAGACTTGACAGACTCACTCGACTCAGTAGGAAAAACAGACTCCCTAGAAGCAACAGACTCAGCAGAAACAACTAACTTACTTGACTCAACAGAAATAAATGACTCAACTGGTATGTCAGACTGAACAGGACTAATGGGACCGACAGACCCAGCCTTGACATGCAACACAGGACTGATTACATGATAATTTGATAGAGACCCAACAGCGGGTTTGATTACAGACTGAGGATTTGGGATTCCTTTCTCAACTGACAATACTAAGATACCATGATCTTCAATGAATAGCTGATCTATGTTGAGGGAGTCTAGATCGAGCTGCCAGTCTTCAACTTTCTTCTCCTTAACTTCTATGCTTGCTTCCTTTTCGGGCCATTCCATGCCAAAAAAGATTTCAAACCCCGGCAGACGAGTACCTGTGATGTGATCAATGAACGGCTCTGGGAACCCACAGTAGCGGAAGTCTTCTCCTTCTTTCACGAAATAACCATTGAGGGTCTTTCGATAGGGCTTCATTTTAATGAGATCTGTGGTACGCCTTTGCCTTTTAGCAATAGCCTTATCCCGTTTTGTCTTCCAGTATTGGGCCCAATCTTCCTTAGTAGGCATATATCCTAGTCCGAATGTGCCGATGGCCTCTTTAATCACTGGTACCTCTTTAATACCTTGCTGCTTGCGACCTAAGCCCATACCAGGGAAGAATCTCATTTTCTTGAATATATTGGCCATGTAGCAATTAGAGGTATTTTCCATTGGAAAATATTCTTTCATGGCCTGATCCCATTGGACTGAGCATATCTTTTCAAACTCGAACCCACTGAGCTCTACTCCCTGTTGTTCTGGTTGAATTTCAAGCAACGGCTCATCCTTAGCCTCAGTATTATTTATGATCCCTACAATTTCAGCATCTCCATGAAGAGTAATTACCAGCCCATCCTTGATAAATTTGACCTTCTGGTGTAGTGTAGAAGGGATGGCTTTGATCTGGTGTAACCATGGTCTTCCTAACAGTAAATTGAAAGAAGACTAGATGTCAATAACCTGAAATTCCACAGGAAATTCAGCTATGCCAGTGGACAGTCGAAGGTGCAAAATTCCCAGTACATCCCTCTTGGTGTTATCATAGGCTCTAACACCTTGATTAGTAGGTTTAAGATCTTCAGCCTTAAATCCGAGACAAGTAGCCATTTTCAACGGGCAAACGTTTAGTGCACTCCCGTTATCAATCAAAACTAAAGGTACCCTCATTCCGTTACAGTCAACTGTAATGTGCAGTGGCTTAGTATGGCTTGCCCCTTCTTTTGGGAGATCTGAGTCCGAGAAGGATAGGATATTCTCCACGTAAGTTGCCCCCACTATACTGGCCAGCTGATCTGGAGAAGTATCAAGGGAGACTTGGGCTGTGTTTAGTGCTTTGAGAACAGCCTCCCTATGAGCAGTGGAAGCCATGAGTAAACCCCATACTGAGATATTGGCCCCTGATTTTTTTAACTGTTTGATCACAGAGTTATCTTCTTCGATGCTTTCCTTAGTGGGATCTTCTCCCTCTTTTCTTGCCAGGGTTGCAGGATTATCAACATAGAGTTCTTGTGGCTTAAAAACTCTTTCACCTAGAGTCATATGTCTAACTTCATCACAGAAAAGGAAGAAGGGCTCATCTTCTTCAGTCAACACGTATGGATCTTCGTCTGTTAAAGGTACAGGATTTTCATATTCATTTGGGCCAACAGGTAACTAGTGAACGCGGGACTATCGTAACGAGGTGGGGATAAAATATAGGTATCATCCGAGGTTAAATCGAATGGTTCATAGTTTGCGGTGAAAACCTCATCAGTGAAGGCTATCCCGACAAAGGGGTAACTGGGCGGTTTAACTTGGATTGGATGGATGAGAGAAACAGGGTCGAATGGTAATGGGGTGTGAGAAACCATGTTCAGGGTCGGTGGAGGTTGATAGGTAGGTAGTGGATTAGTGGTGACATTTGGTGGACTGGGAATCGTGATCTTTTTGTTATCAATAAGGTTATGAATGGCATGGCGCAGGGTGATACATCGATCCGTGTGATGGCCAGGATTTTGATGAAATTCACAGAATAAGTTGGGGTTGTGTCCGGCTGGCAAGGGATTTGGTAAAGGTCGGGGTTGAATCGGGGTAAGCAACCCTTTCTTCAACAGTTTGTGCAAAGCTACGGTAAGAGGTCATCCCTAGATTGGTAAATTGACGCGGAGTTCGAGGTTGACTCGGGTAAACCTGGTTATTATTCTGGGCTGGGGGTTGAGCTGGGGTAACTGAGGTATTGGCAATGTAAGTATGGTTGATGTTGGGTTTGGGAACATATGGTTTCTTAGGCTTGTTATCTGAGGAGTTAGAAAGGATCCTAGAGGCAAATGCATCCTCGAGTTGGCTCCCGGCTTGCAACTAGGATTCAAAGGTAGGGAGGTATTGGGCCACTAGGTGTTGTGCATATCCTTGAGAGAGATTCTTTAGGATAATTGCTACTTGTTCCTTCTCCGAAGGTCTATCGCACATTTGAGAAGCCTTAGCCCTCCAGCGACCAATGAAATCAGTGAATGTCTCCCCATTTTTCTGTTTAGTTGCTTCCAAATCCCTTCTCGAAGTCTCAATCTCGGTACTGTACTTATACTGATGCCAGAAGGCCTTTGACATGTTTTCCCATGTACCCACGGGAACTGGATCTTGAGACATTAGCCACCGTAGTGCTGATCCTGATAAAGTTCTTTGGAACAACAATGTCATTTGTTCGTCGCTGAGCCCCATAGTGCGCATGTTGGTAACATACACCTTAAGATGTGTTTTCGCACACCCTGTCCCACTGAACTTGTCCATTTCAGGCATCACAAACTTTTCTGGCAAATGGATTCTAGGGATGCGATTCAAAGCTTCAATGCCTACTGCAATTTCATCAATACCCTTTATACTCTTCATTGCTGACTCCAATTGAGACATTCTATTAGATAACGTCGGATTGTCATCAACATACTCTTCATCTCCGTCGAGCTCGAAGACTTCACGTGGACGTTTCTCTTCAACCTTTTTCCCCTTTAGGTCATCTAAGGGAATTCCCGTTGATTCCGAGGTCTGTTCTAACATTTCCACTTTGCCTTTTATATTGCTGATATCATTGGCAAAGGCTGCCAAGATCTTACGGATCTCTGTGAGCTCAGATTCTGAAGCCATCTCTGCTTGTTGACTTGGTACTGTGGTTCTTTCTAACCGACTGGACTTACGACTCCAACTAGGAGATGGACGCTTGAGTTTGGGCGCAATGATAATCCTATATGACCCCATCAAAGGTAGATTTAGTCAATTTCAGTATTAACCCCTTGATAACATTTTTAAGAATCATTTTATTGAGGTTTGTGCAGCAATCCATTAATTAATCCATTCACACAATGAGTATTTGAAAAGAAAATAAATATTTATTCGAAAAGAAAGATAGTTTTATTGAAAATGAAGCAATATGTTCTTATTAAAACATCTTTCAACAAATTTGATTTGAATTGTTTTTACATGGGCGCTTGGCTTTGTCTTGATGGTCATCAGGATTGCTGTCAGGCTTGACCCTCTTGGCTCTAACAACTGGCTCTCTGAATTCTGCTGGTCCGTCTGGATACCCTAAGGTGCGCTTGTTCCAAGCTTTCTCAATGAGGTGTACTAACTTTTTAGTCAAAGGCTCGGGGGGAAAGAAAGCTTTGTGCTGAGGTAAGGATAACTCTGTAGGTACATCGTACTGTTCTGGGATCAGATTAGGATGGTAAAAAGATGTTTCTTCTAAACCAATCAGACGGACATAGTAGGATCCTTTGGTTCCTAGAACAGGGGGATCAGTCATCCACCAAAGGCACCTAAAATAGATATGACAGGCGAGGCGAGAGTCTAACCATTTGCTCCAAGCTTTGACTGAGTTGTGCCGCATTAACAGGTTTCTCTTGGAAAAGTGTTCTGGCCCGTATTCGAGGTTTGAAGGAACCTCTACGATTTTGAGACGATCACAAAGCCACATATAGAGCAAGTAAGGGCTTCCCTTGAAGCTTTCCCGCTCACCATTTTTTATGGCATTTAAACCTGAGAAAGTTTCAACTAGGATGAGAGGGACGGGGTTGGCTTTCCTTGAGAGTTGAGAGGCTATATCTTTGAAGGATTCAGGGATAGTTTGGCCATCACTATTAGAGGTCAGTATGTATTGGGCTTGGATTCCTAGGCATAATCGATAATCTCTAGTGGCTCGCCAGGCTTCGGGTTTTACATTGATAGGGTGACTGCGGGAGCGATACGGGCCCAGTAAAGGTTCTAAGTTCAATCTCCCGTCCTTGACTAAGACCTTGGCTTCTTCCTTGGAAATGTTTAGCCCTGTAGCGAGTTCACCAGAATATCAGGTCTTCAATGAGGGCCTGACTAGGGGTCCTGAAGTGGATATCCTCATGATGCTGTAATAATCCTCGTGAGTAGGGCATAAATGCATGTACCCCATATAGAATATATGAAGATAGGGGTTCCATCGCTTAGCCATAGCATGTAAGAGGTTCCAGTCTATCTCAAATTCGTGGAAGTAGAGGGCACTCCTCAACATGAATCTCCCAAAATTAATCTTCTCTACAGGGTGAATTCCTATAACGATTATTTTGACTAACTTATCGATTGGGTTATCGCCTGCGACTAGCATCATAGTTTGACACAAAAGGGTATTTTAATACTCTTCCAATGGTTCCATGTAAAAGATCAATTTTTTATTTTCTTTTGGAAAATCTTATTCTTATGGAAAATATTTTCTAGAAAATATTTCTTGAAAAATATTTTTTCTGGAAAATATTTTTTTTTTTTCTGGAAAACATTTCTTCTAAAGAATACTTCTTTTTGGAAAATAATCTTTTCTGGAAAATATTCTTTCTGTAAACTATTTGTCTCCTTTTGCAAATTTGATTTCCATTTTCAATTTAAATGGCTCGGTCCATCATGATTGTTGGATCAGGATGGACTGGGTCATTATTGTAAAAGAATGGGTTCTTTATTGGGTTGGTGCACCCATTTTAATTTTCAAAAATAAAATTTCTTTGATCCTTGAGGACAATCATACACTTTGATCTCATCATTCATATCACTCACAAACATTCACCCAACAACAGGCATTCATTCAATAAACAACCCGGGAACACCCACGATAAGTTCTAGTCGTGACCTATGGGGAAGGTTTCTAGATTCTAAGCTTACTACGTGCAATACATTTTTATCTGGCCACCCTTGCCCAAGCACACCTATATACCTTTCGATACGTGGTGACTTGGTTTGATATACCGCATAGGTGATAATCTAAAACCTCAATTCACTTCTCTGAAGCCAAAAACAGCCAGTTCGATCTCCAGTTGAGAGGTGGCGCACAATGCTGAGCAAGGGCCCACTTAAATACCTCTCGTCTAGAATAGACGTAGTCTATCCCCCTCGTACAGTAAGGTACAGCGGGGCAAGATCTTGTTTAGGCACCGGTTTTGACCAAGAAGTGCAATTGATATACTTAGATTATTTTTTATACCTACGGGTACGAGTCAAGAGTTGTAGCTTTCATAAATGGTTTGGCATCCCACGAGGGGACCGACCACGTACTAGTACTACGTTGGCAATCAGGACATGTGACTGTGTGGTTCACAATAGGTCAAAGGCTCAGGTCGTTCCAGCCTAGGTGCATCAACATATCTCTCAGAATCACCTGATTAGACGGTATTAATGCCCCCAGTTTGATATGCCCTAAGGTACGTGACTGGAGTTGTGGGTTTCATGAATGACGTCGCATCTCCGAAGAGATCGGGCCACGCACTAGTGCCACGTTGGCTAAATGGGACGTGTAAGTTAGTAAAACGGTAAACGTGCATGTGGTGTGTGCGACATAGGGTGGGGTGTGCCCGGGGCCTTTTTCAAACAAATGGGCCCATGGCCCTAATCATATTATCATACATTTAATCAAAACCAAAATCATTCAAATCATATGAATATTCAATTAAGATCACATTATTCCAATCACATAAGCACATTAACATTACGATCAACATCAATCATGTATTTCAAGCAAGATCATGGTAAATTAATCAATAAATATGGCATATGATAATGAATTAAATCTGATCGTTGCAATAAGCATGATTTTGTAATTTTTATAGTCCAACCAAAGGTCATTTTGGGTGATCCAAAATAAATCGAGATTCCAATAAATGTTACATTGATGATAGAATGACAATGGTTGAGATGAGCTCACTCTCAGGAACATTAATTGTGCTAACATTAGATAAATTCGAATTTTCTGTGAATTTGAAAAATACAATCCGAACTTACATCGATGATATCTAAGGCTCCTGATAACGAAATCGAGTGAACTCAAGTTTTTAAATTAATCTACTCGATGAGATCTACATTTTATTAAGAGGTGCCTAGACTTAATTCTCAACAGAATGTTCTGTAAAAACGTTTTAACGTTACTGTCCCAACCTTCATTCAGAAACAATTCCAGATTTACAGAGTGAACTTGCATCGATGATATCTAAGGCTTCCGATAACGAAATTGAGTGAACTCAAGTTCTAAATTAATCTACTCGATGAGATCTACGTTTTATTAATAGGTTCCCAGACTTAATTCTCATAGAATATTTTATAAAAACCTTTTAACAATACTGTCCCAACCTTCATCATTCCATCATTTTCATATGTCAATTTGAATCTTTCATTATTTAGGGATCATCAAAAAGTGATCCTTAATTGGGAAAAAAAATTGCAATACCCAAAATCATCTACAATCAAGACAAAAAAAAATAAATAAACAGAAAAAATAAATAAAATAAATCCAACTAAATAAAAAAAAACTAGGTCATCTTGGCAATGCTCCCATACTTGGGGTTTTTCAAGTTTGATCCTCAATGGTCCCCAGTGGAGTCGCCACTGAAAGCGCCCTCGATCCGCGGGGTGCGCGGATCCGCTTTTGACCCTTGAGGTTTGGGAGTCGCCACCTAGTTATTATGGTCTAGGAACCAAACTGACTCTAACATGGATAAAAAGTACTAATCTACCATAAAAAATCTGAATTCGGGGATCATATTACGGGGTTGGAAGGTGTTAGGCACCAACCCCGCCCGGCCAAAGCCAGTCTCTACTAACTTCCCAAATATATCACATTGCTAAAAACCTAGATAAAAATAAAAATAAAAAATTTCATACCTTTCCGATAGCAAGGATTTTGCTCCCTCAAATCTGACAAAAAGAGCTCCTTGTACTGTACTCCCTTGCGTCGTTCTGTCTCCGGATTTGACTTCGGATCTCCTAGATCAAGGTAACTCCTTGTTTTTGAATCTGAACTCTTCAAGTTTGTTGCGGATTTAGGGATGTTTTTGCAGGGATTTTAGGGGTTTTCTAGACTAAAATTGAAGGGGGGATGTTAGGTAAGGAGTTGGGACTCCAAAACTAGGGTTTATGTGGGGGCTAGGGGAGCTTCTAGACCTACTTCTCTTAGGGTTTTTGATTTGATACGAAAATAGGGTGTGAGCACCTCTATTTATAGATATTTTTAGGGGTTGATTTGGATATAGTTAGTGTTTAATTAGAGATCTTTTAATTAGAGTTGTGTTTTAGTTTGACTTGTTTTAGGTAGAATTATTTTTAAGTTAGAACTCTATTAGATAGAGTTATTATTTAATTAGAGTTCTATTATGACTTTTGGTCTAATTTGATTGACTTTTAATGTTTTGACTTCAGTCTTAATTAATTCACTTTTAATATCTTGACTTCAGTCTTGCTTAATTGCTTAATTGAGGTTAGGGGTATTTTGGTAATTTGGTCGATTTTTAGTGATTTTTATCGTGAAACTTCTTTTTGGCCTGCAAGATGATTTCTATGTTTTTTGGGTCGTATTTTCCTAACGTAGCGTGGTTTCTAAGATTTTGTCAGTTTGAGATACCTCATCCGGATTTCTGAAACATTTCTGGTAGCGAAATAAAGCAATAGAATACACATCCATCATTGGGAATCATTGCGATCGGGTTGACGAGTTGATTAATCAGGCGGATGCAAAAATGGGGTGTCTACAGATGCCCCTCTTGGGCAGAGGGTTGAAGCAAACTAGATAGCAAATCTATTTTGATAGATAGTGTGATATCTGAATGTCAAAGCTAGTGACATTTCATTTTACAGCCTGATTTAGCAATTCGTCGGGGTGTTCGGATCCTTAAGGGTAAAGCTCTCCCCGAATTAAAAGGTTGTCAGGTCCTTGAGCGCAAACTCTCACTGACAGTGTCAGATCCTTGAATTTTAGAGAATTCTCCCTGACTGATATAACAACTGTGTAAGTGTGTGATTTAAAATCTGAGATAAATTTGAGTAAAATCTGAGTATAATTTGAGCATAAACTGAGCATAATTCCAACAAAACTTTCGACGAAAACTGAGTAAAATCCAAGATAACCCTTGGCGGCAACTGAGCAAAATCTAAGATAACCCTTGGCGGCAACTGAGCAAAATCCAAGATAACCCTTGGCGGAAACTGAGCAAAATCCAAGATAACCCTTGGCGGCGACTGAGTAAAATCCAAGATAACCCTTGGCGGAAACTGAGCAAAATCCAAGATAACCCTTGGCGGCAACTGAGCAAAATCCAAGATAACCCTTGGCGGAAACTGAGCAAAATCCAAGATAACCCTTGGTGGAAACTGAGCAAAATCCAAGATAACCCTTGGCGGCAACTGAGCAAAATCCAAGATAACCCTTGGTGGAAACTGAGCAAAATCCAAGATAACCCTTGGCGGCAACTGAGCAAAACATTAATTAAATCAATTTAAAAATTTTAACTAAAAAATCGACCAATCAGACTTTCAGGCAAAATTGTTGATGGTTGCTAGGATATTTATTCAAAGACCCCTCCATCTGGGGGCCCAAAGAATTAAAGATATAATAAAAGGGGGTTCTCCAAAATCTAGTCAATCAAGTAAGACTACAGTCAACCTTAAAGTCAATCAAGTAAGACTAAAATCAAGATATTAAAAGCCAACCAAGAAAGACTAAAATCAAAGTATTAAAGTCAATCTCATAAGACTAAAGTCAAAACCCTAAATCAAAACACTAATCTAAACTAATTAAGTCAATCTCATAAGACTAAAGTCAAAATCCTAATCTAAACTAATCAAGTTAATCTCATAAGACTAAAGTCAAAATCCTAAATTACAACCCTAAAGACTAAGTCAATCTCATGAGACCAAAATCTAAACCCTAATTGAAACCCTAAAAGAAACCCTAATCAAACCCTAATCAAATCCTAATTCTCCTAAAAAACTTTATAAATAGGAGCCTCTACACCCTATTTTTGTATCAAAGAAAAAACCCTAGAAAAAGTATGTCAAGAAGCCTCCACAACCTCTCCAAAACCCTAATTTTGAAGCCCCAACTCCTTACCTAACACCCATACTTCGATTTTAGCCTGAAAAATACTTAAAAGTCCTTCAAAAATATCCTAAAATTCATAAAAAAGTTCAAAGAATCTAGATCTAAGAAAGAGATACCTTCCCTCGAAGATCAAAAATCAGATCCGGAGACAGAACGAAGCAAGGAGTACAGTACAAAGAGCGATTTTATCAGATCTAAGGGAACAAAATCGTTGCACTCGAAAAAGGCTAGTATTTTTATTTTTTTATTATTATTTAGGTCTTGTTAACAATGTAGTTTTATTTGAGAATTAGTAGAGACCGGCGTTTGCTGGGCGGGATTGGTGCCTAACACCTTCCAACTCCGTAATGTGATCCCCGGATTCAATTTTTCTATAGTAGATTAGTTTTTTTATCCATTTAGAGTCAGTATTCGGTTCCTAGACCGTAATAACTAGGTGGTGACTCTCAGACCTCAAGGGTCAAAAGTGGATCCGCGCACCCCGCGGATCAAGGGCACTTTCAGTGGCGACTCCACTAGGGATATTGAGGATCAGACTTGAAAAACCCCAAGTATGGGAGCATTGTTAAAGCGATCTAGTTTTTTTTAGTTGATTAGCTTATCTGTTTATTTATTTATTCTTGTTTCTTTTTTTTTATCATCCTATTGTTCAATGTTGGATCATGTGTTTGGATCCTGAATATTCTGCCCTTGTATGTTCGTTTTATTTTATTATTGTGGCTCAATCGAAGGGTATTTAGAATGATCCTAAATAATTAAAAAAATCAAGAAGTTTAATTGAGGATGGAGTGATGATTAATGAACCACGTAGGTTTGATTTTTTTTTTTAAATAGAGTTTTTTGGTGGATGATATATCCTTCGATATTTATTATTCTTTTATTTTGTTTTATTTTTATTGTTATTTTTGTTAAATTTTTTTTTATTAGTTTCCATTAACAATGATAATGGGCTGAAGGTGTTGATGTGTAAAAATAAAAGCTAATCCTTTTAGCACCTCCCATTTTCGGTTTTTTTTTTTTTTTTTTTTTTTAAAAAGGTGTTGTCTACAGTAATGAGGGGCTGGTGTGTAATAAGAATAAAATCGATTTTTTTTTTTTTTTAATTTTCATTTTTTAAGTTCTGTTGACAACAATTTTAAGTGGGTGTGTAACAAGCAAAAATCATTTTTTTTAAGCCGCTCATCATCTTCTTAGAACATCCTTCTCTCATGTTCATTGTCTCTAAATAGAGAGACCAGTGCTTCATCGTCTCTAGCAAGAGAGACCATTGTTTTCATTGTCTCTAACAAGAGAGACCATGGTACTAAGTCGTTGGTTACCCGATTTCGTTGTTTTCCAACAGAGACTGATATGAGCTCCAACCGATCGGCTGAAATCTGAATCCAATCGAAGTTGTTGTTTTCCCTCTGTAAAAATCAGACCTTAACGATTCAGTTTCTCTCAAAGATCGATGTGATCTTGGGTTCTGTTGGTTGTCGAAGAACGAATTGGAGGTTGCTGATTGTGACGAGTTGGATGTCATCCTTCCTCGATGTTTATCATCAAGATCGTGGGTTTGAGCCGATTATGAAGATGGAGAGGATGACGTTTCATCCTCAAGATACTGACCACATTATTGGCAGATTTATGACATTTTGCTCTCAATCTCTCATCTGTTTTTGCAAAAAAAAAAATAATAGATCGTCGTTCTCCATCTTTGCGTTATCAAGATTATATAAAAAAAAAAGATTTGTTTTCTTTACTTGGAGTTCTTATTTCCCTCGGTCTGATATCAAATTGAGTATGGCATTGGCAGGATAAATCGACTACCAATTAACGCTGTAAACCGAAGTTTTGTTTTCAGTTATTTTTTTTTTCTTTATTTCTTTATTTCTTTTTTTCGATCTAATTTCAAATTGAATGCTGTCATGACGGCGCACATTAGTCGGATATAGATCAGTTTAGCCTAGAAACATTTTTTGTAGAAATAAATAGGTTCTGATTTGTTTTTTTTAGGTCGGTTTCATTAAGTTTTTTTTTAGATCTCTTAGAGCCGATCATTTATGTTCTGTTTTGGGTTTGATTTAGAATTTTTTTTAAGTAATTATCACGCTGATTTTTGTTTTATAGAGCACATCATATCATGATGTTAATCAATATTTCCTTTCTTTGATTGCAAACAAGTTGGTGTGATAATATATATATATATATATTATTTTGTTTTTATAGTTTTTTTTTTTTTTTGGTTTTGAAATCATTTTTTTAAATAAAAAAAAGAGGGAGAGTTTTTGGTATTCCTTGGCAAAATAAAAAATTCAATTTGTTAAAAAGAGAACCATTGTTCGTTACCTCAACAATCATCATTTCGCCCTTAATTTAATATTTTTTTTTTTTTGAGGTTTTAAATTATTTTGGATCGCCCCAAAATAACCTTGATTGGACCATTTAAATTTGAGACTTGGAACTATGGACTTATTTCAATGATTCAGACCATATCATTAGTTTATGTTAATTGCCTTTCTAACATGTCATAATCTTGTTTGAGATACATGTTTGATGTTGATCATAATGTTGATGGGATGGAATGAGATCAAATTGGTATTTAATGTCCATGTGATATCAATGTTGTAATGATATGATCAGGCCAACGGGCCCATTTGTTTGAAAAAGGCCCCGGGCAAACTCCACCCTGTTTTGCACACACCAAATGCACGTTTATTGTTTTTGCACACTTACACGTCCTATATAGCCAACGTGGCACTAGTGCGTGGCCCGGTCTCTTCAGAGATGCGAAGTCATTCATGAAAACCACAACTCCGGTCACGTACCTTAGGGTATATCAAACTGGGGCATTAATATTGTCTGATCAGTTGATTCTGAGAGGTATATTGATGAACCCAGGCTGGAGCAACCTGAGTCTTTGACCTATTGTGAGCCACACAGTCACATGTCCCGATTGCCAACGTAGTACTAGTACGTGGTCGGTCCTCTCGTGGGATGCCAAACCATTTATGAAAGCTACAACTCTTGACTTGTACCCGTAGGTATAAAAGATAATCTAAGTATATTAATTGTACTTCTTGGTCAAAACCGGTGCCTAAGCAAGATCTTGCCCCGCTGTACCCTACTGTACGAGGGGGATAGACTACGTCTATTCTAGACGAGAGGTATTTAAGTGGGCCCTTACTCAGCATTGCACGCCACCTCTCAACTAGAAATCAAATTGGCTGTTTTTGGCTTCAGAGAAGTGAGTTGAGGTTTTAGATTATCACCTATACGGTATATCAAACCAAGTCACCACGTATCAAAAGGTATATAGGTGTGCTTGGGCAAGGGGGCCAGATAAAAATGCATTGCACGTAGTAAGCTTAGAATCAGAAACCTTCCCTGTAGGTCACGACTCGAACTTATCGTGGGTGTTCCCGGATTGTTCATTGAATGGAATCTTATGATACTTTGTGATTGATGTGAATAATGTGGATGATGAGATCAAAATGTATAGCTGCTCTCAAGGATTAAATTTTTTTTTTTAACTGATTAAAATGGGTGCACCGACCCAATAAAGAATCCATTCTTTTACAATAATGACCCAGTCCATCCTGATCCAACAATCATGGTGGGCCGGGCCATTTAAATTGAAATAAAAATCAAATTTTCAAAGAAGAAAAATGGTTTACGAGGGAAAAGTATTTTCTAGAAAAAGTCTTTTCCAAAAGAAGTGTTTTCCAGAAAAAGTGTTATTCTCTAGAAAAAATATTTTTCAAGAAAAAATATTTTCCATAAGAACAAGATTTTCCAAAAGAAAATTAAAAAAAATTGATATTTTACATGGACCTTGGGAGAGTACTAAAATACCCTTTTGTGTCAAACCAGGATGCTAGTCGCAAGCGATAACCCAATCGATCAGTTAGTCAAAACAACCGTCGTAGGAATGCACCCTGTAGAAAAGATCAATTTTGAGAGATTCATGTTGAGGAGTGGTCTTCACTTCCACGAGTTTGAGATAGACTGGAACCTATTGCGCGCTATGGCTAAGCGATGGAAACCCCATCTTCATATATTCCATATGGGGTATATGCATTTGTGCCCCACTCACGAGGATTATTGTAGCATCATGGGGATATCCACTTTAGGACCTCTAGTCAGGCCCTCATTGAAGACCGGATATTCTGTTGATCTCGTCACAAGACTGAACATTTTCAAGGAAGAAGTCAAGGCTTTAGTTCATAACGGGAGATTGGACTTAGTACCTTTACTGGGCCCGTATCGCTCTCGCAGTCACCCTATCAATGTAAAACCTGAAGCTTGGCGAGCTACTAGAGATTATCGATTGTGCTTAGGAATCCTAGCCCAATACATACTGACCTCCAATAGTGATGGCCAAACTATCCCTGAGTCCTTCATAGATATAGCCTCTCAACTCTCAAGGAAAGCCAACCCGATACCTCTCATCCTAGCTGAAACTTTCTTAGGTTTAGATGCCATAAAAAATGGTGAGCGAAAAAGCTTCAAATGAAGCCCCTACTTACTCTATATATGGCTTTGTGATTGTCTCAAAATTGTAGATGTTCCCTCAATTGGTTGTAGGTGCCCTTGGTAGATGACTGACCCCCCTGTTCTAGGAACCAAAGGATCTTACTATGTTCGTCTAATCGGTTTAGAAGAAACATCTTTTTACCATCCTAATCTGATCCCAGAACAGTACGACGTACCAATAGAGTTATCTTTACCTCAGCACAAAGCTTTCTTTCCCCCCGAACCTTTAACTGAAAAGTTAGTACACCTCATTGAGAAAGCTTGGAACAAGCGCAAGCGTCCATGTAAAAATAGTTCAAGTCAAGTTTGTTGAAGATGTTTTAATAAGAACATTTATTTGTCAATCATTTTCAATAAAGCTATTTTTCTTTCAAATAAATATTGATTTCTTCTTTGAATGTTCATTATGTGAATGGATTAATTAATGGATTGGTGCATAAACCTCAATGAAATGATTCCTTAAAATGTTATCAAGAGGGTAATACTGAAATTGACTAAATTTACCTTCGATGAGGTCATATAGGATTATCATTGCGCCCAAACTCAAGCGTCCACCTCCTAGTTGGAGTCGTAAGTCCAGTCGGTTAGATCGAGCTACAGTACCAAGTCAACAAGCAGAGATGGCTTCAGAATCTGAACTTACAGAAATCCGTAAGATCCTGGCAGCCTTTGCCAATGATATCAACAGTATAAAAGGCAAAGTGGAAGTGCTAGAACAGACCTCGGAATCGACGGGCACGAAAGCGCCGTCGATCCGCGGGGTGTGCGGATCCGCTTTTGACCCTTGAGGTTTGGGAGTCGCCACCTAGTTATTACGGTCAAGGAACCGATCAATAACTCTAAACGGATAAAAAAACTAATCTAGATACAAAAAAAGCTGAATTTTGGGATCATGTTACGGGGTTGGAAGGTGTTAGGCACCAACCTCGCCTAGCCAAAGCCGGTCTCTACTAATTTCTCAAATAAATTACATTGCTAAAAACCTAAATAATAATAAATAAATAAATAAAGTTATACCTTTCCGATAGCAAATACTTTATTCCCTCAGATCCGACAAAAATTGCTCCTTGTACCGTACTCCTTGCTTCGTTCTGTCTCCGGATTTGATTCCTGATCTCCGAGGCAAGGTATCTCTACTTTCTTGGATCTAAATTCTTCAAGTTTGTTGTGGATTTTGGGATATTTTTGGAAGGCTTTTAGGTGTTTCTTAGGCTAAAATTGAAGGAGGGATGTGATGTAAGGAGTTGGGACTCCAAAACTAGGGTTTATGGGAGGCTAAGGGGCTTTTAGACCTACTTCTCTTAGGGTTTATGATTTGATACGAAAATAGGGTGTGAGCACCTCTATTTATAGATTTTTTTAGGGGTTAATTTTGATAGAGTTAGTGTTTAATTAGAGTTGTGTTTTAGTTAGAATTGTTTTAGGTAGAATTGTGTTTTAATTAGAATTATTTTAGGTAGAATTGTTTTTTAGTTAGAACTTTATTAAATAGAGTTATTATTTAATTAGAACTCTATTATGATTTTGACTTTTAGTCTTATTTGATTGACTTTTAATATTTTGACTTTAGTCATAATTGATTGACTTTTAATATTTTGACTTTAGTCTTGCTTAATTGACTTTAATTTTGACTTTAGTCTCGCTTGATTGACTTTAATACCTTGACCTTAGTCTTGCTTGATTGACTTTAAATTTTTGGAGAACTCCCCTCTAAAAAATCTTTAATTCTTTAGACCCCCAAATAGAGGGGTCCTTAAAGAAATATCTCACGAACCCTCAACAATTTTACTTGAAAGTCCGATTGATCGATTTTTTTAATTCAAAATTTTAAATTAATTTCATTATTGTTTCACTTTAATTAATTAATGTTTTATTTATTAATTTCAAAATTTTTAATTATGAAAACTGTGAAATTACCGTTTTACCCCTGGAGAGGACTTTTCACGTTTTAAGTCGGTTTTTAATGTTCTAGGATGTTTTAGATTCGATTTTTCATAAGGAATTCAATGGGAATATTGGTTTGCATCATTTATGAAATTTGTTGTGTGAAATGATCATGAACTTTATGAGGGGCATTTTCGTAATTTTGTCGAATTCTGTTAAAATTGGCGAAGTGATTTATTTGATTTCGATTTGTTGTTTTATGTGTTTGAGAGAGTTTTCCTAAGTGTAACGTAGGTTCTAGGGTCGTTTTCATGTTAGGGGTATTTTCGTAATTTTATCATTTTTAGTGATTTTTATCGTGAATCTTCTTTTTTGGTCTGCAAGATGATGATTTCTATGTTTCTAGAGTCGTATTTTCCTAGCGTAGCATGGTTTCTAAGGTTTTGTCAGTTTGAGATACCTCATCCGGATTTCTGAAACACATCCGGTAACAAAATAAAGCAATGGAATACACATCCATCATTAGGAATCATTGCGATCGGGTTGACGAGTTGATTAATCAGGCGGATGCAAAAATGGGGTGTCTACAGATGCCCCTCTTTGGCAGAGGGTTGAAGCAAACTAGATAGCAAATCTATTTTAGTAGATAGTGCAATATCTGAATGCCAAAGCTAGTAACAGTTCATTTTGCAGCCTGATTTAACAATTCGTTAAGGTGTTCGGATCCTTAAGGGTAAAGCTCTCCTCGAATTAAAAAATTATCAGGTCCTTGAGCGCAAACTCTCACTGACAGTGTCAGATCCTTGAATTTTAAAGAATTCTCCCTGACTAAAAAGTGCAAATGTGCAAGTTTGTGCACTGTGTGAAACTGAGTAAAATATGAGTATAATTTGAGCATAATCTAAGCATAAATTGAGCATAATTTGAATATAAATTGAGCATAATTGAGCATAACTGAGTATAATCTGAGCGTAAATTAAGTATAATCCAAGATGATCCTTGGCGGCAACTGAGCAAAATCCAACATAACCCTTGGCGGAAACTGAGCAAAATCCAAGATAACCCTTGGCGGCATCTGAGCAAAATCTAAGATAACCCTTGGCGAAAACTGAGCAAAATCCAAGGTAACCCTTGGCGGAAACTGAGCAAAATCCAAGATAACCCTTGGCGGCATCTGAGCAAAACTGGCAGAGGAATGAAGGAATTTTGTAAAAGAATGAATGAATTTGGAGAAGACTAATTGGAATGAATCGGAGAACGAATAAATCTGGAAGATAATGAATCTGGAATAGAAGTGATCGATTCCAAGAATGATTGAATCTGGAGAACGAAAGAATGCCATATCTCCTATGTGGGATCCAAAATGCTTTTGTTTGAACCTCAAGGATTTATCAAAAAGTTTTATGAATTTAAAACCTGAGTTTTTATCTCTTTTGAACCTCGAGAAGTTTTTCGAAAAACTGTTATCAAGAGGGTAACCTTAAGTTTGGGGTTCTCATTATCTTTTAGGATTAACATTGCTCAAAAACAAAATGCCCCTAGTTTGACAATGACCATGGCCTTGAAAATAATTGAACACATCATAAAAAAAATGCCCCTAGTATAAGGGGGAAAAGTTACATTAAAGAAGAAAGAAAATGTCTCTTGTATGAAGGTTTGAAATAATTGATTACCACAAGCGCAATAAAGACTCAACTTTTAATTTTGATTAATTTTATTGAAGGTTTTGAGTCAGGCTCAAGAGTACAAAATTATTTCCTTTCGAGACTCATCATAGAATTCACCCTTATCTCCCTTGGTTCGCTTGGAGAAGTAAAAATTTTCAGATCGATCGTAGACAAGATACTTGTGGCTTCTGAGTCTATGCCTGGTTTAAGCGAAGTATTGAACTTGATTATTCGGACTTCTGATGTTTCAGCTCGGACCGCTCTCAGCTTGGGATTTTCTTCTGTTTTTCTTTATTGCTCTAATTTTTGCCTAGATCGCCTTTCCAGGTTTTCAATCTATCGAGCTTGTTATAGCTTTTGCCTAAATTGCCTTTTCAAGTTTTCAATCTAGCTAGCTTTTTCTTTTTTTCTTGGCTCTAATTGTTGCCAAAGTTGTCCTTTCAGATTTTCAACCTTGCGAGCGTGCCTAAATTTTTGCCTAAGTCGCCTTTTTGGGGTTTTCAACCTAGCAGGCCTTTTTTCTTCTTTTTCTTTTCTTCCTATCTGAACTTCTTAGGAGGACTTTCATGGGTAGGCTTAGGACTGGGTATAAAAAGAAAGGAATTTTGAGGCTCAAAAACCCAAATGCCCTTTGTGTAGCATTTCCTTTTAAATTATTTCTTTTTCTTTAAATTTTCTTCCCCATTTTGGATGATATTTCTTTTCTTTTGAATTTTTTCTTGATTTTTTTTTGTGTGGGAAATATATTTTTTTATTTTGATGTGGTCGGGCCTGAAGTAACTTCTCAGGTTGCCTACGTACCCCAGAATTTTGGGATCAGACCAAAACGTAGTTCAAAGCTTCCCTTCCCTAGGTTAGGTGATCAGGCTGAGAAAGAAAAAGGCATAATTTTTCTTTTTGAAAAGGCTACAAAGGGGTTGAGAAATGATATGTTGAACTGGGTAACTGGGTAATATGAAGATTGATTCGGTCAAAGATGGCCTCCTTAAATGTAGTACCGTTTGATTTGGTCAAGGTTGGTTGCTTCTAGTAATTCGATTCCATCATGATCTTGAAGTCTGACAGCTTTTCTTGGTAATATTTCCTTGACGATGAACGGACCTCCCCAATTTGGCTTGAACTTCTCTCTAGGGTCAAAAATAGGTGTCCGATTCTCTTTGAGTACTAAATCCCCGACTTGTAAGTGACGGGCCTTGATCTTTTTGTCAAACGCGCGAGCGACTCTTCTTTGATAAGCTTGCACGTGATACAACGCTCTTAGTCATTTTTCCTCGATCAAATTCAACTCTTCATACCGTTGGCAAACCCAATCTGCTTCTGACAACTGACTTTCTAACAAGACCCTGAGAGACGAAATCTCTATTTCAACTAGCAAGACTGATTCCATGCCATACACTAAGGAGTAAGGAGTAGCCCCAGTGGAGGATCGAATTGAAGTTCGATATGCCCATAATGCATATGGCAGTTTTTCTGACCAATCTCGATGTGATTGACACATTTTTTTTATGATAGTCTTAAGATTCTTATTTGCTGCTTCGACTGCTCCATTAGTCTGAGGGCGGTAAGGAGATGATTTGTGGTGTGAAATTTTGAACTTTGAACACAATTTGATAACCTCAGCTTTGAAGTGTGACCCGTTATCAGAGATCAATTCCGGAGGTACCCTGTATCGACTGATGATGTTCGTTTGAATAAACTTTGCAACTCGAGATGCAGTGAGGACAGCATAAGAGCCAACTTCGACCCATTTGGTAAAATAATCGATGGCAACCAGAATGTATTCATGCCCGTTTGATGTCTTAGGTGATATTTTACCAATAATGTCAATTCCCCAGACTGAGAATGGCCATGGTGAAGTCAGACCCACTAATTGAGATGGCGGCACATTTATAAGGTTCGCATGTATTTGGCACTTATGACAGGTTTTGACCATGTGATGACAATCTGTTTCCATCGTGGGCCAATAGTATCATTGTCTCATAATCTTCTTAGCTAACATTTTCCCACTCATGTGAGGGTCACATTCTCCTGAATGTAGTTCAATCATTATCTGTTCAGCTTGATCTTCATCAACACACGACAAGTGAATCCCATCATAAGACCTTTTGTATAAACTTCCTGCGCACAAGATGAATTGAGATGCTAATCTTAGTAGGGTTTGTCGTTCCTTCTTCGATGCTTCTCCCGGGAATTCTTCTTTTTCCAACACTTTCTTTATGTCTGTGTACCATGGCTTTCCATCAGGTAGTCGAGTAGCAATGTTGATCTGATGGCAGTATGTGGGTTTGTCTTTAACTTCAACAGTGATCGGTCTCAATTCCATGCCAGGGGGTAAATGGATCATTGAAGATAAATTTGCTAAGGAGTCAGCAAATCTGTTATCCTCCCTTGACAAGTGTTGGAACAGGATAACTTTAAACTTACTGACTAAGTTTAACAAATACTCATGGTAAGGTTTCAACTTTTCATCCCTAGTCTTCCATTCTTCCAATGACTGATGTATGACCAAGGCTGAATCCCCAAAAACTTCAATTTCTGCAATACCCAAGTTCAAAGCAGCTTCGAGCCCCCGCGATGCACGCCTCATATTCAGCCGTGTTATTAGTGTTCGAAAAGGCTAATTTAATAGCAATAGGAATGTGGCATCCTTCCGGAGAAAACAGGACTGCTCCTATTTCATACCCATTTTGATTGGCGGCTCCATCAAAGTATAACTGCCATGTTTGGTTCTGTGGTTCTTCTTTAATGTGCAAGATGTTCTCATCTGGGAATTGATCGACGGGCCTTATTCCTTCTACTACAGGGTGATCTGCAAAGTATTCTGCTACAGCTCTTCCTTTGATAGACTTCTGTGTAACATGCGTGATGTCAAACTCTGATAGCAACAATAACCATCGCGTGGTTCTCCCTGTCAACACCGGCTTTTCGAAAAGATACTTGAGAGGATCCATCCGAGATAACAGGATGATTGAATGAGACAGCATATAGTTCCGGAGTCTCTAAGTAGCCCATACCAGTGCTAAGCAAGTTTTTTCGAGAGTCGAATATTTTCGTTAATATTCTAACATCTTTTTACTGATGTAGTATATAGCCCTCTCTTTGCGAGTATCTTTGTCATACTGTGCAAACATGCATCTCATAGCTTCTTCTGTGACTGACAGATAAAGAAGAAGTGGTTCACCCGGTGTAGGTGGAACCAAAATAGGTGGGTTTAAGAGATACTCATTGACTTGGTCGAAAGCCTTTTGACATTGCTCATTCCAAACTGTTGGTCCATTCTTCTTGAGAAGTTTGAAAATAGGTTCACAGACGTTGGTGAGTTGAGCGATGAATCTGCTAACATACTGGATTCTGCCCAGAAAACCTCGAATCTGCTTTTCAGTCTCAGGCGGCGGCATCTCTTGGATAGCTTTAATCTTCACAGGGTCTACTTCAATCCCTCTCTGACTGACCACAAATCCCAATAGTTTTTCAGAAGTTACTCCAAATACACATTTCTGTGGGTTGAGGCGGAGTTGGTATTTTTGGATCCTTGTGAGAAAATTTTCTAACGTAGTAACATGACCTAGTCGCTCCTTAGATTTGACTATCATATCATCTACATAGACTTCGACTTCCTTATGTATCATGTCATGTAGTAAAGTCGTGGCTGCTCTTTGATAGGTGGCTCCAGCGTTCTTCAAACCAAAAGGCATGACCTTGTAGCAGAAGGTTCCACATTATGTGATGAACGACATTTTTTGCATATCTCGAGAATCCATCTTTATCTGATTGTACCCTGAAAATCCATCCATGAAGGACAACAAAGAGTGTCCGGCTGTACTGTCCACTAGAACATCTATGTGTGGTTAAGGGAAACTATCCTTTGGGCTTGCTTTGTTTAGGTCTCTGAAATCCACACACATTCTAACTTTTCCATCCTTTTTCGGCACTGGAACGACATTAGCAATTCACTCAGGGTATTCTACTACTTCTAAAAATCCAGCGTTAATTTTCTTCGTAACTTCTTCTTTGATTTTCAAAGTCCATTCCGACTTCATACGTCGAAGTTTCTGTTTGATTGGTCGAGCATCAGGATATAACGGAATCCGATGTTGAACAATATCTGTGCTTACCCCCGGCATATCCTCGTAAGACCACGCGAACACGTCTTTGAACTTTCTGAGTAAATCTACTATCCCTTTGCGTTCATCAGGAGATAAAGTGACCCCTATACGAATTTCTTGCGGACTTTCTTTTGTTCCAAGGTTGATAACCTCTGCTTCCTCTATTAGAGGTTGAGCCCGACGTTCCTCTTCTTGTTCAAGTAATTTGATTATTTCAGGGGGAGGTTCCTCGTCAGAAGATTCTCCCTCCGAAGCCAGATTATTAGTTAAATTATTATTGCGCTCGGGGTAATCAAAAATTTCTTTCATTTCATTAAAAAGAGATGGGGTAACAGGACTCATTGCAGACTTGACAGACTCACTTGACTCAGCAGGAAAAACATATACAGCAGAAACAACTAACTTATTTGACTCAACAGAAATAAATGACTCAACTGGCATGTCAGACTGAACAGGACTAATGGGACCGACAGACCCAGCCTTGACATGCAACACAGGACTGATTACATGATAATTTGATAGAGACCCAACAGCGGGTTTGATTACAGACTGAGGATTTGGGATCCCCTTCTCAACTGACAACACTAAGATACTATGATCTTCAATGAATAGCTGATCGATGTTGAGGGAGTCCAGATCGAGTTGCCAGTCTTCAACCTTCTTCTCCTTAACTTCTGTGCTCACTTCCTTTTCGGGTCATTCCATGCCAAAGAAGATTTCAAATCCCGGCAAACGAGTACCTGTGATGTGATCAATGAAAGGCTCTGGGAACCCACAGTAATGGAAGTCTTCTCCTTCTTTCATAAAATAATCATTTAGGATCTTTCGATAGGGTTTCATTTTAATGAGATCTGTGGTACGCCTTTGCCTTTTAGCAATGGTCTTATCCCGTTTTGGCTTCCAGTATTGGGCCCAATCTTCCTTAGTAGGCTTATATCCTAGTCCGAATGTGTCGATGACCTCTTTAATCACTGGTGCCTCTTTAATACCTTACTGCTTGCGACCTAAGCCCATACTAGGGAAGAATCTCATTTTCTTGAATATATTGGCCATGTAACAATTAGAGGTATTTTTCATTGGAAAATGTTCTTTCATGGCTTGATCCCATTGGACTGAGCATATCTTTTCGAATTCGAACCCACTAAGTTCTATCCCCTGTTGTTCTGGCTGAACCTCAAGCAGTGGCTCATTCTTGGCCTCAGTACTATTTACGATCCCTACAATTTCAGCGTCTCCATGAAGAGTAATTACTAGCCCATCCTTGATAAACTTGACCTTCTGGTATAGCGTATAAGGGATGGCTTTTATTTGGTGTAACTATGGTCTCCCTAACAGTAAATTGAAAGAGGATTGGATATCAATAACCCGAAATTCCACAGGAAATTCAGCTATGCTTGTGGACAATCGAAGGTGCAAAATTCCCAGTACATCCCTCTTGGTGTTATCATAAGCCCTAACACCTTTATTAGTGGGCTTGAGATCTTCAGTCTTAAACCCGAGACATGTAGCAGTTTTTAGCGGGCAAACGTTCAGTGCACTCCCGTTGTCGATCAAAACCAGAGGTGCCCTCATCCCGTTATAGTCAACTGTAATATGCAACGGCTTAGTGTGGCTTGCCCCTTCTTTTGGGAGATCTGAGTCCGAGAAAGATAGGATATTCTCCACGTAAGTTGCCCCTACTATACTGGCCAGCTGATCTGGAGAAGTTTCAAGGGAGACTTGGGCTGTGTTTAGTGCTTTGAGAACAGCCTCCCTATGAGTAGTGGAAGCCATAAGTAAACCCCATACTGAGATATTGGCCCCTGATTTTTTCAACTGTTTGATCACGGAGTTATCCTCTTCGATGCTTTCCTTGGTAGGATCTTCTCCTTTTTTTCTTGCCAGGGCTGCAGGATTATCAACACAGAGTTCTTGCTGCTTAAAAACTCTTCCCCCTCGAGTCATATGTCTAACTTCATCACAGGAAAGGGAGAAAGGCTCATCTTCTTCAGTCAACAAGTATGGATCTTCGTCTGTCAAAGGTACAGGATTTTTCAGATTCATTTGAGCTAACAGGTAACTAGTGAATGCGGGGCTATTGTAACGGGACGGGGATAAACAATACGTATCATCTGAAGTTAAGTCAAATGGTTCATAGTTCGTAGTGAAAACCTCATCAGTGAAGGCTATCCCGATAAGGGGGTAACTAGGCGGTTTAACTTGGATTGGATGGATAAGAGAGACGGGATCAAATGGCAATGAGGTGTGAGAAACCATATTTAGAGTTGGCGGAGGTTGATAGGCAGGTAGTGGATTAGTAGTGACATTTGGTGGGCTGGGGATTGTGATCTTTTTGTTATCAATAAGGTTTTGAATGACATGGCGCAAGGTGATACACCGATCTGTGTGATGGCCAGGACTTTGATGAAATTCACAGAATAAGTTGGTGTTGTGTCCGGCTGGCAAAAGATTTGTTAAAGGTCGGGGTTGAATGGAAGTAAGCAACCCTTTTTTCAACAGTTTTTACAAAGCTACGGTAAGGGTCATCCCTAAATTGGTAAATTGACGCGGAGTTCGAGGTTGACTTGGGTGACCCTGGTTATTAGCCCGGGCCGGGGGTTGAGCTGGGGTAACGGAGGTATTGGCGATGTAAGTATGGTTGATATTGGGTTTGGGAACATATGGTTTCTTAGGCTTGTTATCTGAGGGGTTAGAAAGGATCCTAGAGGCAAATGCATCCTCAAGTTGGCTTCCGGCTTGTAACAAGGATTCAAAAGTAGGGAAGTATTGGGCCACTAGGTGTTGAGCATATCCTTGAGAGAGATTTTTTAGGATAATTGCTACTTGTTCCTTCTCCGAAGGCCTATCCCACATTTAAGTAGCCTTGGCCCTCCAGCGACCAATGAAATCAGTGAATGTCTCCCCATTTTTCTGTTTAGATGCTTCTAAAACCCTTCTTGAGGTCTCAATCTCAGTATTGTATTTATACTGATGTCAGAAGGCCTTTGACATGTTTTCCCATGTACCCACAGTAACTGGATCTTGAGACATTAACCAACGTAGTGCTGATCCTGATAAAGTTCTTTGGAACAAAAATGTCATCTGTTCGTCGCTGAGCCCCATAGTGCGCATGTTAGTAACATACACCTTAAGATGCATTTTCTCACACCCTGTCCCACTGAACTTGTCCATTTCAGGCATCGCAAACTTCTTTGGCAAATGGATTCTAGGGATGCGGTTCGGAGCTTCAATGCCTGCTGCAATTTCTTCATTACCTATTATACTTTTCATAGCTGACTCCAATTAAGACATTCTATTAGATAACGCTGGATTTTCATCAACGTACTCTTCGTCTCCGTCGAGCTCGAAGACTTCACTTGGACGTTTCTCTTCAACCTTTTTTCCTTTTGGGTCATCTATAAGAATTCCCATCGATTTCGAGGTTTGTTATAACATTTCCACTTTACCTTTTATATTGTTGATATCATTGGCAAAGGCTGCCAAAATCTTACGGATCTCTGTAAGCTCAGATTCTAAAGCCATCTCTGCTTGTTGACTTGGTACTGTGGTTCTTTCTAACCGACTGGACTTACGACTCCAACTAGGAGGTGGACGCTTTAGTTTGGGCGCAATGGTAATCCTATATGACCCCATCAAAGGTAGATTTAGTCAATTTAAGTATTACCCCCTTGATAACATTTTAAAAAATCATTTTTCTAAGGTCTGTGCACCAATCCATTAAATAATCCATTCACACAATGAGTATTCGAAAAGAAAATAAATATTTATTCAAAAAGAAAGATAGTTTTATTGAAAATGATTGACAAACGATATGTTCTTATTAAAATATCTTTCAACAAATTTGATTTGAATTATTTTTACATGGACGCTTGGCTTTGTCTTGATGGTCATCAGGATTGCTGTCAGGCTTGACCCTCTTGGCTCTAACAACTGGCTCTTTGAATTTCGCTGGTCCGTATGGATATCCTAAGATGCGCTTGTTCCAAGCTTTCTCAATGAGGTGTACTAACTTTTCAGTCAAAGGCTCGGCAGAAAAGAAAGCTTTGTGCTGAGGTAGGGATAACTCTGTAGGTACATCGTACTGTTCTGGGATCAGATTAGGATGGTAAAAAGATGTTTCTTCTAAACAAATCAGACGGACATAATAGGATCCTTTGGTTCCTAGAACAGGGGGATCAGTCATCCACCAAGGGCACCTAAAATCGATATAACAAGCGAGGCGAGAGTCTAACCATTTGCTCCAAGCTTTGACTGAGTTGTGACGCACTAACAGGTTTCTCTTGGAAAAGTGTTCTGGCCCATATTCAAGGTTTGAGGGAACCTCTACTATTTTGAGACGGTCACAAAGTCACATATAGAGTAAGTAGGGACTTCCCTTGAAGCTTTCCCGCTCACCATTTTTTATGGCATCTAAACCTGAGAAGGTTTCAACTAGGATAAGAGGTACTGGGTTGGCTTTCCTTGAGAGTTGAGAGGCTATATCTATGAAGGACTCAGGGATAGTTTGGCAATCACTATTGGAGGTCAGTATGTATTAGGCTAAGATTCCTAGGCACAATCGATAATCTCTAGTGGCTCGCCAGGCTTCGAATTTTACATTGATAGGATGACTGCGGGAGCGATACGAGCCCAATAAAGGTACTAAGTTCAATCTCCCGTCATAGACTAAGACCTTGGCTTCTTCCTTGGAAATGTTCAGTCCTGTGGCGAGTTCACCAGAATATTCGGTCTACAATGAGGGCCTGACTAGAGGTCCTGAAGTGGATATCCTCATGATGCCGCAATAATCCTCGTGAGTAGGGCATAAATGCATATACCCCATATGGAATATGTGAAGATAGGGGTTCCATCGCTTAGCCATAGCATGTAATAGGTTCCAGTCTATCTCAAATTCGTGGAAGTAGAGAGCACTCCTCAACATGAATCTCCCAAAATTGATCTTCTCTACAGGGTGCATCCCTATGACGGTTGTTTTGACTAACTGGTCGATCGGGTTATTGCCAGCGGCTAACATCTTGTTTCGACACAAAAGGGTAGTTTAGTACTCTTCTAAGGTCTATGTAAAAGATCAGTTTTTTTATTTTCTTCTGGAAAATCTTGTTCTTATGGAAAATATTTTCTGAAAAACATTTTTTCTAGAGAACATTTTTTTTTTGGAAAACTTTTTTTCTGGAAAATATTTTCTTTTTCTTCTTTGAAAATTCAATTTCCATTTTGATTTAAATGGACCGGTCCATCATGATTGTTGGATCGGGATGGACTGGGTCATTATTATAAAAGAATGGATACTTTATTGGGTCGGTGCACCCATTTTAATTTTCAAAAATAAAATTTTTGATCCTTAAGGACAACCATATACTTTGATCTCATCATTCACAGCACTCACATACATTCATCAATCAAAAGGGTCCATTCAATAAACAACCCGGGAACACCCACGAAAAGTTCGGGTCGTGACCTACTGAGAAGGTTTCTAGACTTTAAGCTTACTACGTGCAATGCATTTTTATCTAGCCACCCTTGCCCAAGCACACCTATATACCTTTCGATACGTGGTGACTTGATTTAATATACCGTATAGGTGATAATCTAAAACCTCAATTCACTTCTCTGAAGCAAAAAACAGCCAGTTTGATCTCTAGTTGAGAGGTGGCGCACAATGCTGAGCAAGGGCCCACTTAAATACCTCTCGTCTAGAATAGACGTAGTCTATCCCCCTCGTACAGTAGGGTACATCGGGGCAAGATCTTGCTTAGGCATCAATTTTGACCAAGAAGTGCAATTGATATACTTAGATTATCTTTTATACCTACGGGTACGAGTCAAGAGTTATAGCTTTCATAAATGGTTTGGCATCCCACGAGGGGACCGACCACGTACTAGTACTACGTTGGCAATCGGGACATGTGACTGTGTGGCTTACAATAGGTCAAAGGCTCAGGTCGCACCAGCCTGGGTGCATCAATATACCTCTCAGAATCACTTGATTAGACGGTATTGATGCCCCAGTTCGATATACCCTAAGGTATGTGACTGGAGTTGTGGTTTTCATGAATGACGTCGCATCTCCGAGGAGACCGGGCAACGCACTAATGCCACGTTGGCTATATGGGACGTGTAACTGAGTAAAACAATAAACGTGCATGTGGTGTGTGCAAAACAGGGTGGGGTATGCCCGGGGCCTTTTTCAAACAAATGGGCCTATGGGCCCAATCAAACCAATCATACATTGGACTACATGAATATTAAAAAGAATCATTCTAATCATGTGAATATTCAATCAAGATCAACACCATTCGAATCACACGAATATTTAATCAAGATTAACACTAATCGAATCACATGATTGAAAATAAATATATCAAACATATATCCATGTTAAAAGCAAACATTTAATCCGAAATATTTATTCTTGTATTTCAATCAAAGGTTATTTTGGATGGCCCAAAATAATTCAAAATTTCAAAGTAAATTGAATTGAGGATAAATGGAAGTTTTAAAATCACATGACTCATTTTTTTTTTTTAATAATAAAAGAAAATCCAAAAAAAAAAAATTAAAGAAGCCTATTAATAAACAAATTAAAAAAATTGATTTTTTTTATTGTTTTAAGAAACTCCCTTTTATTATTATTATTATTATTATTATTGTCACACCAATTTCTTTGGTTTGCAAACAAATAACAAATACGGATGATTTGTTATAGGTTGATGTAACAATAAAAATAATATTAAAAAAAAAACCTTAACACGAGGGAGAGACTTGTATCCCCTACCATCATTGAGATAAAAACAAATGAGATACATTATCGGTATACCCATTATTTACTTACAACACACCAATCCCTTTTGAAAATTATTTGGTATGGATAGGTGCGTTACAAGTAAGGATTGGTGTGCTAATAACAACCCTCGAAGCACCCCAAAATCATTCTCTACTAAGCCACAAAGAAAACTGTTAGCAAATCCCTTTATCTTTCCTTCTTTGCTGTATTTGCCAAACATCCACGATTTTAAAGGTAAATTATATATATCCAGCAAAACAGATACGCGAGATTCCATCTACCCATAACACGTGAAGTCACAAATTTTTTTTTTTAAAAAAATTTTGAAAACGAATTGGACACAAAGTGACCGGTTGCCTCATCCATTCATCAATCTCACCGAGTTAGACTCAAATCAATAGGTTTAAAATTCAAGTCTGAACCGAGAAGGTCCCTTAAGGAGCATCAATCGAATCATCACCAGATTTCCAAGAATTAATCTCAAAGGTTCAATTCTGTCAAAATCCCTGATTTTCTTCTAGCCTTTTGAATTGAACAATCCGCAGTTTCGAGAGACTACTCAGATAACGTTAAGAAAAACCAATAAATTGAAACTCGATTTTTTTTTTTTGGTGTTTTCCGAAACAATCAGCCCTTCAACAAGGCCTGCAAAAATTTCAGAGTTTAATCTCAAGTATCTTAATCCTCTCCTTTTCTTTTCATCATCAACATTCTAGATCAATCTTTCTACTGTCGAACGAGCTCGACTACTACAACCGAAACCTTGCAAAACCCAAGGCGCAGCAATAACTTGCGGCTGCAACCGGAGATTTCAGAAAAAATGATGGCTCATGCTGGGGTGTGGGACTTTCCTTTTTCTCATAATCAACACAAAACCAGTTTCTTTTTTTTTTTTTAGGAAAAAAAACTTTTAAAACATCTGCCATTAATGCTCTGTTAGAGCTTGAGGTTGAAGTGGAGATAGCTTCCGTGAATTCTACAAGCTACGGCTTCATCCGCTACTAAGTCAAGAATCATGAGGTTTCTCGAGTCAAAGATTGATAAGACAATAGATTTCCTAAACCGATCGGACGGAGAGCTATCTCGAATCTCAGTTAGAGACGATGGGATTTGAGTGAAGCTTTGGAGGAGTCATCGAATTGAAGCTCCGTGCCTAATCACCGAAAAAATCGATAATTTTCCTAGATCAGAAACCGATCAAACCTTGCACAATCACCGTCGATCGGTTTGAGAGAACCAAACTGGTTGTTCTCTGATCTTCGTTTGGTTGAAGAAGATGACATTAACAGAAGAGAAATAAGAAAAAAAGATTTATTTAAAACAAAGGGGTTTAAAATAAAAGAAAAAAAAAAATTTCAATGCACCCCACCCTATCGTTATACCCATCGTTGTTGCACACAACACATCGACCCTTTTTTTTTTTTTTTTTTACTTCTCATGCTTGTTGCCAATGGACAGCACAATCACATATTAAAAAAAAATGTTAAGCAATCGATTAAACAAAGATCCGAGGACATATTTAATTGAAATTTTTTTTTTTAAATCTAAAAAACAAACACATGATCCACAGTCATCGTACCATCGCTAATAAAATCATTCCTTTGAAATCTCGCATTATTTGGGGCCATTCAGAATGATCCCAGCTTGAACCATACAGATAATATACCGGATTAGGATATTCCAGATTGAATCACATGATCTATGATTAAGCCAAAAGAAATAAAAAACATAAATAAATAAAACACAATAAACAAATAATCAACTAACTAAAAATAAAAAAAAGGTCCTACTAGCAACGTATCCCATAGTTGGGGTTTTTCAAGTTTGATCCTCGAAGGTCTCCAGTGGAGTCGCCACTGAAAGCGCCCTCGATCCGTTTGGTGCGCGGATCTACTTTTGACCCTTGAGGTTTGGGAGTCGCCACCTAGTTATTACGGTCTAGAAACCGATCAATGACTCTAAACGGATAAAAAAACTAATCTAGAACCAAAAAAAAGCTGAATTCGGGGATTATGTTACGGGGTTGGAAGGTGTTAAGCACCAACCCTGCCCGGCCAAAGCCGGTCTCTACTAACTTTCCAAATAAATTACATTGCTAAAAACCTAGATAATAATAAATAAATAAATAAAGTTATACCTTTCCGATAGCAAATACTTTGTTCCCTCAGATCCGACAAAAATTGCTCCTTGTACCGTACTCCTTGCTTCGTTCTGTCTCCGGATTTGATTCCTGATCTCCGAGGCAAGGTATCTCTACTTTCTTGGATCTGAATTCTTCAAGTTTGTTGTGGATTTTGGGATGTTTTTGGATAGCTTTTAAGTGTTTCTTAGGTTAAAATCGAAGGAGGGATGTTAGGTAAGGAGTTGGGGCTCCAAAACTAGGGTTTATGGGAGGCTAGAGGGACTTTTAGACCTACTTCTCTTAGGACTTATGATTTGATACGAAAATAGGGTGTGAGCACCTCTATTTATAGATTTTTTTAGGGGTTGATTTTGATAGAGTTAGTGTTTAATTAGAGTTCTTTTAATTAGAGTTGTGTTTTAGTTAGAATTGTGTTTTAATTAGAATTGTTTTAGGTAGAATTATTTTTTAGTCAGAACTTTATTAGATAGAGTTATTATTTAATTAGAACTCTATTATGATTTTGACTTTTGATCTTATTTGATTGACTTTTAATATTTTGACTTTAGTCATAATTGATTGACTTTAATATTTTGACTTTAGTCTTGCTTAATTGACTTTAATTTTGACTTTAGTCTCACTTGATTGACTTTAATACCTTGACCTTAATCTTGCTTGATTGACTTTAAATTTTTGGAGAACCCCCCTCTAAAATATCTTTAATTCTTTGGACCCCCAAATGGAGGGGTCCTTAAAGAAATATCTCACGAACCCTCAACAATTTTACTTAAAAGTTCGATTGATCGATTTTTTTAATTCAAAATTTTAAATTAATTTCATTAGTGTTTCACTTTAATTATTTAATGATTTATTTATTAATTTTGAAATTTTTAATTATGAAAATTGTGAAATTACTGTTTTACCCCCGGAGAGGACTTTTCATGTTTTAAGTCGATTTTTAATGTTCTAGGATATTTTAGAATCGATTTTTCGTAAGTTCAATGGGAATATTGGTTTGTGTCATTTATGAAATTTTTTGTGTGAAATGGTCATGAACTTTATGAGGGGCATTTTCGTAATTTTGTCGAATTCTGTTAAAATTGGTGAAGTGATTTATTTGATTTCGATTTGTTGTTTTATCTGTTTGAGAGAGTTTTCCTAAGCGTAACGTAGGCTCTAGGGTCGTTTTGATGTTAGGGGTATTTTCGTAATTTTATCATTTTTAGTGATTTTTATCGTGAAGCTTCTTTTTGGGTCTGCAAGATGATGATTTCTATGTTTCTAGAGTCGTATTTTCCTAGCGTAGCGTGGTTTCTAAGGTTTTGTCAGTTTGAGATACCTCATCCGGATTTCTAAAACACATCCGGTAACAAAATAAAGTAATGGAATACACATCCATCATTGGGAATCATTGCGATCGGGTTGACGAGTTGATTAATCAGGCGGATGCAAAAATGGGGTTTCTACAGGGCAATCCCCTAAATGATCCAAAAAGAAAGAAGGTAAAAGAGAGACGTCCACATGAAGTCTTCGAACTCGATGGAGATGAAGAATATGTTGATGTTAGCTAACAGAATGTCTCAATTAGAGTCAGCCATGAAAAGTATAAAAGGCATCAATGAAATTGCAGCAGGTATTGAAGCTCTGAACCGCATCCCTAGAATCCATTTGCCCGAGAAGTTTGTGATGCCAGAAATGGACAAGTTTAGTGGTATAGGGTGTGCAAAAACACATCTTAAGG
This sequence comes from Akebia trifoliata, assembly GCF_017979445.1. Classification (NCBI taxonomy): domain Eukaryota; kingdom Viridiplantae; phylum Streptophyta; class Magnoliopsida; order Ranunculales; family Lardizabalaceae; genus Akebia; species Akebia trifoliata. Next base: position 12,052,317 of record NC_141380.1, on the reverse strand, counting down.
TGTATGTTACTAACATGCGCACTATGGGGCTCAGCGACGAACATATGACGTTGTTTCAGAGAACTTTATCAGGATCAGCACTACGCTGGCTAATGTCTAAAGATCCAGTTACTGTGGGCACCTAGGAGAGCATGTCAAAGGCCTTCTAGCATGAGTATAAGTACAGTACCGAGATTGAGACTTCAAGAAGAGATTTGGAGGCAACTAAGCAGAAAAATAGAGAGACATTTACCGATTTCATTGGTCGCTGGAGGGCCAAGGATGCCCAAATGTGGGATAGACCGTCAAAGAAGGAACAAGTAGCAATCATCCTAAAAAACCTCTCACAAGAATATGCTCAGCACATAGTGGCCCAATATCTCCCTACTTTCGAGTCATTGTTACAAGCCGGGAGCCAACTTTAGGACGTTTTTACCTCTGGGATTCTCTCTAACCCCTCGGATAACAAGCTTAAGAAACCCTATGTTTCTAAACCTAGCACCAACCATATCTACATAGCCAACACGTCAGCTACCCCAGCTCAACCCCCAGTTCGAACTAATAATCAGGCTCACCCAAGTCAACCTCGATCTCCACGTCAATTTACCAATCTAGGGATAAGTCTCACTGTAGCTCTTCACAAATTGGTGAAAAAATGACTTTTTACCCCTATCCAACCCCGACCTTTACCTCATCCCTTGCCAGCTGGCCACAATTCTAACTTGTTCTGTGAGTTCCACTAAAACCCTGGCCATCGCACGGATCGATGTATCACCTTGCGCCATGCCATTCAAAACCTTATTGACAATAAAAAGGTCACAATCCCTAGGCCCACCAAATGTCACCACTAATCCCCTACCCACCTATTAGCCTCCACCAACCCTGAACATGGTTTCTCACATATCATTGCCATTCGATCCTGTCTCTCTTATCCATCTCATTCAAGTCAAACCGCCTAGTTACCCCCTTGCCGGGATAGCCTTCACTGATGAGGTTTTCACCACAAACTATGAACCATTTGATTTAACCTCAGATGATACGTATTATTTGTCCCCGCCTCGATACAATAGCCCCGCATTCACTAGTTACCTGTTGGCTCAGATGAACTTGAAAAGTCCTGTATCTTTCACAGATGAAGATCCATACTTGCTTACTGAAGAAGATGAGCCCTACTCTCTCTCCTGTGATGAAGTTAGGCATATGACTCGAGGGGGAAGAGTTTTTAAGCCACAAGAACTCTGTGTTGATAATCCGGCAGTCCTGGCAAGAAAAGAAAGAGAAGATCCTATCAAAGAAAATATTGAAGAAGATAACTCCGTGATCAAGCAATTGAAGAAATCAGGAGTTAATATCTCGGTTTGGGATTTACTTATGGCTTCCACTGCCCAAAGGGAGGTTGTTCTCAAAGCATTAAGTACAGCCCAAGTCTTCCTTGATACTTCTCCAGATCAGCTGGCCAACATAGTAGGGGCGACTTATGTAGAGAATATCTTATCCTTCTCAGACTTCGATCTCCCAAAGGAAGGAGCAAGCCACACTAAGCCATTGCACATCATAATTGATTGTAACGAGATGAGGGTACCTCTAGTACTGATCGACAATGGGAGTGCATTGAATGTTTGTCCTTTGAAGACCGTCATTTACCTTGGATTTAAAACTGAAGATCTCAAGCTCACTAATCAAGGGGTTAGGGCCTATGATAACACCAAAAGGGATATATTGGGAATTCTGCACCTTCGATTGTCCACGGGCATAACTGAATTTCTGGCAGAATTTCAGGTCACAGACATCCAGTCATCTTTTAATCTGTTATTAGGAAGACCGTGGCTACATCAAATCAAAGCCATACCTTCCACGCTGCACCAGAAAGTCAAGTTTATCAAGGATGAGCTAGTGATTACTCTCCATAGAGATGCTGAAATTGTAGGGATTATAAACAGTATTGAAGCTAAGGATGAGCCGTTGCTTGAGATTCAGTCAGAACAACAGGGAATAGAGCTCAGTGGGTTCGAGTTTGAAAAGATGCCCAGTCCAATGGGATCCAGCCATGAAAGAATATTTTCCAATGGAAAATACCTCTAACTGTTACATGGCCAATATATTCAAGAAAATGAGATTTTTTCCTGGTATGGGCTTGGGTCGCAAGCAGGAAGGTATTAAAGAGGCACCAGTGATTAAAGAGGTCATCGGCACATTCGGGCTAGGATATAAGCCTATTAATGAAGATTGGGCCCAATACTAGAAAATAAAACGGGACAAGGCAATTGCGAAAAGGCAAAGACGCACCATGGATCTCATCAAAATGAAGCTCTATCGTAAGACCCTTAATGGCTATTTTGTAAAGGAAGGAGAAGATTTCAGTTATTGTGGGTTCCCCGAGCCATTCATTGACCACATCACAGGTACTCGTCTGCCGGGGTTTGAGATCTTCTTTGGTATGGATTGGCCTAAAAAGGAAGCAAGTACAGAAGCTGAAGAGAAAAAAATTGAAGACTGGCAGCTCGATTTGGACTCCCTCAACATTGATCAACTATTCATTGAAGATCACAGTGTCCTGGTGTTGCCAACTGAGAAGGGGATCCCAAATTCTCAGTCTGCAATCAAACCCGCTGTAGGGCGTCTCTCTAGCTATCATGTAATTAGTCCTGTGTTGCATGTCAAGACTGGGTCTGTCAGTCCCCTTAGTCCTATTCAGTCTGACATGCTAGATGAGTCATTTGTTTCTGTTGAGTCAAGTAAGTCCATTATTTTTGCTAAGTTAAATGAGTTTGTCAAGTCGGCAATGAGTCCTGTTACCCCATCTCCTTTTAATGAAATGAAAGAAATTTTTTATTATCCCGAGCGTAATAATAATTTGACTAATAATTTGACTTCAGAGGGAGAATCTCTGACAAAGAACCTCCCCCTGAAATAATCAAATTACTTGAACAAGAAAATGAACGTCGGGCTCAACCTCCAATAGAGGAAGTAGAGGTTATCAATCTCAGAACAAAAGAAAGGCCTCAAGAGTTTCGGATTAAGATTACATTATCTCCCAATGAACGCAAAGGGATAGTAGACTTGCTCAGAAAGTTCAAAAACGTATTCGCGTGGTCTTACGATGATATACCGGGAATAAGCATAGACATTGTTCAACATCATATTCCGTTATATCCGGATGCTCGACCCATTAAACAGAAACTTCGACGTATGAAGTCGAAATGGACTCTAAAAATTAAAGAAGAAGTTACGAAACAGATTAACGTTGGATTTTTGGAAGTAGTAGAATACATGAGTGGATTGTCAATGTCGTCCTAGTGCCAAAAAAGGATGGAAAAGTCAGAATGTGTGTGGACTTTAGAGATCTAAACAAAGCAAGCCCAAAGGATAGTTTTCCTTTACGACACATAGACGTTCTAGTAGATAGTATAGCAGGGCACGCTTTATTGTCCTTCATGGATGGCTTTTCGAGGTACAATCAGATAAAAATGGATCCTCGAGATATGCAAAAGAGGTCGTTTATCACACAGTGGAGAACCTTTTGTTACAAGGTTATGTCTTTTGGTCTGAAGAATGCTAGAGCCACTTATCAAAGAGCAGCCACGACTTTACTACATGACATGATACACAAGGAAGTTGAGGTTTATGTAGACGATATGATAGTCAAGTCCAAAGAACAACTGGGGCACACTGCTGCGTTAGAAAATTTTCTCACAAGGATTCAAAAGTACAAACTCCGCCTCAACCAGCAGAAATGTGTGTTTGGAGTAACTTCTGAAAAATTATTAGGATTTGTGGTCAGTCAAAGAGGGATCGAAGTAGACCCTGTGAAGATTAAAGCTATCCAAGAGATGCCACCGCCAGAAACTGAAAAGCAAATTCGAGGTTTTCTAGGCAGAATCCAGTATGTCAGCAGATTCATCGCTCAACTCACCAACGTCTGCGAGCCTATTTTCAAGCTTCTCAAGAAGAATGAACCAACAGTTTGGAATGCGCAATGTCAAAAGACCTTCGACCAAGTCAATGAGTATCTCTTGAACCCGCTTATTTTGGCTCCACTCACACCGGGTGAACCACTTCTTCTTTATCTGTCAGTCACAGAAGAAGCTATGGGACGCATGCTTGCATAGTATGACAAAGATACTCGTAAAAAAAGGGCTATCTACTACATTAGTAAGAAGATGTTAGAATATGAACGAAAGTATTCAGCCTTGGAAAAAACTTGCTTGACACTAGTATGGGCTACTCAAAGACTTCGACACTATATGCTATCTCATTCAATTATCTTGTTATCTCGGATGGATCCTCTCAAGTATTTTTTCGAGAAACCGGCACTGACAGGGAGAACCGCACGATGGTTATTGTTGTTATCAGAGTTTGATATCACGCACGTTATACAGAAATCCATCAAGGGGAAAGCTGTAGCAGAATACTTGGCAGATCACCCGGTAGCAAAAGGAATAAGGCCTATTGATCAGTTCCTAGATGAGAACATCTTGCATGTTAAAGAAGAGCCTCAGAATTAAACATGGCAGTTGTATTTTGATGGAGCCGCCAATCAGAATGGGTATGGAATAGGGGCAGTCTTGTTTTTCCCGAAAGGATGTCACATTCCGATCGCTATTAAGCTAGCCTTCTCTAACGCCAATAACACAGCCAAATATGAGGCATGCATCGCTGGACTTGAAGCTGCTTTGAATCTAGGCATTACAGAAATCAAAGTTTTTGAGGATTCAGCCTTGGTCATGCACCAGTCATTGGAAGAATGGAAGACTAGGGACGAAAAGTTGAAGCCTTATCATGAGTATTTGTTAAACCTAGTGAGTAAGTTTAAAGTTATTTTTCTCCAACACGTGTCAAGGGAAGATAATAGATTTGCTGACTCATTAGCCACTCTATCTTTAATGATCCATTTGTCCCCTAGCATGGAATTGAGATCGATCACTGTCGAAGTCAAAGACAAACCTGCATATTGCTGTCAGATCAATATTGCTACTCGACTACCTGATGGAAAGTCGTGGTATACAAACATTAAAAAGGTGTTGGAAAAACAAGAATTTCCAGAAGAAGCATCGAGGAAGGAACGACAAGCCTTACTAAGATTAGCATCTCAATTCATCCTGTGCGCAGGAAGTTTATACAAAAGGTCTTATGATGGGATTCATTTGTCGTGCGTCGATGAAGATCAAGCTGAACAGATAATGGTTGAACTACATTCAGGAGAATGCGGCCCTCACATGAGTGGGAAAATGTTAGTTAAGAAAATTATGAGACAAGGGTACTACTGGCCTACGATGGAAACAGATTGTCATCATATGGTCAAGACTTGCCACAAATGCCAAATACATGCAAATCTCATACATGTGCCACCTTCTCGATTAGTTGGTCTGACTTCACCATGGCCATTCTCAGTTTGGGGAATTCACATTATTGGTAAAATATCGCCTAAAGCATCAAACGGGCATGAATACATTTTAGTTGCTATCGATTATTTTACTAAGTGGATCGAAGCTGCCTCTTATGCTGTCCTCACTGCGTCTCGAGTTACAAAGTTTATCCAAACGAACATCATCAGCCAGTACGGCGTACCTTCGGAATTGATTTCTGATAACGGATCACATTTCAAGGCTGAGGTTATTACTTTGTGTTCAAAGTTCAAAATCTCACGTCACAAATCATCTCCTTACCGCCCTCAGACTAATGGAGCAGTCGAAGCAGCTAATAAGAATCTTAAGACTATCATCAGAAAAATGTATCAATCACATCGAGATTGGTCTGAAAAATTTCCATTTGCACTATGGGCATATCGAACTTCAATTCGATCCTCTACTGGAGCTACTCTCTACTCTTTAGTGTATGGCATGGAAGCGGTCTTGCCAGTTGAAATGGAAATTCCATTTCTCAGGGTCTTGTTGGAAAGTCAGTTGTCAGAAACAAATTGGTTTCACCAGCGGTATGAAGAATTGAATTTGATCGAAGAAAAATGACTGAGAGCTTTGTATCACGTGCAAGCTTATCAAAGAAGAGTCGCCCGTGCATTTGACAAAAAGATCAAGGCCCGTCACTTACAAGTCGGAGATTTAGTACTTAAAGAGAATCGGGCACCTATCTTTGACTCTAGAGGGAAGTTCAAACCAAATTGGGGAGGTCCGTACATCATCAAGAAGATATTACCAAGAAAAGCTGTCAGGCTTCAAGATCATGATGGAATCGAGTTACCAGAACCAACCAACCTTGACCAAATCAAACAGTACTACATTTAAGGAGGCCATTTTTGGCCGAATCAATTTTCCTACTATCCAGTTCATTATCTCCTTTCTCAACCCCTTTGCAGCCTGTTCAAAAAGAGAAAAAATATGCCTTTTACTTCTTAGCCTGATTACCTAACCCAGGGGAGGGAAAAATTCGAACTACGTCTTGGTCTGATCCCAAAATTTTGGGGTACGTAGGCAACCTGAGAAGTTACTTCAGGCCCGACCACATTAAAAAAAAATAAATTCCTCGAAAAAAAAATCTAGGAAATATTCAAAAGAAAAATATTATCCAAAATGGGGAAGAAAATTCAAGAAAAAATTTTAAGTGAAATGCAACACAATGGGCATTTGGATTTTTGAGCCTCATAATTCCTTTCTTTTTACACCCAGTCCTAAGCCCACCTATAAAAGTCCTCCTAAGTACCGTACGAAAAGTCAAGGAAGATAGCAAAGCATGATCAGACAGTAACTCTAGAAGATCAGAAGAGAAGAAAAAGAAAAAAAATGATGAAGCCTACTAAGTTGAAAATCCGAAAAGGACGACTTAGGCAAAAATTAAGGTAAGCTCGCAAGGTTGAAAATCTGAAAGGACAACTTTAGCAACAATCAGAGCAAAAAAAAAAAAAAAAAAGCTCGCTAGACCGAAAATCTAAAAAGGCGATCTAGGCAAAAGTTAGAGCAAGCTCGATAGATTGAAAACCTGAAAAGGCGATCTAGGCAAAAGTTAGAGCAACAAAGAAAAATAGAAGAAAATCCCAAGCTGAGAGCGGTTCGAGCTGAAACATCAGAAGTCCGAATAATCAAGTTCAATACTTAGCTTAAACCAGGCATAGACTCAGAAGCCACAAGTATCTTGTCTATGATCGATCTGAAAATTCTTTCTTCCCCAAGTGAACCAAGGGAGAGAAGGATGAATTCTATGATGAGTCTCAAAAGGAAATATTTTGTTCTCTTGAGCCTAACTCAAAATCTTCAATAAAATTAATCAAAATAAAAAGTTTGATCTTTATTGCTCTTGAAGTAATCAAATATTTTAAACCTTCATACAAGGGGCATTTTCTTTTTCTTCTAAATATGTAGTTTCTCCTTATACTAAGGGCTTTTTTTTTTGCATGATGTATTCAATTATTTTCAATGCCATGTTTATTGTCAAACCAGGGGCATTTTATTTTTTGAGCAATGTTAATCCTAAAAGATAATGAGAACCCCAAACTTAAGATTACCCTCTTGATAACAGTTTTTCGAAAAACTCGTGAGGTTCAAACTCAGGTTTTAAATTCATAAAACTTTTGGATAAAACCTTGAGGTTCAAACAAATGCATTTTGGATCTCACATAGGAGATAGGGCATTCATTCTGCCCTAGATCTATTCATTCCCAGATTCAACCCCTCTTTTCCAGATTTCATTTTCAATCGTTTTTCCCAGATTTATTCCTTCATTCTCAGTTTTACTCAGCCAGATGCTGCCGAGGGCTTTCTCGGAATTATGCTCAGTTACCGCCGAGGGTTTTCTCGAAATCATGCTCAGATGCCACCAAGGGTTTTCTTGAAATTATGCTAAGGTGCCGCCGAGGGTTTTCTCGGAACTATGCTCAGATACCGCCAAGGATTTTATTGGAATTATGCTCAGATGCAGCCAAGGGTTTTCTTGGAATTATGCTCAGATGCCGCAGAGGGTTTTCTCATAACTATGCTCAGATGCCGCCAAAGGTTTTCTTGGAATTATGCTCAGATGCCGCCGAGGGTTTTCTCGGAACTATGCTTAGATGCCGCCAAGGGTTTTCTTAGATTTATGCTCAGATGCCGCCGAGGGTTTTCTCGGAACTATGCTCAGATGCTATCAAGGGTTTTCTTGGAATTATGCTCAGTTACCGCCGAGGGTTTTCTCGGAATTATGTTCAAATGCCGCCAAGGGTTTTCTTGGAATTATGCTCAGATGCCACCGAGGGTTTTCTCGGAACTATGCTCAGATACCACCAAGGGTTTTCTTGGAATTATGCTCAGATGCCGCCGAGGATTTTCTCGGAACTATGCTCCGATACCGCCCAAGATTTTCTTGGAATTATGCTCAGATGCCGCCGAGGGTTTTCTCGGAACTATGCTTAGATGTCGCCAAGGATTTTCTTGGAATTATGCTCAGATGGAGCCGAGGGTTTTCTCGGAACTATGCTCAGATGCCGCCAAGGGTTTTCTTGGAATTATGCTCAGATGCCGCCGAGGATTTTCTCGAAATTATGCTTAGATGCCGCCAAGGGTTTTCTTGGAATTATGCTCAGTTTATATTCACTTTATGCTCAGTTTTGACTCATTTCCAGCTTAAACTCTTTGAAATTTATCTCAGATTTTAAGTCCGCATACTTGGACAGTTGTTACACCAGTCAAGGAGAATTTTCTAAAATTCAAGGGTCTAACAGTGCTAGTGAGAGCTCGCGCTCAAGGACTTGACAACCTTCTAGTTCGAGGAGAGTTTTACCCTCAAGGATCCGAACACCCCGACGAATTGCTAAATCAGGATGCAAAATGAAATGTCACTAGCTTTGACATTCGGATATCGTACTATCTATCAAAATAGATTTGCTATCTAGTTTGCTTCAACCCTCTATCAAAGAGGGGCATCTGTAGACACCCCATTTTTGCACTCGCCTGATTAATCAACTCGTCAACCAGATCGCAACGGTTCCCAATGATGGATGCCTATTCCAATACTTTATTTTGTTATCAGATATGTTTCAGAAATTTGGATGAGGTATCTCGAACTGACAAAACTTAGAAACTACGCTACGCTAGGAAAATACGACCCTAGAAACATAGAAATCATCATCTTGCAGATAAAAGAAGCTTCATGATAAAAATCACTAAAAATAATCAAATTACCAAAATACCCCTAACATCGAAACAACCCTAGAGCCTACGTTACAATTAGGAAAACTCATTCAAACACATAAAATAACAAATCGAAACAAATAAATCATTTCACCAATTTTCACAAAATTCGACAAAATTATGAAAATGTCCCTCATAAAGTTCACGACCATTTCATATAAAAAACTTCATAAATGACAAAAACCAACATTCCCATTGAATTCCTTAGGAAAAACTGATTCCAAAACATCCTGAAACGTTGAAAAACGACTTAAAACGTAAAAAATCATCTCCGAGGACAAAACGATAATTTCACAAATTTAATAATTAAATTTTTGAAATTAATAAACAAAACATTAAATAATGTAAAGTGAAACATTAATAAAATTAATTTAAAAATTTTATACAAAAAATCAACCAATCAGGCTTTCAGGCAAAATTGTTGATGGTTTGCCAGGATATTTATTCAAGGATCCCTCCATCTGGGGGCCCAAAGAATTAAAGATATAATAAAAGGGGGTCTCCAAAATCTAGTCAATCAAGTAAGACTAAAGTCAACCTAAAGTCAATCAAGTAAGATTAAAGTCAAGATATTAAAAGCCAACCAAGAAAGACTAAAGTCAAAGTATTAAAGTCAATCTCATAAGACTAAAGTCAAAACCATAAATCAAAACCCTAATCTAAACTAATCAAGTCAATCTCATAAGACTAAAGTCAAAACCCTAAAGACTAAGTCAATCTCATGAGATCAAAGTCTAAACCCTAATTGAACCCTAAAAGAAATCCTAATTCTCCTAAAAAACTTTATAAATAGGAGCTTCCACACCCTATTTTCGTATCAAAGAAAAAATCCTAGAAAAAGTAAGTCAAGAAGCATCCACAACCTCGTCAAAATCCTAATTTTGAAGCCCCAACTCCTTACCTAACACCCATACTTCGATTTTAGCCTGAAAAATACTTAAAAATCCTACAAAAATATCTCAAAATCCATAAAAAAGTTCAAAGAATCCAGATCTAAGAAAGAGATACCTTGCCTCGGAGATCAGAAATCAAATCCGGAGACAGAACGAAGCAAGGAGTACGGTACAAAGAGCGGTTTTATCAGATCTGAGAGAACAAAATCGTTACGCTCGAAAAAAGTTTGTATTTTTATTTTTTTATTATTATTTAGGTCTTGTTAGCAATGTAGTTTTATTTGAGAATTAGTAGAGACCAGCGTTTGCGAGGGGGTTGGTGCCTAACACCTTCCAACCCCGTAATGTGATCCCCGGATTCAATTTTTCTGTAGTAGATTAGTTTTTTTATCCGTTTAGAGTCAGTATTCGGTTCCTAGATCGTAATAACTAGGTGGCGACTCCCAAACCTCAAGGGTCAAAAGCGGATCCGCGCACCTCGCGGATCGAGGGCGCTTTCACCTATGATCTTGACAGGTTTGCTGGTAGTAGTAGACAAGACTTCTTTAGTTTTGAACGACTTGCCATCCTTTCTTTCTTGTCTTCGAGACTCACTTGGTCGTGGAGTCTGATGCACAACTATACTCTACTCCATGTCATGAGCTCGAGTAGCTAGCTCTTCGAAAGTATGTGGTTTAATTTCTTTCAATATGTAAAGGAGTTGCCAGTGCATCCCTTGAACACACATATCGATAGTAGAAGATTGAGAAAGTCAATTTATGCAGTTGAGGGAAAGATTTCTCCAGCGCTCTATTGAAATCTCCTCGACCTGTTTTCACTGAATAACGAATAGGAGTCCGATTGGTAAATTGGGCACTTTTAGGGAATTAAGAGTCGCCACCTAGTTTAGGTCTAGGAATCATAGATAACTCCAAAATTGATCAGGTCGGTCCACGAGTAAGAGAAATGGGTAAGGGGTCGGATTACGGGTTTCGGAAGGTGTTAGGCACCGAACCCACCCAATCGAGAGGATCGGTCTCTACTACGATCCAAACTATCTTACGATCAACGGGTAAAGACTAAAATCAAGCTAAGGCCCCATCATTATCGAACTATATCGAATGTGCTAAACGAATCTTATGGTCAATATTTTCTCAAATATCATATAATTTCTCGAATTCCGTATAAAAATGAAAATATTTGAAAAAGCCTTCTGTAATCCATGATCTAAAGTTAACCGTAAATTCTCATGCAAATATTTTTCAGATCAATAACAACAAAAATTTGCGAAAACTTTCTAGATCAAGAAATTAGAAATGTAAAATTTCCAAATTGGTAACTTATGAGATTTCTAAATTAGGAATATGAAACCTCCCAAATTAGAAATTTACAAAATGATGAGTTATCAAAATAATTTTCAAAATAGAAAATTACTAAAGAACATAAGATTTCCCAATTAGTAAATTATCAATCCACATGGAACTTCTAGACAAGAGAGTGCAAAACTAATGAATTGGGTGATTACCAAAAACGTGAAATTTTTAAATATGGACTTTCTTACAATAGTAAAATATGAAATTTTTGCATTAGAAAGCACCAAATATTAACCCCCCACAAGATGGAAATTTGTGATCATGAACTTTCCAAAATAGAGAATATGAACATGGAATTTCCGCGATAGAATATTGCAAATTTGAATAGAAAATTTTAACACACGTGCAATTCATGAATTTTCAAATTATTGAAATTTCTAAATCAGCAAATCACTCACATAGGCAGAGTCCCAAAATCATCAAGAGAGATATATATGCCAACTTTCAGATTTACAAAAAGTTCGTTTGGAATATTCATCAATTTCACGAATAACTCATTGCATAATATCATTCATCACAATCCATCAATTTAAATGATTATTCGTTTCTAAACATAAAAACTATCAAAAGGATTCAAATCACGCTTCTTGCCAAAAGAATACAAATAAGCACAATTTCATCACATAAAAATCAACTCAACCGTGGCAATTATGAATTTCAAACAAATAAAAAAATATAAATAATGATAATAATAATAATAATTCCTAATCCTACCTATATGAGAACAACTAATAAGATAATAAACTTCCCATATCCTAAGCTTCATGATAATCACTATTCTAAAACAATGGGAAACCTAATATGATATAAAATAAAATAAAAAAATAATAAATGAGGAAGAGCGCAGCATGAGGAGAAGGAGAAGAAAAAGAAAAAAATTGAAATTACACCAAACTTACCTCAATGGTGGAGTGGTGATTAGCTATGGTTCCTTCAAACAAAACTTGGAGTAGCGTGGAGATGGTAACAAAGGCAAGGAGAACGTTTATTGCTGTTGTGGTTGCTAATAGAAAAGAATAAAAGAGAAGACTGTATTACTGCTTTGGACATTGAAAAGGATAGGAGGGAGTGCTGTGGTTGTTTCGAATGGGGCTGAAGGTGCTGTTAATGGGGGCTATGTTGTAGGGATAAGAACGATGATTGAGGCGTTGGAGCAACTGTTGCTGCGATGGAGATGATGGCAGTGTGGCTACTATAAGTGCTATGATGGTGAGGGCGTTGGTGTAGCAGAGACAATGGAGGGGATTGAGGCGTTGGTACAGCAAGGTCGTTGCTTGCTTAATGGAGAAGAATAATGAGAAGAAAAAAGGAAAAAAAAGTATAAAAGCTGCTAGGCGTTAATGGTGAATGTGAAGAAGAGATGGAATGAAAGTTGGAACTAGTCTTTATGGTAAAATGTGAGAGTGGGGCTACTGTTAAGACGTATTGGTGAAGGGAGGTCCGTATGGAGAAGACGTGGAGAAGAGAAAAGCAAGGAGAGAGATGTGTGAGAAAGAGAGTCGAGAGCCGAAAAAGAGAAAGTAGCCACGTTCAGCCCATTGAGCAGCCCCTTACGTTGGAGAAGAATAAGTTTTTTTTTTTACTGTTTTTTCTTTATTTTTCTTCTTCTTTTTTCCTTTTTTTGTTGCTACCCCAAATATGAGACAACATTTTTTTTTTATTCAAGAATACCAGCCCTTTGTTTCTTTCAAAATGTCAGCCCTTCTTTGATGGGTTCAAAAATCCCCCCCCCCCCCCCCCCCCCCCCCCCCCCCCTCAAGAGAACATAGGATTCTCTTTTTATAGAGTTCACTTTCTATTTTTCTCTTTTCTAAACTTTCTCTTTCTTTCCTTTTTGATGCTTTTATTTAATTTAATTTCTTTTTTTATTTTATTTGCTTTTTTTCTTTGATTGAACCAATAGAGAGAATATCTCTCCTTTTTGAGTTTAGAAGGAAACGGACCATGATCCCATGCTTCGCAACACGTGGTACATTGGTGGATCATTAGTGATTACATTTTGATTTTTAATTTTGGTTGATAGTTTAGGTTACAATTTTTAATTTTGGTTTGATTTTAATTTGATGGGTAAATAGTGTTTCACTTTTCGATCTTGATTTGTTGATTAAATTAAGGTTTCAATTTGATAAGTTGATTATATTTTAATTTGAATATTGATTGGTCTATTAAGTTTTAAATTCAATTTGATTGATCGATTGGGTTTTAATTGGTTGATCAAATTTTAATTTAAATGTTGATGGGTTGATTGGATTTTAATTTCAATTTAATTGATTGATCGAATTCTAATTTAAATGTTGATGGGTTGATTAAATTTTCAAGTAGATTGTTTTATTCTGGTCTTCCTAAAAGTCAAGGTCTCTATGTTCAAATTGGACATCAAGGGGCGTTTTGGTCATTTTTTTGATTTTTTCATAAATTTATCTGATTTCATCGATTTGGGTCCCGTTAGACTTGAAATCCCCTTCTAAGTGCAATGGAGGTACTTTCGAGACTTTTCGGAGGTCCGAAATTCATGAGGGATATTTTTATTATTGTATCGATTTTTTGTCCATTTTGGTGAAGTTTTTTTCAGTCGCAACGTGATTATTTTTAAGTCTTGAGGTCATGTTTTCCTAGTGTGGCGAGATCTCTAAGTTATCCAAATGTGTAGTGAACCTAAGCATACGTGCTTGCTAAGTCGGGTGGAAGGTTTAGCAAACCTAAGCATGCGTAATTCTATGTCACGTGGTCAAGAGAAAGAAGCGAATGAAATTAGAAAACAGAGAAAATTGAAAGGATACTTCTCATAAGCTTTCAAGTTCTTTGCGCTCATCATTAGGAATCTATAACAACCGAGTGACGAATCACCAAGTTAGGCGTGTGCAAAAATGGGGTGTCTATATCTATGTACTCGATGACTGGTTCATCCTTTTTTTTTTTACGGCAGTAAGCTCCACCATACTCATTACTCTTCTAGTGCTGTTGAAGTGATCGAGGAACACTCTTTCAAGTTGATCCCAACTATTTATTGAGTTGGGTTCCAAGTCGGTGTACCAATCGAACGTATTGCCATGGAGAGAGCGAACGAATTTTTTCACTATGAAGTGACCGAATGTACCAGTGTTATTGCAAGATTCAATGAAATGGGCAATATGTTGCTTTGGATTGTCTTTTCTTCTGAATTGTTGGAATTTTGGAGGTTGATATCTCGCTGGAAGACGTATTTGTTCGATGCGTTGAGTGTAGGATTTGGAATAGACCAGTGAGGACTGTGGCATGCCCCCATACTGAATACGAATGGTGTTAGTAATCATTGCTTGTAGCTATTGAACGGAAAGTAAGACAACAAACCCCTGTGGTGAGTATCGCGTAGTTTTACGTGAGCCAGCATAGTCTTCTCATTTTTCTTCATACGGAGTCGTGTACGCTTCAGGAGTTAATCCTAGAGGATACGAAGGTCCGACACTCGATTCATTCTCATTGTCTTTATGCTCCAAACAACTAACAAAGGTTGCAATCTAGATGTTTTTGTCCTTAATTGCCTTTGTTAATTTGTTAATGGTGATTGCCATCTGAGCAACTTGTTCCTCCATTGTTAGCACTCCAGCTGTCATCACTGCTCTGATATAGGTGTGAGTTTGCGACGGAGAAGTGATCGATAGAGATCTAGATGATCCTTCGCTTGACTACAAATCAGATCCAGAATCTGACAAGTCGTCTTCTACAACGTCCGCCCACGATGCCTTCGTTGTGAGTGCCATTTTTGTGGCACATTTCTTAGAGTAATGTTGGAGAGGCTCCACCAACTTAGATCCACCAGTTTTCATCATTGTTCGCGTTACATGATGATCACGATTGATAACCTGAGTAAATTCAAGGTTTGAAGAACTAATTTTCTTACTTTACTCAATAGTAGTTGATGCGATAATGTTGAAGTTGCGAGATGTCTTTGATGCTTTTGAATTTGGACTGAAAGATGAGAGGTTGAGATAGTCCCACCGGGCGTGCCAGAAATTTGTCTACAATAAATTTCAACAGATCTACCTCGAGATTCGTAAAATATGTCGCAAATGATTTTATTGATTTTTTGATAAAAAGGAAATACAGATCTCAATGTTTCCTATGATTAACAGTCAAATATAAAAAATAGTAACGTATGTAGCTTTTCTTCTCTTTGGGCTTCGCGTTTTATCGGCTGAGAAGGTTGCTTTGATGTTGGCTTTATTGTGCTTAATCTTCTATAAAGATTTCTGTAGATTTTCTTCTCTCCGGGCTTCGCACTTTATCGGTTGAAAATGTTTCTTAACTTCTAGAGAAGGACTTTATGCTTGATCTTCTCTTTAGTCGGAGTCTGGATCTCTAAAGAACTTTACTTTGTCTTTGGAGGAGTGCTTGAGAGCTTCTTATTCTCTAGAGGGAGAGATTTTGTTTTCTAAGAGAAAGTGATCCAAATCCCCTCTTAATAAAAGAGGCTCTTATATTTATAGACTTAAGGATAATTTAGTTTTCCAATTATGCCTCAACATAGAGAATTTTGATTGGTTTATCTAAATACTAAATTCGTCCAAATCTAATTTTAAGGATTCTATGGATTATTATTGGGTCAAACTCATTTATTTGGGTGTAGGGCCCAATATTTAATATGTGGATCACTTGAACTTGTTGGATCATGGGCTTTATCTACATAAACCCAAACCCAAACAGTTGTAGGAGGCCCGTTCCCAATTAATAGACTCAATTTGGCTGCGAAGCCCATTTATAACTTTAGGGATTTTTTATTTATAAAATTTGTAAAGCCTCCTCAAAATTTTGGTGCCTACAGAAGCCCTTTTAATACTTGATCAATCTTCCAAAAAGTCCTAACTCCTTCAGAGATCATTCGGGTTTTGTTCTTTATTGCTGACGAACTTACTTGTTTGATTTCAATTTGTAGGATAGATTGGGAATTTTTCTTTTCGCTTTGAATCTCTCATTCTCAAGATTGTATGTAGATTCGAACCTACATTGCTTGAATCCAGTAGTTTTTTTTTTTTTTTTTTTTTTCTGTTTCAGTCATCTTAAACTCTTCAAATCTTAATTTTCTTGGGTTAATTCTCTAAATTTTTGGTGGAATTTTATTGATTTCTATTTTTAACCTTCAATTACACGCATCAAAAAAACATGTTATTCCGCGAATCTTTAATGGAAATAACAGTTTTTTTCTCTACAAAGGATACGGTTTGGTCCAATTTAACTCCGAAGATTATACAAATGCTGCCACTAAAGATGTTAACGGCTTTAATATTGGAGGCTAGCAAATGTCTGTGCAAACATTTATGTGGAAATAGATTCTATTGTAATTTTCTTGTTGTTTACTTCAATCCTCTTTTACATATCCTGTTCTTGAAATTGCTTTTATTTTTGGGGGGTAGATTTGTTGGTAAATTTGTGAAAAAGACCAGTTTTGCTAAAGAGTTCAACTCCATAGAGTATTTCTGTCATTTTCTCAGTTTTGCCATTTTCTCAATGAGGAATTAACTATTTTTGATTTACTTCTACAACTTTTGTTTTTCTATTCTAACTTGATATTTTTTTCCATTTGTTTTTTTTTTTAAGAGAACTACGGAAGTTCAAGATTTTGACAAAGTGTTCCACGTGGATTGTGATGCATCAAAAGTGGGTATTGGGGTTGTCTTGAGCCAAGAAATAAGACCAATTGGATCTAATCCTTAATTCCGGATTGTCTTCTTCATGTAATTCCGGATTTGATCCGATCCTCATCAGATCGTTAACCAAATCTCCCAATCGATTCTATTCAAAAAATAAAATCACCAAATCGATTCTGATTCAAAAACTAACAAAAAAAAAAACACGTAAAATAGACGAGTGGAGAATTCAACTTTGCAATGGGATTGTCTTCTTCATGTGATTCTGGATCTGATCCGATACATTGACAGCCTTAGCCATCGAGAAAAAAATGAAAAACCTGGAGAAGTTAACTTTGGAATGGGAGTGCCTTCTTCATGTGATTCTGGTAAGAAAAAGATTGCCTCAAAATCAAAAGCCAAAAATACACCTTAGAATCCCATGACGAAGACAATCCCATCACAAAGATAACAGAATCACTCGCCTCCCACAACACCATGTACCCTAAACTTGCGTAACAAACAAATAGCACAGACTCCATTAAACTTTATAACTAACTTACATCCCACGCCTCATGTTTTCAAATCACCTCCTCTAATGTTTTCAAATTTCTGATATACCCCCTTCTTTTTATAATTACTTCACAGACTTTTTATTTATTTATTTTGAAACTGATGACATGTTCCTTGACCTTGGTCCTCTTTTGTAGATTAATAAAAATGAGCTTGATAGTGTCATTGTGGTTGTTGTTGTAATATGCACATGAACTACAATTTGAGTAGTTATTAGTCTACGGAAAAAGACTCAAGTCAAGGGATGACATGGAGTTGACTAGTTTTGACGAAAAAACTACGGAAAATGTATGAAACAAAAGGTGAGTTTGAGAGTTAGACTTCGAGGAGTTCAACTACCTAAAGTTCAACACTCAAAAGTTGCAAGTAAAAAGTTGATTTTAATTTCAGTGTTTGATCCCTCATTATTGGCAACTTCATCACTTTTTTATTTATGAAAGAGTTCACCACTTTTATTTACCGTCAAACTCAACGGATTTTATTTACTGTCCAGTTCACAATTTTTATTGTCGAACTCACCGCTATTTACTGCAGAGTTCTGAACTCGAAACTTGTAAAACTCATTCTTTTTGAGTTTCTTGGATTAAAATACATGGAAAGATAGACAAAAAAAACTTTAGATAATGACTTGTTGAGATGATTTCAACCAAAAATAATCATTCTTGATTGATTTTCATTCAAAATTGGCGAAACAGTTTATTTGATTTTAATTTGTTATTTTATGTGTTTAAAATGATTTTTCTAAGCATAATGTAGATTCTAGAAATATTTTAATGTTAAGAATATTTTAATAATTTGATCATTTTTTAGTGATTTTTCCTGTAAAACTTTTTTTTGTCTTAAGAATGATGATTTTTAGATTTTGGATAATATTTTTTTAGTATAGCGTGATTTCTAAAGTTTTGCTTGTTTGAAATACCTCATCCAAATTTCTGAAACATATGTAATAACAAATAAAAACATTAGAATATTTGAAAACTGAAAAATTTCACAGAAAAAATTGACGGGCCAAGGCCCACAGATTTTAAAAACTAAATTTTGACGGTCTAAGTCCATCAAAATTCTTGATGTTCCCAGATTTGACGACTTAGAATTGTTGAATTTCTCCCATACTTCATTAATTTGATAGTTTCAACCCGTCGAAAACAAAAATTTGACACCAATTCGACTCTTTTGTCCGTCTAATTTTATGAAATTTGACGGCCCAAGACAATCAAATATAGGCTTTTTTCACATAGTGACAATCAGGTTGACAAGTGCAAAAATGGGGTGTCTACACGTTTTCCGCTAGTCCTGAGGGAATTGATCGTCGCAATCACTCAGGTAAATAAGGTAATTTTTTATTTTAATTTTTAAGACATTCTTTTTACAATGTAAAACTTTTGGGAGAAGTAGAGACCGGCATTCGCCGAGCGGGATTGGTACCTAATACCTTCCAATCCCGTAACGTGATCCCTGGACCCATTTTTTTCGTAGTTCAGTACTTTTTATCCGTTTAGAGTCATGTTTTGGTTCCTAGATCGTAAAATTAAGTGATGACTCTCAAAAAATAAAAAACAGAACTGCACCAACAGATCAAGGGTGCTTTCAACGAAATAGTTTTAATTAATTATCAATAACAACTCAATATAGAAAATAGCTATTTAATATCGTTTTAACGAATACAGGGTGAGCCACGATCATTTGTCTTTCTAACCAATTATCAACAAGAAAGCATCAAAGAACAGAAATCAACATAGAAAAATTGTTTGAATGTGTTTTGTTTATTGTTTTAATTGACATGAGGTGAACACATTAGCTGATTTTTCACTAATAAAAAAACAACAAACCAATAATATCAAAAAAAAAACCTTTGTATGGATACGATGCATCATACATGGTTTCGAACCTTGGTTTGACGTCTCTTCTCATTCATGGACGAGACCAAGTTGTCTCAGACAAGCCAATTCATTTTGGTCAAGATAGACCATTTACCTCGGTTTAAAATTATTTATACATGTACATATTTATATGAAAATAATTATAATTATTTTATAAAATAATGTAGGTTAGAAGATGTTTATACGTAAAATCATATTTTATTTAAATAAATATATTTAAATTAAAAAAAAAAATTTAATAAAATACGCAAAATCTTAATTGACTCGGACGATTTTTCCAAACTAGATGAGATTTTCAATGTATCACCTGAATCATCTCGCGAGATTCTACAAATGTGATACACCACATCCATCTGTCTCGCTCATGGATGATATTGGCATGACATCTTGGTCTCAGATTGAAGAGAGCTTTCAGGAAATTAAGAAGAGAACTGCAGAAGTTCAAGATTTTGACAAAGTGTTCCACGTGGATTGTGATGGATCAAAAGTGGGTATTGGGGTTATCTTGAGCCAAGAAATAAGATCAATGGGATTGTATTCTTCATGCAATTCCGGATTTGATCCGATCCTCATCAGATCGGTAACCAAATCACCCAATCGATACTGATCAAAAAATAAAATCACTAAATCGATTCTAATTCAAAAAATTTAAAAAAATTTTAAAAAAAAAAAAAAAAAAAAACACGTAAAATAGATGAGTGGAGAAGTCAACTTTGCAATGGGAGTGCCTTCTTCATGTGATTCTGGTAAGAAAAAGATTACTTCAAAATCAGAAGCCAAAAATACACCTTAGAATCACATGACGAAGACAATCCCATCACAAAGATAACAGAATCGCTCGCCTCCCACAACACCACCCTAAACTTGCGTAACAAACAAATAACAGACTCCATATTAAATTTTATAACTAACTTACGTCCCACGCCTCATGTTTTCAAATCACCTCCTCTAATCTTTTCAAATTTCTGATATACCCCTTTCTACTTTTTATAATTATTTCACAGACTTTTTATTTATTTATTTTGAAATTGATGATATGCCCCTTGACCTTGGTCCTCTTTTGTAAATTAATAAAAATGACCTCGATAGTCTCATTGTGGCTGTTGTTGTAATATGCACATGAGCTATAATTTGAGTAGTTCTGGAAAAAAAAAAAAAAAAAAACAAAGGTTTTTTTTTATATCATATTTTTATTAGTCTACGAAAAAAGACTCAAGTCAAGAGGTGACATGGAGTTGACTAGTTTTGCCAAGAAAAAACTAGGGGGGATGTATGAAACAAAAGGTGAGTTTGAGAGTTATACTTTGAGGAGTTCAACTACCTAATTCAAATCTCAAAAGCAGCAAGTAAAAGTTAATTTTAATTTCAGTGTTTGGTTCCTCATTATTGGAGAACTCATCACTTTTTTATTTGCAAAAGAGTTCACCATTTTTATTTATCGTCGAACTTAACGGATTTTATTTACTGTCTAGTTCACAATTTTTATTGTCAAACTCACCGCTATTTACTATAGAGTTCACTTTTTAAACGAAAAGTGGTGAACTCAAAACTAGTAAAACTCACCTTTTTTGAGTTTCTTGGACTAAAATACATGGAAAGATAAACAAAAAAAACTTTATATAATGACTTGTTGAGATGATTTCAACCCAAAACAACCATTCTTAATTGATTTTCATCCAAAACTTTAGGGAAAAATGTGAATAAAAATCCTTGAAAATGGTTTTTTCTTCCTTCTAAATTCTTTTCCGATGGAATGGAATTTCCGAAACTCATTGAGATGCCAAAAATCCAATATTTTTAGATCAAAATGTTAAGTTCGAACAGTTAGGGTGTTCAATCATGAGAAATGTGGGAGATGAGATCTAGAGATTGTTAAGAAAAGAAAAGTTTGCTAAATGGTCTATTACAAAATCACCCACAACGTAGGGATTATTTAGAAATAAATCCCTCCGCGATGGTCCTTTAAGTGATATTTCAAAAAAATTACCAATCCCACTCATTTTAACATGTGACCCAAAACCCAGACCCACTAACCCCAAAACCATTCTAACCGAACGCCAACCTCAACCATAAGCCATAGGCACAAAATTCTTTGATTTTTTTTCAAAAATTCATAAATTCTCTAAATAAGGGATTAGCTGATTAATTCAGCAAATAGAAGACTCATTGATTGATTGACGAAATATGGTAAAACTTTTCCTCTACCATATCAAAATTTTATTTTCTTCAACATTTAAATCTCAATAATAAGATAGCATTGTTCAGGGGGTTGAAGATGATGGATATTTGAAAGAAATCTAAAACATCGTTTTAACTTTCCTAAATTTTCCAATGGTTTTTACGAAACTTTCACGTACTAATCTGAATTAATTGAATTGAAGCTCCCACCAAATAATTACCAAATCCGAACTTTGTTAGTAGGCCATCAACCTAACACTATATACTAAAATAGAATATATCGAGTAATCCAATACATATATTGGAAAATGTGCAATCCAATATTTCATTAATAACGAAAGAGCCGTGCTAGAGTGACATTAAAATTAACTGAGATGGTAAGGAGCGACTGAGATGTATGAATTAGGGTTGTCAATGGATCGAATCAGACTCAAAATCCAATCTGTTCTGATAATTTCAATTCTGGTATGGATTAATGTTTTGAATTCCGATAAGGATCCCCATCTGATAAGGTTTCGATTTAATATCTTATTGTCTCTTGCATTCAACTCTCAGTACCTCTTTCAGTGTATCCTCCCTAGGGTTTCCATCTCTCTTAGATTCTCTTTCAAATGCAATTGGATTTCAACCAAAAGTGGAGGTGTATGACAAAAATTACTTTTTAGAGATACTTAACCCGAATTACAACTGGATACAGCTGTTATGATCCAATGCATGCATCGTATTACAATGTATTGATTTCATTTCTCTTATAAAAAGGCATGGATATAACTAGGGGTGCAACTTAGTCCGGTTCAAATCGAGAACCGAACCAAACCGATAGCTTTAGTGTGATTTGGTTCGGTTTGGAATAAGTTGCGATTTGATTCCGGGTTACAAAAATGGACAACCGATCAATTTGATTCGATTCTTGGATCAAGCTTGTATAGAACCGAATCAAACCGAGAACCGAACCCCTATGCAATAAATAAATATATTTATATATAATAATTATTAAGAATTATTTTAAGAGTTGGTACATAAATTAGTGATATTTTATGGATAAACTAATGACTTTTTATACATAGATTTGTGATTTATCATATGAAATTTTATGTTTATTTTTTAATTAAAAAATATTACTTATACTTTATAAAATATTTGTAATCCATGGAATCGAACCAAACCAAACCGACTTTAATTCGGTTTGAGTTGATTTGGTTCCAATGGAATTTCGTTCAATTCTGGTTCTTATTTAGTAGAACCGACTTATGTTGGTTCAGTTTCAATTTGACCTCAAACCGAAGCGAACCGAACCGAGTTGCAGCCCTAGATATAACAATTAAATGGAAAATGGTTCCGTGCACACGGGTGAAGGTTGCTTGTAAGAGAAGAAAAGGAGATGAGATGGAAGATGGTACTAATGCAAGTAATCATCTGATCAGATAATCAGTCCATGTATGATTATTACTTGTATCAGTATCATTTTACCTCTCGTTTTCTACATCACCATCATCATCGTCAGATTGTCATTCTTAAAACTAACGGGACGTATGTAGAACCCTAGATTCTCCAGCAATATTCTAATTCAAATTACAATAGTAAGAATCAATTATTAATTGGATTAAAATTTGATTGAATTTTAAAATGCTAACAAGTATTAAATCCTGAAATAAAACAAAAAAAATTCGATTTACCAACCCAAAAATCATATAAATAATTAATTCATCATCTTTAATAAAAAGAATCAAAGATTAATTATCCAAAACCTATTAATGGGATCAAAACAATGAACGGATTTAGAGAACTAAAAAAATAAATAAATAAACCAACAATTACTATTGAAGCCACCTATGAAACCCTCCATTTTTATCTAATTTAGTGTTGTGATGGATAAAGCTACATCTTAAATTTATTTCCCTTTGACCTAAACTTGTAGAAGGTTTTGTGAGTGTACGAAAGTGGGGCAAATGATAATATTTATAGAAGTGTCGTGCTGCAGTGACCTAAAGATTGTACCTCATATCACACATCTTGACGTGAAAGTGGTTAGGAACCATATATGCTTTTTCACTCTTACTAAATCTTATCAAGTGTCGTTGAATCACCTTGAGGCATCCAAAAACATGATCCGATGCCACATGGATGTAGAAAAACCACAATCCAACAATCATTTCTAGATATAATAAGAAGATTGAATTTAAAATAAAATCCCTAATTACTATATATATTTTGCTTAATTGATGCCAGTCAAACAGTTAAGGATCTTATGAATAGATTGCAATCCGGTAGTTGTGGATTCGATCAAAGAAAAATAAATAAATATATACATATATATAAGGTAAAAAGTATATATATAGTAATAGGTATACAAGAATGAAATTTTGGTGAGCTTCCAATCTTAGTGCTCAGTTAGTATGTTAGATAGACTTCTCCCAACAATATTATTATACAAGTTATTAGGGTCATCTTCACGACCCGCAATATTATTAGTAGTAATTTTTGAAATTTTAATGAGTTTCCAATCCTTGAATTACGATTGTTTTGCTGCCATTTTCAAAGCAAATGGATAGCATTTGTACCTGAATTGATATCTGCAAGTGCATGCAACTGCAGGTGAAACAAAGAGTGGTCACAACGTAGAAGCCGTCATCAATATCACTTCACCAAACTAACAAAGAGTAAGTTAATGTAATACCACCACAATGACAACCTATGGCCATTATAAAAGATAAAAGTTATAATTCCAATATCCAACCAATGATTTTCTTCAAACTTACAACTGTAAATTTGGTTCAGTAACATAAGAAGGCTTCCCAAAAATCCATTGTATGATAAATCTCTGCAATCACAACATATAAGCTGTCATCAATATCACTCCATCAAACTAACAAAACAATCTGTGCTAAATTAGACACTAGAAAAAAGTGACATGTCTATCCATTGCCATTCTTTTAATTTTTCATAATTAACTGTCAACTCTATAATCTAATTTTCCATGTATCATCGAGTGTGATTATTCATTATTGAAAAGATATAAGATTTAACATTCAAATCAGCAGTGGAGAGACTTAAAATTTATATGTCAACTGTTAATTAAGAAAAAAATCAACATAGTGGAAAAATGTTCTTGACAAAGATGAAAATGGCCTTCTCAGCATTAAGTTTTATCCTCTTCTGGACCACAAAAATGAACTACCCAACAGTCAAATAGGCAGGAACCAGATATCTGCACTCATCAGCAGAAAAAGAAAGAGATGTATATCCTAGCATTCTCATATCTATCATGCTCACTCAACCGCCCGACATCAAGCTTCATAAAACAAAGCTAGTCAAATTGTCATCTTATAAAACTTTTCTTTTAAGTTGTGATTCATATGTGTCAATCACAATGCACTCAAGACCCACACCTCTACTTTAACCACCGAACTCTAATTTTATGGGCCACAACTTCACCAAACTCGCCATCCTTATTGTGCATAAAAGACCAGAGATGGAAAAAAATGATCACTTAGGACTATTTTCAGATTATCAATTTTTTACAAGGGCATACATACCTCCTCACGAGTGCTGGTACTAAAGTTACAATCCACGTAATCAATCTTGATTCTACTTATTCTAAAACCCACACATCGTCATAATTCTAATTTTGTGCTTACTTCCGTCATAATTTCAGCAACTAATGTACTCCAAGGTACTATGAATTTAGATTGAAGAAAAATAATCCAAAAAAACACTAAAGTGGATACTTCTCATGCTTAAACATTGGCAAGAAAAGAAAAATATATAAACAACATTGGTAATAAGAGCTCAAATTTCAAGTATCACAAATAACAAGACTACCACTTTGTCCAAATAGAATTTTTTGCAAAGCTACCACAAATCTCCAAATTTTAGTTGGGAACATTTCAGCAATTTGAATTATAGACTTTGTAGCTTGGTTAAACCTATGATTCAATTGGGCAAATCTTATAAGAAACTTAAGATTTCAAAAACAAACAAAACAGACCATCACTTTATCATATATTAAACTATTATATAGTAAAACAATTTTATGACAAAATGTACTAATTACAAATGAATGAAATTTGATGTAACAATTAAGCAACCATAATTCCTCAATTGCATGAAAGTTAAACTCATCTAAAACATACATAATGTCTATCCATCTTGGAAGAGAAATGATTTATGATTGGATCACATTATAGGAGTAGTACCTTAGGGTCCAGCAGAGCCAAACTGGGAAGGTGGAGGGAGCCAAACATGTGTAATTCCAGCACTAGTAACATCAGAGATGGACCTACTGAGGAAGTTATACCACCTCTTACGCTTCTCACAAGACACCCAATTCACTCTTCTCACAAGACGCCCAATTGAATCCCTTAACATCAAAATAAGAGAGAACTAATAAAATAGTCACAATAATAAATTGCTTGGCTGATTTTTTTTTTCTCTTATTACAAATGTCAGTGTTAGTTGTGAAATGGTTGTAATGAATTGGTAAAAAACTGAAACTTAACAATGCAGGAATTACAGGAACCATAATAAATGGGGAAGTTATAACAGGACAAAGCAATGAGGATGCTGTGGTAAGTTTATGAGAATTTAGTTTATTAAGAAATTTGGTAATTTTAACTATAGGAAGTACTGAACTATTCTTCATTAATGCAACGCAAATTGACGGAAGCAACTTGTGTTTGGAAATTGCAAAATTAATGGGCGTAAAAGGGTAATTTTCCTAGTAATGTAATTACTTTTATAAATGAGTTTAGGGTAGGCAATGGGTTGGGTCGGTCGTGTCGTGTTGGGGTTTGGGTATTCTGAAAATAGTAACTGAGAAGTTGTGAAGGTGGATAGAAGGGAGAAAAAGAAGTAGAGATGGCATACTGACTTAAGAAGAAGAAGCCTCATCCTGTTTAGTTTATATATTGGATATTTAAATGTGAGTGAGACTTTGGTCCGTGTTCTTAGATATATTTATAGTTAGATATAATTGTCTCTTTATGAGATCACATGGCAAGTCAAACACCAAGATCTAACGCGCTTTCTAACATGCCTCAATAACTTTGTCAGCTTCATGGAATTTTTTTTTAAATGGATTTCTTTTCGCACAAAACCCGATTACAAGATTTAGACGATAAGGCCTCAAAAAATCATATCAAGAAGGAGGACTCCTTGAGGATCGATTATGACGTAAATGTAAGAAATGAGTTTCTAAATTGTTTTTATACTTCAAATATTTTCCTTTGTTATACTAAATTATTGTTTTATTGTTCATGTAGACTGGTTTAAACCTTCTTACTACCACTCTGTTATTGAGAACGCACATAACTCATTCTTCGCTGTTAAAAACTTGTGATTTATACTTTTGATCCTGCAAATCTTAGGTTTTGTACCATTTGTATAGAAATCCCAAGATTGAGGCTATAATAGCTTTGAACTATCACCCCCACCCACCCCATTCCAAACACTTCTTTCTTCGAAAGATTGACATGCAACACTAAGACAACTTTAAAACACATGATATTACATCTAAAACACCTCAATTGAGTTTGTGATACCTTGATAGATAAGAATGTGAAATAGGCAAACTACAAATGAGAATTGAGAGGATTTCTCTTTTATTAGATTCACAAACACTATTGTCTCTATAGGAATATTGCTCTGTATTCTGTTTAAATCCAAAATTTAATTCTAAAGCGTACCAAGAACATTGTATAAACTATTTTTTTAAAATATATTTCCACTGGTATATTGTTTTGTGTCATGTTAATTAAATTTATGACTTGAAGCTCATGTTATCATTCAAATAAGCACACAAAAATGCCCAACAAACTTTTAACTGTTACAAACATTGAAAGCAAACATGCATGTGGTACTTGAAATGGTCCCTATGATTAGAAAAACTTCTACTTGTACTGTGTTTAACCAGAGATTAGAACAAGTAATGTTAAAATCTAGTCACCATGGGCAGCCTCTTGAATTCACCGTAGACAAAAAATGGCTCCAATGGAAGATTCTAAGCACCAATAGATCGCATTCTTTGATAAATCTATAACAATAACATTTAACCATAAAAATATGAATTATTAAATATGAATGAGCTAAAAATAATCCAAATCAATGATAGACGAAATGGAAATGGACATCTCCAATTGAAGATCGGCACATGCATGGAATGGTGGACAGTCCTATGGAGCTTCCCCAAATGAGTAGCCTAACATAGAATTTGATACACTTGAATGACGACACATAGTCAACCATGTAAGAGCTATAATTAATAGAAAGGATAATGAAATATGCTTGAAGGTAGTGAATAATGCGTTGACTTACCTTAGATGCTCCACTGAGCTTGATAATATAGATCTAGATCTAAATTCTAGACACCATGGCCTGCTATATAAACTCCCAGGAAAAGTTCATTGGTAGCCATAACATTCGGAGAAGACATCTTAAGATCTGCTGATCCTATCAATCTGCTTTCTAGGAGCAATGAACACTTGGTCTTATAATAGTGGTGATTCTATTAATGTCATATCAGCACTTGTTTTCCAGCTAATGAAGTCATATATATAGATCTAGACTCCCATGGAACGTAACAGAGAATCCTATGAAAAGTGAACTTGACTCCAATGCATGCACTGTAAATAGTTTAGAGATCACTGTAAATAGTGTAGAGATCTTACCATCTATGATCCTACTAATCTATATCTAGGAGCAGCGGAAACTTGATTTCACCCTTAGTTGATAGAGAAATCACATATCATGAGTTTGGATAGTCAGCATATTGTCAACTTGATTTCCCTAAACCATAAAATAATTAACAAACAGATCCTATGACCACCCTTGTTCATATGTAATTTTGTTGCATATAAGTACCTTTGCTCTTGATGTTATGTTGATCATCTCAAGCATTTAGAATTAGTTCTTGTATTTGTAAAATAAAAAATAAAAACAGATAAATAATAACAGGTTCATAATTTAGATCAATTGATGTAACCAAATGTGTTCCTGCAAAAAGATATGTTCTTCAAAAGTTGGAAACAATTAGAGGAGCTACAGTGATGCCAATCTATAACAAAGAATCGAGATCAAAATGCTTGGAAATATATCATTCAAGAAAATTTGTTCCAAAAGCAATTTACCTTCATTGGATTGAAAAAGGGGAAAAATAAACAAAATGAAAAATTTTAGAGATCGAAAGACGAACTTGCAAACGCCACTAATGGAATGGAGTTAGTGATCGAAGACGTACCTAGGTCCAAAATCAGTGACAAATAGAGATGAACTACTCTTTTGTTGCAGATAAGAAATTTTTTCTCATCCAAAGAACCTTTGAGTTATGAATATCAAGAAAAAATCCACAAAATCTAAGAATTCAAATACAGAATTTAAACAAAAACAAGAGAATATGCAGATAGAGAAAATTACCTAAGATCAGAGATTGAAATAAATAACATTCGAGATCTGGAACTCTTGGGACAAGATCTAGACCTGTTTCGCCATCTCCTTCATTATCTTCTTCGTTTCAAAACATTGTGCAAGACTATTTAGAATGTAGAAATAGGAACTTAAACATCAATCTCAGATTTAGCCCACGCAAACTACAGCCTCAATTCATTCGAAGGAACTCTGTTTGGTTTGCTCGAAGAGGATGCTTCGTCATGGTGATCAGCCATATGTCCTTCTAGAGATGATAAGAGTTCGTCGAGTTCAAGGCTACGTGCTTTGAGTTCCATGGCTTCTCGTGTGATTTTCAAGCATTTTAAAGCTTCATTGTTGTTTCCATCCATCGACATTGCTATAAAGGATTCCAAGTCTAACAAAAACTGATAAAAAAGAATCAAAACCTAGCATAACTAGGGATTGGAGGTGATGAAAAAAGAAAAATTCGAAATGTAGCTAGTTTTTGTTCATCGAAAACTAAATAAATTAAAATCTCGATCAATAGATTCAAATTAAATTCGAGAATCACGATCAATTTATTCATGGGCCCTCCTGTTTCTTCTTCTTCTTCTTCGAAGAGCTACTAACGGGTGTCATTTCTGTTCCAGTTCCAGGTTCTAGAAGGATTAGACGAGCGGGATACTTGAGTCCAACTTTATTTTAAGGAAAATCATTTTTAAAAAAATTAAAATTTTAATCGTAAAAAAAATCAGATTTTTAAAAAATTATCCATGGGAATTATTTTTGGCCGGCCAAAAGTTTTCTCTCTCCAATCAAAATCTCACGATCTTAATCATGATCAAGATCAAGATCTTATGATCGATCACGATCTTAATCTTAATCAACGTGATCTTTATTAAGATTGTGATTATGATCATGATCGTGATGGTGATCGTGAGATCTTGTCTTAATCAACATGATTTTGATTAAAATCGTGATTATGATCATGATCGTGAGATTTTGTTTGGAGAGAATATTGGAGAGAGAAAATTTCAACTCTTTAAGGGTCGAAAATTTTCTCTCTCCAATTTTTTAATATTAAAAATGCGCGAGAGGAGGAAATAGTAAATTTTCGACCGTTTAATGGTCGAAAATGGTTCCCATCCATAATTTTTTTTTTTAAATTTGGTTCTTTTTACGAATTAAATTTTATTTTATTTTTTTGAATTTTTTTTATAATTTCCCCTTTATTTTAGTTCATTTTTATAAATATATTTAGTTTATAATAAAATAATAATATATTTTTTAATAAAATAATAGTATTGAATATAAATAAAAATCTCATTGTTTATTTATTAAATTAAATTATAAAATAAATAACAATAGGACATTTGAGGCAATTTATGTTTTGTTATGCTTTTAGAAATGGTCTATTGCTAAGTTTGAATTTTTCTATTTTTACTAAGTTCAAAATGAATAGAAAGAGAATTTATGTTTGTTGTTTTTGCAAACAACCTGGTCATTTTGGTGTTTGGGAGTCGCTATCTAATTTTGTGGTTTAGGAATCGAATCATGACTCTAAACAGATAAACAATATTAATCTATGAAAAAGAAACTATGGAACTATGAGTCTGGGGATCATATTACGGGATTGGAAAGTGTTAGGCATCAATCCTACCTGATAAACTTTGGTTTCTATTTTTTCCCAAAAATTACATCGTTAAAAATGACCTAAAAAATAAAATAAAATAAAATAACAAAGGATTGCCTTATTTGCAATGGGAGTGCCTTCTTCATGTGATTCTGGTAAGAAAAAGATTGCCTCAAAATCAAAATCAAAATCAGAAGCCAAAACTTGCGTAACAAACAAATAACACGACTCCATTAAACTTTATAACTAACTTACGTCCCACTCCTCATGTTTTCAAATCACCTCCTCTAATGTTTTCAAATTTCTGATATACCCCCTTCTACTTTTTATAATTATTTCACAGACTTTTTATTTATTTATTTTGAAAACCGATGACATGCCCCTTGACCTTGGTCCTCTTTTGTAGATTAATAAAAATGAGCTCGATAGTCTCATTGTGGTTGTTGTAATATGCACATGAGCTACAATTTGAGTAGTTCTGGAAAGAAAAAAAAAAACAAAGGTTTTTATATCATATTTTTATTAGTCTACGAAAAAAGACTCAAGTCAAAGGGTGACATGGACTTGAATAGTTTTGCCAAGAAAAAACTAGGGGGAATGTATGAAACAAAAGGTGAGTTTGAGAGCTATACTTTGAGGAGTTCAACTACCTAACGTTCAAACCTCAAAAGAAGCAAGTAAAAGTTAATTTTAATTTCAGTGTTTGGTCCCTCATTATTGGAGAAGTCATCACTTTTTTATTTACAAAAGAGTTCACCACTTTTATTTACGGTCGAACTTGACGGATTTATTTACTGTCCAGTTCACAATTTTTATTGTCAAAATCATCGCTATATGCTGTAAAGTTCACCACTTTTTTTGCAAAAAGTGGTGAACCCGAAAATGGTAAAACTCACCCTTTCTGAGTTTTTTGAACTAAGATACATGGAAAGATCTACAAAAAAACTTTAGATAATGACTTGTTTAGATGATTTCAACCCAAAACAACCTTTCTTGATTGATTTTCATCCAAAACTTTAGGGAAAAATGTGAATAAACTTGAAAATGATTTTTTCTTCCTTCTATAATCCTTTTTGATAGAATAGAGTCATCGAAACTCATTGAGATGCCAAAAATCCAATATTTTTTGATCAAAATGTTGAGTTCGAATAGTTAGGGTGTTCAATCGTGAGAAATTTGGGAGATGAGGTCTAGGGATTGTTAAGAAAAGAAAAGTTTACTAAATGGTCAATTATGAAATCACCCAAAACATAGGGACTATTTAGAAATAAGTCCCTCCACGAGGGTCTTTTAAGTAATATTCCAAAAAAATTACCAATCCCCCTCATTTTAACATGTGACCCAAAACCTAGACCCTCTAACCCCAAAATCATTATAGTCGAATGCCAACCTCAACCATAAGCCATAGTCACAAAATTCTTTGAATTTTTTTCAAAAATTCATAAAATTCTCTAAATAAGGGATTAGCTGATTAATTCAGCAAATAGAAGACTCATTGATTGATTGACGAAATATGGTAAAACTTTTCCTCTACTACATCAAAATTTTATTTTCTTCAACATTTAAGTCTCAAGAATAAGATAGCGTTGTTCAGGGGGTTGAAGATTGTGGCGCCCCGCCGAACACTAACACAAATCCCCATGTCAGATTTCAAGGTACGAGGTGGCACCTCGAAATTTCGGCATGGTCTCCTCTGTTTATGTTAGCATTCCAAGGCGATTCAACCTGCACCTGATAAAACGACATACAATCCTGCATATAACAAATAAAATATAATACTAGCGGAAGCCTATATACGTCTAATAATGTCCGATAGATCAAAGTGCGGAAGAAGAAAAATTATATACAGGATTATACAAAATTCCTCACTCTAACATAATTCCTAACACTCAAGACAGAATCCATAAGACTACCTGGAGAAACTGACACCACTAGGGGGTATAGCCCTAATACTTACCAGGTGACGGACTCTGGTTGTCTATCTGACCAACCAGATGATCCTCGCTCTTGTTCTACACTTGTTTCGCCAAGCTTCAGATCTGAAACTAAAAAAAATGGAGAAGGAAAGGGTGAGTAACAATGGTTACCCAGTAAGGAAGCAACAATTTCTGCCAATAACCTCTCCTAACATGAACGAATAAACATACTGAATCATTTTAAAATAAACAAAGTTTTACAGAAGAAACCTACGATTAACTGGTACATATAGCCAGGGATGAGCAACTAAACATTTTAAAACTCACATTACATCGATCAGCAGTACTCACTATAACATTTTCTTTTTATACAAATCTAATTGATCAAATGGAAATAATAAACATGCATTTCATTTTATATATCAAAATAAGCAACAGATACATAATACACAATGGTGGAGTATTGGAATTAGAGTGTTGGGATTCACGACTGGATCGCTCCCAGTCGGGACATGATGTTACAATTTCTCTCTGGCTTTTAGTTCCTGATTTTGTGGCTGGTCGCTGTTTACCACGCTTGGTTGACCATTTATCCGGCTCAGGCTGGCCGTTTGACGTGACCGTAAGCAATGGGTCTCTTTTCGATGTGTCAGAACGTTCGACTACTATAGATTGTTAGTGATCACTGACTAATCATCTTCGTCTATGCCTATCAGGCGTGCATGTGATTCCCAAATATACAAACCATTCGTATACGACCACCTTTACATTACAAGTTCACTGGTAAAGATAGAGAGGAATAAACCCGGATTCCAGTTGTGACTCCACTCTCATACGCGTCCCATACCACGTATGAGTTTGGTGGTCCCTACCGTACATCCCAGGATAGTACACCACTCCGGATGATATGATGCACTATCCCTTCAGGCATTCACAAACTCTTTAACAGCTCACAAAATAGCTACTTATATATATTATTTTCATTTGAAAACAAAAGAGAAATTAACAATACAAGGTTGAGAATAGATATCCAGTTTCCTACCATGCAAGTGTGGCCACCCGGCCTAAAATAAATAACATAACAGAGCGCCTCGCGCTAACAGAAAGTAAATAAACATGCAACCAGTAACATTATCCCTGGATATCCGTTCACCAACCTGCATACAACACAACAACGTAAAATGCAGACATCACCCCTCGGGTGTGACTCTGACATTTTACCGTTTCATACCCTTTTTCCCTTTTTTCGACTTTTACAGTTTTCAATCTCTTCATAAAATATCCATTTTCTGATATTCATCAACTCAATATGAGTTCATTGAATATTAAATCACATTTTTCAACTATACAATTTATTTCTATCAATAATATTGAAAAAAAAATACAAATTTCATATCAAAACGGGGTCCGAGCAGTGCACAAGACCCAATTTATGGCAATAACCCGTTAAAATACTCTACCCACGTATAATTTGTTAAAAATACAATTAAACATATCAAACATGCAATTTCTGGCGTGAATTTTGAAATAAACAAAGAATTCTATATTTCGGAAATACATCCAAATTTTTCCAATAAAATCCTAAATGCAATTTTCACAATCTATGATTACTAATAGAAATTGAGAGTTCCTTACAATCACTAGGCGACGGAATTGAAGCACGTGCACGGAAATCGAGGCGAACGGCGCGGAAATCGAGACGGACCGAACTTCGAAGCGGCTGATTTTCAAAACCGGCCCGGTGGTTTTGAAGATCTCGATGTGCTCGTCTCTTCTCCCTTCTACGGCGAAAGACGGTTTGACCCCGAAATCGATGAAAACCGAGGTCGAAGTTACGAAAATCTCCGTATAAAAATACGGCTGATTTTTGACTATACGGGGTGAAAAAGACGAGAAAACGGAAGGAATTTGATTGGGTTATGTAGAGAATGAGGCTGCGGACGTTTCTCCCTTCTGCGTCGGAAGACGGTTTGACCCCGAAACGGACGAAATCCGAGGTCAAAGTTTCAAAATTTTCGTATCCAAATACGGCTGATTTTTGACGATATCGGGTGAAATAGAAAGTGAAACGAAGAAAGGTTGGGTGGGTTTTGTAGAGTCGAAGCTGCGGACATTTCTCCCTTCTGCGTCGATCGTCGACGGCGAGCCGTTTGTGAAGATCTGAGGTGGAAGAATCGGAGGAAAAACAAATTTTTTTTATTTTTTATTTTTTCGTTTATTATGCTGTAAGGACGAGT
This sequence comes from Akebia trifoliata, assembly GCF_017979445.1. NCBI lineage: Eukaryota > Viridiplantae > Streptophyta > Magnoliopsida > Ranunculales > Lardizabalaceae > Akebia > Akebia trifoliata. The sequence continues at coordinate 12,017,574 of NC_141380.1, read as the reverse complement.
GAGTTGGGGAAGATGAGTTATATAAAAAAATTAATTTTTTTTTTTTTAATATAAAAGTTAGGACGAAATCGGTATTTCGCCTATTGTTTTGATCGATGATAACTTGATCATCCGGAATCCAAAACTGACAAATGAATACTCTATTTCATCTAATTTTTCGTTCCGGATCTAATGGTGTAGTCAATTTCTACAAATTATGTCTCAATCAAAAATTTACATTTTTGGCCTGACGTGACCCATAAACTTGATGTCGTTTTCGTTTTTGGCGATAATTCAACTTCCTGATCTCCAAAAATGACAAATAAATAGTCTATGTTGAATAATTTTTCGTTATAAACCCAATGGTATGATCAAATTTTAAAAGTTATTCCTCTAACAAAAAGTCACTGTTTTAGCCTGGTCCGACCCGGTTATCGAGGATTTTGCAACTTTTATATTCGGACTCGCATTTGAGCGTGCTTACAGGCTAAACTATATTTTTTGATCATTTTGAATCCAATGGTGAGGTCAAATTCCATTAAAAATGATCAGAACAAGGTCCTACAATTTTACCCTAAGTCCCACTTTCAAGATTTTCTTAAAATTCCACTATTTATTTTTCCTCGAGATACGAATTAAAATTTGGGGTTTTACATTCTCCCCCCCTTAATAAAAATTTCGTCATCGAAATTGAAATCATACCTTATCGAATTTAGTCGTGATTCCATTAACATGACATGTATAATAAACACTACCTATTTTCGATTACTATTTATTCTTAGTCCCAAGCTAATCTCATTTATAACTCGTAGACTTATGTCTCCCATATTTTGTCAGTCCAACACATTCATTAATTAATCACTCTAATTCAAACTCATACTCCAACTAATCCATTATTTGTAAAATCCTAAGATAACAATCAATTCACCTTGTATCACTTCCCCACCAATGTCTATCAACCACAATCCTTTCACATCTTTTTTATTCTTCATCTTTACTTCTCTCATCAATTACATCGTCTATTATGTTTTACTCATAATTGTTATGAATATTACTCCTCAATACATAGTCTTACCGCAAACACACCACTATCTTTATATTCAATTCGATATTACATTTTTAATTATTGCGATATTTCCTCAAAATCTCTGTCATAACCTTTATAATTTAAAATCTTACTCGAGGGGATAAATCCTACATTTATTTTCTCACAATTCCATTAAGTCACCATTAATGCAACATTTTCATAAGATTATTCTTTCTCACATTTTACATCAACCCACCTCCTAACTTATACTCTACTAAATCTCTTTATGATGGATGGGGGCACAGGTAGGTGGTAGCCGTTGCTTCTACGGAATCATAATCTTTACTTATAACGTTTTCGTTTCGATGAGTGAAAGGAGTTACGACCGAAGTTCGAAGTGAGTGTTTGTCTGTAGAAAGCACTGATTACGTAACGAGAACAATAATAATGAATTCTTCTATTAGAAGGCGATCGTGAAAGGAGAAAGCAAAAGAAGAGTTAGAACCGACACCGATGATAGAAAGATAAAAGGGAAAAATGATCTATCTTTTCAAAGGAGAAGAATCTATTCAAGAAGTCGTAAAGCAAGAGGTGCTTTATCTAATAGTTCAGTCGTTAAGCCTCCCAAAGTTAAGCTATCTTCAATCGAAAGGAAAGATACGCAACTCCCTATGTTAATATTCGAGGACGTAGCTCTCGACATGAAGGATATACAAGAAACACCTACTTATCTACTAGCGTAATATACGAGTAATTGATTAGACTATTGATATAAAGACTAGCGTACCAATTGAACGTCACTTGTCTTTTCACACTTTACAATTATTCTAATACCTATTTTGCAAGTTCTTAAATGATCTTCCAAAAATCTTATTCTTTCTTCGCAAGGCCTCCCAATGGTATAAATAATTTCATTACTTGACCTGTGTCAGTAGTTTCTAGTTCCAGCAAGTGTACAAACTCTTCACAGAATTATATAATCTAGATGAACCAATATTGAGTAAACTCCACGTTCTAACATTATAATTAGAAATTGTACCTTCCAAAACTTCGTTGGAGACAGGTACTTTCTCCTAGGTCACAATCCTTGCTCGCGACTATGATAGAGGACATTCTCTCTTGATATGTCCCACCTAATCACACGCGTAATATGTCAACGATCTTGTCTTCGTTGGTTTCTATAGAGTAGGCAATTGGTAAATTGGGATTTGTAGGCTCTGAACCTACCTTGTTGATTCCTTTGGCCTTGTTGGCATCATTGGAGCTCCAACTGTTCTATAACTAGGCAATTGGGGAACTCTACAACTTGATAGTGGAGGAGTTCTATATTGTGGATACACTGATCCGGGGAAGATCAACCTCAAATACATCAGCCTCTTGGCCAGATCTAACCTGGGAAGAAAAGAAATCTAAGGTCAACTCATTTGTCCACTGGAGGTCTGTAACTCTGTCTCCTCTCGTTTTATCCTTTAAGCTCGATTCATTGTATCTCTATAATTGCTAATCTCAATCATTGACCTCTTGGTCTTTAGGTAGGGTTATAATCTTCAAAAAAATCTATGAGCCTTCTGCAAATCTGTCAGGATAAGCTCGGGCGCATATCGTGACAACCTAATGAATATCATATCTTAGTTTCTATAATTGATAGATTACCTTGCATTAATCTCAAAAACTCCTAGTGTTTGACTTCTTGAGAAGTCTCAAATATAAATCAATTAACAAATATCCTCTCGAATTCTACCCACTCAAACGCTCCATCTCCCAATATATTCCTCTCAAACGTTACTAATGATTGGCATCCTCGTTCAACTGGAATGTAATCACCGTCACCCATTGATCTCTTGGGTATTACATGGTACTCAAAATCTTTCAGGTCTTTAAAATCCACTCATTAACCTCAATCGGATCGGAAAAGTCTCCAAATCTTAATAGATGTAATCGTTGAAAATTCTACAACCACATCCTTGGATCTACCTGTCCTTTGGATTGAGAAATTCTCTTATTCTTCAAAGGCATGACCTTGTGATAATGGTCCCTAAGGTGGAATAGTATTTCCCTTTTGCGAAGAAGTCCAATGCTTCCTCATTTCTTGGATTTAGTAGTGTGCCTTACAATCGTGGTAAGTCTTGTACCATCTCTCACTTCCGATCACTAGTCTTATCTGTTCAGGATGGCACAAATACGTTATTAACTTTATTTAAATCTGGTGGCCTTATTGTTCCTTCAATTGGTTTGTCTAGCATTTTTTTGGAAGCACGCATCCTTAATCAAGTGATATTGACCCAAACATTGTTCTCCTTTATGTCCCGATTTGCCACATTCATAATATACCACAACTCTTTCTTTCGACTGATTTAATAGTATATGTTATTTCTTATGATATTCTTCCATCCATTGAGTTGGTATGTCTATAATATCACTCCCCACTTATTGTTATTTTCCTATAAATTTGTTAGTTTCGTAACTGTTTGTCGCTAATTGCCTTCCTTCCATTTGGCTTCGAGGTGTTGGTGGTTGCATTATTCATATTTCTTCTCTAAACTTGTCATGAGACTCAGCCACCTATCCGATGAATGATATTAGTTGTGATATCAGGTCAAATGTCTGATCCAGAACCTATCTTGTCTCTGTTGCGTTTTGGCCTCTACCTTATCCATTCCTCTAGCTTATGTTCATCCGTATTAAGGCACTTATCATAATAAGGCCAAAGCTACTCTTACGTAACTATGAATTACTATCATAGATTGGAACTTAGTAATGGACTCCATTTCCATTACTAAAGAATAAACTTAGAATCCTATCTTAGGCTTACAAGGCTCTATAAACATCTAGACACGGAAGAACTCATAATTCCAATACGGAATTACTAATGAGCTCGGATACCGAATTCCTAGTGACACTCTATGATTATCGCTCTAATATATGTGGTATAAGCTAATTCTTCAAAACATAGCAGATCAGTATCCCATACGGATCTAATACTATGCTCTGATACCATCTGTGGCCCCCCGCCGAACACTAACACAAATCCCCATGTCAGATTTCAAGGTACGAGGTGGCACCTCGAAATTTCGGCATGGTCTCCTCTGTTTATGTTAGCATTCCAAGGCGATTCAACCTGCACCTGATAAAACGACATACAATCCTGCATATAACAAATAAAATATAATACTAGCGGAAGCCTATATACGTCTAATAATGTCCGATAGATCAAAGTGCGGAAGAAGAAAAATTATATACAGGATTATACAAAATTCCTCACTCTAACATAATTCCTAACACTCAAGACAGAATCCATAAGACTACCTGGAGAAACTGATACCACTAGGGGGTATAGCCCTAATACTTACCAGGTGACGGACTCTGGTTGTCTATCTGACCAACCAGATGATCCTCGCTCTTGTTCTACACTTGTTTCGCCAAGCTTCAGATCTGAAACTAAAAAAAATGGAGAAGGAAAGGGTGAGTAACAATGGTTACCCAGTAAGGAAGCAACAATTTCTGCCAATAACCTCTCCTAACATGAACGAATAAACATACTGAATCATTTTAAAATAAACAAAGTTTTACAGAAGAAACCTACGATTAACTGGTATATATAGCCAGGGATGAGCAACTAAACATTTTAAAACTCACATTACATCGATCAGCGGTACTCACTATAACATTTTCTTTTTATACAAATCTAATTGATCAAATGGAAATAATAAACATGCATTTCATTTTATATATCAAAATAAGCAACAGATACATAATACACAATGGTGGAGTATTGGAATTAGAGTGTTGGGATTCACGACTGAATCGCTCCCAGTCGGGACATGATGTTACAATTTATCTCTGGCTTTTAGTTCCTGATTTTGTGGCTGGTCGCTGTTTACCACGCTTGGTTGACCATTTATCCGGCTCAGGCTGGCCGTTTGACGTGACCGTAAGCAATGGGTCTCTTTTCGATGTGTCAGAACGTTTGACTACTATAGATTGTTAGTGATCACTGACTAATCATCTTCGTCTATGCCTATCAGGCGTGCAAGTGATTCCCAAATATACAAACCATTCGTATACGACCACCTTTACATTACAAGTTCACTGGTAAAGATAGAGAGGAATAAACCCGGATTCCAGTTGTGACTCCACTCTCATACGCGTCCCATACCACGTATGAGTTTGGTGGTCCCTACCGTACATCCCAGGATAGTACACCACTCCGGATGATATGATGCATTATCCCTTCAGGCATTCACAAACTCTTTAACAGCTCACAAAATAGCTACTTATATATATTATTTTCATTTGAAAACAAAAGAGAAATTAACAATACAAGGTTGAGAATAGATATCCAGTTTCCTACCATGCAAGTGTGGCCACCCGGCCTAAAATAAATAACATAACAGAGCGCCTCGCGCTAACAGAAAGTAAATAAACATGCAACCAGTAACATTATCCCTGGATATCCGTTCACCAACCTGCATACAACACAACAACGTAAAATGCAGACATCACCCCTCGGGTGTGACTCTGACATTTTACCGTTTCATACCCTTTTTCCCTTTTTTCGACTTTTACAGTTTTTAATCTCTTCATAAAATATCTATTTTCTGATATTCATCAACTCAATATGAGTTCATTGAATATTAAATCATATTTTTCAACTATACAATTTATTTCTATCAATAATATTGAAAAAAAAATACAAATTTCATATCAAAACGGGGTCCGAGCAGTGCACAAGACCCAATTTATGGCAATAACCCGTTAAAATACTCTACCCACGTATAATTTGTTAAAAATACAATTAAACATATCAAACATGCAATTTCTGGCGTGAATTTTGAAATAAACAAAGAATTCTATATTTCGGAAATACATCCAAATTTTTCCAATAAAATCCTAAATGCAATTTTCACAATCTACGATTACTAATAGAAATTGAGAGTTCCTTACAATCACTAGGCGACGGAATTGAAGCACGTGCACGGAAATCGAGGCGAACGGCACGGAAATCGAGACGGATCGAACTTCGAAGTGGCTGATTTTCGAAACCGGCCCGGTGGTTTTGAAGATCTCGATGTGCTCGTCTCTTCTCCCTTCTACGGCGAAAGACGGTTTGACCCCGAAATCGATGAAAACCGAGGTCGAAGTTACGAAAATCTCCGTATAAAAATACGGCTGATTTTTGACTATACGGGGTGAAAAAGACGAGAAAACGGAAGGAATTTGGTTGGCTTATGTAGAGAATGAGGCTGCGGACGTTTCTCCCTTCTGCGTCGAAAGACGGTTTGACCCCGAAACGGACGAAATCCGAGGTCAAAGTTTCAAATTTTCGTATCCAAATACGGCTGATTTTTGACGATATCGGGTGAAATAGAAAGTGAAACGAAGAAAGGTTGGGTGGGTTTTGTAGAGAACGAAGCTGCGGACATTTCTCCCTTCTGCGTCGATCATCGACGGCGAGCCGTTTGTGAAAGATCTGAGGTGGAAGAATCGGAGGAAAAACAAATTTTTTTTTTTTTTTTTTTTCGTTTATTATGCTGTAAGGACGAGTGAGTTGGGGAAGATGAGTATATATAAAAAATTAATTTTTTTTTTTTATAAAAGTTAGGACGAAATCGGTATTTCGCCTATTGTTTTGATCGATGATAACTTGATCATCCGGACTCCAAAACTGACAAATGAATACTCTATTTCATCTAATTTTTCGTTCCGGATCTAATGGTGTAGTCAATTTCTACAAATTATGTCTCAATCAAAAATTTACATTTTTGGCCTGACGTGACCCATAAACTTGATGTCGTTTTCGTTTTTGGCGATAATTCAACTTCCTGATCTCCAAAAATGACAAATAAATAGTCTATGTCGAATAATTTTTCGTTATAAACCCAATGATGATCAAATTTTAAAAGTTATTCCTCTAACAAAAAGTCACTGTTTTAGCTTGGTCCGACCCGGTAATCGAGGATTTTGCAACTTTTATATTCGGACTAGCATTTGAGCGTGCTTACAGGCTAAACTATATTTTTTGATCATTTTGAATCCAATGGTGAGGTCAAATTCCATTAAAAATGATCAGAACAAGGTCCTACAATTTTACCCTAAGTCCCACTTTCAAGATTTTCTTAAAATTCCACTATTTATTTTTCCTCGAGATACGAATTAAAGATTTGGGGTTTTACATTCTCCCCCCCTTAATAAAAATTTCGTCATCGAAATTGAAATCATACCTTATCGAATTTAGTCGTGATTCCATTAACATGACATGTATAATAAACACTACCTATTTTCGATTACTATTTATTCTTAGTCCCAAGCTAATCTCATTTATAACTCGTAGACTTATGTCTCCCATATTTTGTCAGTCCAACACATTCATTAATTAATCACTCTAATTCAAACTCATACTCCAACTAATCCATTATTTGTAAAATCCTAAGATAACAATCAATTCACCTTGTATCACTTCCCCACCAATGTCTATCAACCACAATCCTTTCACATCTTTTTTATTCTTCATCTTTACTTCTCTCATCAATTACATCGTCTATTATGTTTTACTCATAATTGTTATGAATATTACTCCTCAATACATAGTCTTACCGCAAACACACCACTATCTTTATATTCAATTCGATATTACATTTTAATTATTGCGATATTTCCTCAAAATCTCTGTCATAACCTTTATAATTTAAAATCTTACTCGAGGGGATAAATCCTACATTTATTTTCTCACAATTCCATTAAGTCACCATTAATGCAACATTTTCATAAGATTATTCTTTCTCACATTTTACATCAACCCACCTCCTAACTTATACTCTACTAAATCTCTTTATGATGGATGGGGGCACAGGTAGGTGGTAGCCGTTGCTTCTACGGAATCATAATCTTTACTTATAACGTTTTCGTTTCGATGAGTGAAAGGAGTTACGACCGAAGTTCGAAGTGAGTGTTTGTCTGTAGAAAGCATGATTACGTAACGAGAACAATAATAATGAATTCTTCTATTAGAAGGCGATCGTGAAAGGAGAAAGCAAAAGAAGAGTTAGAACCGACACCGATGATAGAAAGATAAAAGGGAAAAATGATCTATCTTTTCAAAGGAGAAGAATCTATTCAAGAAGTCGTAAAGCAAGAGGTGCTTTATCTAATAGTTCAGTCGTTAAGCCTCCCAAAGTTAAGCTATCTTCAATCGAAAGGAAAGATACGCAACTCCCTATGTTAATATTCGAGGACGTAGCTCTCGACATGAAGGATATACAAGAAACACCTACTTATCTACTAGCGTAATATACGAGTAATTGATTAGACTATTGATATAAAGACTAGCGTACCAATTGAACGTCACTTGTCTTTTCACACTTTACAATTATTCTAATACCTATTTTGCAAGTTCTTAAATGATCTTCCAAAAATCTTATTCTTTCTTCGCAAGGCCTCCCAATGGTATAAATAATTTCATTACTTGACCTGTGTCAGTAGTTTCTAGTTCCAGCAAGTGTACAAACTCTTCACAGAATTATATAATCTAGATGAACCAATATTGAGTAAACTCCACGTTCTAACATTATAATTAGAAATTGTACCTTCCAAAACTTCGTTGGAGACAGGTACTTTCTCCTAGGTCACAATCCTTGCTCGCGACTATGATAGAGGACATTCTCTCTTGATATGTCCCACCTAATCACACGCGTAATATGTCAACGATCTTGTCTTCGTTGATTTCTATGAGTAGGCAGTTGGTAAACTGGGGTTTGTAGGCTCTGAACCTACCTTGTTGATTCCTTTGGCCTTGTTGGCATCATTGGAGCTCCAACTGTTCTATAACTAAGCAATTGGAGAACTCTACAACTTGATAGTGGAGGAGTTCTATATTGTGGATACACTGATCCGGGGAAGATCAACCTCAAATACATCAGCCTCTTGGCCAGATCTAACCTGGGAAGAAAAGAAATCTAAGGTCAACTCATTTGTCCACTGGAGGTCTGTAACTCTGTCTCCTCTCGTTTTATCCTTTAAGCTCGATTCATTGTATCTCTATAATTGCTAATCTCAATCATTGACCTCTTGGTCTTTAGGTAGGGTTATAATCTTCAAAAAAAATCTATGAGCCTTCTGCAAATCTGTCAGGATAAGCTCGGGCGCATATCGTGACAACCTAATGAATATCATATCTTAGTTTCTATAATTGATAGATTACCTTGCATTAATCTCAAAAACTCCTAGTGTTTGACTTCTTGAGAAGTCTCAAATATAAATCAATTAACAAATATCCTCTCGAATTCTACCCACTCAAACGCTCCATCTCCCAATATATTCCTCTCAAACGTTACTAATGATTGGCATCCTCGTTCAACTGGAATGTAATCACCGTCACCCATTGATCTCTTGGGTATTACATGGTACTCAAAATCTTTCAGGTCTTTAAAATCCACTCATTAACCTCAATCGGATCGGAAAAGTCTCCAAATCTTAATAGATGTAATCGTTGAAAATTCTACAACCACATCCTTGGATCTACCTGTCCTTTGGATTGAGAAATTCTCTTATTCTTCAAAGGCATGACCTTGTAATAATGGTCCCTAAGGTGGAATAGTATTTCCCTTTTGCGAAGAAGTCCAATGCTTCCTCATTTTTTGGATTTAGTAGTGTGCCTTACAATCGTGGTAAGTCTTGTACCATCTCTCACTTCCGATCACTAGTCTTGTCTGTTCAGGATGGCACGAATACGTTATTAACTTTATTTAAATCTGGTGGCCTTATTGTTCCTTCAATTGGTTTGTCTAGCATTTTTTTGGAAGCACGCATCCTTAATCAAGTGATATTGACCCAAACATTGTTCTCCTTTATGTCCCGATTTGCCACATTCATAATATACCACAACTCTTTCTTTCGACTGATTTAATAGTATATATTATTTCTTATGATATTCTTCCATCCATTGAGTTGGTATGTCTATAATATCACTCCCCACTTATTGTTATTTTCCTATAAATTTGTTAGTTTCGTAACTGTTTGTCGCTAATTACCTTCCTTCCATTTGGCTTCGAGGTGTTGGTGGTTGCATTATTCATATTTCTTCTCTAAACTTGTCATGAGACTCAGCCACCTATCCGATGAATGATATTAGTTGTGATATCAGGTCAAATGTCTGATCCAGAACCTATCTTGTCTCTGTTGCGTTTTGGCCTCTACCTTATCCATTCCTCTAGCTTATGTTCATCCGTATTAAGGCACTTATCATAATAAGGCCAAAGCTACTCTTACGTAACTATGAATTACTATCATAGATTGGAACTTAGTAATGGACTCCATTTCCATTACTAAAGAATAAACTTAGAATCCTATCTTAGGCTTACAAGGCTCTATAAACATCTAGACACGGAAGAACTCATAATTCCAATACGGAATTACTAATGAGCTCGGATACCGAATTCCTAGTGACACTCTATGATTATCGCTCTAATATATGTGGTATCAGCTAATTCTTCAAAACATAGCAGATCAGTATCCCATACGGATCTAATACTATGCTCTGATACCATCTGTGGCCCCCCGCCGAACACTAACACAAATCCCCATGTCAGATTTCAAGGTACGAGGTGGCACCTCGAAATTTCGGCATGGTCTCCTCTGTTTATGTTAGCATTCCAAGGCGATTCAACCTGCACCTGATAAACGACATACAATCCTGCATATAACAAATAAAATATAATACTAGCGGAAGCCTATATACGTCTAATAATGTCCGATAGATCAGAGTGCGGAAGAAGAAAAATTATATACAGGATTATACAAAATTCCTCACTCTAACATAATTCCTAACACTCAAGACAGAATCCATAAGACTACCTGGAGAAACTGACACCACTAGGGGTATAGCCCTAATACTTACCAGGTGACGGACTCTGGTTGTCTATCTGACCAACCAGATGATCCTCGCTCTTGTTCTACACTTGTTTCGCCAAGCTTCAGATCTGAAACTAAAAAAAATGGAGAAGGAAAGGGTGAGTAACAATGGTTACCCAGTAAGGAAGCAACAATTTCTGCCAATAACCTCTCCTAACATGAACGAATAAACATACTGAATCATTTTAAAATAAACAAAGTTTTACAGAAGAAACCTACGATTAACTGGTACATATAGCCAGGGATGAGCAACTAAACATTTTAAAACTCACATTACATCGATCAGCGTACTCACTATAACATTTCTTTTTATACAAATCTAATTGATCAAATGGAAATAATAAACATGCATTTCATTTTATATATCAAAATAAGCAACAGATACATAATACACAATGGTGGAGTATTGGAATTAGAGTGTTGGGATTCACGACTGGATCGCTCCCAGTCGGGACATGATGTTACAATTTATCTCTGGCTTTTAGTTCCTGATTTTGTGGTCGGTCGTTGTTTACCACGCTTGGTTAACCATTTATCCGGCTCAGGCTGGCCGTTTGACTTGACCGTAAGCAATGGGTCTCTTTTCGATGTGTCAGAACGTTCGACTACTATAGATTGTTAGTGATCACTGACTAATCATCTTCGTCTATGCCTATCAGGCGTGCATGTGATTCCCAAATATACAAACCATTCGTATACGACCACCTTTACATTACAAGTTCACTGGTAAAGATAGAGAGGAATAAACCCGGATTCCAGTTGTGACTCCACTCTCATACGCGTCCCATACCACGTATGAGTTTGGTGGTCCCTACCGTACATCCCAGGATAGTACACCACTCCGGATGATATGATGCACTATCCCTTCAGGCATTCACAAACTCTTTAACAGCTCACAAAATAGCTACTTATATATATTATTTTCATTTGAAAACAAAAGAGAAATTAACAATACAAGGTTGAGAATAGATATCCAGTTTCCTACCATGCAAGTGTGGCCACCCGGCCTAAAATAAATAACATAACAGAGCGCCTCGCGCTAACAGAAAGTAAATAAACATGCAACCAGTAACATTATCCCTGGATATCCGTTCACCAACCTGCATACAACACAACAACGTAAAATGCAGACATCACCCCTCGGGTGTGACTCTGACATTTTACCGTTTCATACCCTTTTTCCCTTTTTTCGACTTTTACAGTTTTCAATCTCTTCATAAAATATCCATTTTCTGATATTCATCAACTCAATATGAGTTCATTGAATATTAAATCACATTTTTCAACTATACAATTTATTTCTATCAATAATATTGAAAAAAAAATACAAATTTCATATCAAAACGGGGTCCGAGCAGTGCACAAGACCCAATTTATGGCAATAACCCGTTAAAATACTCTACCCACGTATAATTTGTTAAAAATACAATTAAACATATCAAACATGCAATTTCTGGCGTGAATTTTGAAATAAACAAAGAATTCTATATTTCGGAAATACATCCAAATTTTTCCAATAAAATCCTAAATGCAATTTTCACAATCTATGATTACTAATAGAAATTGAGAGTTCCTTACAATCACTAGGCGACGGAATTGAAGCACGTGCACGGAAATCGAGGCGAACGGCGCGGAAATCGAGACGGACCGAACTTCGAAGTGGCTGATTTTCGAAACCGGCCCGGTGGTTTTGAAGATCTCGATGTGCTCGTCTCTTCTCCCTTCTACGGCGAAAGACGGTTTGACCCCGAAATCGATGAAAACCGAGGTCGAAGTTACGAAAATCTCCGTATAAAAATACGGCTGATTTTTGACTATACGGGGTGAAAAAGACGAGAAAACGGAAGGAATTTGGTTGGGTTATGTAGAGAATGAGGCTGCGGACGTTTCTCCCTTCTGCGTCGGAAGACGGTTTGACCCCGAAACGGACGAAATCCGAGGTCAAAGTTTCAAAATTTTCGTATCCAAATACGGCTGATTTTTGACGATATCGGGTGAAATAGAAAGTGAAACGAAGAAAGGTTGGGTGGGTTTTGTAGAGAACGAAGCTGCGGACATTTCTCCCTTCTGCGTCGATCGTCGACGGCGAGCCGTTTGTGAGAGATCTGAGGTGGAAGAATCGGAGGAAAAACAAATTTTTTTTTTTTATTTTTTCGTTTATTATGCTGGACGAGTGAGTTGGGGAAGATGAGTTATATAAAAAAATTAAATTTTTTTTTTTAATATAAAAGTTAGGACGAAATCGGTATTTCGCCTATTGTTTTGATCGATGATAACTTGATCATCCGGAATCCAAAACTGACAAATGAATACTCTATTTCATCTAATTTTTCGTTCCGGATCTAATGGTGTAGTCAATTTCTACAAATTATGTCTCCATCAAAAATTTACATTTTTGGCCTGACGTGACCCATAAACTTGATGTCGTTTTCGTTTTTGGCGATAATTCAACTTCCTGATCTCCAAAAATGACAAATAAATAGTCTATGTTGAATAATTTTTCGTTATAAACCCAATGGTATGATCGAATTTTAAAAGTTATTCCTCTAACAAAAAGTCACTGTTTTAGCCTGGTCCGACCCGGTAATCGAGGATTTTGCAACTTTTATATTCGGACTCGCATTTGAGCGTGCTTACAGGCTAAACTATATTTTTTGATCATTTTGAATCTAATGGTGAGGTTAGATTCCATTAAAAATGATCAGAACAAGGTCCTACAATTTTACCCTAAGTCCCACTTTCAAGATTTTCTTAAAATTCCACTATTTATTTTTCCTCGAGATACGAATTAAAATTTGGGGTTTTACATTCTCCCCCCCTTAATAAAAATTTCGTCATCGAAATTGAAATCATACCTTATCGAATTTAGTCGTGATTCCACTAACATGACATGTATAATAAACACTACCTATTTTCGATTACTATTTATTCTTAGTCCCAAGCTAATCTCATTTATAACTCGTAGACTTATGTCTCCCATATTTTGTCAGTCCAACACATTCATTAATTAATCACTCTAATTCAAACTCATACTCCAACTAATCCATTATTTGTAAAATCCTAAGATAACAATCAATTCACCTTGTATCACTTCCCCACCAATGTCTATCAACCACAATCCTTTCACATCTTTTTTATTCTTCATCTTTACTTCTCTCATCAATTACATCGTCTATTATGTTTTACTCATAATTGTTATGAATATTACTCCTCAATACATAGTCTTACCGCAAACACACCACTATCTTTATATTCAATTCGATATTACATTTTTAATTATTGCGATATTTCCTCAAAACTCTGTCATAACCTTTATAATTTAAAATCTTACTCGAGGGGATAAATCCTACATTTATTTTCTCACAATTCCATTAAGTCACCATTAATGCAACATTTTCACAAGATTATTCTTTCTCACATTTTACATCACCCACCTCCTAACTTATACTCTACTAAATCTCTTTATGATGGATGGGGGCACAGGTAGGTGGTAGCCGCTGCTTCTACGGAATCATAATCTTTACTTATAACGTTTTCGTTTCGATGAGTGAAAGGAGTTACGACCGAAGTTCGAAGTGAGTGCTTGTCTGTAGAAAGCATTGATCACGTAACGAGAACAATAATAATGAATTCTTCTATTAGAAGGCGATCGTGAAAGGAGAAAGCAAAAGAAGAGTTAGAACCGACACCGATGATAGAAAGATAAAAGGGAAAAATGATCTATCTTTTCAAAGGAGAAGAATCGATTCAAGAAGTCGTAAATCAAGAGCTGCTTTATCTAATAGTTCAGTCGTTAGGCCTCCCAAAGTTAAGTCATCTTCAATCGAAAGGAAAGATACGCAACTCCCTATGTTAATATTCGAGGACGTAGCTCTCGACATGAAGGATATACAAGAAACACCTACTTATCTACTAGCGTAATATACGAGTAATTGATTAGACTATTGATATAAAGACTAGCGTACCAATTGAACGTCACTTGTCTTTTCACACTTTACAATTATTCTAATACCTATTTTGCAAGTTCTTAAATGATCTTCCAAAAATCTTATTCTTTCTTCGCAAGGCCTCCCAATGGTATAAATAATTTCATTACTTGACCTGTGTCAGTAGTTTCTAGTTCCAGCAAGTGTACAAACTCTTCACAGAATTATATAATCTAGATGAACCAATATTGAGTAAACTCCACGTTCTAACATTATAATTAGAAATTGTACCTTCCAAAACTTCGTTGGAGACAGGTACTTTCTCCTAGGTCACAATCCTTGCTCGCGACTATGATAGAGGACATTCTCTCTTGATATGTCCCACCTAATCACACGCGTAATATGTCAACGATCTTGTCTTCGTAGGTTTCTATAGAGTAGGCAATTGGTAAATGGGGTTTGTAGGCTCTGAACCTACCTTGTTGATTCCTTTGGCCTTGTTGGCATCATTGGAGCTCCAACTGTTCTATAACTAGGCAATTGGGGAACTCTACAACTTGATAGTGGAGGAGTTCTATATTGTGGATACACTGATCCGGGGAAGATCAACCTCAAATACATCAGCCTCTTGGCCAGATCTAACCTGGGAAGAAAAGAAATCTAAGGTCAACTCATTTGTCCACTGGAGGTCTGTAACTCTGTCTCCTCTCGTTTTATCCTTTAAGCTCGATTCATTGTATCTCTATAATTGCTAATCTCAATCATTGACCTCTTGGTCTTTAGGTAGGGTTATAATCTTCAAAAAAAATCTATGAGCCTTCTGCAAATCTGTCAGGATAAGCTCGGGCGCATATCGTGACAACCTAATGAATATCATATCTTAGTTTCTATAATTGATAGATTACCTTGCATTAATCTCAAAAACTCCTAGTGTTTGACTTCTTGAGAAGTCTCAAATATAAATCAATTAACAAATATCCTCTCGAATTCTACCCACTCAAACGCTCCATCTCCCAATATATTCCTCTCAAACGTTACTAATGATTGGCATCCTCGTTCAACTGGAATGTAATCACCGTCACCCATTGATCTCTTGGGTATTACATGGTACTCAAAATCTTTCAGGTCTTTAAAATCCACTCATTAACCTCAATCGGATCGGAAAAGTCTCCAAATCTTAATAGATGTAATCGTTGAAAATTCTACAACCACATCCTTGGATCTACCTGTCCTTTGGATTGAGAAATTCTCTTATTCTTCAAAGGCATGACCTTGTGATAATGGTCCCTAAGGTGGAATAGTATTTCCCTTTTGCGAAGAAGTCCAATGCTTCCTCATTTCTTGGATTTAGTAGTGTGCCTTACAATCGTGGTAAGTCTTGTACCATCTCTCACTTCCGATCACTAGTCTTATCTGTTCAGGATGGCACAAATACGTTATTAACTTTATTTAAATCTGGTGGCCTTATTGTTCCTTCAATTGGTTTGTCTAGCATTTTTTGGAAGCACGCATCCTTAATCAAGTGATATTGACCCAAACATTGTTCTCCTTTATGTCCCGATTTGCCACATTCATAATATACCACAACTCTTTCTTTCGACTGATTTAATAGTATATGTTATTTCTTATGATATTCTTCCATCCATTGAGTTGGTATGTCTATAATATCACTCCCCACTTATTGTTATTTTCCTATAAATTTGTTAGTTTCGTAACTGTTTGTCGCTAATTGCCTTCCTTCCATTTGGCTTCGAGGTGTTGGTGGTTGCATTATTCATATTTCTTCTCTAAACTTGTCATGAGACTCAGCCACCTATCCGATGAATGATATTAGTTGTGATATCAGGTCAAATGTCTGATCCAGAACCTATCTTGTCTCTGTTGCGTTTTGGCCTCTACCTTATCCATTCCTCTAGCTTATGTTCATCCGTATTAAGGCACTTATCATAATAAGGCCAAAGCTACTCTTACGTAACTATGAATTACTATCATAGATTGGAACTTAGTAATGGACTCCATTTCCATTACTAAAGAATAAACTTAGAATCCTATCTTAGGCTTACAAGGCTCTATAAACATCTAGACACGGAAGAACTCATAATTCCAATACGGAATTACTAATGAGCTCGGATACCGAATTCCTAGTGACACTCTATGATTATCGCTCTAATATATGTGGTATAAGCTAATTCTTCAAAACATAGCAGATCAGTATCCCATACGGATCTAATACTATGCTCTGATACCATCTGTGGCCCCCCGCCGAACACTAACACAAATCCCCATGTCAGATTTCAAGGTACGAGGTGGCACCTCGAAATTTCGGCATGGTCTCCTCTGTTTATGTTAGCATTCCAAGGCGATTCAACCTGCACCTGATAAAACGACATACAATCCTGCATATAACAAATAAAATATAATACTAGCGGAAGCCTATATACGTCTAATAATGTCCGATAGATCAGAGTGCGGAAGAAGAAAAATTATATACAGGATTATACAAAATTCCTCACTCTAACATAATTCCTAACACTCAAGACAGAATCCATAAGACTACCTGGAGAAACTGACACCACTAGGGGGTATAGCCCTAATACTTACCAGGTGACGGACTCTGGTTGTCTATCTGACCAACCAGATGATCCTCGCTCTTGTTCTACACTTGTTTCGCCAAGCTTCAGATCTGAAACTAAAAAAAATGGAGAAGGAAAGGGTGAGTAACAATGGTTACCCAGTAAGGAAGCAACAATTTCTGCCAATAACCTCTCCTAACATGAACGAATAAACATACTGAATCATTTTAAAATAAACAAAGTTTTACAGAAGAAACCTACGATTAACTGGTATATATAGCCAGGGATGAGCAACTAAACATTTTAAAACTCACATTACATCGATCAGCGGTACTCACTATAACATTTTCTTTTTATACAAATCTAATTGATCAAATGGAAATAATAAACATGCATTTCATTTTATATATCAAAATAAGCAACAGATACATAATACACAATGGTGGAGTATTGGAATTAGAGTGTTGGGATTCACGACTGGATCGCTCCCAGTCGGGACATGATGTTACAATTTCTCTGGCTTTTAGTTCCTGATTTTGTGGCTGGTCGCTGTTTACCACGCTTGGTTGACCATTTATCCGGCTCAGGCTGGCCGTTTGACGTGACCGTAAGCAATGGGTCTCTTTTCGATGTGTCAGAACGTTCGACTACTATAGATTGTTAGTGATCACTGACTAATCATCTTCGTCTATGCCTATCAGGCGTGCATGTGATTCCCAAATATACAAACCATTCGTATACGACCACCTTTACATTACAAGTTCACTGGTAAAGATAGAGAGGAATAAACCCGGATTCCAGTTGTGACTCCACTCTCATACGCGTCCCATACCACGTATGAGTTTGGTGGTCCCTACCGTACATCCCAGGATAGTACACCACTCCGGATGATATGATGCACTATCCCTTCAGGCATTCACAAACTCTTTAACAGCTCACAAAATAGCTACTTATATATATTATTTTCATTTGAAAACAAAAGAGAAATTAACAATACAAGGTTGAGAATAGATATCCAGTTTCCTACCATGCAAGTGTGGCCACCCGGCCTAAAATAAATAACATAACAGAGCGCCTCGCGCTAACAGAAAGTAAATAAACATGCAACCAGTAACATTATCCCTGGATATCCGTTCACCAACCTGCATACAACACAACAACGTAAAATGCAGACATCACCCCTCGGGTGTGACTCTGACATTTTACCGTTTCATACCCTTTTTCCCTTTTTTCGACTTTTACAGTTTTCAATCTCTTCATAAAATATCCATTTTCTGATATTCATCAACTCAATATGAGTTCATTGAATATTAAATCACATTTTTCAACTATACAATTTATTTCTATCAATAATATTGAAAAAAAATACAAATTTCATATCAAAACGGGGTCCGAGCAGTGCACAAGACCCAATTTATGGCAATAACCCGTTAAAATACTCTACCCACGTATAATTTGTTAAAAATACAATTAAACATATCAAACATGCAATTTCTGGCGTGAATTTTGAAATAAACAAAGAATTCTATATTTCGGAAATACATCCAAATTTTTCCAATAAAATCCTAAATGTAATTTTCACAATCTATGATTACTAATAGAAATTGAGAGTTCCTTACAATCACTAGGCGACGGAATTGAAGCACGTGCACGGAAATCGAGGCGAACGGCGCGGAAATCGAGACGGATCGAACTTCGAAGTGGCTGATTTTCAAAACCGGCCCGGTGGTTTTGAAGATCTCTATGTGCTCGTCTCTTCTCCCTTCTACGGCGAAAGACGGTTTGACCCCGAAATCGATGAAAACCGAGGTCGAAGTTACGAAAATCTCCGTATAAAAATACGGCTGATTTTTGACTATACGGGGTGAAAAAGACGAGAAAACGGAAGGAATTTGATTGGCTTGTGTAGAGAATGAGGCTGCGGACGTTTCTCCCTTCTGCGTCGAAAGACGGTTTGACCCCGAAACGGACGAAATCCGAGGTCAAAGTTTCAAAATTTTCGTATCCAAATACGGCTGATTTTTGACGATATCGGGTGAAATAGAAAGTGAAACGAAGAAAGGTTGGGTGGGTTTTGTAGATGTCGAAGCTGCGGACATTTCTCCCTTCTGCGTCGATCATCGACGGCGAGCCGTTTGTGAAAGATCTGAGGTGGAAGAATCGGAGGAAAAACAAATTTTTTTTATTTTTTATTTTTTCGTTTATTATGCTGTAAGGACGAGTGAGTTGGGGAAGATGAGTTATATATAAAAAATTAAATTTTTTTTTTTTAATATAAAAGTTAGGACGAAATCGGTATTTCGCCTATTGTTTTGATCGATGATAACTTGATCATCCGGAATCCAAAACTGACAAATGAATACTCTATTTCATCTAATTTTTCGTTCCGGATCTAATGGTGTAGTCAATTTCTACAAATTATGTCTCAATCAAAAATTTACATTTTTGGCCTGACTTGACCCATAAACTTGATGTCGTTTTCGTTTTTGGCGATAATTCAACTTCCTGATCTCCAAAAATGACAAATAAATAGTCTATGTCGAATAATTTTTCGTTATAAACCCAATGATATGATCAAATTTTAAAAGTTATTCCTCTAACAAAAAGTCACTGTTTTAGCTTGGTCCGACCCGGTTATCGAGGATTTTGCAACTTTTATATTCGGACTAGCATTTGAGCGTGCTTACAGGCTAAACTATATTTTTTGATCATTTTGAATCCAATGGTGAGGTCAAATTCCATTAAAAATGATCAGAACAAGGTCCTATAATTTTACCCTAAGTCCCACTTTCAAGATTTTCTTAAAATTCCACTATTTATTTTTCCTCGAGATACAAATTAAAGATTTGGGGTTTTACAAAGATGATGGGTATTGGAAAGAAATCTAAAACATCATTCTAACTTTCTTAAAAAAATTTGATGGTTTTTATGAAACTTTCACGTACTTATCTGAATTAATTGAATTGAAGCCCCCACCAAATAATTACCAAATCCGAACTTTGTTACTAGGC
This sequence comes from Akebia trifoliata, assembly GCF_017979445.1. Taxonomy (NCBI): domain Eukaryota; kingdom Viridiplantae; phylum Streptophyta; class Magnoliopsida; order Ranunculales; family Lardizabalaceae; genus Akebia; species Akebia trifoliata. The sequence continues at coordinate 11,997,152 of NC_141380.1, read as the reverse complement.
CATAAACCCCAGCACTAAATGCTAAAATAGAATATATCGTGTAATCCAATATATATATATATATGGAAAATTTGCAATCCAATATTTCATTAATAACGAAATAGCCGTGCTGGAGTAACATTAAAATTAACTGAGATGATAAGGAGCAATTGGGTTTGCTCCTGAAGTCGTGTCTTCGAATCTCTACATGACCCTCCATAGAAATGTTGCTACATAAATTTCGTAACACTTGACATAGTATTGGATGGTGCGTGCGGCTCTGGTAGATTAGTCTCACGAAAGGTAGGGATACTTCTTGGGCTAGCAAAAAAAAAAAAAAAAATTTTAATTGACATAGATTCTCACAATTCTTATGTTGAGGTGCACACTCATATATGCCTTTTACTTGTATCTCGATGAAAAGCATATATGGTTCCATACATACATCTATGTCAAAAAAGTGAGAATAAATGTCAATTTTAATGTTATTTCAGCATTTTCCATAACAAAAATGAACAGTGAACAAAGGGTGAACACATCGCCTATCATGTAATTTATTGTCAAATATTAATAACAGAACTCCTTAGAAAAATGGTGGATGATGAAAGCGCCCTCGATCTGCAAGTTGTGGATCTGTTTTTTTTTTATGTGTTTAGTAGTCGCCACCTAGTTATTATGATCTAGGAACCGAAACATTGACTCCAAATAGGTAAGAAAATATTGGTCTACAAAAAGAACAGGTTTGAGAATCACGTTAAAAGGTTGGAAGATGTTAGGCACCAACCCCACCCTACAAACGTCAGTCTTTACTTTTCCTTAAAAAAATTACATTGCTAAAGAGACCTAAAAATAAATAAATAAATAAATTACTTGGTAGATTGTGACAACTGGTTAGCTCAGAGCTAGCGGAGAACGTCCTCGTATGAGTTTTCATGTTTTTTATTCGTCACTGGATCCACTTTTGATCTCCAAGATGAGATATCTTCCACCTAAATCTGAGTGTTTTTTGATTATTTTGGATGAATATTTTTGGGAAGATTTCTAGGTGTTTTTGGAGGATTTCTAGGTGTTTATTGAGCAAAAATTGGGATTTGGATGTTAGGTAGGGAGTTGAGGCTTCAAATTTAGGGTTTTGGGAAGTTTGAGGGAAGTTTTTAACCTCTCTTTCCTAGGATTTCTCTTGACCTGTGAGATTGGGTTGTGGAGGCTCCTATTTATAACTTTTTTAGAAAGTTTTCAGTTTGACTAAGTCTTTCTAAGATAAGATTAATTATAATTTCATTAGGATTTTGAATTAGGGTTTGAAATTAGGGTTTCCATTCTTATGTACAATAAAAGAAAATTTTTTAAACTTTTTAGAAGACCCCCTAATTATATCTTTAATTCTTTGGGCTCCCAAATGGAGGGGTCTTTTAATAAATGTTAGGTGGGCTCCCACTTAAATAAATGGGCCACTACTTAAAAGTTGGCTTGTGGGTTTAATTAATTGGTTTTAATTGTTTAAAAATTTTAATTAAGATTTCACTTTATGTTAATTAATATTTTAATTATTAATTTCTAAATTTTGAATTTTTAGGTTTGAAAAATTATCATTTTGCCCTTAAAGAGTGCTTTTGTGTTTCGAGATCATTTTTTGATGTTTTAGAATCGATTTTTCATAAGGAATTCAATGGGAGTATTGATTTGTGTCACTTATGGATTTTTGGTATGAAATGATAGTGGGCCTTATGAGGTGCATTATGGCGCCCCGTCAAACGCTAACACTAATCCCCATGTTAGATCTCGAGGTACTAGGTGGCACCTTGAAATTTCAGCATGATCTCCTCTGTTTATGTTAGCATTCCAAGGCGTTCAACCTGCACCTGATAAACGGCATACAATCCTGCATATAAACAAATAAAATATAATACCAGCGGAAACCTATATACGTCTAATAACGTACGATGGATCAGAGTGCGGAAGAAAAAAATTTATATATAGGATTATACAGAGATTCCTCACTCTAACAGAATTCTTAAAACTCAATACAGAATCCAAAATACCTCTAGACGAATTGATACTACTAGGGGATGTAATCCCAATACTCACCAGGTGATGAACTCTGGTTGTCTATCTAACCCACCAGATGATCCTCACTTGTTTTCTACACTTGTTTCGCCAAGCTTCAGATTTGAAACTAAAAAAAATAGAGAAGAAAAGGGTGAGTAACAATGATTACCCAGTAGAAAAACAAACAATTTCTGTCAATAACCCCTCCTAGCATGAACGAATAAGCAAACTAAATCATTTTAACAATATAAAATTTTATAGAATAAACTACGATTAACTGGTACATGTAGCCAGAAATGAGCAACTAAACATTTTAAAACTGACATTACATCAATCAACAGTACTCACTATAGCATTTTCTTTATGTACAAATCTAATTGATCAAATGGAAACATTAAACATGCATTTCATTTTATATATCAAAGTAAGGCAACAGATACATAATACATTATAGTGGAGTATTGGAATTAGAGAGTTGGGATTCACGACTGGATCACTCCCAGTCAGGACATGATGTTACAATTTTTTTCTGGCTTTTAGTTCCTGATTTTGTGGCCGGTCGTTGCACTTACCATATTTGGTTGATCATTTATCTGGCTCAGGCTGGCCGTTTGACGTGATCGTAAGCAATGGGTCTCTTTTCGATGTGTCAAAACGTTTGACTACTATAGATTGGTAGTGATCACTGACTAATCATCTTCGTCTATGCCTATCTACGTGCATGTGATTCCCAAATATACAAACCATTCGTATACGATCACCTTTACATTACAAGTTCACTGGTAAAGATAGAGAGGAATAAACCCGGATTTCAATTATGACTTCATTCTCATACGCGTCTCATACCACGTATGAACTTGGTGGTCCTTACCGTACATCCCAGGATAATACACAACTCCGGATGATATGACGCATTATCCCTTCAAGCATTCACAGACTCTTTAACAACTCACAAAATTACATATATATATATATATATATATATATATATATATATATTATTTTCATTTGAAACAAAAGAGAAATTAACAATACAAGATTGAGAATGGATATCCAGTTTCCTACTATGCAAGTGTGACCACACGGCCTAAAATAAATAACAGAACGGATAAGTAAACAGCGTCTCGCACTAACAGAAATTTAAATAAACATGCAACTAGTAACGTTATCCCTGGATATCCGTTCACCAACCTACACACCACACAACAATGTAAAATGCAAACATCATCCCTCGGGTGTGATTCTGACATTTTATTATTTCATACCCTTTTTCCCTTTTTTTGATTTTTACAATTCTCAATCTCTTCAATAAAATATCCATTTTCTGATATTTATAAATTTAATATGAGTTCATTGAATATTAAATCATATTTTTCAACTATAGAATTTATTTTTATCAATAATATTGAAAAAATACAAATTTTATATAAAAACGGGGTCCAAGCAGTGCACAAGACCCAACTGATGGAAATAACCCGTTAAAATACCCTACCCACGTATAATTTGTTAAAAATACAATTAAACATATCAAACATACAATTTCTGACGTGAATTTTGAAATAACAAAAGAGTTCTATATTTATGGAAACTCATCACAAATTTTTAATAAAATCTTAAATGCAATTTTCATAATCTACGATTACTAATAGAAATTGAGAGTTCCTTACAATTTTTGTGCGAGATGATCGAAGTGCGTGCACGAAAATCGAGATGGACCAAACTTAGAGGCGTCTGATTTTCAAAATCGATCTGGTGGTTTCGAAGATCTCAAAATGATCATCTTTTTTTCCTTCTACGATGGAGGATGGTTTGACTTCGAAACGGATGAAATCCGAGGTCGAAATTATAAAATCCCCGTATATATATACGACTATTTTTTGACGATACGGGGTGAAAAAGACGAGAAAACGAAAGGAATTTGGGTTGATTTTGTAGAGAACACGGTTGTGGACGTTTCTCCCTTCTATGTCGGTCGACGATGGTAAGCCGTTTGCGATAGATCTGAGGTTGAAAATCAAAGAAAAAATGATTTTTTTAAAAAATGGGTTGGCTGTTGGACGGGTTGGAGAAGATGAGTTTAAAAAAAAATTAAAATTTTATTTATATAAAATTTGGGACGAAATCGATATTTCGCCTATTGTTTCAATCAATGATAACTTGACCATCCGGACTCCAAAACTGACAAATGAATATTCTATTTTACCTAATTTTTGATTTCAGATCTAATGATATGATCAATTTCTATAAATTTTATCTCTAACAAAAATTTACATTTTTGACCTGAGGTGACTCATAAAATTGATGTCATTTTCATTTTTGACGATAATTTGATTTTCTGTGCTTCAAAAATGACAAATAAATAGTTCATGTTCAATAATTTTTCGTTACAAATCCAATGGTACAATCGAATCTTAATAATTCTTACTCTAGCAAAAAATCACTATTTTAACCTAATCCGACTCGATAATCGATGATTTTACAACTTTTATATTTGGACTCGCATTTGAGCGTGCTTATAGCTAAAGTATGTTTTTTGATCATTTTGAATCCAATGGTGAATTCAGATTCCATTAAAAATAATCAGAAACATCCTAAAGTTTTACCCCTAAGTCCCACTTTCAAGATTTTCTCAAAATTTTACTACTTATTTTCCTCGAGATACGAATTTAAAAAGTCAGGATTTTACATGCATTTTCGTAATTTTATCGAATTTTGTGAAAATTGGGAAAACAATTTATTTGATTTTAATTGACTATTTTATGTGTTCAAAAGGATTTTCCTAAGCATAATGTATGCTCTAGGAACGTTTTTGATGTCGAGGGTATTTTGATAATTTGGTCAGTTTTTAGTGATTTTTTCTCGTAAAGCTTATTTTTGTCGCAAAATGATGATTCTTTATTTTTGGGTTATATTTTCCTAGCGTAGCATAGTTTCTAAAGTTTTGTTCGCTTGAGATACCTAATCTGAATTTCTGAAATATATCTAGTAACAAACAAAAAATATTGGAATATTCATCCATCATTGGGAACCGTCGCAATCGGATTGACTAGTTGATTAATCAGGCGAGTACGAAAATGGGGTGTTTATAGATGCCCCTTTTTGGCAGAGGGTTGAAGCAGACTAGATAGCAAATTTATTTTGATAAATAGTGCAATATCCGAATACAAAAGCTAATGACAGTTCATTTTGTAGCCTAGCAATTTGTCAGAACGTTCAAATCCTTGAGGGTAAAACTCTCCCCGAACTAAAGTTGTCAGGTCCTCGAGTACAAGCTTTCATTGAGACGTCAGATCCTTGAATTTTAAAAAAGTTTCCCTAACTAATGGAACAAATGTGCAAGTGTGTGCATTAGTGTAATGATGCTTTTGAAAAAGTATGCCTCTATTTTGCACATTCATGAAAAAAATTGAATAAGATGACTGAGCAAAACATGAAATCCGAGCAAAACCTGAGAAAAAATTTGAGTTTAAATGAAGAAGAACTTAAGAAATATTTGAATAAGGTTTGAGAAAAATCTAAGCAAATGTGGAATGTCATACTCTACCTACCCTAGGTGAAAGAGTAATGAACTAATTTTTTGAAAGTCCTACTCTACCTACTCGGGGTGAAAGAGTAATGAACTAATTTTTTAGGAGTCCTACTCTACTTACTCAGGGTGAAAGAGTAATAGACTAATTTTCTAAGAGTCCTACTTTACCTACTTGGGGTAAAGAGTAATGAACTAATTTTTTGAGGAGTCCTACTCTACCTACTCGAGGTGAAAGAGTAATGAACTAATTTTTAAGGAGTCTTACTACCTACTTGGGGTGAAAGAGTAATGAACTAATTTTTAAGGAATCTTACTACCTACTCGGGGTGAAAGAGTAATGACCTAATTTTTTAGGAGTCTTACTCTACCTACTTGGGTTGAAAGAGTAATGAATTAATTTTTTGAGGAGTCTTACTCTACCTACTCGGGGTGAAAAAATAATAGACTAATTTTCTAGGAGACTTACTCTACCTACTCGGGGTGAAAGAGTAATGAACTAATTTTGTGGGAGTTCTACTCTACCTACCGGGGTGAAAGAGTAATGAACTATTTTTTTTGAGTCTTACTCTACCTACTCGGGGTAAAAGAGTAATGAACTATTTTTCTAAGAGTCCTACTCTACCTATTCTGGATGAAAGAGTAATGAACTATTTTTTTTGGAGTTCTACTCTACCTAGGTGAAAGAGTAATGAACTATTTTTCTATGAGTCCTACTCTACCTATTCGAGGTGAAAGAGTAATGAACTAATTTTCTGGGAGTCCTACTCTACTTACTCGGGGTGAAAGAGTAATGAACTAATTTTTTAGGTGTCATACTCTACTTACTCGGGGTGAAAGAGTAATGAACTAATTTTGTGAGGAAACAAACAGGGAATTAACACTGCATCAATTTTTTTTTTACGAAGAGTTGGATTTTATGAAGGTCAAGTCAATATTTTTACCTTTTTTAAACCTCAGGGGTTTTCAACAAATTGTTAATAAGAGGGTAACCTTTTAATTCAATGTTAACCTTATCCTTTGGGGTTGATTAAATTTTAAAACAAAATGCCCTTAGTTTGACAGAAAACATTGCACTGAGAATAATTGAACTCAATTTGAAAAAGACTATCCTAATGTAAAAAGGAAAACTATACACTTTAGAGAAGAAAAATGCCCATTGTTTTGAAGATTTAAAATATTTGATTAATGCAAGTGCAATAAAGGTTTAACTTTTTAAATTGAAGATTTTGATTCCAGCTCAAAGAAATTGGAACAAAATATTTCTTTTTAAAATTCATCATAGAATCTATTTTTTCTCCTTGTCGATTAGCATAGGGAGATGAAGCTCTTCAGATAAATTATAGATGAGATACTTGTATCCACTGAGTCTATATTTGATTGAAACTAGGTATTGAAATTTAATCATTCAGACTTTTAATGTTTCGGTTCGGACCGCCTTTTAGCTTTTCAATTTCACGGAGATTGTTTTTGTTCCTCTAACTTTTGCCTAGATTACCCTTTCAGGTTTTCAATTTAGCGAGCGTGCTATAGTTTTTGCCTAGATTGCCTTTTCAGGTTTTGATCTAGCGAGTTTACAATTTTTTTTCTTTGCTCTAATTGTTGTCAAAGTCGTCCTTTTGGATTTTCAACCTTGCGATCTCGTATTAATTTTTGCCTAAATCGTCCTGTCGGATTTTCATCTTAGCAGGCTCTTTTCTTTTTTTCTTTGTTTTGATTATTACCAAGGTCATCATTTCAGATTTTCAACCTCGCGAGCTTGCCTTAATTTTTGCCTAAGTCGCCCTTTTGGATTTTCAACCTAACAAGATCTATTTTTTCTTTTTCTTCCCTTTTCAACTTCTGGAGTTACTGTCTGGTCATTCTTTGTTACCTCCTTTGACTTTTTCGCACGGTACTTTAGGAGGACTTTCATGGATAAGCTTAGGACTAGGCATAAAAAAAAAGGAAGTTCGAGGTTCAAAAACCTGAATACCTCTTGTGTGACATTTCTTTTAAATTATTTTCTTTTTCTTTGAATTTTCTTCCCCATTTTGACAATATTTCTCTTTTGGAATTTTTTGTTTTGTTTTGTGGAGGAATATCTTTTTTTTTTATGTGGTTGGGCCTGAAATAATTTCTTTGGTTACCTACGTATCTCAGAATTTTGGGATCAGACCAAAACGTAGTTCAAATTTTCCTTCTCCTAGGTTAGGTGATCGGGCTGAGAAAGAAAAAGGCATTTTTTTTTAATTTAATTTAATTTTTTATTTTTTTTAAAAGGTTGCAAATGGTTGAGAAAGAAGATGTTGACTTGGGTAGCAGGAAAATTGATTCGACCAAAGATGGCCTCCTTAAATGTAGTACCGCTTGATCTAGTTAAGGTTTGTTGATTTAGTAGTTTAATTCCATCATGATCTTAAAGTCTGATGACCTTTTTAGACAGTATTTTCTTAATAATTGAATCTCTCCAATTGAGTTCAAATTTCATCTTATGATTGAGGATGGGTGCTCAATTTTCATTGAAGTCTGATAATTAAATCTCTGACTTGATAGTAGCGAACTTTGACCGTATGAGTGATTGTTCTCTTATCAAGTTAAGTTCTTTGTACCACTAACAAACCCAATCTACCTCTGACAACCAGCAAGACTCTGAGAGATAGGATTTTCATTTCAACTGTCAAGACTACTTCCATACCATATACTAGAGAGTAGGGAGTGACTCCAATGGAAGACTGTATTGAAGTACAATATGTCTTAGTGTGAATGGTAACTTCTCTAATTAATCCTAGTGTGATTGACACATTTTCTTGATGATTGTTTTGAAATTTTTTATTGGCTGCTTCAACCTTTCCATTAGTCTGAGAATGTAGGAAGATGATTTGTGATCCCGGATCCTGAACTTTGAATATAGAGTAATGACCTAAGCTTTGATGTACGACCCATTATCAGATATCAACTCCAAAGGTACCTCATATCGACTAATAATATATGCTTGAATAAACTTTACAACTCGAGATGCAGTGAGGATAACGCTGATACATTTTATAACATCTCTATTGATATTTTCATTTTTTCGGACAAGTATCTATTCCATATTGAACAACACCCAAGCTTATACCTAATGTATCCTCATAAGATCACGTGAACAAGTCTTTTGAAATTTCTGAGTAAATTTATTATCCCCTCGTGTTCCTTTAGGGATAGGAGGATTTCTATTTGAATTTCTTGGGAATTATTGTTTTGTTCCGAGGTCAATGACCTTTGCTTTCTCGATTAAAGGTTGATCCCGACTCTTATCTTCTTGTTCAAGAAAGAAATCTATCATATTAGTAGTTAATTCATTAATGCGTTCGAGGTATTTAAAAATTTCCTTTATCCAATCAAATTCAGATGGGGCGACAAACACCTTTATAGACTTGACAAACTAACTCGATTCAACAGGAAATGAGTAGATTCGATCTAAAGAAGAAATGAATTTGCTGGAAAAAAAAAAGACTCGAGCTAACCCAAATGACTTATGAAAATTTAAGACAAGTACCCACAATAGACTTGATTAGGACTGAGGACTGAGACATTGCTTATAACCGGCAGGACTGAGGCACTGTGATCTTCAGAGAACAACTGTGTAATTTTAAATCAAAACTTACCACTACTACCTTTACCTTTCCCCGGCAGCGGCGCCAAAATTTTGATGAGACTATCGTTGTTCTTCTCACTGGAGTTAATAATAATCTTACGTTTACCTTACTTGTGGGGCAAGTAGGGGATCGAACCCAAAAGAAATGAGGAATAGAGTTAAGCTAAGAAGATAAAATTCAAATTAACTAAAAGGAATTAAAACTATTTTTTTCTGTATTTTTAAACTTATAAGAAAATGTAAAATTACTAGAAAAGAAACTAAAGTAAATGAAATTAAAAGCAAGTAAACTTATGAAATTAAAATACCATTGGAGGTGGATCTACCTAGAACATGTTGATGAGCAATTCTTAGTTTCAAGCCTTTTTATAACTTAATCGTAAGGGCTTGGTGTTAGCTCCTTAGATCAGAAAGTTTTGCAAATGAAATGAAATAAAGGAACATAAACAAAGTAGACTTCTTTGAAAACTTCCTACTACCAATTATCTAGTTTAAGCATACTTTATCTTGATCTAATCTAAGCATAAAGTATCTATATTAAGAATAAAAGGTGCAAAAAACTTAAAGAGAATTCATAAGCATTTTAAATAAAAAAAAGGCATGAAATTAAAAATAACACAAGAACTTGTTCTAGGCTTTTCCACTCTCTAATGGAGGGGAACTTAGCCTAATGTCATTGCAAGAGAAGGAAGATAAGAGATTAAAGAACTTTTTTTTATTTCATGGAGAAAATTACAACTTCTTTTTCTTCTATGTCTTACAAGACTAATTAGCCAAAAGAAAATAACTAGAAAATGAAAATACAAAAAATAAGAGAATAGGCAAAGAACCTTAGATTAAAGGAGTCTTGGATAAGAAAATCAAGATGGGACCCTTTATCTAGAAATGAAGGCTCTATTTATAGAGAAAATGTGTGTAGAAGAGTCTAAAAGTAACATCCACTTTTCTTTGCACAAAAAGATAAAAAAGGAGAATATGAGTTAAAGATTAGGGCATTCCAAATGATTAGGGCATTCCAAAGTGAGCCCAAATGCTTTTGTCTTGAAATTTTAATTTCAATTTATTGATTTTCTGCACAAGAAACACACGTAATTAGATTTATCTAGTAAATGAATTTATTTATATATAATTAAGCCTAATTAACATGCAACGTGGTGATTGTGGCTTATCATGATTATTATCTTAATATGGATAAATAGGTACAAAAATCAAGATAAATATCCGAAAAATGTGTATATAATTGAGTGTTTGGAAACAATCATCAACAAGTACCCACAATAGACTTGATTAGGACTGAGGATTGAGACATTGCTTATAACCGACAGGACTGAGGCACTGTGATCTTCAGAGAACAACTGTGTAATTTTGAGAAATTTTGGGGTCATTTCTGACGATTCACTTGGTGTTGACGTTCGTTCTAACTGATCGGACTAGTAACCCTAACATAACGGTTAACGATTGAATTTAGGTGCAATGATAACCTTGTAACCCCATCAAAGGTAGATTATCAATTTCAGTGTTATCCCCCTTGATAACATTTTAATGAATCCTGAGATTTTATTGAATTCTATGCACAAATCCATTAAACAATTCATTTATGCAATGATTATTTTGTAAGGAAAAATAATTTAATTGAATTATTGAAAATCATTGACAAATAAAATTTTCATTGAATAATAACTTTCAATAAATTTGATTTAAATTATTTTTTGCAAGTTATTTTTTTAGAAAAACATATTTCAACAATTTTCCAAGGTTCATGCAAAAAATAGATTTTTTGTAAAAATTCTTTTCTTTTCCTTTAGAAAATATTCTTCTTCTTTTGAAATGGGTTGAGACCTGAATCAATTTGAATACCATTTTGATTTACATGGTCTGGTCTATCATGATTGTTAGATCGAGATGGGCTAAGTCATTATGAATCATTGTCACAATTAAAATGGATTCTTTATTGGGTTGGTGCACCTAGCCTTGAGTTAAATTAAATAAAATTTTGACATCTTGAGAATAAATTGTAACTTCCTAATCTCAACATTTGTAAAGTTCATTTTCGAAAAGCAACTCGGGAACACTCACGATAAGTTCGAGTCATTACCTATAGGGAGTTTTTTAGACTCTAGGTTTAATACGTGCAATGCAATTTATCTGGCTACCATTTCCCAAATGCACCTATATACCTCTCGAGCGTACTCAATCAGATGATACGTAATGACTTTGTTTGATATATTGTATAGGTGATAATATAAGACTCCAACTCAAATTTCTGAAGTAAAAAACAGCCAGTTTAATCCCCAGTTGAAAGGTGGCGTACAATGCTGAGCAAGGGCACTCTTAAGTCACATCTCTTCTAGAATAGATGTAATATATCCCTTTTGTACCGTAGTACATCGAGGAAGGATCTTGCTTAGTACTGATTTTAACCAAGAAGTATTGTTGGTGAACTTAGATTAACTTTGATATACTGTATAGGTACGAGTCTAGGGTTAGCGATCAGGAGATGTGATTTCGTGATTTACAATAGGACAAAGGCTCAGGTCGTTCTAGCATGGGGCATCGATATACCTTTCAGTATCACCTGATCGAATGATACTGATGCCCCAGTTTTATATATCGTAAAGGTACATGATTGGAGTTGTGATTTTCATGCATGATGTCGTATCTCCGAGGAGACCGGACTACACACTAGTGCCACGTTGGCTATAAAGGGACATGCAAGTGTGCAATTCAATAAAATAAACGTAATAGTGGTGTGTGCCAAGTAGGGTGGGGTGTGCCCGAGGAATTTTTTGACTAAATGGGCCCATGGGCCATATCACATTACACAAGTATGGATTTCACATATTGATCAAGAAATACAAACAACATCCATAACATTCAGTTCGAGATCAAAGCATGCACATCATAGAGATATATTAATCAGATCATGACATATTAGATAGGCAATCAATCAGATATAACACAGAATAATTAGTCAGATCCAACATTGAAACAAGTACAAATTCTTTTTTTTGTCTACTCAAAGATCATTTTGGGTGATCCAAAACAAATTGAGATTTCAACGAACATTGCATTGAGGATAGACTGATAGTTGTAGAGATAAGGAGCGATAACCATTTTTTTTTTTTTAATTTGTTGAAACAAATTGATTTTTATTTTGCCAAGCAACACAAAGAAAATCTCTATTTTTTTATATTTAAGAAATTGATTTTTTTTGCTTTATTTATTTATTTTTATTTTACCAATGAAACAATTCAAATTTCTTTTGAAGGCAATATGTAAAATTCAACACAAGCCGAAACAACATCTTGCATTTGTTCATTATAAAGTTATCTCATGATGCAGCAGAACCCACACCTATATTTTTTATGGTGTCACTTGAACCTGTTATTGAATTTACACAAGATGTACATACACCTTTGACTAGTCAAAAGAATGTCCCTTGTATTACTTACCAAATAGGGAACAATATACCTTCAATCTCCAAATTTAAAGGTAATTGGGTGGATTCCATGTTACTGGTTGCTGAATATGGAGCTGTTTTCTCCCTTCTTAAAATCGTCCCATCCTTTTACTCGTGGTTGTCCAGGTGTTTGCACGTGTCTCTTGGGAAGCATGGCTGCAACTATAACCTTGTTGTGAACAGCGGAAAAGTACTAGATTGCTGTTCACTGCCTCAGGATTGTTGTTCACGGCAATTCTAGTTTATAATTATAACCATCAGAAACTTAAGATTTCGTCCTTAAAATAACTACCGAGTAATCTTCTACAAGTCGAAATCAAACTTTTAAAAAGCAAAAAATCCAAATACGATTACCACTAATAAACCTTAACACCGAACCCCGACAATTAAGATCAAAACTAGTCCATTAAATTTTAGTCTCTCAGTAACGACTCACAAACCAAAACACCAATGTTCCGTGGTCATCACTGAGGTCGATCTTTTTTTTGGCAATCACAGAATTTGATCTGAATTCTAAGATTCATCCTTTGGAAAACCTTCTGTTAGCCAAACCACCTCACAATTCTGATCAATTGGATTGTTTTAGCTTGTTGTTCTGTAGATTGAAAAACATTGGATTTCACAATCGATCCACGATTAGAACATAATTTTTCAAGATCAGAGGTGGAGTTTGAGGGTTTGTGGGTGACGGTGGCGCAAAGGGTGTTGAGTTGATGAAGGAGATGGTCTGGAATAGCGAAGGAGGAGAGATGGTAGAGAGAGAGAGATGAAAAAGGGACGTCTCTTTTCTTTTCTTTTTTTCTTTGTTGTCCTCTTCGTTGGATATGTGGAGAAGCAGATAGAAATAATTAAAAAAAGGTTTTCTGCTAACGACACAATAAATTTTTATTTTTTATTTTTTTGAAATTCTCTCCTCAGCAGAAACAACATTAAAAAAGACAATTTTTTTTTTTGTTTCTTAGGGCATCACTTACAAATAATTTATTTTCAAACTCGCCACTCATGCATAGTAATATGCTAATTTTTCATCCAAAATTAAAAAAAGAAAAAAAAAATCCATGACTCTCATCCCAACCACCACCATTCCATCATCAATTCATATGTCACTTTGAATCTTTTATTGTTTAGGGTCATCAAAAAGTGACCCTTAATTAGATAATAAAAAAGATAAAAATACAATACCCAAAATCCAAACAAATGATCCACAATCAAGCAATAAAAATAAATAAATAAAATAAATCAAACTAAATAATAAAAAAAACTTGGTCAATTTGACAATGCCCCAATATTTGGGATTTTTTCAAGTTTGATCCTCAAAATCCCCAATGAAGTTGCCACTAAAAGTGTCCTCAATCCATGGGTTGCGAATCTGCTTTTTTGGGTGTTTGGGAGTCGCCATCTAATTATTATGGTCTAGGAATTGAAACATTGACTCTAAATAGATAAAAAATACTAGTTTACAAAAAGAATGGGTCCGAGGATCACGTTACGAGGTTGGAAGGTATTAGGCACCAACCCCGCCCGGCAGATGCCGGGCTCTACTTTTTCTCAAAAATTACATTGCTAAAAACAACTTAACAAAAAATAAAATAAATAATAAAATAAAAAAAAACTATTTTACTTGGGTGATTACGATAATACGTTCCATTAGAACTGATAGAGAATGTCCTCGTGTGAGTTTTCCTACCTTTTCTCTGTCATTGGATCCGATTTTGATTTCCAAGATGCGGTATCCTCCTCCTAGATTTGAGCATTTTCTGGTTCTATTGGTATTTTGAAGGATTTTTAGGTATTTTTGGAGAGTTTCTAGGTGTTTTTTGAGCAAAAATTGGAGTTTGGATGTTAGGTAGGGAGTTGTGTAACACCCCGTATTTTTTAACTCGTATCTCGTGGAGATTAGATAGTATTTATTTGAAGAATATTCTAAAAAGAAAACTTAGAGTAAAGTACCCGGATTATGTTATGTTCGTTTTTGTTGAAAATCGACTACGCCATTAGTTTCAAAACGATTGAAATATATACTTTAGCTATAAGCAAGTTTGAATCTGAATTCGGGTGAAAAGGTTAATAAATCCTCGAATTTCGTGTAAGTGGGACCCAAAATAGTAAAATTTTGTTAGAGAGAGAATCAAGAAAATTGGATGACACCATTAGGTCTGCAACGAAAAATTATTTAAAATAGTATACTCGTTTGTCATTTTTCGAGTCCGGATAGTCAAGTTACGGTCGAAACTAGAAATGAAGGAAAAATTACAAGTATGCCCTCAATTTGGCTATAAAAGAAAACCTGATTTTCTTTTATCTCATTTCATTTCTCCTCTTCACTAAAGAAATCAAACATCAGCCCTTTTCTCAACCGAGGTTTTCCTCTCTTCACCTCAAGATTCATTGAGAAGGAAGGAACGTTGAACCCCGACGAAGAAGACAAAGTTGTCGGCTACGACGAGAGCTACAACCTCATCCTCTTTGATAGCCTATTCACGTTCGTTTCCTTACCTTCCATCAGAAATCAGCGAGTAGCTTAGGGTATGAAAGCACCCTCGATCCGCGGGGTGCGCGGATCCGCTTTTGACCCTTGAGGTTTGGGAGTCGCCACCTAGTTATTAAGGTCTAGGAACCAAACTGACTCTAAAAAAGGCAAACTAATCTACGAAAGAAAAAAGGGTCCGGGGATCAAGTTACGGGGTTGGAAGGTGTTAGGCACCTACCCCGCCCGGTCAAAACCGGTCTCTACTAACTTCCAAAATAAGTTACATTGCTAAAACAAAACTTAGATAATAATATAAAAAAATAAAAATAAAAAGTTATACATTTCCGATAGCAAAGACTTTGTTCCCTCAGATCCGATTCCTTATACCGTACTCCCTTGCTTCGTTCTATCTCTGGATTTGATTTCGGATCTCCGAGGCAAGGTATCTCCTTTTTTTTTTATCCGGACTCTTCGAGTTTATGATGGATTTTGAAGTGTTTTTGGAGGGCTTTTGGGTGTTCTTTATGCTAAAATCGAAGGAGGGATGTTAGGTAAGGAGTTAGGGCTCCAAAACTAGGGTTTATGGGAGGCTAGGGGGGCTTTTAGACCTACTTCTCTTAGGGTTTATGACTTGATACGAAAATAGGGTGTGAGCACCTCTATTTATAGAATTTTTTAAAGGTTGATTTTGATAGAGTTAGTGTTTAATTATAGTTCTTTTAATTAGAGTTGTGTTTTAGTTAGAATTGTGTTTTAATTAGCATTGTTTTAGGTAGAATTGTTTTAATGTTAGTGGTATTTTAGTAATCTGGCCATTTTTAGTGATTTTTCTTGTAAAGTTTCTTTTTGTTTGAAGAATGATGATTTCTACGTTTTAGGTCCTATTTTCCTAACGTAGCGTGGATTTTAAAATTTTACTTGTTTGAGATACCTCATCCGAATTTTTGAAACATATCTAGTAACAAACAAAAAATATTAGAATATTCATTCATTGTCGAGATCTGTCGCAATCGGGTTGACGAGTTGATTAATTAGGCGAGTGCAAAGATGTGATTGCATGGTCATATCAAGATATGCTGGGGCTTAATAGTGATCTAGTAATACACCGCCTACCCATTCTTCCTAATGCAAGGTCGATCAAGTAAAAATTCAGAAGATTGAAATCAGAATAGATTTTCAATGGTAAAGACGAGGTGACAAAACATATTGAAACAAGATTTTTAACAATATCAACTTATTTAGAATGGCTTGCAAACATAGTACCAGTGTAATCCATATTTTCTCTTCCATACTTTTAATGTGTAATCCAGTCCATCAATTTCATAGTCACTTCTTAGTTAGAAGCCAATCTTGAAACTAGGGGCATTTTTTAGAATAACTATGATTCTAAAGTTTTCATTCTTGATCCCATGATAAAATGAAAAATCTTATTCAAAAGATTAAAAGTCCAACGAAGTCCAATGATGAATCCAGATGCATGACAAGCTAATAAAGGCCCAATCTCCTAATCTTTAAGCTCGATAATATCGAGTCTTTAATTAATTCAAGCTCGAGAAGCGTGTCTCCAGTAAGTTCGAGTTAGATAAACGAGACTCCAACTTTGATAGGATTTTTTAAGTTCCTACAAACCCAAGCCCGAGAAGCATGGCTCTAATATAGGATTTTTTAAATTCCTACAAACTTTAGCCCAAGAAGCATGGCTCCAATAAATTTGAGTCCGAGAAACGAGAATCCAAATTTTGAATAAGGATTTTAATAAGTTCCTGCAAAATCCCAGCCCGCGAAGCGTGGTTCCAGTAAGTTCAAGTTCAAGAAACGCAACTCCAACTTTGATAGGATTTTTTAAGTTCCTACAAACCTAAGTTCAAAAAACATGGCTCCAGTAAAAGGAATTTTTAAGTTCCTGTAAACCTTAGCCTAAGACGCATGGCTCCAGTAAGTTCGAGTATGAGAAACGAGATTCCAACTTGAATAAGATTTTTTAAATTTCTACAAACCTGGGCCCTAGAAGCGTGACTCCAATAAGCTTGAGTCTGATAAACGAGACTCAAACATTTTCAAATTCTAAAAAAAAAATTTCGATAGGATTTAATAAAGTTCCTACATCATCTGATTTTGATAATGTTATGATTCTAATTATCTCGTTGTTCAAACTTACTATAATATTGTATGAGTGTTTGCATTACACATGTGTATTTCAATTTGAATCATCATCATCAACGAGAGAAGATCTCTAGGACCTAACATTTGTTGTTATAGAGGAGTGTTTATTCTCAATGATTCGATGAACTACTATGTAATTTTCATACCATTGCACATACGTGCACTTTTGCATAAGTTAAGGAGAATTTTTCAAAATTTGAGGATCTAACATTTTTAGTCTAGGGAGAACTTACTTTCAAGGATCTAGACGCCCCAACGAACCACCAAATTAGGTGGCAAAAATAAAATGTCATTGGCTTTGGCATTCGGTTGTCGTATTATTTACCGAAGTAAATTTGCTATCTAGTTTACTTTCATCCTCTGCCAACAAGGGGCATTTGTGGACACCCAATTTTTGCATCCACTTGACTTAGCGATCCGTCACCCTGTTGCTGTGGATTCCTAATGAAGAGAGCAAAGAACTCGAAATCTTGTGGGAGGTTTTCCTCCAATTCCCACTATCTTCTAATTCCACTCTCTTCTTTCTCCTTGCCACGTGCTATAGAATTACGCACGCATAGGATCGTTATACTTTCCACTCGATTTAGTAAGCATGTACGTTTAGGTTGGTTGTACATTTTGATAATTTAAAGATGTTGCTAGACTAGAAAAGTATGACCTCAATACTTAGAAATAATCACGTTAGAATTGAAAGAAACATTATCCAAAATTTCATAAAAATGGACAAAAATCGATAAAATGACAAAAGTACTCCTCATGAATTTTGAACCCCCAAAAAGTCTCGAAAGTACCTTTATTGCATTTAGAATATGATTTTGAGTCTAACGAGACCCAAATTGACAAAAACGTAGAATTTTATGAAAAAATACAAAATAACCAACTTGAAATTTTTTTAATTGAAATGAAAATTAAAATTCAAATGATCAACTTGAAAACTTTAAATCAATATTCAATCTAAAATTTAATCAATCAATTAACATTAGAATTAAAATCCAATCGATCAACCAACCAAAAATAAAATTGACTAGTTAACATTCAAATTAAAATTCGATCAATCAATAAAAAAATAAAAAATGCAATCAATCAATTAACATTCAAATTAAAATTCAATCGACCAATCAAATTGAAATTAAAATCTAATTGACTAATTAACATTAAAATTAAAACCCAATCGATCAATCAAATTGAATTTAAAACTCAATTGACCAATAAATATTCAAATCAAAGTGCAATCAACTAATCGAAATGAAATTTTAATCAACCAATCAATATCAAAGAGTAAAACACAATTAACCCATCAAATTAAAATTTTAACTTAATCAAATCAGAATTAAAAATTAATTTGCATAAGACATTTGAAATTTAACTTAATCAATCAATCAAAATTAATCATCAATGATCCACCAATGTGCCACAAGTTGCGAAGCATGAGATTATGGTCTATTTCCTTCTCTTCCATTTAAACTCAATTAGAAATAGAGAGTCACTCTTTGGTTCGATCAAAAAAGAAATAAACAAATAAAGTAAAGAATAAAAAATTAAAGGAAAACATCAAAAAGGAAAGAGAGAGAAAGAATAGAAAGAATAAAAATAAATGGAAACTATGGTCCTTATAAAGAGAATCCCATGTTATCTTGAAAGGGGAGAGAGGGATGACGTTTTTTAGGGAGAAAAGTTGGGGTTCTCTCTTTCATTCAGGTTTGGAAAATGAGTTTTCCTTTTGGACAACAACAAGAGAGAAAAAAAACATAATAGAAGAGGAAAAGAAAAGACGCAGCACCTACCTCCTTTACATCTCTGTCTTCTTCTTCTCAAAGCTAAGAGCTTCTATCTACCCTCCTCTCCATCACACCTCAGCCATCCTCTTATTTATTTATTTATTTTCACTCTTTTGTTTTAGTCCTCTCCTATAGCAGTTTCATTTCAGTCTAAAACCAGTCCGAAAAATCAACCCCATTCCAACCATTAAAATAGTCCAAAATCAGTCCCATCAGTCCAAAACCAATCCAAAAATCAGCCCCATTTTAGCCATTAAAATAGTCCCAAAACCAATCCCATTTCAACTATCAAAATAGTTCTAAAACCAGTCCCATCTCAGCCACTTAAACCAGTCCAAAATCAGCCTCATCTCAACTCTTAAATTAGTCCAAAATCGCCCTCATCTCAGCGACTAAAATAATCCCAACCACTTCCGCTCCAGCCATTAAAATCGTTCCAAAAACACCTTGATCTCACAATGTCTCATTTCAATCGTCGGCAAGGACCATCCAAGTTTCAATTTTTTGAAGCGGTCCAAGCAACTAAAATTGTTCAGTGAAGGTAAGTGGTTTCATTTATTTTTTATTTCTTAGTTTTTTATTTACACCCGAATTGACTCGCTGATTTGTGTACACGTGGCACTAATAGCGATCCTTGATTTTCCAAGATATTAGTGGATCGTTTCACTAATTTTTGGTATTGATATATTGTTCAAATGAATTTTTTATACACAAAGTTAATGGACTAACTCACTGATTTTTGTGTACATAAGAAGTAAAGTTGAATTTTTTAATAAAAGGGGCATGAGTCAACTCACTATTTTGGGGGATACATTGAGTAGAGCATTGAGATTTCATGTGACACGTGAGTTGACTCCCTGATTTTTGTGTACATGGAAAATTTAAAAGCAAATCTTTTTTCAATAAAATGAGTATGAGTTAACTCACTGATTTGGTGAAAATAGGGGTGAAAATTTATTTATTTTTTTCAAAATGTCATTAATGAATCAACTTACGAATTTGTGTGTACGTGACATTAAAAATTGATTTCATACTTTTCAAAATGTGACAGAAACAATTCACTAATTTTTGGTGCCACGTAAGCCATATCAATCATGGGATTCCACTATACAAAATTTGAAGAATTCACGTGACAAAAATAAATTTTGAAAAAATCATAGTTTACCAATTTTGGAGATTCATGTAAATTCAAAATTTTCCTTGATTTGGTGACTTTCCTAAAATCATAATTTTCTGTTCTGGAAAATTAATATGTGCAAATTGTTAATTTGGGAAATCTAATATTCATAATTTTCTATTTTAGAAAATTATTTTTACAAATTTTTAATTTGGGACTCGTCAAATTTGAAATTTTCTATTTTGTGAAGTTTATTTTTTCAAGTTTCCAATTCGGAGTTTCTCAGGTATTCATAAACTTCTAATTTAAGAAATTTCAAATTTCTAGTTTAAAAACTTCATATATTACTAAATTAGAAATTTCATATTCACGATTTTCTAACTTAAAAAATTTTCATAAATTCCTATTTTAATTAATTGGAAAAGTATTTGCGTATGTGAGTTTTACTTGAAATATTGCCACGTGAGCTTTGGAGCATGAGCTAGAATTAACACTTTTTCAAATATTTTCATTTTTGTGTGGAATTCGAGAAATTATATAATATTTAGGAGAACATTTTGTCATAAGATTTGTTTAGTACATCTGATACAAATTGATAATGATGGGACCATAGCTTGACTTTAGTTTTTGTCCGTTGACTATAAAATAGTTTTAGATCGTAGTAGAGACCGATCATTTTGATCAGATGGGTTTGGTGCCTAACCCCTTCCGAAATTCATAGTCTAACCCTTTACTCATCTCTCTTATTTGCGAACCAACCCGATCCATTTTGGAATTATGTATGGTTTCTAGACCTAAACTAGGTTTTGACTCTCTATTCCCTAAAAATCCCTAATTTATCAATCGGCCCCTATTTGCTATTTTGTGAAAAATGGGTCGAGGCGATTTCAATATTTTTCTTTATTTTCTAGTTTGAAGATTGTAAGGAGACTTTGCTGGTTTCAGAATCAAAAGCAATAAAGAAGAATTCTATTTTCTCATCTCTAATTTCTCTCTTTTATGTTTTCTTTATTTACTATTCTTGTGATGGCCATTGGCTAAAACTCCCCGTTAGATTAGTCGAGCAAGCTAGAGCAAGTTTCGATTAATACTTTTTTACTGTTCTCATAGTTATGCTTTCTTGTTTATTGTGAAATTTATTAAGTAAATATTATCAGTTGCAATGTTGATTGTTCTGATGGTTTATACTTAGATAAGTTCAAAATAAATCATGCTTTGTAAAGAGCCTTCAATATTTCTCTTATAATCTTGATTTAATAATTGATCACATAGTTTTGAATTCATCCGTAATATAATTGATTGATTTTTTTATCCACAAACATTAGTTTTGTTTAGTGGATCGAGATAAATAGAAGACTGTAAAATCATTGATAGAACTTGTGAAGGGGGATTCGACTGATCAACGCTTCTTCATAATATTTTAACCCCTTTTTTTAGTGTTTTATTTTAGATAATTTCTCTCGAAAAATGTTTCTAATCGTTTGCATAACTTGAATTGGATTTAAAGTAAAAAAGATTGTCAGATTAACGTTGTCTCTGTGGATTGATCCTTTCTTATCGAGGTATTTTGTTATTTTATTTGAGTCTTTAAGAGGTTCAAAAGTCTTTGAGAGACTCGAACTACAAAAAAAAAAAAAATTTAATTTGTCCATTAAGAGATCCAAAGGTCTTTGAAAGACTCGGTGTATGATCTAATGTGACCTTTAAGTGGTCCAAAGATCTTTGAGAAACCTGATCTACCAAAATGTCTCGAATGTAGGAGACAAAAAGGAAAGGTCCCTTGTATGGGTGCTATGCCTAAACTTTTGAATTGGGTGCCTTGACAGTATAAAGCGAAACTCAGAAGACCTTAAAGAAGGATCGTTGTATAAGGTCGCCTTATTCTTGAACCTTGGAAGTGGGTATCTTGAATGTATGAGATTTGAATTCAAAAGGTTTTGAAATAAGTTCATTGTGTATGGTCATTTTGCCCTTAAACCTTGGGAATGGTATCTCAACTATATAAGATTTGAACCCATGAAATTTTGAAAAGATTGCATGACCCTTATCGATAAAAATCATGGTGACCTAGAGTGAGATTGAGCCCTAAGAGTCTAACAAACCTACAATAGATAAAGATTGATAGTGCGTGCAACCCTTTTTGGCAAATGATGATTGAGGTGACTTCACCTGACCATGAGTGATTCTAACAAACCTCAAATAGATGAGGATTGATAGCATTACACGGACCTTGACCCACAAGTGGGATCAATCATGATAGGTTCTAACAAACCTAAAATAGATAAATGTTGATAGCACTATGTATCATAAGTGTTTTGAAGTTCTAAGGAAAAGACAGGGGAGGTATATCCTATATATCAAGGTAAAAAGCTTTTCACCTCTCTTGGAGCTGAAGTGCAACTTAGACTTATGGGATTTGAGTCGTACTTCTAGACCTATAGATACACCTAGGTCTAAAGAATCGGAACCTTAAGTCTAATCTGAAAAGAATTCCACAAATCCTAAAAGTTGTCATGATTGAGATATGTAACGGATTCCTAAATTTTTTTAGGATTCTTTAAATTCAAATTATTTGATTGGATTAACCCAAGTAAGGATTGACCATTTAAATGCATAGGGAAACCTATGATGATTGGAATGATGACATTGAGTCCTAATTCTATACTTGAGAAAATCTGGAATACTTTGATGGGCCTTGAGTTTGACCCTAAAAGTAAGGTTACCCTCGAAACTAACGAACCCCTGGCTCAACTTTAAATGAGAATGTGAAGACATACTTGATTTGGATTTGGACTCATCACAAGAAGTCAAAAGAGTAAGAAAAAGTCTAGGTTCTATTCTGATCCATGGGCGAAGTTCAAATTAGGTTAAAAACTTGTTATGACCAAGGAAAAAGGTGGATAATACCAAAAACCTCCTTTGTTTATAGGGCGGTTAATCCAAGATACAATATTCCCTAACCATAGGTTAGGTATGGCTAGGCAAAACGTTTACCCTGGCCGAAGGTTACTTGAGACCCTTAAAATTTTTCTTGACCTATAGATCAAAACTTAATTTTCTGCAAAATTTTTCCTTCCCAACATCAGTTTTCAACTTATTTTACTGGATTTTGGCCATATTCAAGTTAGGAACTGACTTTGGGAAGTCTAGGTCATTAAGAAGTGTCTTGTAAGGCTTAAAAGAAAAAGAAATGGAGAAATCCCCCCTTACCAAAGGTGGGACACCCTCTAACCAAAAGCTATGCATAATTGGTGATAGTTAGGTTGAAGGTTCTCAAATCTTCAAATCTCCATAGGAGTCAAAGCAAGTATTTCATAGCTTGATGATTGAGTTAGATATTTTCGTCTCCATTTCTTAAGGTGAACGACCTCAAGGCGTAAGATTACTTAGATCCTAGGCTAGAGAGCTCTTATAGGATGGGTGGTTTGTGTATTTGCTATGATCGAGAGGTGCACAAGCGCATTTTAAAAAAGGTATACCAACTTTACAATGAAATAAATCCTAAACATATAAGCAAATCAGTCCCACATTACAATCATTCACCATACCACAAGAAAGAACATAAAAGAAAGAAACAATGTTAGTTTACAAAAGGAAAAACAATAAATTAATGTTTCAAAATCAATACTCATTGTCATTAAAATTTTGATTTGAACCCTTGATATCTCTAGTGGAGTTGTCAGGTAGTAGATACACGGACTTTGAAACCTTTGGGGAGGTTTGAACTCATTTACATGGGTTTATGAGTCATCACCATTCAATTAAGGTGTGAATAAACACCATAAAAAGATTTTATAATATTCTATTTTTTTGCCTTGTAGTGACTCACATATCCAAAAGATAAGGGGGAAAAGGTTTACCTAGAAATTTAAGGTAAGGAGGTTTGGTTTAGGGACAAGGAAGGTGTTAAGCACCTTGTCCCTCTCATCCTAAAATGATTATCAATAGATGACCAAATGGTATGATTAGGAAACTCTTTTTCGATTTTGAAAGTAAAAAAACTAATAAAGAAAATTAAAAGGCAAACGAACTATAGACTAATTTTATGAAATAGAAGATTTAAACTAATAAACAAGCTAAAACAAAAATGTTACTTGTTGAAATTTTTGATGAGCTTGGGACTTTGATGAAAACCTACATGGATCTTATCATTTAAAGTCTTAAAATTTCAAAATAATTTTATGTGCTCCTTAGGGAGACTTTATTTATTGATTTGATCATTTGGTGAGGTTCATGATTTGAACCACACCATATAGCAATCAAAACTACATGCATGAAACTTTGTCCATTTTTAGACTATTTTTGTTAGCTCTAAAGGTTGAATATTGGTCCATAAGAACCTACACTCTTGCTTATAGCAATTTTAGAAGTGAATGTGTGAAAAGTGTATGCATGTGATGGACTTATCAAATGAAGATTACCTCCAAAGAGGGTTTACTTTTTTACTTCTATTACAATCAAAGAAGGAAAAACAAGAAGGACTATTATTCTAAGAAGCTTAAATTACAAGTAAATCATTTACACTATGAATTTAAATTGCATGGAAATAAAGAAAGAAAGTAAAACAACATAATCTAATGCTCTCAATGAGTTTATTAAAGACTTATTGGGGGGGGGAGGGGGAGATTACCTAAGAGAGATTTCTCTCTCTCCCCAAGCCTCTAAACTAGAAATTTAAAGAACTACATTAAGAAGTAAGCAAGTAAACTAAGTAAGAAAAGTATTTGTAAGTAAAGATGGGGGGATAGTGAGAATAAGGGGATTAAAAGGGGGAGATTGGACAGTTCAGCCCCATCTTGGTCTTCTTCTTTTCTTCATTCTTAATCTTTTTGATTTGTTCTTCCGATGATTTTTAGAAAGGCTTTAAGAGAATAGGAAGGCTTAGAGAAGCTTGGGGGAGTTTGGACAAAATTTTAAATCACCGAAATGAGCTTCTTCCTCCCAAATTTCTTGGATGGGGGTCTTATTTTTAGGATTTTGAGAGATCTTTGGGAATAAACTTGTCCTAAATTATAGGGTTCCCAATATTTTCAATGAAACCTCTAGAGAAAACGCGAATTACTTCTGCTCTCTTTGTAATTGATGGTATTTCACTCTCCTATAGGTCTCACCAATCATGAAGATTAAAAAGATAGGATTGTAAAAGATCATAATTTCTAGAGAATTCTTTAAGGAGGGTAGAAAGGTCCTAGGTCATTAGTTTTGGGTTAAATCATAGAGAACTAAGGTAGATGGTATGTAAATATGGATTGGGATTTTGAATATTAAGGTCATCTAGCCCGACTAATTCTCTAACAACGTAGGGTTAAGAATGTTTTTACTCACAATTTCTAGAGAATTCTATGAGTTGGACAAAATTGTCAAAATCCCTTGAACTTGGTCTAATTACATTGACCCTTTGAAGATTGATGATAGACTTAGAGGACATGAGGGCAATCTACTTTGGCTTACTTCTAATAAAATAAGGTTAGGGTAGTAATTACTCATGTGGGGACCAATTTGACCATGGATTTTTATTGGGAGAATAGAGAAATTACAAGAAGACCATGATGATGGGTTTATTGAAGAATTAAATGATGAGCAAAAGAGTAAAATGGAGAGATTTTCTTGGGGAAAAATTTATTAAGGAGTCACTACAACATTTTTTGATCTACAGCGGCGGATTTTTCCGCCTCTAAAAGGTAATTTTTCCACCGGTAAAAGTTATTGCGGCGATGAGCAGCGGAACCAAAGATCCGTCGTTGTTTCCTCCGTCGCTAACTATAGCAGCGGATAATGTATTCCACAGTTGCAGGTAGTACCTTTAGCGACGGATATTAAGATCCGCTGCAATAGGTCGAATTTTTAACAAATAGAATATAATACATATAGCAGCGGATATCAAGATCCGCTGCAATAGGTCAATTTTTTTAATAAATAGAATACAATACATATAGCGGCGGATATTAAGATCCGCTGCAATAGGTCAATTTTTTTTAAAAAAAATATAACACATATAGCGGCGGATATTAAAATCCGCTGCTATACGCTTTTAAAAAAAAAAAATTATTATATATCCTTCAAAAACAATATATAAAAACGGAATTTGTATCCACTGTTGTAATTTTTTTTCATATATATATATATATATATATATATATATATATATATATATATATATATATATATATATATATATACATTTAACCTGTGTCCTCCAACCTGTACAGATTGAAAACTTTAAAATAAATAATATAAGAGAGTTGCTATTGCCACACTAACTTTTATTAATCCCGCACTAATACATAAGTAAATCACTAAAGAACTGCACATGTTTATAGTTTAAACTAACATCTTTATTCAGGAGTCAAGACTATATTGACAAAAAGGAATGGTAGTTTCCATAGTAACAAGTTAATTAATTCTGCACAGAATGTTTATAAAATAATACCACAACCTGTAAATGAATATTTTACCAAACATAAACTACAATCTACCAAACATGCATCTACGAAATCGAAAAACAAATTACGCATTCACGAATATTTTCACTATAAATGCATATATGAATGTATGGCACCATAAATAAAATACAGATAATGTAATATACTATAAGCTTGCAACAGTAAGCTTATCATATTCATAATGTTCTGAGAAGTTTGTATTGACTATAACCAAACATTACAGGTGAATACTTAGATTTTAAGGTTATCTAAGCAGTCACCTAAAAACCCAAGTATATAACCTAAGTTCCATAAAAAAAGCAGTCACCTTTGACAACACAGTTTCTTTTTATAAGCAAGCATGTTTAGTGGTTAGGTTAGTCATTAGTATGTGAAGGCAGGCATTGAACCCAGATCGTGGTATCAACCCTCACATACTTAAACCAACTTTGCAAGCTGACACATTCAGCTTCGACAACACAGTGAGAAAAAATAAAGATTGACCTGAAGCCAAATATTTATATTTCGTTCAAATGTCAAACCAACATACACCACTAACAGACTCCCCTCCTTGGGAAGTTGGAAACTTAGAATGAAAAAAAAAAAACATTATATTTCAAAAGAGGGCATGCATGCATCATTTCCTCTCTCTAGTTTCTTGGGTAGAAAAAGAAATCCATCAAAACTATAAGCATGAAGAAAGAGATATCTCACCTGGTCCATCCCACCAGATTGTATTCCAATGTGGCGTTCACATTCACATGTAAGTTGGGCAATTTCTTTCTGTAAAATAAGGAACAAGTGAATTAATGGAAGTAGCAGGAAAGTAATGGGACAACAAGCAATATACAGTTGTTAACAAACTTTCAAATTACATGATGTATTTAGAATAAAATCCTACAAAATCTTTACATTATTTTCATAGTTTCCAGGAAAAAGAAAAGTAACAATAATAAATTAGTGCTCTTTTCTGACATTGGATACACGTGCAAGATCAATAATTTGAGACATTGAATCCTCTATATTAAATTAATAATTCTATTTTGTATATATTCAATCTTCTTTGGTAAGAAAATCATATAAAAACGAACTCTACAAGCTCATCTTGTGGTAGACAAACTCTCCCTCTCAAAGCAATGTAAAGAGGAGAATTTTACAGAAATTTTTTTTGAAAAAGGAAACACAAAATATAATAGGATATATAATATAGACTTACTCTTCTCCCACATCTCTGAGGATGTTAGTAAGTTGATTATCGATACCAAAATAGATCGCAGCTTCATAAATTGTGGATGGAAGTTGGAGATTCAGGTGCAATTCCCATAACAGGAACGCTCATTAGGCCAACCGTTCCAGCCACACAATTGCAATAGAGATAAAGCTCTTGAAAATTCTGGTACCAACATTTCCTTGTATCCATTCGCAATCCTTCGATCATGTCGTTGAAGGGCTACAACACTCAAAATTTTAACTTCTTGTTCAGTTTAGAGTAATCTTTGTACAATGAAAAAAGATATTAAATTAATTTTATTAGCACATTGATATCTATGGGGAATTGTTAGACAATAGCAGTTAATGTAGCATCGAACATATCGTAAGGGCGTTCATTGAAGATATCTAGAAGTCTCTCCTCCCATCTATCAAGAACTACGGTGCTCATATGGATGGCGTTGAGGCCGCCAACCAGCTCATCTGTCATTCTACACCACACTATTTAAAATCATTATTTGCAACATCTATATATATACCAATTCAATCCTATTTGCTAATCATCAAATACATCTATAACAATTTGCCATAAATAGCCCCCTCGGTTATTAATAAAGTTCCTGAAATATGGTCAATTAATAGCTAAATCATACATAAATCCTATAGTTAATCATGTGATTGTGAGAATATGTGCTTGGTGAGAAAGAAATTAAGGGTGAGTGAGAGAACCAAAGTAAAAGGTCTTAGCATATTCAGCGTGCAAAGGCATCGACAACGTTCGTAAGCTTCTTCTAAGAATGTAGGATAAAATTCAGGTCTTCTGCAAGCATTCGCCATGGCTAAGTTTCTGGTCTGTGATTGCTTATCTATGATTTCATCTTATTTATCCAACAGATATAGAACATTTGATAAATATAGATTCGATAGACAATAACCATTGTTGTTTATATGTAGAAAATGCTGAAACAAAGGCACAAGTAATGTAATAGATGTATGACGTATGAGCACATTATAAAGTAACTGAACCCCAAGATTCAAAGATGAAACCTATTGTAACAAGTAATTTCATTTTATTGCTAAAGCTATTGTAACCATAACATAAGTCGGAGCTGTAAATGCCCAATACCATAAATGGGAAATATCAATCCTACAGTTTAGTCAAGCACAAGGATTGACAAAATAATCCCAGCAAAGGTAACTCTTGGGCCAAAAATCGACTATTGGCATGAATATAATTAATTGATTATGTTACTAGGATTGAAGATCCAAGAAGTTGTTAATAGGATAAAGTACAAAGATATCTCTCCCCATATAACCACTATATACTCTTAAATTCTTCTTTTATGTATCATAGCAGACACTCTTTGAGTGAGGAAGGAATTATGTTTATCAAGAACTATCAGAATAGTGCAAAATTTATCAGTAATTCCCAAAAGAAACAGAGCTATCAGAACTATAACATGAGATATTTCAGCCAATAGATGGCAGTAAGTCATTGCATTTAATATATTAAATGCAATTGGAAACATAGACCGTCTTAGTGCCACCTCACCCAAAATTTATATATATACATATATTGAACTATAGTTACTCCAAATTCGAAAAAGCTACCCAAAATTTTGGAACAAAGAGACCACCATATCGATGCAGTGAATTCGAACAAGCATAAGGTCCTACACTGAATTTCTGTTACAATTGATATAGGATTAGTCTAGGAGATCTTCAATGGTTCTACTTGTATTGAATTATTTGACTATTTTAAGCAATGCAAATGGTTTATAGTCTAGTAATACGTCTTTCAATGAGAATTTGGTATTCCAACTACAACACCATGGATTTCTCTACCTGAGGGCCCAAATTTCTGGCTGCAAGTCCTTATCATCGAAATATGGATTTTCACTTGGGATCGAATAGTTTCCCCATAGACCAAGGTCATCTATTTCACTGGCACCTGAATATATGCATGACAAGGATGGAACACAAAAAAGGATAAGTTAAGTAAGTAATAAGCATACAATTCCAACTTACTACAAGGAATGAAATTAATGAAATAAAAGATGGACTTTCCAATGGTTCATTGACAGCACTTTCATTCCTTCCCTTCAAATTGATCTATTAAAGTTCCATTTTTAGTGACGTTTCTTCAAGCACCTATAATAAAATATCCAATGCAATGTTCAAGGAATGAGAATACTAATGATAAGTTTTAATATAGTGCTCTGCAGACTTAACCCATCTTTGATTTCATCATCATTGAAGCCTAATAGATTTGGGATCAGCTAAACAAATCCTATTCCTCCATTCAATTATGTCCAGAGCATTGCCTTCTGTAACATAACAAAATGCTAATTAACACAAATATTTAAATTATTGGAAAGAATCCGGTATCAGGTATTTTACAAACTTGTGCTGCGAATTAGTTGAATAGGTGCATCTGTAGTAGCCAACAGTATTCAAGCATTCAGACAAAAAGAGTTATATTTGCCATGACATATTGTGGGTGAAATTAATGTCCTTCAATGATGTTCATAGGTTATAAAGCCAAATGGTAAGTTTACATCTTTTCATAGAAGGAATTTTAACATGTGCAACAAAATCTTACCATGAAGGAGGCCTTGCCTTAAGGTATGTTGAATATGACTGAGGAGCATCAATACATCCTTTGCTTTAGGATAAGTTTCATAATCCAGTGCACGATCAGGAGAAACTCCATTTTCACATATCCTAGGATGGCCTAAATTTTAGAAAGCCAACATAGTATATCTTAGAGAGGGTAATAGAACTCCAAGCAAGCATTTTAACTACACCTAACAACACTTATTACCCAAGTCGAATTTAGAATTTATTTGAATTTTGTGACTTTTTATACGATGTGATAGTATTGTTTTTCCTCAAATGAGGGGATAAAACAAGAACATAGTAGGTGGTGAGGAGGCACAATTGGCTAATTAAGCTTAGGGATCTACACCTCATAAAGCATCACATGGGTTTTCTCATTTAGTGTTCTTATCCATCCATCAATTGATGTTGCATCAGAACCACTTATGCATTTGAATTCATTATTCAAATAAACATTAGAGCTTCATAACAGATAGCTTACCTTATAACAACAAAAAATCGGTACATGTGATGGTGTTGGGTGTACAAACAAAATGACCATGAAGATGATATGAGCACGGGCCTACATCTAAGATTCCGAAAACAAATATGGTAACAGAACAATAAATGCTTGTATTGTTCTAACATGGCATGATGAATTTGTATATTAGCACAAGTTATTATGTTAAAAACAACTAAAGGGCTGTAAAAACATCAATGCCCCACCCACTAAATGTTATCAGAAATTCTATTCTCTTCATCTTCATTTGATTTTGATAGTCGGGATACTTTTTTGCTCATAATTATTACAAAGAAAAGTAGTTGATACAGGTTCAATCATTGTTAGTGTTTTATGACCAACCATCCATAGTCTTACACTTCCATTCAACCATTTCTCATGTCGGAGACAAAGATACATTTCTACACTGCAAATCATCGAGAACATGATGCTTATATGAACGGAACATTTAGATCATCATTGTCGTCAAATTGTTAACCCGCAAAATTTAGTGTAATGTAGATCAGAACCCAATTTCAAGAAGGTGATATAAATAAAAGGAAACATAAAATGATTTATGTTGTTTGGCAGCACCCAAATCCATAGATGAGATGAGAGTGATTTACCATGTTTGACAAAGAAATTACAGCCTTTTGCATGTAAAGCTATAACATGCAAGAGACAAGTCTTTGCCACACTTCCAACGATGGAAACATAAATTCTAGTATTAATTATTCACGACTTTAAGTGCTTATTATGCACTCTATAATAAGGGGTAAGATCATAAAATCCTAGACTACACTTAACAATGCATCCTATTGTAAATGTGCAGAAAAATACAAATATCCATCAATATTTTTTACTATGAACCTACACCACAATAGCTAAATTTCTGATATTCAATCAATATGTTGCATTAATAGTAGTATAAGCATTGATCTCTCTGAAATTTCAAAAATGTCGAGATAAATACTAACCACAATCTCTCGTCCGGTACCAGTTCCAGGCTCTGCATAAAATCAGAAATGTTTATACTTTGGTCCCTTGAGAACTTTTTAGTTAGTTTAAATTAGCACCCGATCGGATTTTTTTTTATATGGTTCACTGTTCCTTTCGCTCTAGGATAACCTTAGCAATGCGTAGAAATGGAAGCAAATTAAAGATAATCTTTAAAGTATAGTTGATAGGAATTAACACACCATAGGTTACATCATGGAAAATGAATTTGAGGTATACAATCAAGAAAGCAACTATCTTGGGTCATAGGTAGTGAGTAATCTATATTTTACCACAGAGGAAAGTCTAAATGCCTCAAAGAAGGCTACTATCACTAACTATTTTATGTTTTTTGGGTAACTCAAGGTGTCCCCACCCCTTACGAAGCGGGACTATTCCTTGAGGATGCACATTGACCGCCAACAGACCCCTCACATCAATTTCATTCAGGGAGTGGTATTGAACTCACATCCTTGGACAAGAAGTCCAAAGCCTTGTGCCAACTCCACCGTCCCCTGGTGGGTCGCTACTATCACTATAGTTCTCAAACAAATAAAAAATGATGCACACATCATGTATGCATATGCGACAGTAAGGGAATACATAAAAGTAAATCAATATTTATGTGATATATTAAGTTTTAAATGTACCAATTCTTCAGCAAATATGGTTGCGAATGCATCAGCAATTTGACCCGAAAGCATAACAGTTGCTGCATCCCTATAGAATAACACAGGGATTTCAAAATACAAATCTCACTTACCTTCATCAAATAATTGATAATTTTTTTTCTTTTTGTACGAAACGTTAATGGGCTTGTGTTCTATGTAAACTCTTAACAGGAAAATAATAAAAAAAGCAGAGGCATGAATGTCAATATGTGCAATGGCTAATGAGCACAGTACCTTGGGGACCCAAAACAGGAGCTTTGCATTCAAGATAGAGATCTTGGTATCGAAGCCACACAATGGGAGCAGCATAAAGTGTCAAAGTCATGCTGAAGAGAACGATCATGAAATGATATACCATCTCAAAATCAAGTAGTCAAGATACGGGACCATGAGCTTTTGTTTGCAAAAAACTACTCATTATTGCAAAAGACTCTCAAATAATAACTTAACCAAAGATCGATAGCTGGAAAAGGAAATTCAATTCATAGGTAAAAAGAAGTCCACTCAATCTAGTTAGAAAAAAAAAAAATTAAAAAAATCCAAATGAAAATTCCTAAAACATTATAAATCCTAAGATCACCTATCGGGTGAGGCTGATAATCACCCATCAAAAACTACTCATATTGCATTGCAAAAGACTCAAACCTAAAAGCAATTTAACCACCTTATAATTCAAATCAAACTAATAATTATTAATTTCCTAATTCCAACTTTTCTTCTATAACTAAAATGGGTCCTAAGACATTGAGATCTTTCTAAAACTAATAATTCCACCTTATAACTACAGCTTATATATTTGATCATAATTTGCTCCATCCAAGTCCAAATTGTGTAATTAGTCACGTTGAAAAGCTAATTGAATAAACTTTCCAATATGCCAAAAGATAAGCATTTAAAAACCTATTGAACAAAAAAAACAATGGATGTAAATAAAGTGGTGAGATCATAATTTCAGACAACTCAACCTATGGCCAATCAACCTTGAGTTTGACCCAAAGGTGGAAAGGTGAAACCCAACATTAGGCACTTATTACGTACCATTGAAACATAGATATCCTCCCCAATTGGACTTCCAACTCATTGAAACATAGATATTTGAATGATGATTAGGATTGACCAATTAATGAAAATTTCAACAAAAAATAAAAAACAAATAAGGCACTCCCATTCTTAGCACATCTCTATTTTTTTCTTTTCTTTGCTAAGTAGACAAGGGATTTTATGATATAGATAGATATAAGTGTGTGGGCGTGGGTGTGGGGGGGGGTGTTGTTGGGACAAATTCAAGACAAGAAAGCAAACATCAGACAAAAACATATTCAACAAATGTGGAGACAGCAAATTAAAGCCACGACAAAAGAAGGTCAAAAGGTGAAGTAAAAGTAAAAGAGAAGAACTTACAGCCTCTTCAGCTTGAAGTTTCTCTGCCCATCCATTCAAAGTATATGGATCATTCACAACTATACAAATTCCGGAATCGATACCTTTGGCTTTGAATTTATCAATATTGTTCTTGTAACTCGGTACATGTTGTGCTGAACAAACACTAGAGTATGCACCTTGTAAAATGACAAATGCAAGCATACATAAATAAAATTACACAAAGAAAGAAAATAATCATCAACAACTTTGCTTAATGGGTCAACAAAAAATAAGGCCTTTTTCTTCATGAA
Source organism: Akebia trifoliata (assembly GCF_017979445.1). NCBI lineage: Eukaryota > Viridiplantae > Streptophyta > Magnoliopsida > Ranunculales > Lardizabalaceae > Akebia > Akebia trifoliata. The sequence continues at coordinate 11,962,923 of NC_141380.1, read as the reverse complement.
TAATAATAATAAATAAATAAATAAAGACCTTATGAAAACATTGAAATTTTGAGAAAGAAAACAACCAACCGAATTACATCCAATTAAAAAACAAAGACAAAACATTAATGACTCCTTAAATTCTCAATTATAACATTAGTTGATATTGACATAAATCAACAGATACCCATCAACAATAGCTAATAAAATCAAATTTACAAAATCAAATCTAATAGATAATAATACCAAAATATTTTCCAGTCCTATGAAACCATAGATGAAAACAAAGCATTAAAATGGAAAGTAGATTGATTTTCATCTCTGCTCGTGGGATGTGCAGAATAAATTCTTTTCACACCCCTAAAATGGTGTGTTCCAAATCTGGATGGTAGGAAGATGGCTCATAATAATTCTACAACAATAACAACAAAACCTTATCCCAAAGATATAAACGAATCATGTTCTTCCATGTAAAGAAAATTTAAAAATAAAAACAAGTTCATATACACATAATGAAGAAGGGGTTACAAAAAAACAAAAAAAAAAAGGATACCTTCAACAAAATTCCCCTCCTTTTGAGTCCAAAAAGGATCCCCTTGGATGGATTGTAAGGTTTCCGGTGTTATGAGACGATGCACATATAAAACCAAATGATCACCCATTCCCTCAACAAAATTCCCCTCCTTTGAGTCCAAAAATTTCTCTTTTTGACCTCTAATTACTAATAAGCAGATAGAGAAGATGAATGCTTTAAAACCCCTATTATAAAAAACTCAAATTCTTCGTTCCAGCAGCTCTGTTAAACCAGAAATTAAAATCAACAAACAGCAACAACAAAAAGCCTAAGAAAATACTTCAAATCCATTATAAAACTTCCAATACATCTAATTTGATTCTTTCAAATCCTAAAAGACCCAAAATTTTAACAAAAAAATTGATTTTTTTCTCCTTTCAAAACAAGAAAAGCTCTACAACTATACAAAGATTTAAAAAAAAATGTAAAAAAACCATAACACAACTCAATCATGAATATCAAACCCAATAAATCCACTATTTTGCTGAAAATCAGAGCTAATCAAATGAATCCTTCTAGAGAAATAATCACAGAAAGAGATTCAAAGGAAAAAAAATTGAAAATTGCATCAAATCATCTAATGTACCTTAAACGCTCTTCTTCGATCGTGTGGTTGGTCTTCATTTTGAGCTTCAAAGAAAGAACTCAGCGATGCTTTGAAGCCCGTCAAATATGAAGAGTTCAATATATACTGAAACATGAGAGAGAGAGAGAGAGAGAGAGAGAGAGAGAGAGCTCTACCTTACAATCCAGCTTGTCGAAGAAATCTCACATCCACTCACAGATGAGAGAAAACGTGAGAGAATGACAGAGAAGTAGGAATGAGGGGGAAAACGAGGGAGGGAAAAGGATTTTCGCGGCTCTCTTTCACGAGTCAAATTTTGGTCCGTAGGGTAGTACATTTAGTGGCGGATTTTATTTTTTGCTGCCATTTCTACATAAATTTTTCGCTGCCATTTCTAAATAAATTGAGTTATGTATGACTCCCTATAACGGCGGAAAACATTATCCGCTGCAAAACATATGCCATATAGCACCTGCAATAGACATCCGCGGCTATAAACTGACGTTATATATTAAAAAATATATATAATTTTTTTTAGTGAGGGATACATTACTCCGCTACTATATTAAATTTTTAAAAAAAATTTGATAAAGACAATTAATTAAATCGAAGTTTTTATATAAAATTTTTTGATCTTTTTTAGTAACGGATATATTAATCCGCTGCTATATTCAATTAAATAAAAATTAATAAAGAAAATTCAATAAACCGAAAAAAAAAAATTTTGATTTTTTTTTGTGACGGATACATTAATCTGCTACTATATTCAATTTAAAAAAAATTTATAAAAAGAACTCTCTAAACAAAAATTTTTTCATTAAAAAAAAATAATTTTTTAGTGGCGGATATAGTTTTCCGCTGCTATATGTATTGGATAAGCTAGGGTGAACTTTGGTGCGTATGCATAGGTCCCTATAGTGGCGGATACAATTATCCGTTGCAAAAAAATGCACTTGTAGAGACGGATAAAATTTTCCGCTGCAACAAATATACCTATAAAGGCGGATAAAATTATCCGCTGTTATAAATCGCCGCTGTAGATAAAAAATGTTGTAGTGAGTGGGTTAAAGGGTATTTATCCCTAATTAAATTCAAATACATATGGGTTTGTAATAGAATTGACCTTGAGTGAACCAAGGTATGAACAAAATTTATGGTTGGTTGTCAGTCACCCTTGAACCAAACAAAAATTGCAGTTGGCCGTGGGTTACCCTTGACCAAGAAAAGAATTAAGCCTAGCCAAGGTTGAGGTACGACCAAGCTTAAATTTATGCTTAGCCAAAGGTTAGGTACGATTATACTTAAATAATTTTTTTTTTTTAAATGGCTTCCACTCCTTATGATTGCTTGAAAATAGGATTTTTGAACCCTCTAGAAAATTGCCTTGGATCAAGTTATTTTTTGGAAGGTTTTTGGTGCTTTCGGGCTCGGCATAAGCAAAAATGGGGTATCTATAGGTTTCATTATGCGTAACATGTTATTTTTTTCGGTTAACAATTTATTAGAATTATAAAAAGGTAATCATGTCAAAATGATCATTATGTTTTAAAATTCTGTTTGTAACCAGAAGCTTTTAAAAATGATAAACAAACAACTTTTTCAAATTAAGATTTCAGATTCTAGATTTCAGAAAAATAGAAACTAAACTTCAGATTTCATAAGTGTTACCAAACATACCCTAAGTATAAACAACCTTCTCACAACCGACGAGAATGAACTACAAATAATAAACATTCAACAATAGTATAAGGTTCAAAATAAGAAATAATTGGGTTTTTCCCATTGTTAATTAAAATTTAACATCCATAATTAACCAACATTGTTGTCTACTGCATTGGGGCTAATTTTGCCCTAGTCAATAAAAAAATAAAAATAGGAATAAAGCTCCTATTAACTATGAAAAGAAGAGAAAACATATAGCTATTTTTTCCCAACTCTACACTGCTATAGTTGGCTTGGTCTCTAAACCAAACCCAAACGGGAATAGTGGGTCATAATGTGAGTCCCCAACATTCAATGGGAGCTGATCAACAGTCTTAAACCAAGTGCGTGAAAGCTTTCCAGTGAAACCATAGTCCCCGTATAGAACGTCGGCCACACCTTGGCCTTCACTGCCTGGGAGCCATGCAGCCACTAGAGCATCTATCTGTGATACGTAGGGTTCAATCACAACAGGTCGGCCAGAGATGACAACGACAACGCATGTGACAGACCCACAAACATTCGTGATTGTACTAGGCCCAGGTTCAGAGATAGTGAGATTCATGCTGTCACCTGCAGTCTCTGCATAAGGATGCTCACCCACAACGACAATTGCATAGGAGAAATTGTTTGTCTTCATAAAGTCTGCATCGGGATTCTCACTGTAGACAATTTCCGTGCTGGGGTCAACTGTCTTTGTGATAGCGCTAAGGATTGTAGTTCCTGTTCATCATTTAAAAGAGATTTCATGTCAATCAAATATGCCCTTTTTGTATAGGAAATGTTGGTGGAGAATGTTTGGTGTCTTACTAATAGGTAACATACCGTATGTGAGGTTATTTCCAGCGACGCCTTGCCATTCAATTGTCCAACCACCACATTGATATCCCAAATTGTTGGCATGGCTTCCAGCAATGAGTATCTTGGGCGCATTCTTGGGGAGCGGCAACAAGGGCTTGTCTGAAGATTCCCCATTCTTCAAAAGCACCAGTGATTTCCTCACAGCTTCCCTCGCCAAGTCTCTATGCGCCTGTTCAAGAAACAGGATGTACCTTCATTAGGGGTTGCTCTTCATAAACCATGAACACCATAAAAGATACACATTTATGGAGAGAAAAACCGATAAAACCACTAACCTGGCTTCCAATCTGGTCGACTAGGCTGTTGTCAGCCATGGGGTTCTCAAAGAGACCCATGCTGAACTTGACACGTAAAATTCTCTTCACAGCATCATCAATCCGGTTCATGGGAATGATGTTGTTCTTGACACTATTGGTTACATTATCCATAAATTCGGTAAGGTTGTAGGGAATCATGACCATGTCAATGCCGGCATTAATCCCAGTTTCGAGAGAGTGAGAGTAGTTAGCATGAGGTGGTGAGGTAATCCTGTCAATGCCCTGCCAATCCGAGATTACAAAACCCTGATAATTCAAGCAAAACTTGCAACAGTTAGCCATATTTTCTTTTAGTTGGAGCAATTAATAAAAGAGAATTCCGTATCTGAATGCAACTACTAAATAGCCTATACCCTGAAGCGAAGGGTGTCCTTGAGGAATCCGGTGACAAGATCACGGTTGGCATGCATCTTCTTCCCATTCCAGCTTGAATAGGAGACCATGACAGTTGAGACACCCTTGATGATTGAATTGTAGTAGGCAGGCATGTGGATACTGAACAAACCATGATTGTCAATCACAGTGTTGTTCTCATTGATGCCCTTTGTTGTGCCACCATCACCCACGAAGTGCTTTGCACAAGCCGCAACCTTTTTTCTAGACAGAATTAAGAAGATAATTGTTATGGATGAAACAAAAGTCGACTTTATCATGGAGGATTTACAGAAACAGAAACATATGTGATTAAAACTCTTACCTTCCACCAACATAAGGGACTCCCTTTTGGGAACCAGGTGGGATGTCTCCCTGTAATCCAGGTATGAGCTCTGTCATTTCTTGGACAATCTTGTGATCCTCACTATAGCTCTCGTAACACCGACCCCATCTTGGATCTCTGCAAACCTATATAGGCTCAAGAAAAATGAAAACTCAGAAAAGCAAAACGACTCAAAAGTCTAAAGTTCACCTCAACTAGAACTCATTCAAATACATCAAAAATAAAAGAATTAAAGCAATGTTTTTGGTTGGATTAGGCTATTTACCGCAATACATGGTGCAAAAGCATATGGGATGCCTGTAGCTCTAACTTCAAGAGCAGTTGCAGCACCAATTCTCTTGACAAGTTTTGGATCCCTACATGATGCCAAGTTTATATTAGTAAGTCATACTTTAGAGCATATCAAAGAAATCAAGGATAGATAAAAGAACAAAACTTTTTTTTTTTTCTTTCAAATTGCTACTATTCATCAAAGCTTTGGTTTCTTAGCTACTATTAAGGGGGAACAGAAGAAGCTGTCACAGCCCATACAATACAAATTTCACTCAGATATTTTATGATAGCTTTGTTTGAGTCAAGCACATATAATCCTAATTTTTTGTAGGTATCTTGGAGGTTTAATTAAAACAAGACTTGTATACTTAATATCTGTTTGAGAAATTGTGGTGTGTTTATGGTGTTTGTTGTCAAAATTATTGTAAAATTAAGTGTCATTGTTACATGGATACCCAAAACACCCACACAAAGAATAGGTGAACATTGAAAGCCATTGGCTAATAAGATACAGTAATTACTGCTATAGTTGATGAAATCTAGATGATAAATTGTTATATAAGAAGAATTTTCATGTAATGGGGTATTAGATACTTGCCTTGTGCATCCAAGTCCAATATTATGGGGGAATATTGTTGCCTTGTACACATTGTTATGTCCATGTACCGCGTCAATTCCATAGATCATTGGAATCCCAAGACGGCTAGATAGAGAACCATTCTGAAATTCATTCACCATCTTAACCCAATCCTTTGCTGTGGCCTGAGGACGTGGAACACTCCCTCCACCACTCAATAAACTTCCTGAAAAATTCCAAAAATCCAAGATACATCTTCAGTCCATTCTGCTTTTTTTTTTCTTGTTATAATTTTAGCTTTGTATAAAACAATCTTACCTATGGAGTAAGTTTTCATAATCTCGGGCGTTGCAACCAATCGTTCAAGCTGCGCCATCTGACCGATCTTCTCCTCTAGATTCATTCGATCCATAAGGTCCTTGATTCTATTGTTGATTGGCAATTTTGGGTCTTTGTAAGCGAAGTACTTTGCTTCTGCAATGGTTGCCCAGCTACATAAGAAGAGAAATCCCACAAGTGGGATCATATTTCCTCTGTCCATCTCCTGTTGTTTGATGTTTCTGAAATCCTGAGAAAGAGCAGAAGCTACAGAATCAAAAGATGGGTTAAAGGATTACAAATGAAATCTAAAATAAAAACGTTTGAATAACTAGAAGAGAAATAGAAGCTCAAAAAGCTTGAGAAGAATCAAGAAAAGAATCACAGGTTACTCAATCCATTTAATCTAAACTAAGAATATTGAAAACTTAAACATAAAGATCAAATATTACATCGACAAAGATTAAAAAGAACCACAAAACAGAACCAAAATTTGAAATTTTAAAGGAATATTTACAAAAACATGATGACCTTTTGACAAATTTACAATTCCGGCTCAGCATTCATTTTAATTACTATAACGTGAACGATAACGAATTTGGAGATTTTAAAGTGACTATTTCACAGGTTCAGTTTTCACTATAAAACCTCCAAATTCGTTACCATTCACATTTTGGTAATTAAAATGGAAAGTGAGCCGGAATCCTAAATTCGTCAAATTCAGCTACTGAAATGGTAATTCACTTAATTTTAAAATCTAGAAAGCAATATAGATTGATCAATCTATTTAAGCTAAGAACACTGAAAACTAGAAGATTAATCTCCCTCCCTATAACCATAAAAATCCGGGAACAAAAAACAAAGATTTTCTTGGATAAAGACCACAAAACAGCACCAAAATTTTCAGTTTAAAAAAGGTGAAGATTAATATCTATAACCATAAGAATGCAGAGAACAAAAAAAAATTTCGAATCTTTCACACACGAAGATTAAAAAAACTCTAAACAGCACCAGACTTATTTACAATTTTAAAAGCTAAAAAGCACAGATTGATCACTGATCAGTCCATTTCCATTTAAGCTAAGAACACTGAAAACTTAAAGATTAATCTTTGTAACAAAAAAGTTCAGAAAGAAAAACAACATCTTTCATGTATAAAAATCAATGTAGAACTCAAAATTTCATTCTTTTAATAACAGAAATCAAAGAAAATCATTTGACATTGATCATGAAAACTAATATAAGATCGAAAAACTCATCTAAAGATTGAAAATTTTCAAAAAGAAAGAGAGAACTTACAAACACTATGAAGTTCTTCGAATAATTGAGAGAGAGAGAGAGAGAGAGATTTGTTGAGTAAGAATTGTAGGGATATGGGTTGTATTTATAGATTTCAGGTAATTTTTCAAACAACATTTGAACAAATCATGGAATGGTATTTTGACTAACGGTTGAAATTATCAATTTGTGTCTGATTAAGAAAGAAATATATATATCTATTTTCGAGTATAGACTATAGAGATGTTCGCTGGTTAGAAAACAAAATTGGCGCTTTTAAAGGAGTCTTTATCTAAAATTCTAAATTTTGAGAACCAAACTCCAACAGGTCTATAAAACTCTATATTTAGAGATGAAGATGTCTGAACCTAACTCTAACCGATCTCTATTTTAGACAAACCACCTCTAAATCCAAATCACTGTCCGCGTCTCCAATTCAAAATGGGTATCTTTTCTAAATTTAGAGATGATGCTTACTTTCAAACGGATCTAAACTCCAACCGCCCCCATCGCTAAAATACTACTCATTCTCTTAAAATAAATAAATAAATAATAACAACTAAGAAAATTGTTATTTGCACCCCAAATTCCTTACTACACCCCAATTAAAATAAATAAGCTGTTATTGGCACCCCAACTTTACTTGTTACACCCCAATTTCATAAATTATTTAAGAGTCGTGAAAAACGATCTATGATTTTGCGCTCTTACCACATCAATAGAGTACAAACCGAGTGAAAAAAATTGAATTTGTAAATCATCAACCATTAGTTAAGTCACCTCAATTAATTAAAACACACTATTCAAGCATTTCAAAAGTTTGGCTCACATTATAATCTCAACATTAAAACTCGTTCAAACATTTCCATAGTTGTTTATGATTATGATTAGGCTCATATAGAATCCTAAACCCAAAAAGTAGAATATCAAGAAAACAAAAAAAAAGACAGAACTTTTATTGGTACCCTAACTTTTATTTATTCTCAATCATTTGTTAAATTTTAAAGTTAATTTTCTTGAGGTCCTATTTTATTTTCTTATTTTATGTTGAGGGTTGCAGTGAAAGTATTTATGTGATTTTGTATGGGCCCTACTGAAAGCGCCTTCTATTCGCAGGGCGTGCGGATCCGCTTTTAATTTTGAGGTTTGGGAGTTGCCACCTAGTTATTATGGTCTAAGAATCGAGCATTGACTCAAAATGGATAAAAACAACTAATCTACAAAAAGAAACTAAGTATAGGGATCACGTTACGAGGTTGGAAGGTGTTAGGCACCAACCTCACCTGACAAACGCCGGTCTCTACTATTTTCCAAAAAAAAATTACATTACTAAAAAACTTAAAACAAATAAATAAAATAAATATAAAAAAAAAATGTGCTTAGATGTTTGCGAAGATTTGTTCCCTCAAATCTGGTGGAAAGATTCCTCGTATGAGATTCCTTGCCTCATTTCCATCATTGAATCCGCTTCTGATCTCTAAGATAAAGTATTTGCTTCTTAGATCTGAGAGTATGTTTGATTGCACATGGAAAATAGGGTGGAAAATCAATTTTCATGGAAAATGACATTTTTCAAGTGTTTGATTGCACATGGAAATGAAAATTCATTTTCCACCCCATTCAAAAAGTCCACTAAATCATGGATTTCACTTTTCCACCCATATGGGTGGGAAAATGAAATCCACCTATATTTTCCATCCTCAATTCTTGCTTACCACCACTAGCACCATTCACTAACCTCGTCGTCGTCGTCATCGCCGTCGTCACCATCGTTATCGCCGTCGTCTTCAATTCCGTCTCCGACCACTTTCTCTTTCTCTTCTTTTTCTCCTTCTTCTCCATCCCTCACCTCCTCCGCCACCGCCACCACCACCACCACATTCTCCCTCCATCTTCCTTACTTACCTCCGTCACCGCCATCGTCGTCGTCTTCACCACCATCGTCGTCGTCGCCGTCGCCGCCGCCACTTTCGTCGCCACATCCTCCCCCCTCCCTCTTCCTTGTCATCTTCTTCTTCCTCTCCCCTTCCTCTCATCTTCTTCTTCCTTCTCCTCTTCTTTTTTCTCATATTTTTTCATGATTTTATCCAAGTGGAATCAAACAATGGAATTTTATTTTCCAACCCTACCTATTTTTCACAACTAATTTTTCATGGATTTCAAATTCTATGGAAAGTGACTTTCCATGCAATCAAACATACCCTGAGTGTTTTCTAATTTTTTGATAGATTTCTAGGTGTTTTTTAAGAGTCTTTGGGTATTTTTTGAGCAAAAGTTAGGGTTTGGATGACAGTTAAAGGGTTAGGGCTTCAAAATCAGGGTTTTGGGAAGGTTAAGGAGGCTTTTTGACCTGTTTTTTCTATGATTTTTTTTACCTGCGAAATTGGGTTGTGGAGGCTCTCTATTTATAGAGTTTTTTTTTTTTGGGTAGAGTTAGTGTTTGATTAGGTTTCTTTTAAGGTTTTAATTAGGATTTTGATTTTAGTCTTATGAGATTGACTTAGTCTTTTTAGATTAGGGTTTTGACTTTAGTCTTATGAGATTGACTTAGTATTTTTAGATTAGGGTTTTGACTTAAGTCTTATAAGATTGACTTGATCTTTTTAGATTAGGGTTTTGACTTACGTCTTATGAGATTGACTTAGTTTCTTTAGACTAAGGTTTTAATTAGAGTTTGACTTAAGTCTTATAAGATTGACTTGGTTTACATTTTTAAATTAATTTTATTAAGCTTTTACTTTACGTTAATTAATATTTTATTTATTAATTTAGAAATTAAAAATTTTAAAAATTGAAAAATTATCGTTTTGCCCCCCAAGAGAATTTTTGTGTTTCAAGTCGATTTTTGATGTTCCGAAATGTTTTAGAATCGATTTTTTGTAAGGAATTCAATAAGATTATTGATTTGTATCATTTAGAAAAAATTTTGTCGTGAAATGATTATCAACCCTTATGAGGGGTATTTTCATAATTTTATCGAATTTTGTGAAAATTGACGAAATGATTTATTTGATTTCAATTTGTTGTTTTATGTATTTGAAAGGATTTTCCTAAGCGTACTGTGGGCTTTAGGGATGTTTTGATGTTAGGGGTATTTTAGTTATTTGGTCATTTTTAGTGATTTTTATCATAAAACTTCTTTTTGTCTGCAAGATAATGATTTCTATGTTTTTGGGGTTATATTTCCCTAACGTAGTGTGGTTTCTATAGTTTTGTTAGTTTGAGATACCTCATCTGAATTTTTGAAAACATATTTAGTAACAAATAAAGCATTGGAATAATCATCCATCATTAGGAATTGTCGCGATCGGATTGATGAGTTGATTAATCAAGCAAATGCAAAAATGAGTACAGATGCCCCTCTTTGCCAGAGGGTTGAAGCGAACTAAATAGCAAATCTATTTTGGTAGATAGTGCGATATCTGAATGCCAAAGCTAATGATAGTTCATTTTGCAGCCTGATTTAGCAATTCGTCGAGGCATTCGGATCCTTGAGGGTAAATCTATCCTCGAACTAAAAGTTGTTTAGTCCTCGAGCTTGAACTCTCACTAACATTGTCAGATCCTTAAATTTTAGAAAATTCTCCGTGACTAATGCAAAAGTGCACATGTGTGCAATAGTGTGATAATTACTGAGTATTCTATCGGATCATTAGGAATAAACTCTCTTCAATTAAAAAAGCATGTCAAGTCCTAGAGATCTAGTCTTACTGACAATGATGATTCAAATTGAAATGCAAATACACAGTAAAGACAATCACACAATATTGAATTATGGTAAGTTTGAATAACGAGATAGGTAATGTAGAAACTTCATTAAATCCTATAGAAATTCTTTTTCAAAGTCTGAAAAAATTTAAATCTCGTTTATTGAACTCTAGTTAAGGTTTACAGGAACTTAAACAATCATGTCAATTTATTCTATGATTCAAAAAGTTGGAGTCTTGTTTCTCAGACTTGAACTTAGGTTTGTAGGCACTTTAAGAAACCTACTCATTCTATGATTCAAAAAGTTAGAGACTCGCTTCTCGGACTCGAACTTAGGTTTGTAAGCACTTCAAAAAGCCTACTCATTTTATGATTCAAAAAGTTGGAATCTTGTTTCTCGTACTCGAACTTAGGTTTGTAGGTCTAGACACCCCATTTTTGCACTCGCCTGATTAATCAACTCGTCAACCCGATCGCAATGGTTCCCAATGATGGATGTCTATTCCAATGCTTTATTTTATTATCAGATATGTTTCAAAAATCCGGATAAGGTATCTCGAACTAACAAAACTTAGAAACCACGTTACGCTAGGAAAATACGACCCCAGAAACATAGAAATTATCATTTTGCAGACAAAAAGAAGCTTCACAATAAAAATCACTAAAAATGACCAAATTACCAAAATACACCTAACATCAAAACAACCCTAGAGCCTATGTTACGATTAGGAAAACTCATTCAAACACATAAAATAACAAATCGAAACCAAATAAATCACTTCGTCAATTTTCATAGAATTTGATAAAATTATGAAAATGCCCCTCATAAAGTTCACGACCATTTCATACAAAAAACTTCATAAATGACAAAAACCAATATTTTCATCGAATTCCTTATGAAAAACTGATTCCAAAACATCCTGAAACGTTGAAAAATGAGTTAAAACTTAAAAAATCCTTTCTAAGGGCAAAACGATAATTTTACACTTTTAATAATTAAAAATTTTAAAATTAATAAATAAACCATTAAATAATGTCCAATGAAATATTAATAAAATTAATTTAAAAATTTTAACCAAAAAATCGATCAATCAGGCTTTCAGGCAAAATTATTGATGGTTGCCAGGATATTTATTCAAGGACCCCTTCATCTAGGGGTCCAAAGAATTAAAGATATAATAAAAGGGATTTCCAAAAAATTAAAGTCAATCAAGTAAGATTAAATTCAACCTTAAAGTCAATCAAGTAAGACTAAAGTCAAGATATTAAAAGCCAACCAAGAAAGACTAAAGTCAAAGTATTAAAGTCAATCTCATAAGACTAAAGTCAAAACCCTAAATCAAAACCCTAAGTCAAAACCCTAAGTCAAAACCCTAAATCAAAACCCTAATCTAAACTAATTAAGTCAATCTCATAAGACTAAAGTCAAAATCCTAAAAACCCTAAAGATTAAGTCAATCTTATAAGACCAAAGTCAAAACCCTAATTAAAACTCTAAAAGAAACCCTAATCAAACCCTAATGCTTCTAAAAAACTTTATAAATAGGAGCCTTCACACCCTATTTTCGTATCCAAGAAAAAATCCTAAGAAAAGTAGGTGAAGAAGCCTCCACAACCTCTCCAACATCCTAATTTTGGAGCCCCAACTCCTTACCTAACACCCTTACTTCGATTTTAACCTAAAAAACACCTAGAAACCTCTCAAAAACACCCCAAAAATCCACAAAAAATTCGAAGCACCCAAATCTAAGAAGGAGATACCTTACCTCAAAGATCAGAAATCAGATCCGGAGACAGAACGAAGCAAGGAGTACGATACAAGGAGCAGTTTCACCAGATCTGAGGGAATAGCACCTTTGTAGATCGAAGGTAAGATTTTCGTTATTTTTTATCTAGGTTTTGTCATTAGAGATGTAGTTTTATTTGGGATAAGTAGAGACCGGCATTGGTCGGGCGGGGTTGGTGTCTAACACCTTCCAACCCCGTAATATAATCCCCGGATTCGAATTTTCTGTAGTAGATTAATTTTTTATCCGTTTTAGAGTCAGTTTAGTTCCTAGACCGTAATAACTAGGTGGCGACTCCCAAACCTTAAGGGCCAAAAGCGGAACCGCGCACCCAGTGGATCGAGGGCGTTTTCAGTGACGACTCCACTGGGGACATTGAGGATCAAACTTGAAAAACCTCAAGTATGGAAACATCGCTAAAATGACTTAGAATGTTTTTATTTGTTTATTTATTTATTTATTTATTTATTTATTTGTGTTATCTATCAGTTTGTTCATTATGATATTTGCATCTTTGTTTTTGTTATTTTTTAATTCAATTATTGAGCATGTTTTTTTTTTTTTTTTTTTTTTTTTTTTAAATATTTGGCTTCGACATATCATTATTGTGAGTTAATCAAGGGTCATCTAAGGTGATCCTAAATAATGAAGGATTTTGGAATGATTGGTTGATTGTTGGACTGAAAGCGCCCTCGATCCGCGGGGTGCGCGGATCCACTTTTGACCCTTGAGGTTTGGGAGTCGCCACCTAGTTGTTAAGGTCTAGGAACCAAACTGACTCTAAAAAAGATAAACTAATCTATGAAAGAGAAAAAGAGTCCGGGATCATGTTACGGGGTTGGAAGGTGTTAGGCACCAACCCCGCCCGGCCAAAATCGATCTCTACTAACTGCCCAAATATATCACATTGCTAACAACCTAGATAAAAATAAAAAAATTACATACCTTTCCGATAGCAAGGATTTTGTTCCTTCAGATCTGACAAAAAGAGTTCCTTGTACTATACTCCTTTGCTTCGTTTTGTCTCCAGATTTGACTTCGGATCTCCTAGATCAAGGTATCTCCTTGTTTTTGGATCTGAACTCTTCAAGTTTGTTGCGGATTTAGGAGTGTTTTTGGAGGGATTTTAGGCGTTTTCTAGACTAAAATTGAAGGAGGGATGTTAGGTAAGGAGTTGGGACTCCAAAACTAGGGTTTATGGGGGGCTAGGAGAGCTTCTAGACCTACTTCTCTTAGGGTTTATGATTTGATACGAAAATAGGGTGTGAGCACCTCTATTTATAGATATTTTTAGGGGTTGATTTAGATAGAGTTAGTGTTTAATTAGAGTTCTTTTAATTAGAGTTGTGTTTTAGTTAGACTTGTTTTAGGTAGAATTATGTTTTAATTAGAATTATTTTAGGTAGAATTGTTTTTTAGTTAGAACTCTATTAGATAGAGTTAATATTTAATTAGAACTCTATTATGACTTTTGGTCTTATTTGATTGACTTTTAATGTTTTGACTTCAGTCTTAATTGATTGACTTTTAATATCTTGACTTCAGTCTTGCTTAATTGACTTTAATTTTGACTTCAGTCTCACTTGATTGACTTTAATACCTTGACTTCAGTCTTGCTTGATTTACTTTTAATTTTTGGAGAACCCCCCTCTAAAATATCTTTAATTCTTTGGACCCCCAAATGGAGGGGTCCTTAAAGAAATATCCCACGAACCCTCAACAATTTTACCCGAAAGTCTGATTGATCGATTTTTTAATTCAAAATTTTAAATTAATTTCATCAATATTTCAGTTTAATTATTTAATGTTTTATTTATTAATTTTAAATTTTTTAATTATGAAAATTGTGAAATTACCATTTTACCCCCAGAGAGGACTTTTCACGTTTTAAGTCGATTTTTAATGTTCCAGGATATTTTAGAATCGATTTTTCGTAAAGAATTCAATGAAAATATTAGTTTGTGTTATTTGTGAAGTTTTTTGTGTGAAATGATCATGAACTTTATGAGGGGCATTTTCATAATTTTGTCAAATTCTGTTAAAATTGGTGAAATAATTTATTTGGTTCCGATTTGTTATTTTATGTGTTTGAGAGAGTTTTCCTAAGCGTAACGTAGGCTCTAGGGTTGTTTTGATGTTAGGGGTATTTTAGTAATTTGGTCATTTTTAGTGATTTTTATCGTGAAGCTTCTTTTTTATTTGTAAGATGATGATTTCTATATTTCTAAGGTCGTATTTTCCTAGCGTAACGTGGTTTCTAAGGTTTTGTCAGTTCGAGATACCTCATCCGGATTTCTGAAACATATCTGGTAACAAAATAAAGCAATGGAATACACATCCATCATTGGGAATCATTGCGATCAGGTTGACAAGTTGATTAATCAGGCGAGTGCAAAAATGGGGTGTCTACAGATGCCCCTCTTTGGTAGAGGGTTGAAGCAAACTAGATAGCAAATCTATTTTTGTAGATAGTGCGATATCTGAATGCCAAAGCTAGTGACAGTTCAATTTGCATCCTGATTTAGCAATTCGTCAAGGCGTTGGGATCCTTGAGCGTAAAACTCTCCCCGAACTAGAAAAATGTCAGGTCCTTGAGCGCGAGCTCTCACTGGCAGTGTCAGATCCTTGAATTTTAGAAAATTCTCCTTGACTGATGTAACAACTGTGCAAGTGTGTGGGCTCAAAATCTGAGATAGATTTCAAAGAGTTTGAATTGGAAATGAGTCAAAAATGAAGTAAATTTAAACTGAGCATAAACTGAGCATAAATCCAAGAAAACTCTTAGCGGTATCTGAGCATAATTTCGAGAAAACCCTCGGCGGTAACTGAGCATAGTTCCGAGAAAACCCTCGACGGCATCTGGGCATAATTCCAAGAAAACCCTTGGCGGTATCTGAGCATAGTTTCAAGAAAACACTTGGCGGCATCTGAGCATAGTTCCAAGAAAACCCTTGGCGGCATCTGAGCATAGTTTTAAGAAAACACTTGGCGGCATCCGAGCATAGTTCCAAGAAAACCCTCGGCGGCATCTGAGCATAATTCCAAGAAACCCTTGGCGGCATCTGAGCATAGTTCCGAGAAAACCCTCGGCGGCATCTGAGCATAGTTCCAAGAAAACCCTTGGCGGCATCTGAGCATAGTTCCGAGAAAACCCTCGGCGGCATCTGAGCATAATTCCAAGAAAATCCTTGGCGGCATCTGAGCATAGTTCCGAGAAAACCCTCGGCAGCATTTGAGCATAATTCCAAGAAAACCCTTGGCGGCATCTGAGCATAATTCCGAGAAAACCCTCGGCGGCATCGGAGCATAATTCCAAGAAAACCCTTAGCGGCATCTGAGCATAGTCCCGAGAAAATCCTCGGCGGCATCTGAGCATAATTCCAAGAAAACCCTTGGCGGCATCTGAGCATAGTTCCGAGAAAACCCTCGGCGGCATCTGAGCATAATTCCCAGAAAACCCTTGGCGGCATCTGAGCATAATTCCAAGAAAACCCTTGGCAGCATCTGAGCATAGTTCCGAGAAAACCCTCGGCGGCATCTGAGCATAATTCCAAGAAAACCCTTGGTGGCATCTGAGCATAATTCCAAGAAAACCATTGGCGGCATCTGAGCATAGTTTCGAGAAAACCCTCGGCGGCATCTGAGCAAAATCCAAGATAACCCTTGGCGGCAACTGAGCAAAATCCAAGATAACCCTTGGCGGAAACTGAGCAAAATCCAAGATAACCCTTGGCGGCAACTAAACAAAATCCAAGTTAACCCTTGACGGCAACTGATGGCAACTGAGCAAAATCCAAGATAACCCTTGGCGGTAACTGAGCAAAATCCAAGTTAACCCTTGGCGGCAACTGAACAAAATCCAAGATAACCCTTGGCGGAGACTGAGTAAAATCCAAGATAACCCTTGGCGGAAACTGAGTAAAATCCAAGATAACCCTTGGCGGCAACTAAGCAAAATCCAAGTTAACCCTTGGCGGAGACTAAGCAAAATTCAAGATAACCCTTGGCGGCAACTGAGCAAAATCCAAGATAACCCTTGGCGGAGACTGAGCAAAATCCAAGATAACCCTTGGCGGCAACTGAGCAAAATCCAAGATAACCCTTGGCAGAGACTGAGCAAAATCCAAGATAACCCTTGGCGGCAACTGAGCAAAATCCAAGATAACCCTTGGCGGCAACTGAGCAAAATCCAAGATAACCCTTGGCGGAGACTGAGCAAAATCCAAGATAACCCTTGGCGGCAACTGAGCAAAATCCAAGATAACCCTTGGCGGAGACTGAGCAAAATCCAAGATAACCCTTGGCGGCAACTGAGCAAAATCCAAGATAACCCTTGGCGAAAACTGAACAAAATCCAAGGTAACCCTTGGTGGCAACTGAGGAAAATCCAAGTTAACCCTTGGCGGAAACTGAGCAAAATCCAAGATAACCCTTGGCGGCAACTGAGCAAAATCCAAGTTAACCTTTGGCGACAACTGAGCAAAATTGGCAAAGGAATGAAGGACTTTTGGGAAAGAAATAATGAATTTGGAAATGACTGATCATAGTGAATTGAATAAATCTGGAAGATACTGAATCTGGAAGAGAAATGTTCGAATCCAGGAATGATTGGATCTGGGAATACCATATTAGTTGATCTCTAGACACAGTCAAATGTGAGATCCGAAGTGCTTTTGTTTGAACCTCAAGGATTTATCCAAAAGTTTTATGAATTTAAAACCTGAGTTTTTATTTCTTTTGAACCTTAAGAGTTTTTTGAAGAACTGTTATCAAGAGGGTAACCTTAAGTTTGAGGTTTTTAGGATTAACATTGCTCCAAAAATAAAATGTCCCTAGTTTGACAATAAACATGGCATTGAAAATAATTGAACACATCATTAAAAAATGCCCCTGGTATAAGGAGGGAAATTACATAATTTAGAGAAAAAGAAAAATGCCCTTGTATGAAGGTTTGAAATATTTGATTACCACAAGTGCAATAAAGATCCAACTTTTAATTTTGATTAATTTTATTGAAGATTTTGAGTTAGGCTCAAAAGAACAAAATATTTCCTTTTGAGACTCATCCTAGAATTCACCCTTCTCTCCATTGGTTCACTTAGGGGAGTCAAAATTTTCAGATCGATCGTAGACAAGATACTTGTGGCTTCTGAGTCTATGCCTGATTTAAGCTAAGTATTGAACTCGATTATTCGGACTTCTGATGTTTCAGCTCGGACCGCTCTCAGCTTGGGATTTTCTTCTGTTTTTCTTTGTTGCTCTAACTTTTGCCTAGATCACCTTTTCAAGTTTTCAATCTAGCGAGCTTGCTCTAACTTTTGCCTAGATCGCCTTTTTAGGTTTTCGATCTAGTGAGCTTTTTCTTTTTTTTCTTGGCTCTGATTGTTGTCAAAGTTGTCCTTTCAGATTTTCAACCTTGCGAGCTTGCCTTAATTTTTGCCTGAGTCACCCTTTTCGGGTTTTCAACTTAGAAGGTTTTTTCATTTTTTTATCTTTTTCTTCTCCTTTGAACTTCTAGAATTTACTGTCTGATCATGCTTTACCACCCTCCTTGACTTTTCACACGGTACTTAGGAGGACTTTTATAGGTAGACTTAGGACTGGGTATATAAAAAGAAAAGGATTTTGAGGCTCAAAAACCCAAATGCCCCTTGTGTGGCATTTCCTTTTAAATTATTTCTTTTTCTTTAAATTTTCTTCCCCATTTTGAATTTCTTTTTCTTTTGAATTTTTTTCATTTCTTATTATGTGGGAAAATAGATTTTTTTTACTGATGTGGTCGGGCCTAAAGTAACTTCTCAGGTTGCCTATGCACCCTAGAATTTTGGGATCAGACCAAAACGTAGTTCGAAACTTCCCTCCCCTAGGTTAGGTGATCAAGCTAAGAAATACAAGGCACAATATATTTTTTTTGAAAAGGCTGCAAAGGGCTGAGAAAGGAGATAATGAACTGGCTAGTAGGAGAATTAATTCGGCCAAAGATGGCCTCCTTAAATGTAGTACCGTTTGATTTGGTCAAGGTTGGTTGGTTCTGGTAATTCGATTTCATTATGATCTTGAAGTCTGACAGTTTTTTTCGGATAATATTTCATTGACGATGAACAGATCCCCCCAATTTGGTTTGAACTTCTCTCTAGGGTCAAAGATAAGTGCTCAATTATCTTTGAGTACTAAATCCCCAACTTGTAACTGACGGGCCTTGATCTTTTTGTCAAACGCACGGGCAACTCTTCTTTGATAAACTTGCATGTGAACAAAGCTCTTAGTCATTTTTCTTCGATCAAACTTAATTCTTCATACCGTTGACGAACCCAATCTACTTCTGACAATTAACTTTCCTTGAAGGCCTTGAGATACGGGATTTACATTTCAACTGGTAAGATTGCTTCCATATCATACACTAAGGAGTAGGGAGTAGCTCCAGTAGAGGATCGAATTGAAGTTCGATATGCCCATAGTGCAAATGGCAGTTTTTCAGACCAATCTCGATGTGATTGACACATTTTCCTAATGATAGTCTTAAGATTCTTATTAGCTGCTTCGACTGCTCCATTAGTCTGAGGGCGGTAAGGAGATGATTTGTGGTGTGAGATTTTGAACTTTGAACGCAAAGTAATAACCTCAGCTTTGAAATGTGACCCGTTATCAGAAATCAGTTCTGAAGGTATCCCCGTATCGATTGATAATATGTGATTTGCAACTCAAGATGTAGTAAGGATAGCACTGATACATTTTATAATATCTTCTTTGATTCCATTGGTATAGACGAGTAACTATTTCATTTTGAATAACACCCAAGCTTGCACTTAACATATCCTCATAGGCCCATGCGAACAAGTCTTTTGAAATTTCTGAGAAAATTCATTATCCCCTGGTGTTCCTCTAGAGATAAGATGGTTTCTATTTGAATCTCTTTAGGAATTTATTTCTGTTCCGAGGTCTATTCCCATACCATCTTCCCCAAACGGCTTAAGATTTGAGTTCGTCATGCTCATTAGGTTGTAGAGTTAACACAATCCGATTAGCCTCAATCCATAAATCTGATTGATTCAAGATTTGGAGCAAAAAATCAGATCTTGAGTATAGGAAGTTTTCTTTTAGAAATTCCCATCGGCTATAAGCAAAATCTGCATTTTTCGATTTCAAACTCGGACCACGAACTGATGTACTTTGTTTTTTGAATCTGTAACTTGGAAGACCTCATGATCATTAAATCAAATGTGGAAGAAACTGTGGCCTTTAGAGTTTATGGAGAGTTTTTCCACTGCAATCTCAAGCTTTAATGGGTCATTAATGGCAGCGGTTAAATTGTTTTAAAAAAAAAATCCGATTTTGGAAATCACAAGAGGAGGATTCACAAGCGGGATGTAATTGAGTTCTCTCTCCTTTTCCATTTTCTAGTGGTTAAGTTTTTCTTTGCAACCGAAATTCATCGCTACGCTTCGGGTTTTTGGTTCGGTTGGAGCATGTTTTGAAAAATAATTTTCGATTTTAATGGTTGTTTGATTCAGAAAGTTTAAGTTTTAATGTGTTTATCTAATAAGTTTTTTCGAGATTTCAGGTCTTAAAATATTGAAGATTGAGAGAAAATTACAGATTATAGTGGAATCACATATTTTGAAATCAGTTTTGTGAGTCCCGGTTTAGTTGTACGATTCGTGCTCCAAAGGGGAACATTGCTTGAAGTTGATTTTTGAGCTGATTGGTTTAAATCGATCTCGATGAGATTGATAATTGGTTGGGGCAACCGGCCACTTCTTTTCCAATTTTTTAAAAAAAAAAAAATAAAAAATAAAAAATAAAACGTGATATCACGTGTTGGGTAGATGAAATCTCGCACATCTGTTTTATGTGATTTACCTATAAGATCATGGATGTTTGCCAAATATGGCAAAAATAAAAGGACTAATTAGCAGCCTACTCTATGATTAGATAGAGAACAATTTTAGTTTCTATGGGAGTTGTTATTGACACACCAATTTTTTTTTATGTCACTTTAATCATAGTAATTATTTAATGATTTACGTGGAAATTTGGGTGACACTAGCAAAAGATGATGTGTCAATAACGATCTACTTATGGGTTAAATTTTAGGATTTTTTTTATAAAAAAAAAAAAAGGGAGGGGGGTTATTTGATTTTAGATCTCCATGCTAGCGATTATCCATTGATCCTCGATCCAAGGTGCTTTAAAATTCTGAATTATTTTGGACCGTCTAAAATTACCCTTAATTGAAATACATGAATAAATATTTCGGATTAAATGTTTGCTTCTAACATGGATATATGCTTGATATGTTTATTTTTAATCATGTGATTCGAATAGTGTTGATCTTGATTAAGTATTCATGTGATTGAGATAGTGTTTATTTCGATTAAATATTCATGCAACTCATGTTATAATGATTGGTTTGATTGGACCCATTTGTTTGAAAAAGGCCCCGGGCACACCCCACCCTGCTTTGCACACACCACATGCATGTTTACTGTTTTGCACACTTACACGTCCTATATAGCCAACGTGGCACTAGTGCGTGGCTCGGTCTCTTTGGAGATGCGACGTCATTCATGAAAACCACAACTCCAGTCACGTGCCTTAGGGTATATCAAACTAGGTCATCAATACCGTCTGATCAGGTGATTCTGAAAAGTATATTGATGCACCCAGGCTGGAGCGACCTGAGCCTTTGACCTATTGTAAGCCACACAGTCACATGTCCCGATTGCCAACGTAGTACTAGTACGTGGTCGGTCCCCTCGTGGGATGCCAAACCATTTATAAAAGCTACAACTCTTGACTCGTACCCGTAGGTATAAAAGATAATCTAAGTATATCAATTTCACTTCTTGGTCAAAACTGATGCCTAAGCGAGATCTTGCCCCGCTGTACCCTACTGTACGAGGGGGATAGACTACGTCTATTCTAGACGAGAGGTATTTAAGTAGGTTGTTGCTCAGCATTGTGCGCCACCTGTCAACTGGAGATCAAACTGACTATTTTTAGCTTCAGAGAAGTGAGTTGATGTTTCAGATTATCACCTATACGGTATATCAAACCAAGTTACCACGTATCGAGAGGTATATAGGTGTGCTTGGGCAAGGGTGGCCAGATAAAAATGCATTGCACGTAGTAAGCTTAAAGTCTAGAAACCTTCCCTATAGGTCACAACTCGAACTTATCATGGGTGTTCTCGGATTGTTCATTGAATGGAATCTTATGAGACTTTGTGAGTGTATAGGAATGATATGGATGATGAGATCAAAATGCATCACTGTCCTTAAGAATAAAAAATGTTATTTTCGAAAATTAAAATGGGTGCACTGACCCAATAAAGAATACATTCTTCTACAATAATGATCCAGTCCATCCCGATCCAACAATCATGGTGGGCTGGGCCATTGAAATTGAAATAGAAGTCAAATTTTTAAAGAAAAAAATGATTTATGAAGGAAAACTATTTTCCAGAAAAAGTGTTTTTCCAAAAGAAGTGTTTTCCAGCAAAAGCGTTATTTTCTAGAAAAATATTTTTCAAGAAAAAATGTTTTCCAGAAAATATTTTTCATGAGAACAAGATTTTCCAAAAGAAAATAAAGAGAAAATTGATATTTTACATGGACTTTGAAAGAGTACTAAAATACCTTTTTGTGTCAAACCAGGATGCTAGTCGCAGGCGATAACCCAATCGATCAGTTAGTCAAAACAATCGTCGTAGGGATGCACCTTGTAGAGAAGATCAATTTTGGGAGATTCATGTTGAGGAGTGCTCTTTACTTCCACGAGTTTGAGATAGACTGGAACCTCTTACATGCTATGGCTAAGCGATGGAACCCCCATCTTCATATATTCCATATGGGGTATATGCATTTGTGCCCCACTCATGAGGATTTTTGTGGCATCATGGGGATATCCACTTCAGGACCTCTAGTCAGGCCCTCATTGAAGACCGGATATTTTGGTGACCTCACCACAGGACTGAACATTTCCAAGGAAGAAGCCATGGCCTTAGTCCATAATGGGAGATTGAACTTCGTACCTTTACTGGGAGCGTATCGCTCCTGCAGTCACCCTATCAATGTAAAACCCGAAGCCTAGCGAGCCACTAGAGATTATCGATTGTGCCTAAGAATCCTAGCCCAATACATACTGACCTCCAATAGTGATGGCCAAACTATCCCTGAGTCCTTTATAGATATAGCCTCTCAACTCTCAAGGAAAGTCAACCCAGTACCTCTCATCCTAGCTGAAACTTTCTCAGGTTTAGATGCCATAAAAAATGGTGAGCGAGAAAACTTCAAAGGAAGTCCCTACTTACTCTATATGTGGCTTTGTGATCGTCTCAAAATTATAGATATTCTCTCAAACCTCGAATATGGGCCAGAACATTTTTCCAAGAGAAACCTGTTAGTGCATCACAACTCGGTCAAAGCTTGGAGCAAATGGTTAGACTCTCGCCTTACCTGTCATATTGATTTTAGGTGCCCTCGGTGGATGTCTGATCCCCCTGTTCTAGGAACCAAAGGATCCTACTATGTCTGTTTGATCGGTTTAGAAGAAACATCTTTTTACCATTCTAATCTGATCCCAGAACAGTACGACGTACCTATAAAGTTATCTTTACCTCAGCTCAAAGTTTTCTTTCCCCCTGAGCTTTTGACTGAAAAGTTAGTACACCTCATTGAGAAAACTTGGAACAAGCGCACCTTAGGGTATCCAGACGGACCAGCAGAATTCAAAGAGCCAGTTGTTAGAGTCAAGAGGGTCAAGCCTGACAGCAATCCTGATGACCGTCAAGACAAAGTCAAATGTCCATGTAAAAATAGTTCAAGTCAAATTTGTTGAAAGATGTTTCTAATAAGAATGTTTATTTGTCAATCATTTTCAATAATTTTTCTTTCAAATAAATATTGATTTCTTCTTTGAATGTTCATTATGTGAATGGATTAATTAATAGATTGGTGCACAAATCTTAATGAAATGATTCCTTAAAATGTTATCAAGAGGGTAATACTGAAATTGATTAAATTTACCTTTGATGGGGTCATATAGGATTATCATTACGCCCAAACTCAAGCGTCCACCTCCTAGTTGGAGTCGTAAGTCTAGTCGGTTAGAACGAGCTACAGTACCAAGTCAACAAGCAGAGATGGCTTCAGAATCTGAACTTACAGAGATCCGTAAGATCTTGGCAGCCTTTGCCAATGATATCAACAATATAAAAGGCAAAGTGGAAGTGTTAAAATAGACCCAGGAATCAACGGGCAATCCCCTAAATGATCCAAAAGGAAAGAAGGTAGAAGAGACGTCCACGTGAAGTCTTCGAACTCGACAGAGATGAAGAATATGTTGATGAAAATCCGATGTTAGCTAATAGAATGTCTGAATTAGAGTCGACTATGAAAAGTATAAAAGGCATCGATGAAATTACAGCAAGTATTAAAGCTTTGAACCGCATCCCTAGAATCTATTTGTCTGAGAAGTTTGTGATGCAAGAAATGGACAAGTTTAGTGGTATAGGGTGTGTAAAAACACATCTTAAGGTGTATGTTACTAACATGCGCACTATGGGGCTCAACAACGAACATATGACGTTGTTGTTCCAGAGAACTTTATTAGGGTCAGCACTACATTCTCCCAGGTGCCTACAGTAACTTAGGTTTGTAGGTGTAGACACCCCATTTTTGCACTCGCCTGATTAATCAACTCGTCAACCCGAACGCAACGGTTCCTAATGATGGATGTCTATTCCAATGCTTTATTTTGTTACCAGATATGTTTCAGAAATCCGGATGATGTATCTCGAACTGACAAAATTTAAAAACCACACTACGCTAGGAAAATACGATCCTAGAAATATAGAAATTATTATTTTGCAAACAAAAAGAAGTTTCACTATAAAAATCACTAAAAATGATCAAATTATCAAAATACCCCTAACATCAAAATAACCCTAAAGTCTACATTACGATTAGAAAAACTCATTCAAACACATAAAATAACAAATCGAAACCAAATAAATCACTTCGCCAATTTTCAAAGAATTTGACAAAATTACAAAAATGCCCTTCATAAAGTTCACGACCATTTCATACAAAAACTTCATAAATGACAAAAACCAACATTCCCATCGAATTCCTTACGAAAAACTGATTCTAAACATCCTTAAACGTTGAAAAACCATTTAAAACGTAAAAATCCTCTCTGAGGGCAAAACGGTAATTTTACAATTTTAATAATTAAAATTTTTGAAATTAATAAATAAACCATTAAATAATGTAAAATAAAATATTAATAAAATTAATTAAAAAATTTTAATCAAAAAATCGACCAATCAGGCTTTCAGGCAAAATTGTTGATGGTTGCTAGGATATATATTCAAGGACCCCTCCATCTGGGGGTCCAAAGAATTGAAGATATAATAAAAGGAGGTTCCCAAAAAATTAAAGTCAATCAAATAAGACTAAAGTTAAGATATGAAAGTCAACCAAGAAAGACTAAAGTCAAAGTATTAAAGTCAATCTCATAAAACTAAAGTCAAAACCCTAAATCAAAACCCTAATCTAAACTAATTAAGTCAATCTCATAAGACTAAAGTCAAAATCCTAAATCAAAATCCTAATCCAATCTAATCAAGTTAATCTCATAAGATTAAAGTCAAAACCCTAAAGACTAAGTCAATCTTATAAGATCAAAGTCAAAATCCTAATTAAAACTCTAAAAGAAACCCTAATCAAACCCTAATGCTTCTAAAAACTTTATAAATAGGAGCCTCCACACCCTATTTTTGTATCCAAGAAAAAATCCTAGGAAAAATAGGTGAAGAAGGCTCCACAACCTCTCCAAAACCCTAATTTTAGAGCCCCAACTCCTTATCTAACACCCCTACTTCGATTTTAACTTGAAAAATACCTAGAAACCTCTAAAAAACACCCCAAAAATTCACAACAAATTCAAAGCACCCAGATCTAAGAAGGAAATACCTTACCTTGGAGATCAGAAATCAGATCCAGAGATAGAACGAAACAAGGAGTACGATACAAGGAGCAGTTTCACCAGATCTGAGGGAATAACACCTTTGCAGATCGAATGTAAGATTTTTGTTATTTTTTATCTAGGTTTTGTCATTAGAGATGTAGTTTTATTTGGGATAAGTAGAGACCGGCATTGGCCGAGCGGGGTTGATGCCTAATACCTTCCAACCCCGTAATATGATCCCCGGATTCGATTTTTTTTATAGTAGATTAGGTTTTTTATCCGTTTTAGAGTCAGTTTGATTCCTAGACCGTAATAACTAGGTGGCGACTCCCAAACCTCAAGGGTCAAAAGCGGATCCGCGCACCTCGTGGATCGAGGGCATTTCAAAAAACGTACTCATTCTATGATTTCAAAAAGTTGGAGTCTCATTTCTCAGACTCGAACTTAGGTTTGGAGGCACTTCAAAAATCCTACTCATTTTATGATTCAAAAAGTTGGAGTCTCGTTTCTCGAATTCGAACTTAGGTTTCTAGGCACTTTAAAAAACCTACTCATTCTATAATTTAAAAAGTTGGAGTCTCGTTTCTTGGACTCAAACTTAGGTTTGTAGGCACTTAAAAAAATCTACTCATTTAATGAGTCAAAAAGAGTCGGAGTCTTAATTCTTAGACTCGAACTTATTGGAGCTACGCTTCTCAGGCTTGAATTAGTGAAAGATTCAGTATTATCGAGTTCAAAGTTTGAAAGATTGGACCTTTATTAACGTATCATGCATTTGGATTCATAATTATCATTGGACTTTGCTGGACTTTTAAGCTTTTGTAAGATTTTCTTTTTATCATATGATCAAGAATGAAAACTTTGGAATCATAGTTATTCTAAAAAAAAATACCCCTAGTTTCAAGGTTGACTTATAACTGGAACTTGACTATGAAACTGATGAAATGGATTGCACTTGAAAAATATGAACGAACAACTATGGACTCTGATATATGACAGACAGAAGAATCGACATTCCTTTAAATTCAATACTTTTAAGATTATCATATGTGCAATAAGGAATTTGATCAATTTCTTTTGAGAAATACTGAACTTAAAATCTTGATGATTATTAGAATAGAAGATCTTTCTTTTCAAAGTAGTCTATGATTCTACTTTTTCTTTGGTGAACACTTGAACAAGTAAACATACTCTTAAATATCCTACAATATTCAAGATGACTTCTGAGTTTCTTCGACTTCAACACTATCTTCATCAGATGTGAGCTTTCAACTGAAAATGAATGTTGTGACTTGAATAATTTTCTACATCCTCTGGTAAACTTCCTTCTGGATTTTTCTTCTTAATGAGACATTTCCTCCAATTTAATGATGCCCTAATTTTTGTCTAGATCGCTCCTTCAGATTTTTAATCTAGCAGGCTTTGTTTTTTTTTTTTATGATGTCTTCATTTTTGTCTAAGTCGCCTTTTTAAGTTTTTAACCTAGCAGGTCTTTTTTTTATGGTTATACCCTAACTTTTGCCTAAGTCACCATTTCGAATTTTCAACTTAACGAATTTTTTCTTCTTGATGATCTTGAATATTCAACTCAACAACTTCTTGGTTCATTGGACCTTATTCGAGTCAATTAGTATTTAGGAGGACTTAATAGGTAGGCTTAAGACAAGGTTTAGAAAGAAAAGGTATAAGGCTCAACTTCCCAAAATGCTCCTAGTTTGACATTTTTTTTGTAAATTCTTTTGACTCTTTTTTTTAATGCCCCTAGTTTGGCATTTTTTTTTACCTTTCAATAGGGGATTTTCGTTTTGGATGACATTTTTCTTAAGAGAAACATTTTTTTTTGTGATCGGACCTAAAGTAATTTCTCAGGTTGCCTACGTACTCCAAATATTTCTTTTCTTCTTTAGGATCAGGTCAAAACGTAGTACATACTAGACTTCCCTCTCAAGATTGGTCGGTGTGATTTAGAAAGAAGAGACTATTGATTTTTTTAAAGGTTGTTAGGGGCTAAAGTAGGTTATCTTTTATTGGTAAGACAAGAAAATGGTTGTACCAAAGAAGGCTTCAATTGGTGAAATAATACTTGATTTGATCAAGACTCAAGGAACTCAATGTCTGGATTGCTTTGTCGAGTACGGTCTTCTTTTGAGAAGAAGTAATCTTCAATCTTCTTCTACGAAATTGAATGAGATTGAGTTTTTTATATTTGACATTGGCTCGTTCAACATTTTTCAGAACTTCAAAAAATCTTTTATTCTTTTGATCCCTTCATATGGTTCTTAGCACTTTTGTCGATTGTTTCAATTGCATCATTCTTGATCGATAAACTTTGACTTTGAAAATCACTATTAACTTTATATCTTCATGAGACCATGTAGGAACATTGTTAGATTTTTTAAGTGAGTTTATTATTATCTCATATTCCCCTGAGGATAATGTTGTACCAATTTGCACTTCTTGAGTATACTCTTTAACTCTAATATTCATCAAATTTGATTAGTGAGTTTTAAGGCATTCCTCATATTAAATTTTATGTATAAACTTTGCAATTCGAGACGTAGTGAGGATAGCATAAGAGGTAGCTTCGACTCACTTAGTAAAATAATCGATAGCAATTAAAATGTATTCATGGCCGTTTGATGCTTTAGACGATATTTTACCAATAATGTCAATTCCCCAAACTGAGAATGGCCATGGTGAAGTCAGACCAACTAATTGAGAAGGTGGCACATGTATGAGATTTGCATGTATTTGGCATTTGTAGCAGGTCTTGACCATGTGATGACAATCTATTTCCATCGTAGGCCAGTAGTACCCTTATCTCATAATTTTCTTAGCTAACATTTTCCCACTCATATGAGGGCCGCATTCTCCTGAATGTAGTTCAACTATTATCTGTTCAGCGTGATCTTCATCGACGCACAAATGAATCTCATCATAAGACCTTTTGTATAAATTTCCTACGCACAGGATGAATTGAGATGCTAATCTTAGTAAGGCTTGTCATTCCTTCCTCGAAGCTTCTTCTGGGAATTCTTGTTTTTTCAACACCTTTTTAATGTCTGTGTATCACGGCTTTCCATCAGGTAGTCGAGTAGCAATATTGATCTGACAGCAATATGTAGGTTTGTCTTTGACTTCAACAGTGATCGGCCTCAATTCCATGCCAGGGAGCAAATGGATCATTGAAGATAGAGTGGCTAACAAGTCAACAAATCTATTATCTTCTCTTGACATGTGTTAGAACAGAATAACTTTAAACTTACTCACTAGGTTTAACAAATACTTATGATAAAGCTTCAACTTTTTGTCCCTAGTCTTCCATTCTTCCAATGACTGGTGTACAACTAAGGTTGTATCCCCAAAAACTTTGATTTTTGTATTGTCTAGATTCAAAGTAGCTTCAAGTCCAGCGATGCATGCTTCATATTCGACTGTGTTATTGGTGTTAGAGAAGGCTAACTTAATAACGATCGGAATGTGGCATCCTTCTGGAGAAAATAGGGCTGTCTCTATTCCATACCCATTCTCATTAGCGGCTCCGTCAAAATACAATTGCCATGTTTGGTTCTGAGGCTCTTCTTCAACATGCAAGATGTTCTCATCTAGGAACTGATCAACAGGCCTTATTCCTTCTACTACCGGGTGATCTGCCAAGTATTCTGCTACAGCTCTCCTCTTGATGGATTTATGTGTAATGTGCGTGATGTCAAACTCTGATAACAACAATAACCATCGTGCGGTTCTCCCTGTCAGTGTCGGTTTCTCAAAAAGATACTTGAGAGGATCCATCCGAGATAACAAGATAATTGAATGAGATAGCATATAGTGTCGAAGTCTCTGAGTAGCCCATACTAGTGCCAATCAAATTTTTTTCAAGGCTGAATACTTTCGTTCATACTCTAACATCTTCTTACTGATGTAGTAGACAGTCCTTTCTTTGCGAGTATCTTTGTCATACTGTGCAAGCCTTCATCACATAGCTTCTTCTGTGACTGATGAGTGTCTCCAAACACTCAATTATACGCATATTTTCTGGATATTTATCTTGATTTTTGTACCTATTTCTCTATATTAAGATAATAATCATGATAAGCCTCAAACCACCACGTTGCATGTTAATTAGGCTTAATTATATATAAATAAATTTATTTACTAGATAAATCTAATTACGTGTGTTTCTTATGCAGAAAATCAACAATTTGGAATCAAAATCTCAAGACAAAAGTATTTGGGCCCACTTTGGAATGCCCTAACACTTTGGAATGCCCTAATCCTTTGGAATGCCCTAATCCTTAACTCATATTCTCCTCTTTTGTCTTTTTGTGCAAAGAAAAGTGGAGGCTACTTTTAGACTCTTCTACACACATTTTTCTCTATAAATAGAGCCTTCATTTCTAGAGAAAGGGTCCCATTTTGGTTCTCTTATCCAAGACTCCTTTAATCTAAGGCTCTTTGCCTATTCTCTTATTTTTTGTATTTTCATTTTCTAGTTATTTCTTTTTGGCTAATTAGTCTTGTAAGAAGTAGAAGAAGAAGAAGTTGTAATTTTCTCCATGAAATGAAGAAAAGTTCTTTCATCTCTTATCTTCCCTCTCTTGCAATGACATTAGGCTAAGTTCCCCTCCATTGGAGAGTGGAAAAGCCTAGAGCAAGTTCTTGTGTTATTTTTAATTTCATGCCTTTCTTTTATTTAAAATGCTTATGAATTCTCTTTAAGTTTCTTGCACCTATTGTTCTTAATATAGATACTTTATGCTTAGATTAGATCAAGATAAAGTATGCTTAAACTAGATAATTGGTAGTAGGAAGTTTTCAAAGAATTCTACTTTGTTTATGTTCCCTTATTTCATTTCATTTGCAAAACTTTCCAATCTAAGGAGCTAACACCAAACCCTTACGATTGAGTTACAAAAAGGCTTGAAACTAAGAATTGCTCATCAGCATGTTCTAGGTAGATCCTCCTCTAATGGTGTTTTAATTTCATAAGTTTACTTGCTTTTAATTTCATTTACTTTAGTCTCTTTTCTAGTAATTTTACATTTTCTTATAAGTTCAAAAATACAAAGAAAAACAATTTTAATTCCTTTTAGTTAATTTGAATTTTATCTTCTTAGCTTAACTCTATTCCTCCTTTCTCTTGGGTTCGATCCCCTACTTGCCCCACAAGTAAGGTAAACGTAAGATTATTATTAACTCCGGTGAGAAGAACAACGATAGTCTCATCAGTGACTGATAGATAAATAAGAAGTGGTTCACCCGGTGTGGCTGAAACCAAAATAGGTGGGTTCAAGAGATACTCCTTGACTTGGTCGAAGGCCTTTTGACATTGCTCATTCCAAACTATTGGTTCATTCTTCTTGAGAAGCTTAAAAATAAGTTCGCAGACATTGGTGAGTTGAACGATGAATCTGTTGACATACTAGATTCTGCCTAAAAAATCTCGAATTTTCTTTTTAGTTTCCGGCAGTGGCATATCTTAGATAGCTTTAATCTTCATAGGGTCTACTTCAATCCCTCTTTGACTGACCACAAATCCCAACAATTTTCCAGAAATTACTCCAAATACACATTTCTGTGGGTTGAGGCGAAGTTTGTATTTTTGAATCCTTGTGAGAAATTTTTCTAATGAAGCAACGTGCCCCAATCGTTCTTTGGATTTGACTATCATATCATCTACATAGACTTCGACTTCCTTATATATCATATCATGTAGTAAAGTCGTGGCTACTCTTTGATAGGTGGCTCCAGTATTCTTCAAACCAAAATGCATAACCTTGTAACAAAAGGTTCCCCACTGTGTGATGAACGATGTTTTTTGCATATCCCGATTGTACCCTGAAAAGTCATCCATGAAGGACAATAAAGCGTGTCCTGTTGTACTATCTACTAGAACATTTATCTGTGGTAAAGGAAAATTGTCTTTTGGACTTGTTTTATTTAGGTCTCTGAAGTCTACACACATTCTGATTTTTCTATTTTTTTACGCACTAGGACGACATTGGCAATCCACTCAAGGTATTCTACTACTTTCAAAAATCCAACGTTAATCTGTTTCATAACTTCTTCTTTAATTTTCAGACTCCATTTCGGTTTCATACGTCGAAGTTTCTATTTAATGGGTCAAACGTCCGGATATAATAGAATACGATATTGAACAATGTCTGTGCTTATTCCCAGCATATCCTCGTAAGACCACGCGAACACGTCTTTGAACTTTCTAAGCAAGTCTATTATCCCTTTGCGTTCATCGAGGGATAATGTGATCCCAATCCGAATCTCTTGAGGACTTTCTTTTATTTCGAGATTGATGACCTCTACTTCCTCCATTGGAGGTTGAGCCCGACGTTCATTTTCTTGTTCAAGTAATTTAATTATTTCAGGAGGAGGTTCTTCGTTAGAAGATTCTCCCTCCGAAGTCAGATTATTAGTTAAATTATTATTACGCTCGGGGTAATCAATAATTTCTTTCATTTCATTGAAAAGAGATGGGGTAACAGGACTCACTGCAGACTTGACCGACTCACTTGACTCGACAGGAAAAACAGACTCATTAGAAATAACAAACTCAGTAGAAACAACTAATTTATTCGACTCAACAGAAATAACGAACTCAATTGGCATGTCAGACTGAACAGGACTAAGGGGACTGACAAACCCAATCTTGACATGCAACACAGGACTAATTACATGATAGCTAGATAGACACCCTACAACGTGTTTGATTGCAGACTGAGGATTTGGGATCCCCTTCTCAGTTGACAACACTAAGACACTGTGATCTTCAATGAATAACTGGTCAATGTTGAGGGAGTCTAGATTGAGCTGCCAGTCTTCAATTTTCTTCTCTTCAGCTTCTGTGCTTATTTTCTTTTTAGGCCCATCCATACCAAAGAATATCTCAAACCCCGGTAAACGAGTACCTGTGATGTGGTCAATGAACGGCTCTAGGAACCCACAGTAACGGAAATCTTCTCCTTCCTTCATGAAATAGCCATTAAGGGTCTTACGATAGGACTTCATTTTAATGAGATCCGTATTGCATTTTTGATTTTTTGCAACTACCTTGTCTCGCTTTGTCTTCCAGTATTAGGTCCAATCTTCATTAGTAGGCTTATATCCTAGTCTGAATGTGTCGATGACCTCTTTAATACCTTACTACTTGCGACCTAAGCCCATACTAGGAAAAAATCTCATTTTCTTGAATATATTGGCCATGTAACAGTTAGAAGTATTTTCCATTGGAAAATATTTTTTCATGGCTTGATCTCATTAGACTGGGCATATCTTTTCAAACTCAAACCCACTGAGCTCTACTCCCTGTTGTTCTGGCTGAATCTCAAGCAACGGCTCATCCTTAGCTTTAATACTGTTTATAATCCCTACAATTTCAACATCTCCATGAAGAGTAATCACTAGCCCATCCTTGATAAACTTGACCTTCTGTTGTAGTGTGGAAGGTATGGCTTTGATTTGGTGTAGCCACGATCTTCCTAATAACAGATTAAAAGATGACTGGATGTCTATGATCTGAAATTCTATTAGAAATTCAGCTATGCCCGTGGACAAGTGAAGGTGCAGAATTCCCAATACATCCCTTTTGATGTTATCATAGGCCCTAACCCCTTGATTAGTGGGCTTGAGATCTTCAGTTTTAAATCCAAGGCAAGTGGCGGTCTTCGAAGGGCAAACATTCAATGCACTCCTATTATCGATCAGTACTAGAGGTACCCTTATCCCGTTACAGTCAACTGTGATGTGCAATGATTTAGTATGGCTTATTCCTTTTTTTGGGAGATCTGAGTCTAAGAAGGATAAGATATTCTCCACGTAAGTCACCCCTATTATCCAAGGAGACTTGGGATGTACTTAATGCTTTGAGAACAGCCTCCCTATAGGTAGTGAAAGCCATAAGTAAATCCCAAACCGAGATATTAACTCCTGATTACGTCAATTGCTTGATCACGGAGTTATCTTCTTCGATATTTTCTTTGATAGGATCTTCTCTTTTTTTCTTGTCAGGATTGTCGGATTATCAACACAAAGTTCTTGTGGCTTAAAGACTCTTTCCCCTCAAGTCATATGTCTAACTTCATCACAGGAGAGAGAGTAGGGCTCATCTTCTTCAGTCAGCAAGTATGGATCTTTATCTGTCAAAGATACAGGGCATCTGAGTCAACAGGTAACTAATGAATGCGGGGCTACTGTATCGAGGTGCGAATAAATAATATGTATCATCTGAGGTTAAATCAAATGGTTCATAGTTTGTGGTGAAAACCTCATCAGTGAAGGCTATCCCGGCAAGGGGATTTTGACTTGGATGGGATGGATAAGAGAGATAGGATCGAATGGCAATGGTATGTGAGAAACTATGTTTAGGGTTGGTGGAGGTTGATAGGTAGGTAGTGGATTAGTGGTGACATTTGGTGGGCTAGGGATTGTGACCTTTTTGTTGTCAATAAGGTTTTGAATGGCATGGCATAAGGTGATACATCGATCTGTGTGATGGCCAGGGTTTTGATGGAACTCGCAGAACAAGTTAGAATTGTGTCCAGTTGGCAAGGGATTAGGTAGAGGTCGGGGTTGGATAGGGGTAAGAAGCTATTTTTTCACTAATTTGTGAAGAGCTATAGTGAGACTCATCCCTAGATTGGTAAATTGACGCAGAGTTCGAGGTTGACTTGGGTGAGCTTGGTTATTAGTTCGGATTGGGGATTGAGCTGGGGTAGCTGACGTGTTGGCTATGTAGACATGGTTGGTGCTAGGTTTAGAAATATAACATTTCTTAGGCTTGTTATCCGAGAGGTTATAAAGAATCCTAGAGGCAAATGCATCCTCGAGTTGGCTTCCGGCTTGTAATAATGACTCGAAAGTAGGGAGACATTGGGCCACTAAGTGCTGAACATATCCTTGTGAGAGGTTCTTTAGGATAATCACTATTTATTCCTTCTCCGAAGGTCTATCCCACATTTGGGAAGCCTTGGCCCTCCAGTGACCAATGAAATCAATAAATGTCTCCCCATTTTTTTGTTTAGTTGCCTCAAAATCTCTTTTTGAAATCTCAATCTTTGTACTGTACTTATACTGATACCAGAAGGCCTTTGACATGCTCTCCCAGGTGTCCACAGTAACTGGATCTTGAGACATTAGCCAGCGTAATGCTGATCCTGATAAAGTTCTCTAAAACAACAATGTCATATGTTCATCGCTGAGCCCCATAGTGCGCATGTTAGTAACATACACCTTAAGATGTGTTTTTGCACATCTTATACCACTAAACCTGTCCATTTCCGGCATTACAAACTTCTCTGGCAAATGGATTCTAGGGATACGATTCAGAGCTTCAATGCCTGCTGTAATTTCATCGATACCCTTTATACTCTTCTTAACTGAGTATAATTGAGACAGTCTGTTAGCTAACACCGAATTTTCATCAACATACTCTTCATTTCTGTCGACTTCGAAGACTTCACGTGGACTTCTCTCTTCTACCTTCTTTCCTTTTAGATCATTTAGGGGATTGCCCGTTGATTCCGAGGTCTATTCTAATACTTCCACTTTGTCTTTTATACTATTAATATCATTGGCAAAGGCTGTCAAGATCTTACGGATCTCTGTAAGTTCAGATTCTGAAGCCATCTCTGCTTGTTGACTTGGTACTGTAGCTCGTTCTAACCGATTGGACTTACGACTCAAACTAGGAGGTGAACGGTTGAGTTTGGGCGCAATGATAATCCTATATGACCCCATCAAAGGTAGATTTAGTCAATTTCAGTATTACCCTCTTGATAACATTTTAAAGAATCACTTTATTAAGGTATGTGCACCAATCCATTAATTAATCCATTCACACAATGAACATTCAAAGAAGAAATAAATATTTGTTTGAAAGAAAAAAAAAAACTTTATTGAAAATGATTGACAAAGAATTTTCTCATTAAAAACATCTTTCAACAAATTTGACTTGAACTATTTCTACATGGACGCTTGGTTTTGTCTTGATGGTCATCAGGATTATTGTCAGGCTTGACCCTCTTGGCTCTAACAACTGGTTTTTTGAATTTTGTTGGTCCGTTTAGATACCCTAAGGTGCGCTTGTTCCAAGTTTTCTCAATGAGGTATACTAACTTTTCAGTCAAAGGCTCGGGGGGAATGAAAGCTTTGTGCTGAGGTAAAGATAACTCTGTAGGTACGTCGTACTATTCTGGGATCAAATTAGGATGGCAAAAAGATGTTTCTTCTAAACCGATCAGATGGACATAGTAGGATCCTTTGGTTCCTAGAACATGGGGATCAGTCATCCACGAAGGGTACCTTAAATCGATATGACGGGCAAGGCGAGAATCTAACCATTTGTTCCAAACTTTGATTGAGTTGTGACGCACTAACAGGTTTCTCTTAGAAAAGTGTTCTGGCCCATATTCGAGGTTTGAGAGAACATCCATGATTTTGAGACGATTACAAAGCCACATATAGAGTAAGTAGGGGTTTCCTTTGAAGCTTTTCCGCTCACCATTTTTTATGGCATCTAAACTTGAAAAAGTTTCAGTTAGATGAGAGGTACTGGGTTGACTTTCCTTGAGAGTTGAGAAGCTACATCTATGAAGGATTCAGGGAAAGTTTGGCCATCACTATTAGAGGTCAGTATGTATTAGGTTAGGATTTCTAGGCACAATCGATAATCTCTAGTGGCTCACCAGGCTTCGGGTTTTACATTGATAGAGTGACTGCGGGAGCGATACGGGCCCAGTAAAGGTACTAAGTCCAATCTCCCGTTATGGACTAAGACCTTGGCTTCTTCCTTAAAAATGTTCAATCATGTGGCAAGGTCACCAGAATATCCGGTCTTCAATGAGGGCCTAACTAGAGGTCCTGAAGTGGATATCCCCATGATGCCACAAAAATCCTCGTGAGTGGAGCACAAATGCATATACCCCATATGGAATATATGAAGATGGGGGTTCCATCGCTTAGCCATAGCATGTAAGAGGTTTCAGTCTATCTCAAACTCGTGGAAGAAAAGAGCACTCCTCAACATGAATATCCTAAAATTGATCTTCTCTATAGGGTGCATCCCTATGACGGTTGTTTTGACTAACTGATCGATTGGGTTATCGCCTGCAACTAACATCCTGGTTTGACATAAAAGGGTATTTTAGTACTCTTCCAAGGTCCATGTAAAATATCAATTTTCTTTTTATTTTCTTTTAGAAAATATTTTCATTTAGAAAATATTTTCATTTCGGAAAATCTTGTTCTGATGGAAAACATTTTTTGAAAAATATTTTTTCTTGGAAAACATTTTTTCTAGAGAATACTTCTTTTGGAAAACATTTTTTCTGGAAAATATTCTCCTCCTTTAAACTATTTTTTTCTTTTGAAAATTTGAATTCCATTTTGATTTAAATGGCCCAGTCCATCATGATTGTTGGATCGAGATGGATTGGGTCATTATTGAATTTTTACAAGAAATGGATTCTTTATTGGGTCGGTGCACTCATTTTGACTTCCAAAACAACATTTTTTATCCTTGAGGACAATCATACACTCTGATCTCTTCATTCACATCATTCACATACACTCATCAGTCAAAAGGTTCTGTTCAATAAACAACCCGGGAACACCTACGATAAGTTCGAGTCGTGATTTACAAGGAAGGTTTCTAGACTATAAGCTTACTACATGCAATGCATTTTTATCTGGCCACCCTTGCGCAAGCATACCTATATACCTTTCGATACGTGGTGAATTGGTTTGATATACCGTATAGATGATAATTTAAAACCTCAACTCACTTCTCTGAAGCCAAAAACAACCAATTTGATCTCCAGTTGAGAGGTGGTGCACAATGCTGAGCAATGGTCCACTTAAATACCTCTCGTTAGAATAGACGTAGTCTATCCCCCTCGTACAGTAGGGTACATTGGGCAAGATCTCACTTAGGCACCGGTTTTGATCAAGAAGTGCAATTGATATACTTAGATTATCTTTTATATACATATAGGTACGAGTCAAGAGTTGTAGCTTTCATAAATGGTTTGGCATCCCACAAGGGGACCGACCACGTACTAGTACTACGTTGGCAATCGGGACATGTGACTGTTTGGCTCACAATAGGTTAAAGGCTCAGGTTGCTCCAGCCTGGGTGCATCAATATACCTCTCAGAATCACCTGATCAGACGGTATTGATGCCCCAGTTTGATATACCCTAAGGTACGTGACTGAAGTTGTGATTTTCATGAATGACGTCGCATCTCTGAAGAGATCGGACCACGCACTAGTGCCACGTTGGCTATATGGGACTTGTAAGTGGGTAAAACAATAAACGTGCATGTGGTGTGTGCAACACAGGGTGGGGTGTGCCCGGGGCCTTTTTCAAACAAATGGGCCCATGGGTCCAATCAAATCAATCATTATAACATGAATCACATGAATATTTAATCGAGACCAACACCATTCTAATCACATAGATTTTTAATCAAGATCAACAGCATTCTAAACAGATGATTAAAGGTAAGCATATCAAGCACATATCCATATTAGAAACAAATATTTAATCCGACATATTTCTTTATGTGTTTCAATCAAGGGCCATTTTGGATAGTCCAAACCAAATTGGTATTTCTGAGGATATTGGATTAAGAATGAAGTGACAATCGTTAGGATGAAAGGTTATGATGATCTTTAAACAAATTAAAAGAGAGAAAAAGAAAAGACAAGAAAATAAATCAATAAAAAAAATGAAACATTTTAGAAAACAAATCGTTTTTTTTTTTATTATTTAGAAACAAACTTAAAAGAGCACATTTAAAAAAAAAAGCTATTAAATGGACAGCAAGCAAAAAAAAACTATTTAAAAAAAAATTAAAACAAAAGGCCATTTGTTAGGAATTATCCATCGTATTCAATAAAAGGGTGGTGTCCTTAGTAAAATGAAGATTTTATTTACCCTCACACCATCTTCTCCATCTGTTTTCAGCCATGTTCACGTTTTTTTTTTTTTTTTACAAAAACTAATCTAGACTCTCAACCCGATCGGTTGAGGTCAGTTTGATCGATTTAAAACTCTTTACTTATCACTGATCTCCTGTGATTCAAACCCGGATTAAGTTCAATAAACTACTACCATTAACTATTTGTTAAAGTTCAAAATCGAAGTGGAACAAGTATCCACAAACTCTACTGGCCACGGTTTCCTCCACATTTGATTTAATGACCACGAGGTCTCCCAAATTACAGATTCAATTAAAAACGAAGTAGAGTATTTCTTGTTCCGAGTTTGAAACCAAAAAAACACAGATTTTGTTTATAACTGATAGGAGTTTCTAAAAGAAAACTTCTATAATCAAGGTCTGATTTTTTTGTTGCCCCAAATCTTGAATCGATCAGATTTATGGATCAAGGCTGATTGGATTGTGTTGGCTCTCCAGCCTGATGAAGACGATGAACTTGAGTCTCAAGCCGTTGGGGAAGATGTTGTTGTTTAAGATGGTGTGAAACAAAAGAAAAACAATGCTACTCACGACACTCCACCCAAACAGCAAGTTAATGTTGTTGACAGAACATCAGAAACAAAATTTTTTTCTTTCTATGTGCTGTCAATGGGCAGCATGTATATATAAAAAGAAAACCTAAGTAATAAGTGAGAAACAACTAATAAAAACAAAACAAAAAGCAAACAAAAAAAAATTCACTTTTTTAATAAAACATTATCAAACAACATGCTTCTTTTTTTTAAAAAAACTTTTGTTATAAAAAAAATAGATCAACATAACTTAAAAGGAAGAATGACTTAAAAAATTATTTTCACTTCATTATTCCACCCTCACCAAAATTTTCCTTTGGGAATTTGGTATTATTTAAAGTCACCCTAAGTAACTCTCGATTGAAATTCGTAAAAATGCTAGATTAACATACCCAAAGTTGAATCGAAATTAGATCCACAAATATATAAGAAAAAAACAAAACAAAAAAAAACTAACTAAAAATTAAATAAAAGCAAATAAAATAAAATAAGGAACTAGGTCATTGGCAATGTTCCCATACTTGAGGTTTTTCAAGTTTGATCCTCAATGATCCCCAGTGGAGTCGCCACTAAAAGCGCCCTCGATCCGGGGGATGCGCGGATCCGCTTTTGACCCTTGAGGTTTTAGAGTCGCCTCCTAGTTATTACGGTCTAGGAACCGATTAATGACTCTAAACAGATAAAAAACTAATCTACTACAGAAAAATTGAATCCGATGATCACATTACGAGGTTGGAAGGTGTTAGGCACCAACCTCACCCAGTCAATGTCGGTCTCTACTTATCCCAAATAGGACTATATTGCTAATGATAAAACCTAGATGAAAATAATTGAAATTTTACCTTCGATACACAAAGGTTTTATTCCCTCAGATCTGATTAAACTACTCCTTGTACCGTACTCCTTGCTTAGTTTTATCTTCGGATCTGATTTCTGATTTTCGAGGCAAGGTATCTCCTTCTTGGATCTGGAGTCTTCGAATTTGTTATGAGTTTTGGGGTGTTTTTGAAAGGTTTCTAGATGTTTTTCGGGCTAAAATCAAAGTATGGGTGTTAGGTAAGGAGTTGGGACTTCAAAATTAGGATTTTGGGGAGGTTGTGAAGGCTTATTCACCTACTTTTTCTAGGGTTTTTTCTTTGCTACGAAAATAGGGTGTGGAGGCTCTTATTTATAAAGTTTTTTTAGAAGCATTAGGGTTTGATTAGGGTTTCTTTTAGAGTTTTAATTAGGGTTTTGACTTTGGTCTTATGAGATTGACTTAGTATTTAGGGTTTTAATTTAAGGTTTTGACTTTAGTCTTATGAGATTGACTTGATTAGTTTAGATTAGGGTTTTGATTAATGATTTTGACTATAGTCTTATGAAATTGACTTGATTAGTTTAAATTAGGGTTTTAACTTTAGTCTTATGAGATTGACTTTAATCTTTCTTGGTTGGTTTTTAATATCTTGACTTTAGCCTTACTTGATTGACTTTAAGATTGACTTTAGTCTTACTTGATTAACTTTAATATTTTGGAGAACCCCCTTTTATTATATCTTTAATTCTTTTTGCCCCCGGATGGAGGGGTTCTTGAATAAATATCCTGGCAACCATCAATAATTTTGCCTGAAAGCCTGATTAGTCAATTTTTTTATTAAAATTTTTAAATTAATTTTATTAATGTTTCACTTTACATTATTTAATGGTTTATTTATTAATTTTGAAATTTTAATTGTTAGTATTGTAAAATTACCGTTTTACCCTCGGAGAGGAATTTTTACGTTTTAAGTCATTTTTCAATGTTCCAGGATGTTTTGAAATCAGTTTTTCATAAGGAATTAGATGGGAATGTTGGTTTTTGTCATTTATGAAGTTTTTTGTATAAAATGGTCGTGAACTTTATGAGGAGCATTTTCGTAATTTTGTCGAATCTTGTGAAAATTGGCGAAATGATTTATTTGATTTCGATTTGTTATTTAATGTGTTTGAAGGAGTTTTCCTAATCGTAATGTAGGCTCTAGGGTTGTTTTGATGTTAGGGGTATTTTAGTAATTTGGTCATTTTTAATGATTTTTATCGTGAAGCTTCTTTTTGGTCTACAAGATGATGATTTCTATGTTTCTAGGGTCGTATTTGCCTAGCGTAGCGTGGTTTCTAAGATTTTGTTAGTTCGAGGTACCTCATCCGAATTTCTGAAACATTTCTGGTAACCAAATAAAGCATTGGAATAAACATCCATCATTGGGAACCGTCGCGATCAGGTTGACGAGTTGATTAATCAAGCGAGTGCAAAAATGGGGTGTCTACACCGAGCCACACACTAGTACCACATTGGCTATAAGGGACATGCAAGCTTGCAATGCAACAAAATAAATGTGCTAGTGGTGTGTGCAAAATAGGGTGGGGTGTGCACAGGGCGTTTTCAGATGAATGGGCTAAATCATATTATCACAATATGGATTTCAAATATTAAATAAAATACCAACAACATCCATAATATTCTATTCAAGATCAAAGCATGCACATCATAGAGATATATCAGATCATGGCATATTAAATGGGCAATCACAGAATATTCAATCAGATTTATTATTGAAACTGGCATATGAATCACAGATCATTTTGGACGACCTTAAACAAGTTGAGATTTCAAAAAATATATTAAGTTAAGAATAGAATGATAATTGTTGAGATAATAAATTATGATCATTCTTAAAATAAAATAATTTTTTTTTATTTCTTTTAAGAAAATAAATTGATTTTTACTTTGCCAAGCAACGCCAAAAAACTTCTTTCTTATTTGAAGAAATTGATTTATTTTTTTATATAAGTAGCTGTCAGCAACACATAACAGCAACAGCACAACAGTAACAACAACACATAATAGCAACAACAACACATAATAGTAACACACAACAACAACATTCAGAAAAATTGAATTCTGTTTTATACAAAAAAAAATGTTTTTTTTTGTTAAGAAATAAAGAAAAATTGGATTCAAATTTTTTTTAAAATTTTTTTTTTAAGAGAAAAATCGAATATTGTTTAAAATAAAAAATTTTGAAACAAAGAGAAAAAAAATATTTAACGTTTTTTTTTAATGTAAAAAAAAAAAGAAATTTACTATCAAAGATCAATGCATGTACCCTTAAAAAAATTAAAAAAGTAAAAAAAAATTAAAAAAAGTAAAAAAGAATTTTTTTATTTAAAAAACAATCT
Organism: Akebia trifoliata; assembly: GCF_017979445.1. Taxonomy (NCBI): domain Eukaryota; kingdom Viridiplantae; phylum Streptophyta; class Magnoliopsida; order Ranunculales; family Lardizabalaceae; genus Akebia; species Akebia trifoliata. The sequence continues at coordinate 11,920,568 of NC_141380.1, read as the reverse complement.
TTATGATCCAACAACCCTCCTTCTATTTTACCTCATTATTTTTCTTTAAACTATTAGATTATTTGGGAGTCTCCCAAATCAACCTTTAATTGGGACCACAAAAAAAAACATCCAAGAATATGATCTCTAAACTTTTCTAGTCAATTCAACATCATCTCATCCTCAATTCATATGTCAATTTCAATATTTCATTGTTTAGGGTCATTCCAAATGACCCTAGATTGAATCATAGAAATTGATACTCTAAAATAACATGCCTAAAATAAATTCAAATAATGCCAAGAGAAGATAATACAACTCAAAAATATAAAATAAACTAGATAAAAAGAAAAAAAATGGATCAACAATCATTATTTCATATCAATACCCTCTTGAAATCTTGCATTATTGAGGGTCATTCCGAGTGACCCTAAATTGAATCATAAAAAAATGTGCCAAAACAAAATATTCACTGTAGACACCCGAATTTGGGCGGGCCCTCGACGCAAGATGCCCCCAAAAATCGAAAATTAGAATGGGCCTCGAAGCCCAAACCTACAAAAAATTCAACACATTTCAATTAATAAATGTCCGAGGCCACTTACGTAGCCCATGGACCCGCACACCTCACCACCCTCCTACATCCTTAAAATCAACCCAATACTATTCTACCCAAGCCCAATCACTTTTCTTAAAACCCAAGTCCATCCTCATCACTATTCAATCCCCTATCTAAGCCCAAAACCCTACCCAATCTACTACTAAAGCCCAAAGCCCAATCCACTACCCAAATCCAATCCAACCCATCATCATCACATCAAACCAATTACCAAGAGATGACACATGTCATCATCTCCTTCCACCTCCCTCATCTAATCAACTCAACCCATAACACTACCCTAACCTAACCTATTCCCATCCTCTCATCATCAACAACCAACAACTCAACCCATACCCTATACACCCTAACCTATTCCCCATTCTTTAACAACCCACATCATAACCCATATCTCCCACACATCAAACCATCACTTTTCCTTAAAACACTCCCACAAAATCACCTCAACCCATACCTCCCACCATCACTCCCATACCCTTCTCTCTAATCATCCAACCACCATCACCAATGAACTAATATCTTCATCTCTCCATTTGCCACATGTCATCATCCCTTCAATCCTCTCAAAATCAAACCAATCACTACCCATCCCCCCAAATCAAACACCTCACCTCTTCAACCATCTCAACACTCCTTCTCCAAATAACTCCCTTACACCACCATTCCTCCCATCAACCATCACTCATCTCACCCCACAAAACACTCTACCCAAATGGATTTGGGTAAGATCCAAACCATTTGGATTAAAACACAACCCATTTCCCTCATTACAAAACTACCCTCATTTTCATCTCAAATTTCACACTCTTTTCCTCTAAAACCCATGCCATGATCCATTATTCTCATCCTTACCCCATTATATCCTTAAAATACCTCCCAACCTCTATAAAAATCCCTCCATTCTCCCCTCACAACAACTAATGAAAATTTGACAAAAATCCCCCTAAAAAGATAACTCTCTCCTTACTACTCTTAACCCTCAACTCACCTCACTACACTCAACCATCTTTCATCCCATACTCAAAGCTCTACTCTCAATCTTCCAAAAGTCTACAACTCAACTCAATCTTCTACAATCTCAAGCAAGTCCAAGTCAACTCAAAGGAATATATCTTTGAAGATCAACTCAAGGACAAGGTGGGTTCAACAAAAAGAACAACCCCCCCCTCAATTCCCCTCTTCTACTCTCCCCCTTCTCTACACATTTGCACACACCACAATGTTCTAAATCACCAAAGGTCCCCTTCTTCAATAAGGGTGCCCTCAATGGTTTGAACTAATATTAATACCCCTCATACTTGAGGGTACACATCGATCTTTTCAATTTTTATTTTTAAAAGGCCGAATCCAAGGTTACCACGTTACGTGGATGGAGTAGGGTGCCTAACACCTTCCCTACTCCATAAATGGACCCCCTTACCTTGAATCAAAGGTTGGGCCACGTGCATTATCCTACGAGAGTAATCACATCAAAAATGATATAATTTTCAAAAAATGAGACATCGGGTGACCATTCACACCCCTTTACCAATTTGAATGGTGGCGACTCCAAAACACCCCAAAGTGGAGGGATGTTTTAAAAATATTGAAAATCCCGTGTCCATAGCTTGGCGACTCCACTGGGGAGTACATACTAGTGGGTCCGACCATCTTCCTTGATTCGGTTATTTCAAAAAAAAAATGTTTGTTTTCTTTTGGTTTATCTACTAACGTTTGCCTTGTTTCTTTCTTTCCTTTTTATTTTACAAGTTTCATATGGGAATGGTTGTAATATTTATTTACATGTACATTTTGCTTTATTTTTATTTTTGGACAAGGGATGTAAGGATGGATACATTTAAAAAATGCACGCACATGCACATGCGATTCATACTCCTATGCATAAGCCACCCCCCTCCTCTTTAAATTTCTAACCCCGGATGCCGGTACTCTCAAGCCCCCGAGATCGCTATTTTGGGTGGCTGGGAGGAGAACATCCACCCCATTCACCAACCTAAGATGTGTGCAGTTCGATGTCCATCAAGGTTTGAAGAATAGGTAACCGAAAAACTACCTACAAACCGCATGCATCGAAGCGTAACTAATAGACAAAGGACACTAAGGTTTCCAAAATTTAATTTCGTATCCATCCCACGTGTATGTGTTGTAATTTTATTCTATTTCTTTTCTTGTAGCCCACGATGGCAAGTTGTATAGATGTTAGGAAGTTTCCCGTTTTACGTGTTGTCTTATGTCCCCCTAGATAAATGGGGAAGTCATTTTTTATTTATGATTGCATCATAAAAAAAAAGTGACATTTTTTTGGCCCAAGCCAAAAAACAGAGGCTATGTGCTTCAAAACCTAGAAATTCCGGGCCAAAATGGGATGAGGATAAAAAACAGAGCAAGATTGGAAGGCCAGAAAAGGTTCTGGTCCGTGCTTGAAGCACGGACTCAAGAAATATTATTAAGTCCGTGCTCATAAAACGGACTAGGCAAATTTTCTTAGGTCCATGCATGAAGCACGGACCAGTGTAAAAAAAGAAAAAAAAATTTAAGGTTCTGATCCGTATTTGAAGCACGGACCAGCCAAAAAGTGTTAGGTCCGTACTTGAAAAATGGACCAAAAAAAAAAGATTTTTGATATTCTGGTCCGTATTTGAAGCACGGACCAGTCAAAAAGTGTTAGGTCCGTACTTGAAAAACGGACCCAAAAAAAAAAAAAAAAATTTTGATGTTCTGGTCCGTACTTGAAGCACGGACCAACCAAAAAGTGTTAGGTCCGTACTTGAAAAACGGACCCTCAAAAAAAAAAAATTTTTTTTTGCTCATTTTGTTCCTTACGTAAGTCCTGACAACTTTTCTTCTTGAAGTTTTTTTTATTTTGAGTTTTAAAGCTTGAAAATGATCAAATGATTCACTTTACTAGAAAACTCAAGGCCTACTACTCTTAATCGATCCTACTCAAAACGGATTTTGCCCGACGTGGCTCGCTATCGATCTTGGTCATAATCAAACTCCTCTTTCACTGAGTATTTACTTCAAAGTGGGTCCACGACCCAGATCCACTGCGTTTGGGTCCACGACCCAGATCCATATCAAACCAGGTCCACGACCCAGATCCAACCAAACTGGGTCCACGACCCAGATCCATATCAAACCGGGTCCACGACCTAGATCCAACTAAACTGGGTCCACGACCCAGATCCATTTCAAACCAGATCCAAATCCACTTCAATTGGGTCCACGACCCAGATCCATTTCGTTTGGATTCAAGACCTAAATCCATTTCAAACTGGGTCCATGACCCAGATCCACTTCAACTGGGTCCCCGACCCAGATCCATTTCAAACTGGGTCCAAGACCCAGATCCATTTCAAATTGGGTCCACGACCCAGATCCATGTCCAACTGGGTCCACGACCGAGATCCATATCAAATTGGATCCACGACCCAGATCCATTTCGTTTGGGTATCCGACCCAGATCCAACCAAACTGGGTCCACAACCCAGATCCAACCAGCTTGGGTCCACGACCCAGATCCATGTCAATTGGGTATGACCCAGATTCACTTCAATTGGGTCCACGACCCAGATCCATTTCGTTTGGGTATTTGACCCTGATCTATCTCGACTAGGTCCGACCCAGATCCATTTCGTTTGGGTCCATGACCCAAACCCACCCGAATTGAGTCCGCAACTCAAATCCACTACAAACCGAGTCCACGACCCATAGCAAATCAAGTTCATGATCCATCTATGATCAAACAAAGATAACAAGTGATCAATTGACTCCAATGCATTCAACTTTTATTTAAAAAAAAAAAAAATCGGTGCCTAGAAAGATCTTACCCTGTTGATACGAGGGGGATAGACTACGTCTATTCAAGGAATAAGGTGATTTAAGAGTGCCACTGTGCGCCGCCTCTTCCTTGGAGATCTGCCTGGCCGACGATGATTTCAGAGAACTGAATTGGGGGCTACCAAAAACATGGGTTATTTTAACTCAATTTATCTCAGAAATTACCTTTTTTCAAAATACTTTCCCGACTCCGTGTCGATGCCAGCTCCGTGCTGACGAAATTACCTTTTTCAAAACGTTTTACCGACTCCGCGTCGATGTCAGCTCCGTGCTGATGTAATTTCTTTTCAAAATATTTTACAGACTCCGCGTCAATGCCAGCTCTGTGCTGATGTAATTTCTTTTCAAACCATTTTACCGACTCCGCGTCGATGCCAGCTCCGTGCTGATGTAGTTTCTTTTCAAAATGTTTTACCGACTCCGCGTCAATGCCAGCTCCATGCTGATGTAATTTCTTTTCAAAATGTTTTACCGACTCCGCGTCGATGCCAGCTCCGTGCTGATGTAATTTCTTTTCAAAATGTTTTCCCGACTCCATGTCGATACCAGCTCCGTGCTGATGTAATTTCTTTTCAAATCGTTTTACCGACTCCGTGTCGATGCCAGCTCCGTGTTGATGTAATTTCTTTTCAAACCGTTTTACTCCGTGCTGATGTAATTTATTTTCAAACCGTTTTATCGACTCCGTGTCGATGCCAGCTCCGCGCTGATGTAATTTCTTTTCAAACCGTTTTACCGACCCCGTGTCGATGCCAGCTTCGTGCTGATGTAATTATTTTCTCTCAAAAACAACCCAGCTCCGCGCTGACAAACTATGTTTTCAAGCTCACCTAACTAAATTTTTCTTTTTGAGTACCATCCCATAATAATTACCGGACCTAATAAAACATCATGCATTTTCCTTTTTTGTAAGTAAGATAGTAACACTTGGTCTTCTGTACCCACAGGTAGCCAAACAAAAAAAGTACAAACATCCTGAGAAGCTTCTGTATTTTCTCCGATCATCTTCATCAACAATGAGTAACTCAGATGAACCACAGCCTGCTACAAATGAACTGGCCGAAGCTAATGCAATGATAGTAAAGCTGTTAGAAACAACAAAAAGGCAGGAACAAATCTTGGCGGCTGTCTTGAGCAGCACTAATTTTTTACAAGCACAGGCAACCCAGCATCAAGCATCCGGGTCAAACCTCGAACCCCCTGAGCAAATACGACCAGACCAACAAACCACCCCACCTCCTACTGTGCTAATATATCAAGGTCCTCCGCTCTACATACCACAAAATCAATCGCCTCTGGTGGTGATCCCAGATGATGAGTACGATTTTAAGGCTCCCGAAACTAAGAGTGCTACCGACGACAAAATGGCCCGACATATTGAATCTCTCCAAGAGGAAATGCGATGGATGAAAGGCACAAATACTCTAGGAGGAACAAGATTCAGGGACCTGTGCTTCTATCCCAACGCACAGCTGCCGGCTAAGTTTAAATGCCCAGAATTAGAGAAATATAATGGCGTTGGGTGTCCTCTCTCGCATCTCAAATTGTATTGTGGGTCAATGTGCCAATATGGCGAAGATGACAGACTACTGGTACAACTGTTCCAAAGAAGCCTGACAGGACCGGCGCTCAAATGGTTCTCAGGATTGGACCATACCCTCATTAAGAGTTGGCAGGACTTGGCTGAAATGTTCTGGCACAGTTATCGGTTCAATACAGACGTGGGTCTGGATAGGGATAATATGGCTAAGATGACGAGGAAACACAAAGAAACAGTGAAAGAGTATGCCCAGAGATGGCGAGAGTCCGCCTCACAAGTGCGGCCTACGATGACTGAACAGGAGATGAACACTACGTTTATCTCGACACTAGGGCATGCCTTTTACACTCATTTGGTTGGACACACTACAGGCACCTTCTCAAACTTAGTTCAAGTAGCAGACCGGGTCGAGGACGGGATCCGAACCGGTCTAATATTTGACTTTACAGCTTTGAGTACAATAGTAGGGACCTCAGCACAAAAGAAATCAATGCCTTTTGTCAAGAAGAAAGAAGAAACCCAAGTTAATAATGTACAACCCAGCGAACCTCTCATCAATCAAGCACCAGCTCAAAGACCACAGGCACCCCAGGCACCTTGGGTGCCAGTACCTCGAGCTGCTTGGGCTCCAGCACCACAGAATCCCTTCCGAACAGTTCCTCCAAAACCATATGGGCAAAACCAGCAGGCACGACCCAACAGAGTAAATAGAGTGTTTACCAGGCTACCCATGACACTATTTGAGTTATTACCAATCTTACTCAGGGGTGAGTATCTCACAAAACGTCCGCCAAATCCTGAGGCTGTCAAGGGGCCAGGGTACAACCCCAATTTATTCTGTGAATTTCATATGGGTGCACCGGGGCACTCTACGGATCAATGCTGGCAACTCAAACATCAAGTACAGAACTTGATTAATAAGAAGGCTCTTATCCTGGATTGACCTCCCAACCCACCCCAACAACAGAATATCAATCAGAACCCCCTACCCACCCATAATGAAGGGGGAAGTGGACACAGGGTGAATGTCATTCATAAGGAACTCGATTTCAATCCGTCTGTCTTGATAGCACCTGTCGGGTCCAAAATCAGGGTCCATTTAACTCAGGGACCAGAAACGCCAATAGTTAGTACAATCAACCATTATACGACAAACTCATCCCAAAATTCATTACCACCACTCAGATTGGCCGACCTCACCATCCATCCCACTTATCAAAATGCTACTACCCGACCACCTTTAGTCATACCTTATGGATCACCCCATCATCAAAGTTCACCCGACCCCCTCTTGTCATACCGTACACACCGCCAACTTCTCAAGGATCAACTCGACCTCCTCTTCACATACCATACACTGCATCTTCACGTCCACCACTCATTATCCCATACACTTCATCAACCCCTCCTGCTATCATTACATCCAAATCACCACCACCCCCTCTCATTCTCAATATGAAACCCGATCCATCCCCCATGACCATACACTCACCCAAACCATTTCCCTATAACTCTATCCAGGCAGTTCCCTGGAGTTACGAGACAACCGTCACCACAACTGCCGGGGTTGAAACTATGAAGAAGGCAATGGTGGCCGATATCGGTAATATGACAAACGTAGGGAGATGTAAAAAAATGCCAACAAAGGGGGTAAGCATCAAGGAAAAGACTGAAGAAACGACACAAGGGATAACAGATGAGGAAAATAGAAAGGTAAAAGGAAAGGGCAAGATGGACGAGAATGACCAAAAAAAAGAGGAGGTGAAAGCGACAGATAAAGAAGCTGAAGCAAAAGTGACAGACAAAGAAGTCACAGACTTTATTAAGCTCATCCTCAAGAGAGAGCATAACATAATAGACAGATTGAACAAGCAGCCAGACCAAGTTAGCATCCTAGGACTAATGCAAAAATCGAAAGAGCACCAAAAGGCATTGTTAAAAGTCCTAGGGGGATCACATGTACCTTCGACCACGACACCAGCACAGTTAGAGCAAACAGTTGGCCAAATCATGGCCCCCAATCCTATTATTTTCATAGAAAATGAGTTTACACCTGAAGGAACGGGACATGTCGAGCCACTAAACATTATGGTCATATGTAAGGGCATGATGGTTGCCAGGGTGCTGATTGACAACGGCTTATCACTTAATGTTTGTCCATTTGTGACCTTTCAAAAGTTGAACACCAATTGGTCGCACGTCAAACCCAACAATAAGGTCGTCCGAGGCTTCGATAGCTCGAGAAGGGATTCTCTAGGGGAAGTGGATTTACCCATCACGATAGGCCCGTGCACCATCGAAGTGATATTTGAAGTCATGGAAATACCAACAACCTTCAACTTGTTACTGGGTAGACCTTGGATCCATACTGCCAGGGCTGTGCCTTCCTCATTGCACCAAAGAGTCAAATTTATCATGGGACAGATGATGATATCAGTATTGGTAGAGAACCTTATTCCAGCTGGGAGAGCCCCAGACGTGTCATTCATTGATTTCGAAATGACAAAGGATAAGGCACTCTACCATTCGTACTAATTCGCGGTTGTCAACCACATCGAGAAGGGAAAGGAAAAGATAAGGGCAAAGCTATCGAGAGCGAACCTTATGATTGGTCGAATCATGAAAAGGGGAGGTTACCGACCCAAGCAAGGGTTGGGACCAGGAGGAAGAGGAAGAGCTACACCGGTCGAAGCAAGCAAACATACTCCTTATTTCGGTCTGGGGTTCAGGCCCACAAAGAAAGATATGGCAGAAATGAATAATAAGAAAAAAGAGCTTCGACTAGCAAGAAAACAAAATCGTGAGCCGAACATCTGGAATCTGGGTCGAGTCCCTCACATAGTGTAAACTTCCCAAAATCCCATATCAGACTTGAGGGCTTATCAGAACCACCATTGGTAAAAAAGCCAAAAAAGGTAAATATCGCACCACTGCACAAAGACCCAATCGTCGAGTCCCAATCATCCTTCATAGAAAGCATTGACATTTTGTTCAATGGGGATTCTGAGGAAAGTCCATCGGAGACCTTTCCAAAATCTGCCAAAGTGGAAATCACTACTGGCCATGGAAACAAATCACCCTTTCCAAAGGGCATTGACTGGGCGTCAGTCGTCATCCCACCGAGTTTGGGAGGGACTCTGCCCCAACCTGACAATAACAATAATCATTTGGAGATCATGGTTATCTCCGAACCACCAACCAAATCACCCAACACATCACTTTCACATCTCATCCGTCCCCTCAGAGAAGGGGAGACACTGCACAATTGGGAAAAAATCCCTCTAACCCTTGAGGCTACCATAGCCTAAAAAAAAAATGCCGTTAGGCAACATCAGTTTGCCCGAGGACCATAACGAGCCCTCGTCCTTGGGTAAAGACTGTTTTGAGGGCTCCCTATATTTACTAATGCATGATTGCTCTTTTTATTTCATATGTCCGAAAAATAGCACTCAAAAATCAAAAAAATCAAAAAAATTTCAAAAATCAAAAAAATCAAAAAGTCTACAAAAAATAAAAAAATCAAAAAGCTTTCAAAATCTCAAAAAAATAGATATATTTCAAAAACCAAAAAAAGAGTTTTCACAGAATTTAAGGGATTTGTCTCAATCGAATGGACCTTTGGACAGAACAGAATATGAAAAGGACAAGTATGACTTCGATCTTGAACTTGACTTCGATCTCATGGGAATTGAAAAAGAGTCTGAGGACGAAGTGGAATACCCTCCTAAAGAAATCAAAGACTTGTTAGAACGACATGAAAAATGTGTTCAACCAAACATTGAGGATACAGACTTAGTTAACCTCGGCACTGAAGATGACCCACGTGTTGTAAAAATCGGAGCCTTGTTAACCCCTCAGTAGAAAGAAGAAATGATTGAACTATTACGTAACTATCAAGACATCTTCCCCTGGTCCTACAAAGATATGCCCGATTTGGACACGGATCTTGTTGTTCATAAGCTACCGATCACTCCTGGGAGCAAGCCGATCAAGCAAAAATTAAGAAGACTTAAGCCAGAATGGAAACTCAAAGTTAAAGACGAAGTAATGAAACAGTTTCAAGCAGGATTTCTCGCAGTCTCCACGTACCCCGAATGGCTAGCCAATGTCGTTCCGGTACCAAAGAAGGACGGGAAAGTAAGAATGTGTGTCGACTATCGGGATTTGAACAAAGTCAGTCCTAAGGATGATTTTCCATTACCTCACATCGACACTCTAGTCGATAGCACAGTAGGGAATGGTATGTTCTCATTCATGGATGGTTTCTCCGGGTACAATCAGATAAAAATGGCAGAGGAAGACCAAGAAAAGATAGCATTCATTACACCCTGGGACATTTTTCATTACAAACATGCCGTTTGGGCTTAAAAACGCAGGGGCAACCTATCAACGAGCAATGACGGCTTTATTCCACGACATGATCCATAAAGAAATGGAAGTCTACATAGATGATATGATCGCTAAATCGGGCATAGAAGAAGACCATCTGGTAAATCTGAAAAAGTTGTTCGACAGGCTAAGGAAATATAGCTTAAGACTCAATCCAGCAAAATGTGTATTCGGGGCAACATCAGGCAAGTTATTGGGCTTTATTATCAGTAGAAGAGGCATTGAGATAGATCCAACAAAGACCAAGTACATCCTCGAAATGAAAGCACCGGTATCAGAAAAGGACGTCCGAGCATTTCTGGGTAGAACACAGTATATCAGCAGATTCATTGCGCAACTCACGCCTATTTGCGAACCAGTATTTAAGCTACTCAGAAAAGATATGCCGAAAGCATGGAACGAAGACTGTCAAGAAGCCTTCGACAAGATAAAGAAATATTTGCTCAATCCACCAGTCTTGGTTCCTCTTACACCAGGACGACCCTTACTGATGTATATCTCGGTGCAAGAAATGTCTATGGGCTGTGTACTGGGACAACACGATGAGTCAGGTAGAAAAGAGCAAGCCATTTACTATCTCAGCAAGAAATTCACTGATTATGAGGCAAAGTATTCGGCACTCGAGAAGACTTGCTGCGCATTGGTCTGGGCATCTCAACGACTGCGCCACTACCTTCTCAGCTACTCGACCATGCTCATTGCTCGAATGGACCCTCTCAAGTATCTCTTCGAAAAACCAGCACTGACAGGTCGCACTACAAAATGGCAATTACTACTATCTGAGTTTGACATCACCTATGTCACTCAAAAGGCCATCAAGGGGTAGGCTATTGCTGACCACTTAGCTGAGCATCCACTGCCTGATTATGAGCCATTGAAGACAAACTTTCCTGACGAAGCCATATTGCTCACGGAGATTGAGGACGATGATGAAGAACCAGGCTGGAAAATGTACTTTGACGGAGCAGCAAATCAAAAAGGGAACAGAATAGGGGCAGTCTTGATCAAACCAGATGGGTCACACGTGCCAATTGCAATTAGATTAAAGTTTCAATGTTCTAATAACGAGACTGAATACGAAGCGTGCATAGCAGGGTTAAAAGTAGCACTGGATCTCGAGGTAGATGAGATCGATGTTTTCGGAGATTCAAGGCTAGTAGTCTATCAGACGACTGGAGAATGGAAGACTCAAGAGCAGAGATTGATCCTTTACCATGAGTATCTAGAGGAACTAAGTTCATGCTTCGATAGAATCTCATTCACTTATATGCCGAGAGCCAAGAATCAATTTGCTGATGCACTAGCTACGCTTGCTTCTATGATCAGTATTTCGGAAGACTTAGTCATTGACCCTATTGAGATCGGACTTCAAGATGAGCCAGCTTACTGTCTACCCATCGAAGTTGAATAATCTGAAGAAAAACCTTGGTATTCAGACATCAAAGCCTACCTCGAAGATCGAACTCTCCCATCAGACGCAACGTCTAACGATCGAAGGACTATCCAGAAGTTAACAGGCCAATTCTTCCTGAGCAATGGCATTCTGTACAAGAAATCACATCATGAAGTCTTACTCCGATGTGTGGCAGAAATAGAAGTAAAACGACTGATCAAAACCGTGCATGGTGGAGTCTGCGGACCCCACATGAATGGTCACATGCTTGCTAAAAAGATCATGAGGATGGGATATTACTGGACAACAATGGAAAGCGATTGTTATCAACACGTCCGTAAATGCCACCTCTGCCAGATCTATGCCAATAAGATCAACGCACCACCTTCGGAATTGCACAATATGACTACTCCTTGGCCCTTCTCACTATGGGGCATGGACGTCATTGGACAGATTTCCACAAAAGCTTCAAATGGGCACCGCTTCATCCTAGTCGCTATCGATTACTTTACGAAATGGGTAGAAGCAGCTCCTTATGCCAATGTCACAAAGAGCAGTGTTCTGAAGTTTGTCAAGAATAATATTATCTGCAGATATGGGCTTCCCAGCGGGTTAGTGATAGACAACGCCAAGAACTTCAAAAACAAGGATATGATCAAGATGTGCGAGGACTTTCAGATCACTCATCACAACTCTGTACCATATAGACCCAAAATGAACGGAGCAGTCGAGGCTTGCCAACAAAAACATTAAAAGAATCATCGAGAAAATGGCAGTCACCTACAAAGATTGGCACGACATGTTACCTTTTGCCCTTCATGCTTACCGGACTTCATTTCAAATCTCAACTGGGGCAACTCCGTATTCACTGGTTTATGGGATGGAAGCAGTCTTACCCGTTGAGGTTGAAATTCCCTCCCTCCGGATCTTAAAAGAAGCCGAGTTGGATGAAACAGAATGGGTTCAAGCTCGATTTGATCAGCTAAATCTGATAGAAGAAAAACGTCTAGCAGCTATTTGTCATGGCCAAATCTATCAGAACGAATCGCACGGGCCTACAACAAGAAAGTCAAACCTTGGAATTTCTCACCAGGAGACCTTGTCTTGAAAAAGATCTTACCGATACAAGAAGATGCTAGGGGAAAATTCAGACCAAACTACGAGGGACCATTCATTGTGCAGAAGGTGATGACGGGAGGAGCTTTGATCCTTACAGAGATGGACGGACAAGTTTTTCCTCAACCAATCAATGCTGACACTGTCAAAAAATATTACGCCTAAGATCTGACCCTGAGATGACGAAAGACCATCTTTGCTATCCCAAACAAATTATCTAACCCTAGTCAACCCCTTTGAGCCATCACATTCATTTCTTAACCCAAGACTGGGGCAAGTCAACGTTACAAAAAAAAATGAAAAGAAAAAAAGAGACAAAAAAAAAAAAAATCAGAAAGTCAATGCATCAAGTACTCTTGGCCCGCATGAGGATAAACTGTGAACAACTAAAATACAAAAAAAAAAAATCAAAAAATTCAGAAACTCGGACACTTGATCTGAGCTCGACCCAAATCTCCAGCCTAAACAAGTTCGAGAGACGCTGGGAGGAGACATAGATCACCTTTTCGAAACAAAAATAAACGAACCCCCAATCTAACCCACTCTAGACGAACCTACCTTAACCTTTTTGTACCTTTCCACTACACTCAGCCTTAGTCAACACTTCGTCCCATTAAAAGTCCTTTCGGATCAGGGAATGTTCTAAGGCATCATAGTGACGGTGGTAGCACCAATGATCTGGCAGCTTGATCTGGTCCTCAAGTCTTATTAGTCGTTGGAAGACGCGAGAGGGGAGTCCAGGTCAAAATTCAAAAAAAAAGAGTACTCGAAGTGTAGAGTAGCCGATCTCGCGGCTCAACTTGAGTTGCCGAGCCACGAAGAGTCGTCAGCAAACTCGAGAGGGGAACCTAGATCTATTACTCAAGAAAGAGTGCCACTACAAGAGTAGAGTCGCCGATCTCGCAGCTCAACTTGAGTCACCAAGCCACAAAGACACAGAGGCTCCAAACAAGATCTGTAATGTAAAAATCCAAAAAATACAAGCATAGTCTGAAAGGGCATAGTGAAAATCCGAAAGGGCGCTATGAGTAAAAAAATCAGACTATGGCAAGATCAAAGCCACCGGCACGATGAAAACCCAAAAAGGCATCGATGCGCAAAAATGTGGAAACCGGGTCTGGTGAAAACCGTAACTGGCATCAGGGGCAATAAGGGAACAAAAAAAAAGAAAAAAAAGAAAAAAAAGAAAAAGAAAAGAAAAAAAAATGAACAACTCCTGGCCCGCATGAGTATAAACTGTGAACGGCGAAAATTTCCCAAAATCCCAAATCCCATGCTCAATCGATATTCACCCAGTACTGGGGCATTGGGGATGACTCTAAAAAGAGCCTGAAAGCTGCTGACATCTATATCTTCAGTAGTTGGCAAAAACACAAATATCATCGAGATAACAAAGGTTTTTCAAAAAGTCTTCATATTTTGGATCTACAATATCAATTCGACAAAGACAAATCACCAAAAATTCAAATGCTTTCAAAACTACTATTTTGGCCAATGATGAAAAGTCTAGGACTTATTCAAACATCATGTTTTCAAAGCAATAGATACACCTGAGGCCAAGTAAGTAAAAAACCTATTTTCCTTTCATTTCAAAAAGTTTCACATTACGCTTGTAAATGAAAAAAAAATGGTACCAATCACACATCTCGTCGTGAAATGAAGAAGGAATCAAGCCTCTCTTCTAAGGCACGAATGCGGGCAGCTTGCTCCATCATTACCACCTCAGCGTCTGAAGCATCATGGCTCACCAGGTAAGATGCAAAGGCATCAAAACAAGGACCTTGGGCAAGCCTCTCCCGAAGATCATCGATCTCCGCTCTCAAAGGGAAGACTCTTCAATCCTCAAAAACTCGAGTCGAGCTATCTGGTTCTTCAAATCAGTCTCAGATCGCAACCAAATCTTCTCAATCCGCTTATGAGACATCTTCATCTCCGCCAGTCGATCACGGTGGTCAAGAGAACGAGAACCAGAAGACGTCCTTTGAACCGAAGGCGTGGCATAAGTTCTCTCAGCAATCTGTTGTTGCATCCAAAGCTGATAGTTCGAGAAAGAATAACAAGGGAATACAGGGCGGTCAAGAGTCACCACGTTCTTCCAAGCCTTCTCTAGTCGATCACGCAATCTCCATGAGGGCGAAGAAGGGGAAAAAGGTCCCACCAACTCCCTAAAGTCTCCATGAGTTACTATGCCCTGTTCTTCACCAAATTGTCGCAACACACGAAGAGGGATGTAGTGAGTAGCCCCAGTCAATCCTATCAGTATGGCAAAACAACTCTGAAAAAGAAAATGACTGGTAGAGTCGAAGGCTGGAAGGTGCCTAACCAACGTATCTCTTCATCTGGCATACCTTGCAAGCCCTCAAACCAACCCAACTTGCCACCAGAATGGACAGGAGGTTTCCTTTTGTTCATCAAAATCACTAAATCAGCATGGACGTTGAAAGGACGACTAATGGGTGTAGTCAAAGCCAAATGATTGAAGAACCAAAGCTGCACAAAAAGGGAAGTCAACTCTAATCACAACGCTTCAAAAATCTAAAGGCTTCAATCATGATGTTTACAAACTTGAAAAAAAAAAAAAAAAAACATTACCTGCAACAATGGAGCACACCCATGATACACTCGCTCGAACAAGCCGTGAGAGCCAAATAGGTTTCCCCTAGAAGCATAGGAGCCAATCTAAAACCTTGTCGAACTTGGTCAAGTACGCTTATCAAAGCTAGATTCACATACTCGTTATTCTGAGGAAACAAGAGTTAGTTCATTACCACCAATGTCAAAACATCAAATCGAGATGGAGAATTCAGGTCCCCAAGCCATCGAAGCAAAAATTCTTTAGAAACTTTGAAAAGATTTGAGTTTCCATCAATCCGTTCTAATTGTTGCTTTATGACCCCAAAGAATCCCGACGCTTCTTTCTTATAACTTTCACGCAAGGGTGGTACGACCACCCGAGGCGATTGGCAAAGGCCAAGTATCCGTTCAAACTCTTCGATCGTAGGGGTCATCTCTTTGTCTCCGAAACGAAACAAATTAAACTCCGGGACCCAAAATCCCATAAGAGCCTCTATCAAGTCCCACAGGATGGTGACCTTCGACAAAGAGAGAATGAACCCAAGCTTGTTGAAATCCCACCTAATTTTCTCCTCATGGGTCATAGAACTAAGCCATTGATGTAAAAAGGGGTCTACAACGGCGTACCTTTTGAGATTTGGAAGGTTGAAGTTGCCTTCAAGAGCGGGAGATGAGCATTCGACCACAAGATCAAAGTTGGTTGAATCCTCCAAAGCATGAGTGGGCTCCATTGATGCCCTAGTGGGTGTGAAATTCCTAAAAATCGTGAAAGAGAACGACCAAATGAAGGTCTGTGAGTTAAAAGGCAAAATAAAAGGTTCTAGTCCGTACATGGAGTACGGACTGAGTAAATTCACTTGAGTCCGTGCTTCATGCACGGACCGAAAAAAATTCAAACAGTCCGTACATGAAGCACAGACAGTTCAAAATTAGCGCAGTCCGTGCTTCATGCACGGACCAGTACATCCAAGATGTTGAATTGATGCATGAATTGATACATAAAGGGGCCCATAAACCCTAGTCATTTGATGTTACCACTTCCCAGCCTCGGTTGCTCAACGACGATTCTAATCACCATTTCACAAGAGTATCCAAAATGAAATAAACAATGTCATATATATAATCAAAATGAGTTATACAATGTGCACAAAATACAAAAAGATATATACATGTATATTCATAAATACATCCTAAGACCTATCATCATCTGATCCAGGAGCATCTCGAGCAGCAGAATCAACACCAAAAAGATCTACGTCCCTCAGACCGGAGAAGACAAAGCCGGTACCCGAAGAGGCAAGCAGATTGTGCATCCTTAAGCCCATATCAGAAGAATCTATAGTAAAAGCTGGGGGTCGGGTAGAAGGTCCGGCGCCATCCGAAGCCTGAAAAGATAAATAGATACACTCAAATGACAAGCAAATATGCAAGCAGGCTAATGAAAGAAGATAACTGGAATTAAATGTACTTGAGTGGGAGGAGGTGGATGAGCAGATGTACTGGCCCCATCATGGTGTCGATGATAGTCCTGAAACATCACAAGAAAACAAAGCAATCAGCCTACAGTGATAGAAATACTGAATTGAAAAAGGTAAAGGAAAAGAAGGGCATACCATCTCAGCCTGTGAACGAAACTCTCTCATGGCCAGCCTCATCTCTAACTCATGGATGCGCTCGGCCTGGGCTGCCACCTCCGCCTGAGCAGCTCTCCACCGAGCCTCCATCTCAACATAACGGGCCGCCTGGGCCTCGATCACACTGTACCCCTCTCAGAGGCGACGTAGATCATCAATCTGAAAAGAAAGTAGAAAATTAAACTTCGACAGATATGGAGAATCAGAAGACAAGAAAAAAAGAAAAGTCAAGACTCACAGTATCATCATGCTCCCGGATGAAGACTCCACCGATCTCAGTAATCCCAGCACGCATAGGCATAGCAGGCATTAGGCAACCAATGGAGGCGGTCCTGAACCAACTGATATAATCACCCTCCACCAGAAGCCCTCGCGCTGGTACCCCACCGACCTGGGCCAAGTACTCCTCAGCCGATAGATCCATAGAAGAAGGCGTCACCGGAGCTGCTGGGATACTGAGAGATCGATCATGCTGAAAGAATAGCCGCTCTCCAAAGTAGTACACATAGAAGAGACGGCCGATGAAACAAGGATAGGGCTCTCGTCGCATGTCTCGATCGAAGGCTGCCCACACCTCTCGGCGCTCCTGGACCGACTGAGGAAGGTCCGGAAAGGTGACTGAAAATATCTGCACAACAAAAGAAGGGAAACAATGAGATTCTAACATATTGAAAAGAAGCTCTAGGGCTACAAACCAAAATAAGTTACTCACCTCATGAAGTCTACACCTGTCAAAGTGAGCCCGAGCACTACGGGCATTGCTCTTGATAGTGCGCCCGTCTCGTGTCGCCCAGAAAGCACCGAGAGGATAGCCCTCATCGGATGGCGCATCTCGGGAAGGTAGTAGGGAAAGTGTACACCTACAAAAAGTTGGAAGAAAAGGAAGCAACAAGATCAGACCGATAGATCATAAGAAGTGAGAAGCCAAAAGTTCAAGGATTGAGAAGCAAAATACCTCGATGAAGGGCCAGAAGAACCTAGCAGAGATACCACCACCTCGTGGGGAAGTGATACCCTCCACGATACGATCTAGGCCACCAAGGATGGTGCCATAAATCAGACTCCCCCAGTAATAGGTAGCTACTTGACGGATGTCTCGAAGAAAAGGGAGAAACCATGTCATCACTGTGGAGTCATCTTCCAAGAAAAAGCAGCCTCCCAACAAAAGTAGAAAACTGAGACGGAAGACTGCTGCAAAATCGGCATCTCCTCGCCTCACGGTCCGACCCCGCTAGCCTAGGGTCGACCACAAAAATCGCATGCCTAGCCTATGCAGCTTACCGACCTCAGCAGCTAGAATATAAGGAGCCCCAATCAACTCGGCGACCTCATCTAATGGCAGCATGTGAGGAAAATTGGCCTCTCCCTCCATAGAGATCCCGGTGATGGTCACAAAATCTGATGGCCTGATGCCAATCTCTGTCTCTGGCATATGAAATGTATGCGTGGTCGGAAACCATCTCTCCATCATCGCCACAAAAATCGGCCTGTTCGATCGAAAATATGGGATCCTCAAGAATGCTCCAAAACCGGCCCGAGTAAACTGGCCTCTAAGATCATCGGTAAATAGGGCGAACTCCAGCATAAAAGTCCTCCAACTGCCTCGATAGCTGCTAGATGGGTAAGGGGTCGGCACATCCATCCGCACGTACATCGAAACGTGCCTACTCAACCCTGTAAGAAGGGGAGTGTCCGCCACACCCTCCCTGGCCTCTGTAGGAATCGAAGTACGAGCTCCCTCTACCCCTCGATCTCGACTACCACTGCCACCTCGACCACCACTACCACTACCACCGCTACCACCCTCACCACTACCATCGCCTCGACCACCACTGCTACCACCGCCATCACCACGACTACCACGACTGGCCGCCTCTCCCATCCTGCTCCTCCCAGGCACTCGTCGAACCGCAGCACGCCGTCGCGAAACACCAATATCCACCTCGCTCCCAGAGGATGAACCACTCGATGAAGACTGAGTTGCCTCCTCTATAGGTGGTACCCTCACTGTCTCTTGCTCATATCGAGTCCTCGCAGCTGGTCTATCTCCAGGCTCGCCAATCAATGCAGCCCTACTCCCTCGAGTACACGCCATCTACATGAAAAATCTACTACCCAATAAAAACCTATCCAAACCAAAAGTGCTAACAGTGATCAAACCCATTAACCTAAATCAAACCAACTGTGAAAAAACCCCAGCCCAAGTTGAACCTACCAAGACCAAAGCTCTGACCTTGTTCGAACCTACAAAACTAACCTAAGACAAACCAACCCCATGATCCAAAACCTTGACCTAGCCAAAAGGACCTTTTCAAGACATCCCCACCAATCAAAACTACATCATCATTACCCCGAATACCCCACATAAACCAAGGTTCATGACAAAAGCACTCAAATTACTCTATTCGATTGCTTAACCATTTTCCCAACCATTTCCCAAAGCCCACCACCAATAAATCACACCTACATCTAAGGAACCTACTCCAAGGTCCAAAGCAAATCCAACGGGTTCTAAAATAGCATATTGGAATGGCAAAAGCATGCAAAAATAAATAATAAAAAAAAAATCGCATAATCATGCCGTGAACATTTCACATTTGAAAGCACAAGCAATGAAGACATCCAAAAGAGCATGAAAAACGAAATAAAATCACAATGCACACATAACAGGAGTTCATGATCGCATGTGAGCAAACAAGGTGAAAGAAATATCGGAAATAAGCATACAACCAGGTTTTCATGCTATAAAAATCTCGAAGAAGACGAACATGGCAAAGGCATAAACAAGAATCCTAGTCTAACAAGCATACATACAACGAGGTTTGTGTGTCTGTCATGGATTGTTCGAAGCAAGTGGTCATGTGATAGAGCTTTGCAAAGTAAAAAGAAATTAATCAAAAAAAAAGGAGATAAACTAACCTCTATCGAAGGAGTAATCCAAAGAAATACCAAAAATGCTCCAAATCCAAGTCTCCACACGCCCGACATGCCTCTTCGACCACCCAAGCACGCAAGAGAGAAAGGAGAAAGGAGAAGACGAAGAACCAGAGGAGAAAACGAAGAGGAATAGCCAAGTGAAACGTCTAGGCGCGACGTTCGATTTTTAAAAATGTTCTGGTCCGTGCATGAAGCACGGATTGAATTAATTTTGCGCAGTCCGTGCTTCATGCACGGACCGAAAATATTAAAAATAGAGTCCGTGCAGTGCTTAAAACACGGACCGAATGAGATTTAAACAGTCCATGCTTCAAGAACGGACCGCCAATAAATATAAAAAAAAAATCAAAAAATCAAAAAATCAAAAAAATCAACTAAAAAAAAAATCAAAGAAATCAAAATGGTATTTTTGCAAAAGCCAAATTCAATTGCTTAAAGCCTCGTTTGAAAATACCAATGTCAAAATTTTCACAAAATCATCACAAATCTAAGACCTTACACGAGGTCAAAGAAATCAACAGGCACCCTGTCAGACCCCGTGCTTGGGTAGCCACTTCTTGTCATCAAATATATCAATCGGTGTTTTCAAAAACTTGTCTGAGCAAGATTCTCGGACCCGCACAAATCAGGGTTTCGTCTATTCTTTACAGTTCTTTGCACGCAATTCCTGCAAAGAGGGGCAGTTGTAGACACCCGAATTTGGGCGGGCCCTCGACGCAAGATGCCCCCAAAAATCGAAAATTGGAATGGGCCCTGAAGCCCAAACCTACAAAAAATCCAACACATTTTAATTAATAAATGTCCGAGGCCACTCACGTAGCCCATGGACCCGCACACCTCACCACCCTCCTACATCCTTAAAATCAACCCAATACTATTCTACCCAAGCCCAATCACTCTTCTTAAAATCCAAGTCCATCCTCATCACTATTCAATCCCCTATCTAAGCCCAAAACCCTACCCAATCTACTACTAAAGCCCAAAGTCCAATCCACTACCCAAATCCAATCCAACCCATCATCATCACATCAAACCAATCACCAAGAGATGACACATGTCATCATCTCCTTCCACCTCCCTCATCTAATCAACTCAACCTATAACCCTACCCTAACCTAACCTATTCCCCATCCTCTCATCATCAACAACCAACAACTCAACCCATACCCTATACACCCTAACCTATTCCCCATTCTTTAACAACCCACATCATAACCCATATCTCCCACACATCAAACCATCACTTTTCCTTAAAACACTCCCACAAAATCACCTCAACCTATACCTCCCACCATCACTCCCATACCCTTCTCTCTAATCATCCAACCACCATCACCAATCAACTAATCTCTTCATCTCTCCATTTGCCACATGTCATCATCCCTTGAATCCTCTCAAAATCAAACCAATCACTACCCATCCCCCCAAATCAAACACCTCACCTCTTCAACCATCTCAACACTCCTTCTCCAAACAACTCCCTTACACCACCATTCCTCCCATCAACCATCACTCATCTCACCCCACCAAACACTCTATCCAAATAGATTTGGGTAAGATCCAAACCATTTGGATTAAAACACAACCATTTCTCTCATTACAAAACTATCCTCATTTTCATCTCAAATTTCACACTCTTTTCCTCTAAAACCCATGCTATTATCCATTATTCTCATCCTTCACCCCATTATACCCTTAAAATACCTCCCAACCTTTATAAAAACCCTTTCATTCTCCCCTCACAACAACTAATGAAAATTTGACAAAAATCTCCCTAAAAAGATAACTCTCTCCTTACTACTCTTAACCCTCAACTCACCTCACTACACTCAACCATCTTTCATCCCATACTCAAAGCTCTACTCTCAATCTTCCAAAAGTCTACAACTCAACTCAATCTTCTATAATCTCAAGCAAGTCCAAGTCAACTCAAAGGAATATATGTTTGAAGATCAACTCAAGGACAAGGTGGGTTCAACAAAAGGAACAACCCCCCCCCTCAATTCCCCTCTTCTACTCTCCCCCTTCTCTACACATTTGCACACACCACAATGTTCTAAATCACCAAAGGGCCCCTTCTTCAATAAGGGTGCCCTCAATGGTTTGAACTAATATTAATACCCTTCATACTTGAGGGTACACATCGATCTTTTCAATTTTTTTTTCTTTTTAAAAGGCCGAATCCGAGGTTACCACGTTACGTGGATGGAGTAGGGTGCCTAACACCTTCCCTACTCCATAAATGGACCCCCTTACCTTGAATCAAAGGTTGGGCCACGTGCATTATCCTACGAGAGTCATCACATCAAAAATGATATAATTTTCAAAAAATGAGACATCGGGTGACCATTCATACCCTTTTACCAATTTGAATGGTGACGACTCCAAAACACCCCAAAGTGGAGGGATCTTTTAAAAATATGAAAAATCCCGTGTCCACATTCACCATTCAAACAAGTAACCAATAGTCGAGCAAAAAAGAATGATAAAAATAAAAACAAACAAAGAAACAAACAACTAAAAATAAAATAAAAAAATTAGGTCATTCTAATAATGCTTCCCATACTTGGGACTTTTCAAGTCTAATCCTCAATAATCCCCAGTGGAGTCATCACAGAAAGCGTCTTTAATCCACGGAGTGTGCAGATCCATTTTTGATTTTGAGGTTTGGGAGTCGCCACCTAGTTATTACGGTCTAGGAACCTAGTATTAACTCAAAATGGATAAAAATAACTAATCTACAAAAAGAAACTAAGTCTGGGGATCACATTACGGGTTTGGAAGGTGTTAGACATTAGTCCTGCCCGACAAATGTCGGTCTCTTCTATTTTCCCAAAAAACTACAATGCTAAAAGTCCTAAAATAAATAAATAAAATAAATAGAAGAAAAAATGTACCTAGATATTCGCGATGATTTGTTCCCTCAGACCTGGTGGAGAGATTCTTCGTATGAGATTCCTTACTTCATTTCTGTTACTGAATCCCTTCTAATCTCTAAGATTAAGTATTTGTTTCCTAGATTTGAGTATTTTTTTAATTTTTTGATGGATTTTTTTGATATTTTTGAAGAGTCTCTAGGTGTTTTTTGAGCAAAAGTTAGGGTTTGGATAATAGGTAAGGGATTAAGGTTTCAAAATCAGGGTTTTGAAAAGGTTAGAGAGGGTTTTTGACTTATTTTTTCTACCGTTTTCTTTGACCTGTAAAATTGGGTTGTGGAGGCTCTCTATTTATAGAGTTTTTTGGGTAGAGTTAGTGTTTGATTAGGTTTCTTTTATGGTTTTAATTAGGATTTTGACTTTAGTCTTATGAGATTGACTTAATTTTTTAAGATTATTAATCAGGATTTCGACTTTAGTCTTATGAGATTGACTTGGTATTTTTAGATTAGGGTTTTGACTTAAGTCTTATGAGATTGACTTGATCTTTTTAGATTAGGGTTTTAATTAGGATTTTGACTTAAATCTTATGAGATTGACTTGGTTTCTTTAGATTAGGGTTTAAATTAGGATTTTGACTTAAGTCTTATAAGATTGACTTGGTTTAGATTTTTAAATTAATTTTATTAAGGTTTTACTTTACATTAATTAATATTTTATTTATTAATTTTGAAATAAAAAATTTTAAAAATTAAAAAATTATCGTTTTGCCACCGAAGAGAATTTTTGCGTTTCAAGTCGATTTTCGATGTTTCGGGATGTTTTGAAATCGATTTTTCGTAAGGAATTCAATGGGATTATTGATTTGTGTCATTTACGAAATTTCTTGACGTGAAATGATTGTCAACCCTTATGAGGAGCATTTTCATAATTTTGTCGAATTTGGTGAAAATTGACGAAATGATTTATTTGATTTTAATTGGTTATTTTATGTGTTTGAAAGGGTTTTATTAAGTGTACTGTGGGCTCTAGGGATGATTTGATATTAATTTGATCTTTTTTAGTGATTTTTATCGTAAAACTTCTTTTTTGTCTGTAAGATGATGATTTCTATATTTTTGAGGTTATATATTCTGAACGTAATGTGATTTCTACAGTTTTGCTAGTTGGAGATACCTTATCTGAATTTTTAAAATATATCTAATAACAAATAAAGCATTGGAATAATCATCCATAATTGGGAATCGCCACGAACAGATTGACGAGTTAATTAATCAGGCAAATGCATAAATGATGTATCTACACATACTTCACATGTATGGTTAACACATGTCACTTTCTCTCTCTTCTCTATCTCATCACCTATGCATTTTCCATGTAAAAATTATTGTTTTCCTCATGTATTCTTCTAGAATCTCCACTTTCAATGATGAATCCCATTACCATCAATTATCTTTATTTTCCGATGCGACAAACCTTAAATCCCAATGCAATTTCGTTTTCCATCTTGAATCCTCTATAAATCCTCTTAAAACTCTTGAACAAACATTTGCACATGCTAGAAATTTCCTCCACAACCTATATATGCATATAGGGAGTCTCTCATTCATTACCAAGTCCTTTAAGTAGCCCTTGAGAAGAGAGAAAGGGAGTAAGATACCATCAATACTTCAAATTCTATATCTTGTTCAAGTGGAGGTCTCATTTCCAACTTATAAAATTTCTTTTTGAATTAAATTATTTTTTTTTTTCATCTTTTTAATTATTATTCTTCTTCTTATTAGTTGTGAGTTTTGAACTAGTGTTTTCTATACTATTTGAGAAGTAAAATTCCAAAATTTTAGATTTTTTCTTTCTCCACATAGTATATTAACAACAAAGGTGGTGTTGATATCGTCTTGATTCTCTTAGTGAAGAAGATCAATTGCTCTTGAAAATAAATTTGGATGCAAAGTTCAATGGATTTGGTATTGAGTTACCTACTCAATCCAACTATAAGATGTATAGATCATGTATGAAGTCCTATTTTCTTGGCGAAGACTTATGGGAGGTTGTTAGTGGAGATAATACGGTGGCTGCTCAATACTCCAAAAAATTGATAATTTGAAGAAATGGAAAAAGACTAATGCAAAGGCGAACTCAATTTTTAAGCATTCTATCTCTCATGGCTTATTTGATCACATCATGGACTGCAAATTTGCTCATGAGATTTGGACAACTCTTGATAAGTAGGTCAATAAGAAGGATGTGGCTTGGTTGCAATTGTCGAAAAATGAATTGGCTAATAGTAGCCAAGGTAAGCTTCCTATTTCATAATTCTTCTTGAAGATTAAAAATTTTGTTCAGAAATTTTCATTCTTGACCTTGAAAAACCTATCTCAAAGGCATGAATGAAACGCCACATCATTCGTGGGTTAAAAAAGGGAATATATTTCCTATGTTATAACTATTCATGGGTGGACTATACAATCATCCTTGGTGGAGGTCGAGGACCTTCTTATTTCTCAACAGTCTTTGGCTCGTCAAATGGCTAGATGCTTAATTACGATAAATGATGGATATGCTAGCAACAAAAAAAATTATAACAAAGGTAAGAATAAAGGTAGAAGTTTAAAAAATAATTGAAACTCTAATGATGTTTTTTTTCAAGCATAATAATAGAAAATCATCTGGAAAAAATGATGAAAATCATAAAGGTGTCAACTATTACTGATGTGGTAAACTTAGGAATATAAGGAAGGTGAATTTAAAGGTGGGGTGGAGTGGGGAAAATGTTTCATAGTAAATAACACTTCAATTGATGTTTTGACATCAATTAATTTTGAGAACAATTGGATCATTAATTACGGTTTAGGCATCATCTCACCAGCGACAAGTGTAAGTTCTCAAGTTTTCAAAACTATAATAATAATGACGTTATTATCACGACGGACAACTCTATTCACCCTATTGAAAAAGAAAAAGTTGTCACCATCAAAGGTAACAAAGTTTATCACATTATGCTTAACAATATTTTTCAAGTACAGGACATGAAAAAAAGACATCTTTTCCATTGCTAATGCGGTGGATTTAGGACATTATGTCTTGTTCAGCCCCAAAGACATGAAATTCCTTTGGAATATTTTAGAATTGAAGGCAAGCATCATTCATACAAGTATAAGAGTTAAAGATTTATTTGTTTTATCTTTGACTACTGAAAGTGCCTTTGATCCACGGGGCATGCAGATCTGCTTTTGACCTTTGAGATTTGGAAATTGCCACCTAGTTATTACGATCTAGGAACTGAACCTCGATTCGAAACGGATAAAAAAAATCTACTTAAAAAAATACTAAGTCTGGGGATCACATTACGGGGTTGGAAGGTGTTAGGTACCAACCCCGCCCTGCAAACGCTAGTCTCTACTAATTCTCAAATAATACTACATTGCTAAAAAAAAGACCTAAATAATAAAAAAAAATATAAAAATATTTACCTTTATGAACGCAACGGTTTTGTTCCCTCAGATCTGATAGAACAACTTTTCATAGAACACTCTTCGCTTCGTTCTGTCATCGGATTCACTTCAAACCTCTAAGACGAAGTACCTCATTCTTAGATCTGAATTTTTTTGATTTGTTTATTGATTTTTGGGTGTTTTTGAAGATTTTTTTGGTATTTTTTTGAGCTAAAATTGGGATATGGAGGTTAGGTAAGGAGTTAAGACTTCAAAATTAGGGTTTAGAGGAGGTTAGGAAAGTTTTTTGACCCACTTTTCTTAGGGTTTATTTTTTTATACGAAAATATGTTTTAAAGACCTTTATTTATAGATTTTTTTAGTACTTTTTAGATAGATTTAGTGTTTAATTAGAATTATTTTAGATAGAGTTAGTGTTTAATTAGAATTACATTAGATAGTTTTATAGTTTAATTAGATTTCTTTTAGATAGTTTTAGAGTTTAATTAGAATTCTATTAGGGTTTTGACTTTGGTCTTATTAGATTGATTAGGGTTTTGACTTAAGTCTCACTTAATTGACTAGAATTTAGGATTTTGACTTAAGTTTTACTTGATTGACTTTAATTTTAATTAGGATTTCACTTTATATTAATTAATATTTTAATTATTAATTTTAGAATTTTTAATTATTAAAATTATAAAATTATCGTTTTGACCTCGAAGAGGACTTTTTGCGTTTTAAGTCAATTTTCAATGTTTTAGGATGTTTTGAAATCGATTTTTCATAAGGAATTCAATGGGAATATTAGTTTGTGTCATTTATGAATTTTTTTTTTTGCGAAATGGTCATGAACTTTATAAGGAGCATTTTCGTAATTTGTCAAATTTTATGAAAATTGATGACACGGTTTATTTGATTTCGATTTGTTGTTTTACATGTTTGAAAGGATTTTCCTAAGCGTAATGTAAGCTCTAAGGATGTTTTGAGGTTAGGAGTATTTTGGTAATTTGATCATTTTTTTAGTGATTTTTATCGTAAAGCTTTTTTTATCTACAAGATGATGATTTCTATATTTTTGAGGTTTTATTTTCCTAGCTTAGTGTGGTTTTTACAGTTTTGTTAGATTGAAATACCTCATATAGATTTCTGAAATACATCTAGTAACAAATAAAGCATTGAAATAAGCATCCATCATTGGGAACCGTTGCAATCGGGTTAATGAATTGATTAATCAATACAAATGCAAAAAATGGGATGTCTATAACTACCTCCTATGTTAATAGTATGAGTTCAAATGATGAGGCATCAATTTGACATACTAAATCAGGGCATTTTAGCATAGATGAATTGAAAATTATGGTGTTGAAAATTTTTGGTCAATAGATTGCCTAAATTGACTTCATTTGGTTATGGAGGAGTGTGTGAAAGTTATCAATATGGTAAGGCATATCACCTTCCATTTGACAAATCTTATTCTAAGTGTAACACCTCATCAGAGCTTATTTATAGTGATTTGATGGGACCTTGTAACACACCTTCATATTCGGGCTTTTGTTATATGTTGTTGTGTGTGGATTACTTTCCAAGCTATACATGGGTTTATTTTGTTAAAGAGAAATCAAAAGTATTTTTAAAGTTTAAAGAGTTTAAAATTATAGTTGAAGGTGGCCTTGACATAAAGATTAAGAGGTTGAGGATGGATAATGGCGGCAAACTTACTTCCAATTATGTTTTTTTTTCATTTTGTTAGGCAAATTATATTAGAAGAAATTTATCTTGTGCCTATGCACCTCAACAAAATGGGATGATTGAAATAAAGATTAGGCACATTATTGATAATTGTAAAAGTTGGCTACATGCAAAGAGTTTGCCCAAGGCCTTATGGACGAAGGGTATGGCATGTGCAACTTATGTGATTAATAGGGTGTCTTTTAGCCTAGTTAATATAAGATCTCCCTATGAGTTGATATTTGAGGAGAAACCTAGTGTCAAATATTTTAAAGTATTTTGGTCAATTTGTTATGTTCATGCACCATATCAAATGAGATTAAAATTGGATGCTAAAGCAAAAAATTACAGTTTCCTTAGTTATGATGAAATGAAGAAAGGTTGGAAGTGCATGGATTTCGAAATCCATAACTTTGTAGTTTCTCGAGATATTGTATTTGATAAAATTTCATCCTAGTATAAGGATGATGGTGCTGTCATTGGAAGGGTTGGTACTAACACTCATGTTCACATTGAACGACAAAATGAAATTAACTTACCTATGAACTCAAGTCCTCCTATAATTTCCAATGGCTCAACTTTTTTTTTTATGGGGAAGTAATGTGATAGGGGAGTGGAGTTTATTGTCATGAGCTGGATGGACAACAAAGTTGTAATAATATGGGAGAGGTGAATAGTACACCTCTTCTTAGAAGGTCATCAAGACAAACTATTTTGATTACCTTATATAGGGATGGAAATTTCGGCTATGTGCACTCTTGTTTTCTTGCAATCCAATTGAGGATGGTGATCCTTCTTGTTTTGATAAAACAAATGGTGTTCAAGAATGAGAGTGTCATAGAGAAGAATTTCAAACTCTTATAAAGAATTAAGCTTGAGATCTTATACCTAAGTCCAAGGATGTGGAACCTATCATATGTAAATAGGTCTACAAAATTAAACATAAAACAGATGGAAGTGTGGACAAATTTAAGGTAAAGCTTGCTGCTCGAAAGTTCTCTCAAAAGTATGGAGAGAAGTATAAGGAAACCTTTAGTCCAGCTGTAAAAATGACTTTGATTTGAGTTGTGATTTCCTTAGTAGTTTGTTATGGTTGGAAATTATAGCATCTTTGTGTTAAAAATGCATTCTTATATGAACAAATCGATAAAAACATCTATATGGAGCAGCCATAGGGTTATGTATCTCATTCACATCCATAATACGTCTTCAAACTCAATAAGGCTCTCTATGGATTAAAGTAAGTACCTAGAGCTTGATGTGGTAAAATTGTTGAATTCTTACACTTTGGTGGATATTTTACTTATAATTTTGATTCTAGTTTGTTTGTTAAGAAGTAAGAAAGTTTGCATGTTATTGTTCTCTTATATGTTGATGACATAATTGTCACCAACAATGATGACAAAGAAATTGTAAAACTTTGAGCCAAACTTACCATTCACTTCGAGATAAAAGATTTGAAAATTTTTAATCACTTCCTTATCTTGGAAGTAAATTCGATAGATGAAGGAATATTCGTATTACAGAATAACTATGCGGAGAAACTTATTTACAAGTTTGGTTTAGACCAAAGTAAGTGGTGTTCCACCCTTCTTGATGTTAATATAAAGTTAAGGCATGGTGAAGGTAAGCTTCTTTCGAATGGCAACTAATTGAATCTTGAAGTATGTTTACTCCACACTTGACATGGGTTTTTTACTCAAAAAGGAGTTATATTCAAATTGGAAGGATATTTCGATGTCGATTTGAGTGGTGCTTTAGATGATCGTAATTCTATACCTGGTTATGTTTTCTTATGTGGATTGACATGTATTTCATGATGTAATAAGAAGCAAGATTTGGTGTCTCTTTCTATGATAGAGGCAGAGTATAAGGCTATTTCCCTTGTCATACAAGAATGTGTGTGGCTACGTCAGTTTGTTGATGATGTTTCTTCAGAAATTCATAAACCAATTACTATTTATTGTAAAAGAAAGCTTGCAACAAATCCTGTTTATCACGCAAGGACCAAACATATTGAAATTGAACATCATTTCATTCATGAGAAGGTGCTTGATCGATCAATTGAAGTTATGGAGGTGTGAAACGACAACTTTGCGGACATCTTCACCAAGTCGCTCTCCAAAAGCCCATTTGAATTTCTCAGAGTCAACCTTGTATTATTTCTAGAAAATCATTTTAAGAGGGAATGTTAAATTTTAAAGTTAATTTTCTAAATGCCTTATTTTATTTTGAAGGTTGTAGTGAGGATATTTATGACATTTTGTATGGATCCCACTTCATATGTGTGGTTGACACATGTCACTTTTATCTCTTCTCTAACTCATCACCTTTGTATTTCTCATGTTACCATTATTGCTTTTCTCATGTATTTTTCTAGAATCTCCACCTATATTGATGAACCCCATTACCATCAATTATCTCCATTTTCCCATGTAACCAATCTTAAATCCCAATTGAAAGTGCCCTCGATCCGCAAAGTGTGCGGATCCATTTTTTATTTTTGAGGTTTAGGAGTCGCCACCTAGTTATTACGGTCTAGAAACCAAATATTGACTCTACCAATAGATAAGATACTAATGTACATAGAGAATAGGTCCGGGGATCAAATTACGAGATTGGAAGGTGTTAGGCACCAACCCCGCCCAACAAACGTTGGCCTCTACATTTTTCAAATAATACTACATTGTAAAATAAACTTAAAAAATAATAAAAATACAAATAAAAATAATTACCTAGCGGATTACGACGGTTCCCTCAATATTGACAGAGAGTGTCCTTGTATGAGTTTCCTTGTTATTCCTCTATCATTGGATCTGTTTTTTATCTCCAAATTGAAGTATCTTTCTTCTAGATATGAGTGTTTCCTGCCTTTTTAATGGATTTTTAGGTGTTTTTTTAGAGTTTCTGGAGGTTTTTTGAGTAAAAACTGATGTTTAAATAATAGGTAGGGAGTTAGGGCTTCAAAATTAGGGTTTGGAGAAGGTTATGGAGACTTTTTGACCTACTTTTTCTAGGATTTATTTTGACCTGTGAAATTAGATTGTGGAGGCTATGTATTTATAGATTTTTTTTTTAAAGAATTAGGGTTTGACTAGGTCTCATTTTATATAAGGTGAATTAGGGTTTTGACTTAAGTCTTATTTGATTGACTAGGTTTCTTTAGATTAGGATTTTAATTAGGGTTTTGACTTAAGTCTTATGAGATTGACTTAGTCTTTTAAATTAAATTTTTTTTAATCTTACGTATAATGAAAGAATATATTTTTAAGTTTTATGAAAAACCCCCTAATTATATTTTTAATTATTTGGACCCCCAGATGGAAGGGTCTTTTAATAAATATCAGGGGACTCCACTTAAATAAGTGGGTAACCATCAATAATTTTGCTTGAAGGCTTGATTGATTAATTTTCTTGGTTCGAATTTTTAAATTAATTTTGTTAAGATTTTACTTTACGTTAACTCATATTTTATTTATTAATTTTGAAATTTAAAACTTTTCAAATTAAAAAATTACCATTTTACCCTTAAAGAGAACTTTTGCATTTCAAGTCATTTTTTGATGTTCCGGGATGTTTTGGATTCAATTTTTTGTAAGGAATTCAATGAAATTATCGATTTGTGTCACTTATGAAATTTTTTAGTATGAAATGATTATCAACCCTTATGAGGGGCATTTTAGTAATTTTTTTAAATTTGGTGAAAATTGATGAAATTGTTTATTTGATTTCATTTTGTTGTTTAATGTGTTTGAAAAGGTTTTCCCTAGCATAAAGGGGGCTCTAAAGATGTTTTGATGTTAGGGGTACTTAACAATTCATTGGGACATTCGGATCCTTGAGGGTAAAACTCTCCCCGAACTAAAAGTTGTCAGGTCCTCGAGCCTGAGCTCTCACTGACAATGTCAGATCCTTGAAAAGAAAATTTTCCTTGACTAATGTAAAAGTGTACGTGTGTGCAATGGTGTGATGCTTATTGAATATTCTATTGGATCATTGAGAATAAACTGTTCTCGATTACAAAAGAATGTCATGTCTAAAGATCTTTTACATACAATGATGATTCAAATTGAAATACACATACGCAATGGAGACAATCACACAATATTGAATTATAGTAAGTTTGAATAACAAGATAGATGATGTAGAAACTTCATTAAATCCCATCAAAATTCTTTTTTAGAATTTGAAAAAATTTGAGTCTCGTTTATCAGACTCTAGCTAAGGTTTATATGAACTTAAACAATCTTGTCAATTCATTCTATGATTCAAAAAGTTGGAGTCTCGTTTCCTAAACTCGAAATTAGGCTTATAGGCACTTCAAAAAACCTACTTCAAAAAACTTACTCATTCTATGATTCAAAAAGTTGGAGTTTCATTTTTCAGACTCGAACTTAGGTTTATAGGTACTTCAAAAAACCTACTCATTCTATGATTCAAAAAATTGGAGTCTCGTTTCTCGGACTCAAACTTAGGTTTGTAGGTACTTCAAAAAACCTACTCATTCTATGATTCAAAAAGTTTTTGTCTCGTTCCTCGGACTTGAACTTAGGCTTGTAGGTATTTTAAAAAATCTATTCATTTTATGATTTAAAAAGTTGGAATTTCATTTCTCGGACTCGAACTTAGATTTGTAGGTACTTCAAAAAACCTACTCAATCTACGAAAAACCAATTCAAAACATCTTGGAACATTGAAAAACGACTTAAAACGTAAAAAATCCTCTCCGAGGGTAAAACGATAATTTTACAATTTTAATAATTAAAATTTTTGACATTAATAAATAAAATATTAAATAATGTAAAGTGAAACATTAATAAAATTAATTTAAAATTTTGAACAAAAAAAATCGATTAATCAGCTCTCAAGCAAAATTGTTGATGGTTGCCTGGATATTTATTAAAGGACCCCTCCATTTGGGGGTCCAAAGAATTAAAAATATAATAAAGGAGGTTTCTCTAAAAAATTAAAGTCAATCAAGTAAGACTAAAGTCAAGATATTAAAGTCAATCAAGTAAGACCAAAGTCAAGATATTAAAGTCAATCAAGTAAGACTAAAGTCAAGTCAATCAAGTAAGACTAAAGTCAAGATATTAAAGTCAATCAAGTAAGATCAAAGTCAAGATATTAAAGTCAATCAAGTAAGACTAAAGTCAAAATCTTAAAGTCAATCAAGTGAGACTAAAAGTCAAAATCCTAATAGAGTTCTAATTAAATAATAACTCTATTTAAAATAATCCTAATTAAATAATAACTCTAGTTAAAACAATTCTAATTAAAATATAATTCTAGTTAAAACAATTCTAATTAAACAATAACTCTCTCTAAAAGAATTATAATTAAACATTAACTCTATCTAAAAGGCACTTAAAAAAATCTATAAATAGGGGTCCCTATAACCTATTTTCGTATCAAATAATAAATCCTAAGAGAAATAGGTCAAAAAGCTTCCCTAACCTCTCATAAACCCTAATTTTGAAGTCCCAACTCCTTACCTAACACCCATACTTCGATTTTATCTTGAAAAACACCTAGAAGTCCTTCAAAAAATCTTAAAATCCATAAAAAAAACTCGAAGAATTCAGATCTAAGAAAGAGATACCTTGTCTCGGAGATCAGAAATTAGATCCAGAAACAGAACGAAGCAAGGAGTACAGTACAAGGAGCGATTTTATCAGATCTGAGGGAATAAAATCGTTGCGTTCGAAAGTAAAATTTCTTTTATTTTTTTTTTCTATCTAGATTTTTTTGTTAGCAATGTAGTCTTATTTGGAATAAGTAGAGACCGACATTGGCCGGGCGGGATTGGAACCTGATACCTTCCAATCCCGTAATGTGATCCCTGGACTCAATTTTTCTTTAATAGATTAGTCGTTTTTATCCGTTTCGAGTCTATATTCGGTTCATAGACCGTAATAACTAGGTGGCGACTCTCAAACTTCAAAGGTCAAAAGTTGATCCGTGCACCCCGCGGATCGAGAGATCATAAGGTCATTAACACCATTGTTAGGAAGTTTGGGTCTAATAAGATCGTTAGGGTCTCACATCAAACCAAGGTCAGGAAATCACAACATAAGAGAAAGGTCCACCAAATCTTAGAGAAGGCAGTTGTGGCAAGAGTACTTGAAATAGTCTAGGGGAATAAGACAACAATATTTACTCAAAAGGACTTGGAAGGGATGAAAAATCTACACAATGACGACCTAGTCATTACATTAGTGGTGGGGATGGTGGATCTAAAAAAAATTCTTATCGAAGTTGGAAGTGCGATAGACAGACATTCTCTTCTTATCAACAGCCGAGTGGATGGGGATGTTTGGGAGGTTAGAACAAGCTAAAGTAAGCATGTATGGATTCAATAGAAGCCTGGTGTTGCCTGTTGGGGAAATTAATCTACCCATGGCAATAGGGCCTGAGGTGGTGATGATGATTAGATTTGTGGCAATTGAGACCAATTTGTCATACAACTTTATACTAGGGAGAAGATTTATTCATGTAATGAAGGCCGTGCCCTCAACTTATCATCATGTCGTGCACTTCCCAACTAAAGAAAGACCTATGGAGACAAGAGCAGACTAGGTGGCAAGTCGAAACTACTTTTCCATTGGAATAAAATAAGGAAGGGAGAAGGAGCATAAAGATCAGATTGAAGGAGTAAAATACAACCCACTCAAGGGTAGGATCAATAGTAATTATAGAAGGAATCGTTGACAGAGCGGGTATCAACGGTGGAAGGGGTGGAGGAGATTGATCTAGGGGAAGGGGGTGTATATCGGACCTTCTTAGGGTCAGGATTGAGTGAGGAAGAAAGGAAAAAAAAGATGATCTAGTTCTTGAGAAAGAATTGAGATGTCTTTGTGTGGTCAATGGGAGATATGCCTAGCATAGTTTTATAAGTCGCAATTCATTATTTGCATGTGGTCTCTAGATTTCAATTTGTACAACATTGTTCAACTTGATGAAACCACATTTTAGATCATTACCTTGATAATAAAAATATTGAACTCAAAAATAAAAAATTATCAACCTCGAAACTGTAAAAGTCACTAATTTTAATTTTTTTTTTTTTTGTTTTTGAGTATTTCCAAGTAAAATACATAGAAAGATTACCTTAAAACTTGACATAACGACTTGTGTATATGATTTCCAATCAAAAAAATCATCCTTGATCGATTTTCATCCAAAAATGAAGAAAAAAAATTAAAAAATCCTAGTTTTTTAATAAATCTTGAAAATGATTTCTTCTTCCGTCTCAAATCCCTTTCATCGGAACGAAGTCTCCAAATGTCAATAGCGATACTAGAAAATAAATTTTTTTGGACTAAAATGATGAGTTTGAATGGTTAGGACAATTTCGATATTTCATACTTGAAAAATGTATAGAGTGAGGTTCTAGAATAATTAGAAAAGAGGGATTTAAGTTAGTATCAGGACCATTAAGTAATTTTCCACTTTATTTATTATCTTGAAAATGTTTTAGGTTCATGAAAAGCCGAGCGTTGAATGTTTGTTTTCTTTTTTGTGACATGTACATAGATCACTGTTTTCTTTTGTGACTTTTATGTACACAGGGTAATTATTTTGTTTAGAAGTATAAAACTTGATGAGAATAATTTTGAGGTTTAAAAATTGGACGGTGTGGATGGATTATCAGCGAATTGTGACATGTCTTTCTACGACTTGTAGTACATCTGACATACACAATATCATTGCCCACACTAAGTAATTAAAGCCATTATAATATTGGGCCCATCAGGACGTTCATGTTAAGAGCTGCTATTGCCACACCAACTTTTGCTCACGCCACACTAACTGTTTACAATTCTTTCATAGAAATTAATGTGGCATTAGTGAAAGTTGTTGTGTTAATAGCAGCTCTCTTTTTTGATGTATAAGCAGATACAAAATCTTGATGAAAAGGACCACTCTTTCATATTAAACGAGACAGACAGCAAAATTTGGAGTCCAACACGGACACGTCAAATCAAATAGAATCTTACACAGACTAGGAATCCGTCAATGATTGGTTCTAGATTTCTTAATCTATAAATACCGGTTGTATCCTTAGATTTCTTTCCAATTCAAGAAACAAGAAATAAGATTTTTTCTCTCGAAGAAGATCACAACAGTGTTTGTAAGTGGTGTCGTTCTTTTTGAGATTCCGAGTTTTCTATCTTTCATTCCATTATTAGTTTAGAGATTAGTTGATTATTTCAATCTTTTAATGCTTCTTCTATTTCACACTTGTACATGTTGAAAGTTTTTCTATTTTAATTCTGTTGCTTCTGCTCTTTCTCTGGATCTCAGAAACATCAAAGAACATAGAGATGGGGAGAAGAAATTTGATCCCTTGTTTGGGATTTCTTTTGTTATGTTGCTGGGCAACCATAGCTGAGGTAGACTACTTTCCTTACAAAGACCCAAAACTGCCAATCAATCATCGAATCAAGGATCTTATGGATCGAATGACTCTAGAAGAGAAGATTGGTCAGATGGCTCAGCTTGATCGATCAATTGCAACGCCTGAAGTTATAAAAAATTACTCCATAGGTAAACTAAATTTGTGCTTCCTCTAATGTAAGAATCTAAATAAATCAGAATGGAATGAAGATGTTTGGTTTTTTTTTTTCTTTTTTTTTGTAATTTTTCAGGGAGTTTGTTGAGTGGTGGAGGAAGTGTTCCACGTCCTCAGGCCACTGCAGAGGAATGGGTTAAGATGGTGAATGATTATCAGAATGCTTCTCTATCTAGCCGTCTTGGGATTCCGATGATCTATGGAGTTGATGCGGTTCATGGACACAACAATGTGTACAAAGCGACCGTATTCCCTCACAATGTTGGACTTGGATGTACTAGGCAAGCAACTAATTAATATTCTTATTATAGTACATGTTAGCTTAATTGAATATCTGAATGAAATTTGGATTTCCTATTGTTTCTTTTATCCTACCTTAAGTGATAAAAATTATAAACTGAAAAAAGATTTGCGCTTTTATCGACTATTAATAACAAACTTCCCATCATATAGGGATCCACAACTTGTGAAGAGAATCGGTGCTGCTACTGCTCTTGAAGTTAGAGCTACAGGAATCCAATATGCTTTTGCCCCATGTATTGCGGTAAATAACCAAATTTGACATGAAATTGCTTTTATTCTTAATGTATTTGAATTAGTTTTAGTTGGGATAAGCAATTTTGAGGTTGTGAGCTTTTTCTTTTTCTGTTTCTTGATTTGTAATGTTTTTGACCCTATATACAGGTTTGCAGAGATCCAAGATGGGGTCGGTGTTACGAGAGTTATAGTGAGGACCACACGATTGTCCAAGCAATGACAGAAATTATACCCGGATTACAGGGTGATATCCCGCCTGGTTCTCAAAAGGGAGTCCCTTACGTTGGTGGAAGGTAAAGATTTTACTTCTCTTTCCTTTGAAGCCCATGTCTTTCTGTTTCTGTAACTCTTCATCGATAAAGATAAAAGTCGACTTTTGTTTAATTATGTGTAGGACAAAGGTTGCAGCTTGTGCAAAGCACTTTGTGGGTGACGGTGGCACAGTTAAGGGCATCAACGAGAACAATACAGTGACTGATTGGCATGATTTGCTGAGTATCCACATGCCTGCCTACTATGATTCAATCATCAAGGGTGTCTCAACTGTCATGGTCTCTTATTCAAGCTGGAATGGGAAGAAGATGCATGCCAACCGTGCACTTGTCACTGGTTTCCTCAAGAACAAACTTCGGTTCAGGGTATAGAGCATTTAGTAATTGTATTTCAATTGGATTCCTCTGTTGTTGCTCAAATTGGAAGAAAACAAGTCTTTAACTGGTGTGTTTTCTGACTATTTTTATTATTAGGGTTTTGTCATCTCCGATTGGCAAGGCATCGACAGGATCACCACACCACCTCATGCTAACTACTCACACTCTCTCAAAGAAGGGATTCACGCTGGCATTGATATGGTCAGACACAGTGGCTCCCTTATATATATGGGGGGCGTTCAATGGCAAACTTTTTGGCAAAACATTTTTCAAAACATGAGTTAGAGGCTTTGGAATGGGCTGACTTTTGGTGAGGATGATCTCTACGGTGAGGAGATCATCATCACCAAAAATCAGCCCATTCCAAAACTTCTAACTCATGTTTTGAAAAATGTTTTGCCATTGAAGGCTACCCTATATATATATAAATTTCTTCAACTTTGGTTTAACATTATTGTTCAATTGTGTCACAAAATCATTAAAGCTCCAATTCATTCCGGATTTTTTGCAGGTCATGATTCCCTACAACCACACCGAATTTATTGATGATCTAACCTACTATGTCAAGAACAATGAAATTCACATGAGCCGGATTGACGATGCTGTGAAGAGAATTTTGCGTGTTAAGTTCAACATGGGTCTATTTGAAAACCCTATGGCTGATTTCAGTCTGGTGGATCAGCTCGGAAGCCAGGTTTGTTCCTTCATTAGTTGCATTCTTTTAGTCCTTAAATAACACAACTCCATCCATCAGAACCCATAAAAGATAGCTTCCCATTGTCTGCTATTAATGATGGAACCACTTGTTTCTTGAACAGGCACATAGAGATTTGGCAAGAGAAGCTGTGAGGAAATCACTTGTACTTCTGAAGAATGGGGAATCTGCAGACAAGCCCATGCTGCCACTCCCCAAGAAAGCGCCGAAGATTCTCGTCGCTGGTAGCCACGCCAACAATCTGGGCAATCAATGTGGTGGGTGGACAATCTCATGGCAAGGAGTTGAAGGCAATAACCTCACATCTGGTATGTATCCCTTCACCACATTCATTGATCTCTTTTATACAAAGAAACAAAACTGTTCATTTTAACTAATGGAATCCTGTAAATAATGAGCAGGAACTACCATCCTTAGTGCCATCACAAGTGCAGTTGACCCAAGCACCGAAATCGTCTACAGTGAGAACCCAGACGCTGACTTTGTCAAGTCCAATGACTTCTCCTATGGCATTGTTGTTGTGGGTGAGCCTCCTTATGCAGAGACTGCTGGAGACAACATGAATCTCACCATCCCTGAACCCGGGCTGAGCACAATCAAAAATGTGTGTGGATCAGTAAAGTGCGTTGTCCTTCTCGTCTCTGGCCGACCTCTTGTAATTGAGCCTTATGTCTCCCAGATGGATGCCCTTGTGGCTGCATGGCTCCCAGGCACTGAAGGTCAAGGTGTGACCGACGTTCTCTTTGGAGACTATGGATTCACTGGAAGGCTATCGCGCACTTGGTTCAAGACCGTTGATCAACTCCCAATGAACGTCGGGGATGCACATTATGACCCACTCTTCCCATTTGGGTTTGGTCTAGAGACCAAGCCAATTACATCAACATAGGGTCCCTCGTAACCAGGACCTTTAGAAAAAGAGCTAGTTGTTTTCTTTTCTTTTGCATACTTTCATTAAAAGTTTCTAGTTTGTTTTTTGTTTTTTTTATTCAGTTGGGCAAAATTTGCCATTAGGAGGTAGTTGATAATTTTTTTTAGTTACAAATACTATTTTATACCTTTTTGTTTTTGTTTTTTTTTAGATTGATTACTATTTAAATCTATTACACAACCTTTGTGTGGATTAGTTTTGACATCAAATGGAATTAGAGATATGTACTGGTTGTGGGTTAAATTGGAGAAATTTTAACATTGGTACTTAGAATTCCCAGCTAAATCATGGACCCAATTAAAGGATCTATATGTTCTATATTAGTTGGGAGAATCATCTCTAGGATCAAAATAAATCCGAATTTGCAATGTGCTCTGATATAGATGCATTTCACACATACAAGTCTTTATATCATCAAGACTTATTTGTTATCTCCAACAAAAGAACCAACAGAGCATCCATGAAGCCAAATTCATAAGCTTTTTAAAATATCATCAACACATACTAGCCTTAATTATTCAATCCATCACCCTCAACCTCTAGAATACAAAACTTGATTATTCTAAAGAAAAACTCTTCATCTTGAAGATCTTCAATACATCAAAATCCATCTTCTTCTAGATCCTCCAAAAACCAATCTTGATTGATTGGAAGTCAATTTGAAGGGTTGCAATAGTAAATATTAAGGTTGGAGAGGAGAAATGATTTTTAGATTGAATAATAAATCTTAATTATTTCTATTATAATCAAAGTTCCAAATTTTATGTTTAAATGAAATTAGTCATTTTTAATGGTTGGTTGTCTGAAAACTTGGAGACCATCTCTTGACCCAATTGAAACGATCTAAATGTTCTACATCATATTTTGGATCATAATAAATCAAAATTTGCAGCGTTTCTTTGGAGTGGTCCAATATTATCCCCAATAAAAGTACCTCACAATTGTGTTGTATCCGCATCAGGACATCTTTTACTGCCTTACAAAACAGGGCACTCTAGAAGCCAAAATTACCATCTCATGACGAGGGTTTTAAAATATTTAGAAGATATGAGATATCCCTATACGGTAATTGGATTTTTTTTACCAAACAGGAATCTGTAAATTTAATTTATAAAACTTTTCAACTTCAGATAAAAATAATTTTAAATAAATGCAAGTAAATAAAAGGAAAATTTTCATTACCAAATAGGGGATGTGCTGTTTATGCTAAATATTTTAAAAACTCACTCACCTTGTTTGGCACCCTGAAAGTCATGCATGTTTTGAAAATATTTAGAATAGTTTATTTTAAACACAGATATATCCCTATATCATAACGGAACTTTTTTACTAAACAAGGTACTG
This sequence comes from Akebia trifoliata, assembly GCF_017979445.1. Lineage (NCBI taxonomy): Eukaryota > Viridiplantae > Streptophyta > Magnoliopsida > Ranunculales > Lardizabalaceae > Akebia > Akebia trifoliata. The sequence goes on along the minus strand of NC_141380.1, from coordinate 11,879,754 downwards.
TTTTACTTGTCTTTATTTAAATTTACTTTTATACCCTTATTTTCAACATCAAATAAATGCTCCTGCTAAGTAAATACAAGTACAATAGATACCCTTTTCTGAAGGGTACTGATTTTCTAAGTCAACCGAACAGAATAACTCACTGACCCGTAGATGTTTTTTTCCCTTCTGGTACACAACTGCACATGTTAGGGGATTCTTTCCCTCGGGATACACAACTGCACATCCCAATAAAACATGTGCAGTTGTGTATACCGAGGAAAAAAATCTATGGTTCTTGCACATGCCACTTTAGTGAGTTTTTGAGTGAGTCAATCATGGTTGAGTTAGAAATCATTTTGATTTCTTCTAAATTAATCTAAAGCACCTTCTATTTTAATCTTCCTAAAACTCATATTACTACTGCATATTCATTTCTATTGTAAATCATAAATTTTAAGGTGCCAACTTAGCTAAGTTGGTAGGTCGTGTGGAGTGTTGATCCAACAAACTAGGTTCAAAACCTATTGAACCAACTTTCATATAGACCTCTAACCCCTTGCTTGTCTTGTAAAAAATATAATAATAATAATAATATTCAAACTTCTAGTCCTTCCCATAGTTAGTAATTTGGTGTATGGCAAAAAATCGGTATGGAAATAAATTGAGTGTGATTCAGAATAGTGATTCATCAATCCGTTTAAGAATTTGGTGAAAAATCCACATAATGGCAATAATACGATACTGAAATAATTCAAGTATGGTTTGAAAATAATAATTTTTAAATTTTCAAAAATTCGAATATATATTAACATCCCTATATTAATAAACATAAATAAAGTATAATTTGTCATAATAATTCCAATCCAATAATTATATATCAAAATTTAATATAAAAAAATCTTAAATAAGCATATAATAATCCACACCACATTCATCCAATAAACTAGAAATTTACAATTAAAGAAGTAACAATTAATGTCAAATCAACTAATCTATATAATCATATATGTTTAAATTTAACATTCTAAATTTAAAAAAAAATATTCAAAATCTACATATGTCCTATGATATAATTTAAAAAAAATATTATATATTTCTAATAGTTTCAAAAAACCTATTGACATGAAGTAGATGAATGAAACCCATATAACCCATAAAAAAGAATATCTTCATGATTAGGTATAACTTCATCTTGTTCTTCAAATTCTTCATGATCATCATCTACATATTCTAGAAGCTCCCCAAGTTGCTCAAGATTAATTGCTTATGTATTGCGTTTTTCAATATCACCACAATTAGTCTTCGTCTTTGAATTCATTCTTATGTAAATCAAATCTTCTATCATAGCATGTGTCAATCTATTTCTCATTTTTGTTTGCACAGTTTCGAATGCACTCCAATTTTACTTACATGATGAAGAACCACGTGGTTGACTTAAGATACGAATAGTGATCTTTTGAACTATGGGAATTAGTTCACCATTTTGTGACCACCATATACCTATGTTTATTTGAAAATAAAAAGTACAAAACACATTATCATATATTAATAATTAATATAAAAAACTTAAAATAGTATAATAAGATACTTATAAGGGTGAATTATTTCCAATTAATCTCTACCAAGAGTAGCAAAAATATTTGAACTTTGAATATTGTACTCCATTATTTATATACCAAGTGCCTTTTTGTTTATCATTTGTGTCAAACATTTTCTCAACAGCAAAAAGTAATCCCTTTCTAACGACTGAGCTATCATACCTTATCTTTTCACTAGTCATCAACAATGGATTTAGAAATGTAGTAGCCACATGAACATTATGAAGTATATTTGTATCCCTACTTGAAATAAATAATTCCCATATTTTCATGTACCTTGATTGACTATTATAAAATCGATGTTTTAATGTATCTTTTGCCATTTCTATTGCTTCATATAAGTACCCTGCGATTGCTCCCTCACCATCAACAAAACAAAGTATTTTAATAATAAGCTTGTATTTGGAATGAGCCCTCCATGCAAAATGCCCAAAAATGTCACAAAAATTCAAATGGGCCTCAAGGCCCAAACTCTCAAAAAAATCGTCTACTTCTTAAAGACCTAAAGTTGTCTTTTATGTAGACACGAGATTTTCGTTTCCAAATATCTCTCCCACTTTGGGATTTGGAATCACCACCATTCTTTTTGTGAAAGGGGTGTGAATGATCACCTGAATTGTATTTTTCGAAAAGTATGTTATTTTGACATTTAGTGACTCTCGTACGAATATGACTCATTAATCAAACCTTAGATCTAGTTAAGAGGGTCCATATTATGGAGTAGGGAAGGTGTTAAGTACCATATTCCCTCCACCATTGGTGGTAATCTCAGATTCGATCATTTTTAAAATAAAATATAAAGAAAAATCGAGAAGATTTGATATGTGCCTTCAAGTATGAAAGACTTTGATGTTGGTTTAAACCATTGAGGTCCCTATTGAGAAAAATGGCATCTATGGCTAAAACTATTTTTAGTGTGTGCATGAATGCAGAGAAAGGGAAAAAGCAGAAGGGGAAAGTTGGAGGAAAGAAAAAAGGGAGAGGAAGAGTTTTTCTCTTCTTTTTTAGTTTGTGTCCTACCTTATTCAGTAGGTTGACCTTCAAAGGATAGGTTCTTTTTTACTTGATTTTGGTTTACTTACATAGTAGAGATTAGTGTTGAATTGGTAAGTTAAGGAAATTGAAAGTAAGTAGAGGGTTGGGAGTGAGTTGTGAGTTAAAAGTAGAAGGAATTGAGAGTAAGGGGGTATTTTTTTCATTGGTTAGTTATGTTGAGAATGATAGGGTTTTATAGGATATTGAGAGTTATTTTTAGGGGCAAAATAGGGTGAAATGATAAGAATTAGAAGAGTGCTTTGGGATTTGTGAGAGGGTGTATGTGTGAATTAAGGGTGATAGAAAGGCATTTATGAAAGGGGGTATAATGGGTTATTTGTGATCCAAATGGGTTGGATCCTTCAACTCATTTGGGTTGAGTGTTAGGTGGGGTGAAGAGAAGTGGTATTTGGTTTAAGATAATTGGGGTGTAAGAGATTTCTTTGTTGGTTGAGTGTTAGGTAAGTTGAATGGGGTGGGTTTAAGTTAAAAAATGGGTTGTGTAAGAGATTAGGTGATTAAGTTTTGAGAGGGTGAAGGAGGTTGTGACATATGTCAAAAGGGGGTGTGAAAATGAGTTGATTGGAGAGAATGGTGTGGGTTTGATTTGTGAGAATGGATTTGTAAGGAATGATGAAAGTAGGTTAGAGAAAGGTGATAGATTGATATGTGGGTAGATGATTTTTTTTAGAGAAAGTTGATGGGAATAAGTAGTTGGATAAAGGAGGTAAGTTGAGGTGGTGACATGAGTCCCACCTTAATGATCTTGTGTGATTGACTATGATCTTTAAGTTGGGTTGAAAATTGGACTCGAGTATAATGATTGGATTTGGGTATGTTATTTGAGTAATGGGTTGAATAGGTATGGTGTTAGATTTTGAAGTTAATGGGTTTAGGTAGTAGGTTGGGCTTGGGTAGAATGTTTGGGTAGTGAGTTGAATAGTTATGGATTTGGATTAGGGTTGGGATGGGTTGATAAATATAGAGTAGTAAGGAATCTTTGTGAAAGCGCTCTCAATCTGCGGGTTATGGATCCGTTTTTTTTTGGATTTGGGAGTCGCTACCTAGTTTTGCAGTCTAGGAACTGAAACATGACTCAAAATCGAAAAAATGTACTAATTTACGAAAAAAAAAAGGTTTGGGGATTATGTTACGGGATCAAAAGGTGTTAGGCACTGATCCCGCTCGGCAAACGCTGATCTCTACTTTTCTAAAAACTTATTACATTACTAGAAATGACCTAAACATCAAACTAAAATATTACATTTATCACCTTAGGTGATTGCGGCAATTGGTTCCCTTAGAGTTGGCGGAGAGCGTCCTCATGTGAGTTTTCCTACTTTTCCTCTGTCACTAGATTTGCTTCTGATCTCAAATATGAAATACTTTCCTCTTAGATTTGAGTATTTTCTAGATGTTCTAAGTGTTTTAAAGGTTTCTGGGTGTTAAGTAGGGAGTTGGAATTTCGAATTTAGGGGTTTAAGAAGGTTAGCGGATGTTTTTGACCTCTCTTTCCTAGGGTTTCTCTTGACCTACGAGATTGGATTGTGGAGGCTCCTATTTATAGATTTTTTTGAAAGTCTTTTAGTTTGACTTGGTTTCTTTGAGATAAGATAAAGTTGTTTAATTATGGTTTAAATGAGTTTCTTAGATTAGAATTTTGAATTAGGATTTTAATTCTTATGTACAATGAAAAAAAAATATTTTTTAAGTTTTGGGAGAACCCCCTTAATTATATCTTTAATTATTTAGGCCCTCAGATGGAGGGGTCTTTTAATAAATATCAGGTGGGCTCCACTTGAACAAGTGGGCTACCACTTAAAATTTGGCCCGTGGACTTGATTGATTGGTTTTAATTGTTTAAAATTTTTAATTCAATTTATTAAGATTTCACTTTACATTAATTAATGTTTTAATTATTAATTTTGAAATTTTGAATTTTTAAGGTTGGAAAATTATCGTTTTACCCCCGAAGAGGACTTTTGCATTTTGAGGTCGTTTTTCGATATTTTGGAATCTATTTTTCATAAGGAATTCAATGAGAATATTAGTTTGTATCATTTATGGATTTTTGGTATGAAATGATCGTAGGCCCTACGATGGGTATTTTCATAATTTTATCGAATTTGGTAAAAATTGGTGAAACAATTTATTTGATTTTAATTTGTTATTTTATGTGTTCAAAAGGATTTTCCTAAACGTAACATAGGCCTTAATTATTCAATCCATCACCCTCAACCTCTAGAATACAAAACTTGATTATTCTAAAGAAAAACTCTTCATCTTGAAGATCTTCAATACATCAAAATCCATCTTCTTCTAGATCCTCCAAAAACCAATCTTGATTGATTGGAAGTCAATTTGAAGGGTTGCAATAGTAAATATTAAGGTTGGAGAGGAGAAATGATTTTTAGATTGAATAATAAATCTTAATTATTTCTATTATAATCAAAGTTCCAAATTTTATGTTTAAATGAAATTAGTCATTTTTAATGGTTGGTTGTCTGAAAACTTGGAGACCATCTCTTGACCCAATTGAAACGATCTAAATGTTCTACATCATATTTTGGATCATAATAAATCAAAATTTGCAGCGTTTCTTTGGAGTGGTCCAATATTATCCCCAATAAAAGTACCTCACAATTGTGTTGTATCCGCATCAGGACATCTTTTACTGCCTTACAAAACAGGGCACTCTAGAAGCCAAAATTACCATCTCATGACGAGGGTTTTAAAATATTTTGAAGATATGAGATATCCCTATACGGTAATGGGATTTTTTTTTACCAAACAGGAATCTGTAAATTTAATTTATAAAACTTTTCAACTTCAGATAAAAATAATTTTAAATAAATGCAAGTAAATAAAAGGAAAATTTTCATTACCAAATAGGGGATGTCCTGTTTATGCTAAATATTTTAAAAACTCACTCACCTTGTTTGGCACCCTGAAAGTCATGCATGTTTTGAAAATATTTAGAATAGTTTATTTTAAACACAGATATATCCCTATATCATAACGGAACTTTTTTACTAAACAAGGTACTGTTTTACTTGTATTTATTTAAATTTACTTTTATACCCTTATTTTCAACATCAAATAAATGCTCCTGCTAAGTAAATACAAGTACAATAGATACCCTTTTCTGAAGAATACTGATTTTCTAAGTCAACCTAACAGAATAACTCACTAAACCCTAGATTTTTTTTCCCTTGGGTTACACAACTGCACATGTTAGTGGATTTTTTCCCTCGGGATACACAACTGCACATCCCAATAAAACATGTGCAGTTGTGTATACCGAGGGAAAAAATCTACGGTTCATGCACATGCCACTTTAGTGAGTTTTTGAGTGAGTCAATCATGGTTGAGTTAGAAAATCATTACACTATTTTAAAATTGCATTCTTTCTCGTATTTCTCTTTATTTGGGAGATTTCCACTTTCATATTTAGGTCCTATTGAACCAACTTTCATATTGGCCTCTAACCCCTTGCTTGTCTTGTAAAAAATATAATAATAATAATAATAATATTCAACCTTCTAGTCCTTCCCATAGTTAGTAATTCGGTGTACGACAAAAAATTGGTATGGAAATAAATTGAGTGTGATTCGGAATAGTGATTCATCAATCCGTTTAAGAATTTGGTGAAAAAGCCACATAATGGCAATAATACGATACTGAAATAATTCAAGTATAGTTTGAAAATAATAATTTTTAAACTTTCAAAATTCGAATATATATTAACATCCCTATATTAATAAACATAAATAAAGTATAATTTGTCATAACAATTCCTATCCAATAATTATACATCAAAATTTAATATAAAAAAATCTTAAATAAGCATATAATAATCCACACCGCATTCATCCAATAAACTAGAAATTTACAATTAAAGAAGTAACAATTAATGTCAAATCAACTAATCTATATAATCATATATGTTTAAATTTAACATCCTAAATTGAAAAATAAATATTCAAAATCTACATATGTCCTATGATATAATTTCAAAAAAATATTATATATTTCTAATAGTTTCAAAAAACCTATTGACATGAAGTAGATGAATGAAACCCATATAACCCATAAAAAAGAATATCTTCATGATTAGGTATAACTTCATCTTATTTTTCAAATTCTTCATGATCATCATCTACATATTCTAGAAGCTCCCCAAGTTGCTCAAGATTAATTGCTTCTGTATCGCATTTTTCAATATCACCACAATTAGTCTTCGTCTTTGAATTCATTCTTATGTAAATCACTTTTGATGGGGTTAGAAGTTTTGGAATTGGCTAATTTTTGGTGAGGATGATCTCCTCATCATAGAGATCTTCCTCACCAAAAATCAGCTCATTCCAAAGCTTGTAACCCATGTTTTGAAAAATGCGTGGCACCGTATGGGGCACCATAATAATATATATATATGGAGCGGTTCAACGGCCCTAAAGTGTAACAAGTTCTTTGCCAAGTTTTTTGAATTATTAGATTTGACGAGATCCAACGTTCTACATTTAATTTGACAACTGTAAAGTTTTTCTGACTTTTCAGAAAAAGAAATTTAAAATTAAAAATAAACCCCTCTTTTTAACTTTTACCTCCCCATCTCTCTCACATTCACTGTCTTGCACACTAACGGCGAGAGTGGAAACCCTCTCATATTCGTCTTCTACAGAAATCTCTCCCCTCTCTTGCTTCACCTCTTCTTGCTCTCACAAGAATTCAAGTCAAATTTTGACTAATTTACGTTGGATAGAGAAGAAATCAATCAATATGCATGTCTGAGTGGTCTCCCTTTGATTGACTTGATCACTTACATCAAGATCAAGCACCTTGGATGATGAATATGTGTTTTGTTTCTCAATTACAGAGTTTCCATTATCACTACATTGAAGAACTTTAACATCAATTGGAAATGGAGTCTCTTGAAAAGGCTAAGATGGGAATGAATAAGGAAAACAAGAGGAGGTGGAGGTGAAGAAGATGCCGAGTTGTTGATGAATCCTTCCTCCAATAAGCCAGATATCTTAATGGGAAAACTTGGAAGGAAAACTAAGTCAAGAAGAAATTATGAGTGTATTGCTGTGAAAATGCTGTCATTTGAGAGTTCGGAATTTAATTGAAATAGCATTCAAGAGGAAGAAAATTGGGGGATTTGCTTATATAATGAGAGGACAAGATAAAGAGACAAAAATTACAAGAATATATACAAGTCCTTGCAAATTTCTGCTTATTTGATTTTTTTTAATCAATTATTCTCTTTAAAGAACAAAATTTCATTACTTTCAAAGAGGTAATTATATCATATCAAAGCAGATTCTTATCCTAAACAACCATTATAACTCAAAAAAAAAAAAAAAATCTTTATTTTTTTGTTAAAATTTTCTCAAAATGGATGAAGTATCCTTTTCAAATTCCTGTTTTAATTTAATTGTTATGAGAAAGAATTCTTTTTTGTCATTCTTAACAGTAGGATATTCCATTCAATTTAACTGAACATTAACGGAAGGTGTGTGTGTATGTGAGAGAGAGAGAGAGGAGTTTCAATCACTGATTTGCAAGGCCATTCTTAGTTCAGACCTTCAGCCACTGGTTTACGTTTCTTTTCCCAACCCACAACATGAATTCTCTTCTCCATCTATACAAGATGAATGTGAGAGGGTTTCGACTCTCTCTGTGTTTGCGTACAGGACAGGATGATTGTGAGAAATGTGGAGGTTAAAAAAAGAGAGAAAGAGACTTGTTTTTAAATTTCGAGGGGTTTTTTTTAATTTTTAATTTTTATGCTGAAAAGTCATAAAAACTTTACAGTTGTTAAATTAAATGTAGAACGTTGGATCTCGTCAAATCTAATGATTCAAAAAACTTGGCAAAGAACTTGTTACACTTTAGGGCCGCTGAACCGTTTCCATATATATATATATATGAGTCTGATTCGGCAACAACTGTTAAGGAGTCAAGATGTTTGTCCTATGTGATTTAAAAGTTTCAGATTGAGCTGACTATTTTTGAGGAGGATTTATAAAATAAGAAGATCATCCTCAACAAAAATCAGCCGAATCTGAAATTTCGAAGTCCATCAAAAGTACTTTACAAATTTTAGATAAAACATCGACGGTTCACAAGTTCTAAACCAGTTTTGATGGACTTCAAAGTTTCAGATTCAGCTTATTTTTGGTGAGGATGATCTCCTCACCATAGAGATCCTCCTCACAAACAATCAGCTCAATCCCAAACATTTAAGCCACATATATTGGAGAAATGCGTTTGCTCCCTAACGTTAGTTGCTGAACTTAACCCATACATAAATATAAATATACATCAATCATGATAAAAATCGGTCATGAAAAATTATTAAGTCCAATGAAATGAAGCAACTATAAGTTTCTTGTGTTTAGGTCAACAGAAAATCTGTGCCTCTTTTTAATTGCTTGCATAATCAAACACGCATTCCAATATTAGAAAAAGGAACGAGGCTATATATGTGACCTTTTTCAGTCTCTCTCTCTCTATCTCTTTCTCTCTCTCTCAACTTAGGATAACTTAGACATTTATTTTATATCTAAATAAACAAAGGAGCATTATTTTAAAATTTTGATAATATGAAATCATTTTTGGCAGACACCCCATTCTCCCTCCTGCTCATAGTGAAAAAATACTTTCTGATCTTACAAACTTGTGACATTTAAAAATACAATCCAATGCAATGGAGTTTTAGAGGATAAAATTATATAAACTTTAAAAAAATTATTTTTTATCGTTTAATTTTATTTTTAAATATAGGTGCACGGTGGCCATCCATTTTCAACACTTTGGATTAAGCTCGAAAAATATATATTTTTTAAATATGAATAGTTTCATGAAATCTAAAATGATGTGTTGTAGGATTGTCAATGTGATAATCAATGTGGTTCAATGACCTTTTTTAAGATTTGAAATCTAAAAGAACAAAGTTGTGGACAACGGGCAAGAGAGAGAAGGTATCTCTATTGTTAATGTCAATCGCGCCACATGGCAAACATTTGTTGGGGTGCGAGCAAACATGTCCAGGAGCTTCTAGGAGTGGCAATCTCAACATGACCCATGAACACGACTCGAAAAATACACGAAGTTAGTGAATTTGGGTCGAGCATAATTGGGTTTGGGTCATAATAGTGTCAACCCATCTAACACGATTATCAAATGGGTTGGGTTTAGGTTATGTGTGTCAACCCATCTAACACGTTTAGTTATTCTATCATTAACGTGCAATTTTAAATATATCAACAATTATTTGAGAATTTTTTAAATTACTCATTTTTTTCTAGAATTCCTAGAATTTTTTCATAATACATATTTTTTTTAATATCAATTCTATAAAATATAAAGAGTGTTTTAAGATATTTTTAAATTAATAAATAGACAAGATACTTATATCATTTGGGAATCACATGCACGCCTGATAGGTTTTTTTATAAAGATGTTTTAAAATAGTATAATAAGATACTTATAAGGGTGAATTATTTCCAATTGATCTCTACTAAGAGTAGTAAAAATATTTGAACTTTAAGTATTGTACTCCATTATTTATATACCAAGTGCCTTTTTGCTTATCACTTGTGTCAAACATTTTCTCAACAGCAAAAAGTAATCCCTTTCTAACATCTAAGCTATCATACCTTATTTTTTCACTAGTCATCAACAATGGATTTAGAAATGTAGCAGCCACATGAACATTATAAAGTATATTTATATCCCTTCTTGAAATAAATAATTCCCATATTTTCATGTACCTTGATTGACTATTATAAAATCGATGTTTCAATGTATCTTTTGCCATTTCTATTGCTTCATATAAGTACCCTGCAATTGCTCCCTCACCATCGACAAAACAAAGTATTTTAATAATAAGCTTGTATTTGGAACGGGCCCTCCATGCAAAATGCCCAAAAATGTCACAAAAATTCAAATGAGCCCCAAGGCCCAAACTCTCAAAAAAATCATCTACTTCTTAAAGACCTAAGGTCATCTTTTATGTGGACACGAGATTTTTGTTTCCAAATATCTGTCCCACTTTGGGATTTGGAATCACCACCATTCTTTTTGTGAAAGGGGTGTGAATGGTCACCTGAATTGTATTTTTTGAAAAGTGTGTTATTTTGGCATTTAGTGACTCTCGTACGGATAGGGCTCATTGGTCCAACCTTAGATCTAGGTAAGATGGTCCATGTTATGGAGTAGGGAAGGTGTTAGGCACTATATTCCCTCCACCATTGGTGGTAGCCTCAGATTCGATCATTTTGAAAATAAAATATAAAGAAAAATCGGGAAGATTTGATATGTGCCCTCAAGTATGAAGGACTTTGATGTTGGTTTAAATCGTTGAGGACCACCCTATTGAGAAAAAAGGCTCATCTATGGCTAAAACTATTTTTGGTGTGTGCATGAGTGCAGAGAAAGGGAAAGAGCAGAAGGGGAAAGTTGGAGGAAAGAGAAGAGGGAGAGGAAGAGTTTTTCTCCTCTTTTTTAGTCCATGTCCTACCTTATTCTTAGGTTGACATTCTTTGACCTTCAAAGGATAGGTTTTTTTTTAGTTGATTTTGGTTTACTTACATAGTAGAGATTAGTGTTGAATTGGTAAGTTAAGGAAATTGAAAGTAAGTAGAGGGTTGGGAGTGAGTTGTGAGTGAGTTGTGAGTGAGTTGTGAGTTAAAAGTAGAAGGAGTTGAGAGTAAGGGGGTATTTTTTTCATTAGTTGATTATGTTGAGAATGATAGGATTTTATAGGATTTTGAGAGTTATTTTTAGGGGCAAAATAGGGTGAAATGATGAGAATTAGAAGAATGGTTTGGGATTTGTGAGAGGGTGTGTGTGTGAATTAAGGGTGATAGAAAGGCATTTATGAAAGGGGTATAGGTGGGTTATTTGTGATCCAAATGGGTTGGATCCTTCAACTCATTTGGGTTAAGTGTTAGGTGGGGTGAAGAGGAGATAATTGGGGTGTAAGAGATTGATTTGTTGGTTGAGTGTTAGGTAGGTTGAATGGAGTGGGTTTAGGTTAAAAAATGAGTTGTTTAAGAAATTAGGTGATTAAGTTTTGAGAGGGTGAAGGAGGTTGTGACATGTGTCAAACGGGCGTGTGGAAATGAGTTGATTGGAGATAATGGTGTGGGTTTGCTTTGTGAGAATGGCTTTGTAAGGAATGAAGAGCGTCGGTTCGAGACCGGTGATCGCTTGGATGTGGGTGCTGATTTTTTTCCCGAAAGGTGCTGGGCCTCGGTAGTTGGATCAAGGCGGTGCGTTGCGGTGGTGCCCTGAGTCCCACCTTCCTGCTCTTGTGTGATTGGTTCTGATCTTTAAGTTGGTTGAACCTTGGGCTTGGGTAGGTGATTGGATTTGGGTATGTTATTTGCGTAATGGGTTGAATAGGTATGGTGTTAGATTTTGAAGTTCCTGGCTTTAGGTATCGGTTGGGCTTGGGTAGAATGTTTGGGTAGTAAGTTGAATAGTTCTGGCTTTGGATTAGGGTTGGGCTGGGTTGATAAATATAGAGGAGTCGTGCGGAATCTTTGTAAAAGTGCTCTTAATCTACGGGTTATGGATCCGGTTTTATTTTTTTTTTGGATTTGGGAGTCGTTCCCCTAGTTTTGGCGGTCTAGGAACTGAAACATGACTCAAAATCGAAAAAATGTACTAATCTATGAAAAAGACGGGTTTGGGGATCATGTTACGGGATCAGAAGTATTAGGCACTGATCCCGCCCGGCAAACGCTGATCTCTACTTTTCTAAAAATTATTACATTGCTAGAAATGACCTTAAAATCAAAATAAAATATTACCTTTATTACCCTTGGGTGATTGCGGCAATTGGTTCCCTTAGAGTTGGCGGAGAGCGTCCTCATGTGAGTTTTCCTACTTTTCCTCTATCACTAGATTTGCTTCTGATCTCGAAGATGAAATACTTTCCTCTTACGTCTGAGTATTTTCTAGATGTTCTAAGTGTTTTGAAGGTTTCTAGTTGTTTTTTTAATAGAAAAAAGGATTTGGGTGTTAGGTAGAGAGTTGATCTCTCTTTCTTAGGATTTCTCTTGACCTACGAGATTGGGTTATGAAGGATCCTATTTATAGATTTTTTTGAAAGTCTTTTAGTTTGACTTGGTTTCTTTTAAATAAGATAAAGTTGTTTAATTAGGGTTTAAATGAGTTTCTTAAATTAAGATTTTGAATTAGGGTTTTGATTCTTACGTACAATGAAATAATATATTTTTTAAGTTTTTGGGAGAACCCCCTTAATTATATCTTTAATTATTTAGGCCCTCAAATGGAGGGGTCTTTTAATAAATATCAGGTGGGCTCCATTTGAACAAGTGGGCTACCACTTAAAATTTGGCTCGTGGGCTTGATTGATTGGTTTTAATTGTTTAAAATTTTTAATTCAATTTATTAAGATTTCACTTTGCATTAATTAATGTTTTAATTATTAATTTCAAAATTTTGAATTTTTAAGGTTGGAAAATTATCGTTTTGCCCCCGAAGAGGACTTTTGCATTTTGAGGTCGTTTTTCGATGTTTTGGAATCTATTTTTCATAAGGAATTCAATGGGAATATTGGTTTGTGTCATTTATGAATTTTTGGTATGAAATGATCGTAGGCCCTATGATGGGTATTTTCATAATTTTATCGAATTTGGTGAAAATTAATGAAACAATTTATTTGATTTTAATTTGTTATTTTATGTGTTCGAAAGGATTTTCCTAAACGTAACATAGGCTCTAGGGATGTTCTGATGTTAGGGGTATTTTGATAATTTGATCATTTTTTAATGATTTTTCTCATAAAGCTTCTTTTTGTCTCAAAATTCCATGTTTTTGGGTCATATTTTCCTAAAGTATCATAGTGTCTAAAGTTTTGTTCGCTTGAGATACCTCATCCAAATTTTTAAAACACATCTAGTAACAAATAAAAAACATTGGAATATTCATCTATTATTGGGAACCGCTGCAATCGAGTTGACGAGTTGATTAATCAGGCGAGTGCAAAAATGGGGTGTCTACAGATGCCCTTCTTTGACAGAGGGTTGAAGAAAACTAGATAATAAATCTACTTTGGTAGATAGTGCAATATCTGAATGCCAAAGCTAGTGATAATTCATTTTACAGTCTGATTTAATTATTCTGTTTCATTCGGATCCTTGAGAGTAAAACTCTCCCCGAACTAAAAGGTATCAGGTCATTGAGCGCGAGTTCTCACTAACAGTGTCAAATCCTTTAATTTTAGAAAAATTATCCCTGACTAATGCAAATGCAATGTGCAATGTGTGATGCATACTGAGTAATGTATTGGATCATTGAGAATAAACTCTCATCTATAACCATAAATTTCAAGTCCTAGAGATCTTTTCTTACTGACAATGATAATTCAAATTGAAATATGCATACGCAATGAAGATAATCACATAATATTGAATTATGGTAAGTTTGAATAATGAGATAGGTGATGTAGAAACTTCATTAAATCTTATCGAAATTCTTTTTTAGAGTTCGAAAGAATTTAAGTCTCATTTATCAGACTCGAACTTATTGGAGTTACGTTTATCGGGCTAAGGTTTGTAGGAACTTAAAAAATCCTATCAAGTTGGAGTCTCATTTCTCGGACTCAAACTTAGGTTTGTAGGAACTTAAACAATCCCGTTAATTCAGTATATGATTTAAACAAAGTTGGAGTATCATTTCTCGGACTCTGGCTAAGGTTTACAAGAACTTAAATAATCTTGTTAATTTATTCTATGATTCAAACAAAACTGGAGTCTCGTTTCTCGGACTCTAGCTAAGGTTTACAAGAACTTAAACAATCCCGTCAATTCATTTTATGATTCAAATAAAGTTGGAATCTCGTTTCTCGAACACTGGCTAAGGTTTAAAGGAACTTAAATAATCTTGTTAATTCATTCTATGATTCAAAAAGTTAGAGTCACATTTCTCGGACTCGAACTTAGGTTTACAGGAACTTAAACAATCTCATTAATTCATTATATCATTCAAACAAAGCTGGAGTCTCATTTCTCGGACTCTAGCTAAAGTTTACAGGAACTTAAACAATCCCGTTAATTTATTCTATGATTCAAACAAAGTTGGAATCTCGTTTCTCGGACTCTGGCTAAGGTTTGCAGGAACTTAAACAATCTTGTTAATTCATTTTATGATTCAAAAAAGTTGAAGTCTCGTTTCTCGGACTCGAACTTATTAAAGCCACACTTCTCAGGCTGAGGTTTAATTAAGGACTCGGTATTATTGAGCTCAAAGATTGGGAGATTGGGCCTTTATTGGCTTATCGTGCATCTAGATTCATAATTATCATTAGACTTCGTCGGACTTTTCAGCTTTTAACAAGATTTTCTTTTTTATCATGTGATTAATAACAAAACTTTGGAATCACAATGACTTTCAAAAATGCCCCTAGTTTCAAGGTTGGCTTTAATTAGAACTTGACTATGAAACTGATGCAATGGATTGCATCAGTAACTATGGACTCTGATATATGATAGACAGAAGAATTGGCATTCCTTTAAGTTTTCAAGACTCTTATGATTATCATATATGCAATAAGGAATTTGATCATTTTTTCAAATTTCTTTGGAGAAATGCTTGAGCTGGACTTAAAATTTTGATAATTATTGGAATAAAAGATCTCTCTCTTCAAAGTAGTCGAAGGTTCTACACTTTCCTTTGGCGAACACTTGGATAAGTAAAGATATTCTTGAGGATCTTACAATGTTCAAGATGACTTCTAAGTTTCTTTGACTTCAACATTATTTTCGTCGAATGTTGTGGCTTGAATGATATTGTATTTCCTAATTCCTGCACAAGTTTCCTTCTGAATTTTTCTTCTTAATGAAACATTTCCCTCTATTTGATGATGCCTTAATTTTTACATAGATCGACTCTTCAGATTTTCAATCTAGAGGGCTTTGTTTTTCTTTTTCTAATGATGCCTTCATTTTTGCTTAGATTACCTTTTCAGATTTTCAATGTAGCAGGCCTTCTTTTTTTTTATAATTATGCCATAACTTTTGCTTAAGTCACCCTTTCGGGTTTTCAACTTAGCGGACTTCTTTTTCTTTTTGATGATTTTGAATATTCAACTCGACAACTTCTTTTTGAATTTTTCTTCTCAATGGGATTTTTCTTTTTTTGTATACCTTAATTTTGTTTAAGTCGCATTTTCAAGTTTTCAACCTAGCAAGCTTCTCTTTTTTTCTTGATGACCTTGAATATTCAACTCGACAACTTCTTGGTTCCTTGCATCTTAATCGAGTCAATTACCATTTAGGAGGACGTAATAGGTGGGCTTAAGACATGGTTTCTAAACAAAAGGTATAAGGCTCGACTTCCCAAAATGCCCCTATCTGATATTATCTTTTTTTCTAATGCCCCTAGTTTGGCATTCTTTTTTGTAAATTCTTTTGACTTTTTTTTAATGCCCCTAATTTGGAATTATTTTCTTTTCTATCAATTCTTTTGACTCTTTTTTTAATGTCCCTAGTTTGGCATTATTTTTTTTTCTGTCAATTTTTTGACTCTTTTTTTAATGCCCCTAGTTTGGCATTACTTCTTTTGAGCATTTCAATAAGAGATTTTCCTTTTGGATGACACTTTTCTTAAGTGAATACATTTTTTTGTGTGACTGGGCCTGAAGTAACTTCTTAGATTACCTATGTATCCCAAATATTTCTTTTCTCTTTTGTGATCAGGTCAAAACATAGTTCATACTAGACTTCTCTCCCGAGGTTAGTTGGTGTGGTTTAGAAAGAAGAAGCTATTGATTTTTTAGAAGCGACGAGGGGTTAAAGAAAGTTATCTTTTTCTTGGTAAGATAGAAAATGGTTCGACCAAAGAAGGCCTCCTTTGGTGAAATACTACTTGATTTGGTCAAGGATTTAGGAACTCGATGTCTTGATTGCTTTGTCAAGTAAGGTTTTTTTTTTAGAAGGAGTAATCTTCAATCTTTTTCTAAGAAGGAGTAATCTTTAGTCTTCTTCTACAAAATTGAGTGTGTTTAAGTTCTTTGTATTTGACATTGACTCGTTCAAGCCTTTCCAAACTTCGAAAGAAATCTCATATTCTTTTGCTAATGAGAAAACATGATGAATCCCTTCTTGTGAGTCTTACCACCTTTGTCAATGGTTTCAACTACATCATTCTTGACTGATAATCTTCGAATTTGAAGTTCATCATCAACTTTATGACTTGATCTATTTTGGTACAATCTATCAATATATCATCATGAGACCAAACAGGAATGTTGTTGAATTTCTCAAGTAAGTTTATAATTCTCTCATGTTCCCCCTAGGGATAATGTAGTACAAATTTGTACTTTTTGAGTGTACTCTTTAATTCAATATTTATCAAGTTCGATTAGTGAGTTTTGAATCATTCTTCATGTTTGATATTATGCTCAAATTGTTATACACGCATGATAATCAGAAACTTCTTTATTTTATTGGAATTAAAAAAAATAAACTGACAAACTCGACTAAAACTCGAGAATTAAAGAAAAATTAACGTAACTCAAATGACTAACTGAATTTAAAGATTGACGAAAATTGAACTAAAACTAAAAGGAAACTCATGGACACTTATCTACAAAGCGAGGAGGTCCTTTTGGGTGGATAGACTTGATACTATGCTGCAAGGTTAGACCACTTGGACTTGACATTGGTACTTTGCTTTGACAACTCTTTTGACAGACCTAAAGTAGCATAGACGGGGGTTCAGAACGTCTAGGAGCAATTCTTACCAGATTGGAAGTAAACCAAGATTAATCATTGATTATGAAGGTTTGACTCTTAACCACATGGTTAAATTTTGATATAGATTAGCCCAAGTCCGTAGTAACCAAGAAGGTGAAAAATGATAGTCACGAGTCTACCTTTGATTGGGATAGAACCTTCAATCAGAAAAATTAATTTGACCCGAAGATCAAATTTTTTTTGTATAAAATAGTCTGAATCTTTTAAAGTAAAACCAATTGGTCCAATAAATTTGGTGTTGATCAGTTTGATCCATTTGTTGATTGGGCCAACTGATTTACATTTCACACATTAGGTCGGACTGATATTACGAGTTTAGTTTGAACGGTCTGGACCGGTCTACCCATTTACCTGTTGATTGGATTGAATAGAACAACCCGAGAACACCCATAATCGGTTCAGGTTGTGACCTATAAGAAGACTCTTAGACTCTAGGTTTACTACGTGCAATGCAATTTATCCGGCCACCCTTGTCCAAATGCACCTATATACTTCTCGAACGTACTCAATCAGACGGTACATGGTGACTTGGTTTGATATACCATATACGTGATAATCTAAGACTCCAACATAAATCTCTAAAGTCAAAAGCAACCAATTTAATCTCCAGTTGAGAGATGGCACACGATGCTGAGTAAAGACACTCTTAAGTCACCTCTTGTCTAGAATAGACGTAATCTATCCTCCTTTTACCGTAGTATACTGGGGGCAGGATCTCACTTAGGCACTGATTTTAACTAAAAAGTGTGAAAACGCCCTCGATCCGCGGGGTGCGCGGATCCGCTTTTGACTCTTGAGGTTTGGGAGTCGCCACCTAGTTATTGTGGTCTAGGAACCAAACTGACTCTAACATGGATAAAAAGAACTAATCTACCACAAAAAATCTGAATTCAGGGATCATGTTACGGGGTTGGAAGGTGTTAGGCACCAACCCCGCCCGGTCAAAACCGGTCTCTACTAACTTCCCAAATATATCACATTGCTAAAAACCTAGATAAAAATAAAAAAATTACATACCTTTCCGATAGCAAGTATTTTGTTCCCTCAGATCTGACAAAAAGAGCTCCTTGTACTGTACTCCCTTGTTTCGTTCTGTCTCCAGATTTGACTTCGGATCTCCTAAATCAAGGTATCTCCTTATTTTTGGATCTGAACTCTTCAAGTTTGTTGTGAATTTGTGGGTGTTTTTGGAGGGATTCTAGGTGTTTTCTAGACTAAAATTGAAGGAGGGATGTTAGGTAAGGAGTTGGGGCTCCAAAACTAGGGTTTATGGGGGGCTAGGGGAGCTTCTAGACCTACTTCTCTTAGGGTTTATGATTTGATACGAAAATAGGGTGTGAGCACCTCTATTTATAGAATTTTTTTTAAGGTTGATTTGGATAGAGTTAGTGTTTAATTAGAGATCTTTTAATTAAAGTTGTGTTTTAGTTAAAATTGTTTTAGGTAGAATTGTGTTTTAATTAGAATTGTTTTAAGTAGAATTGTTTTTAAGTTAGAACTCTATTAGATAGAGTTATTATTTAATTAGAATTATATTATGACTTTTGGTCTTATTTGATTGACTTTTAATGTTTTGACTTTAGTCTTAATTGATTGACTTTTAATATTTTGACTTCAGTCTTGCTTAATTGACTTTAATTTTGACTTTAGTCTCACTTGATTGACTTTAATACTTTGACTACAGTCTTTCTTGATTTACTTTTAATTTTTGGAGAACCCCCCTCCATTATTTCTTTCATTCTTTGGACCCCCAAATGGAGGGGTCCTTAAAAAAATATCCCACGAACCCTCAATAATTTTGCCTGAGAGTCCGATTAATCAATTTTTTAGGTTCAAATTTTAAAATTAATTTCATTAATGTTTCAATTTAATTATTTAATATTTTATTTATTAATTTCAAATTTTTTAATTATAAAATTGTGAAATTACCGTTTTACCCCCGGAGAGGACTTTTCACGTTTTAAGTCGGTTTTTAATGTTCTAGGATGTTTTAGAATCGATTTTTCGTAAGAATTCAATGGAAATATTAGTTTTTGTTATTTATGAAAATTTTGTGTGAAATGATTGTGAACTTTATGAGGGGCATTTTCGTAATTTTGTCGAATTCTTTTAAAATTGGTGAAATGATTTATTTGGTTTCGATTTGTTATTTTATGTGTTCGAGAGAGTTTTCCTAAGCGTAATGTAGGCTCTAGGGTTGTTTTGAGGTTAGGGGTATTTTGATAATTTGATAATTTTTTAGTGATTTTTATCGTGAAGTTTCTTTTTGGTCTGCAAGATGATGATTTCTATGTTTTAGGGTCGTATTTTCCTAGCGTAGCGTGATTTCTAAGGTTTTGTCAGTTCGAGATACCTCATCCGGATTTTTGAAACACATCTGGTAACAAAATAAAACAATGGAATACACATCCATCATTGGGAATCATTGCAATCGGATTGACGAGTTGATTAATCAGGCGAGTGCAAAAATGGGGTGTCTACAGATGCCCCTCTTTGGCAGAGGGTTGAAGCAAACTAGATAGCAAATCTATTTTGGTAGATAGTGCGATATCTGAATGCCAAAGCTAGTGACAGTTCATTTTGCAGCCTGATTTAGCAATTCGTCGGGGTGTTCGATCCTTGAGGGTAAAGCTCTCCCCGAATTAAAAGATTGTCAGGTCCTTGAGCGAGAGCTCTCACTGACAGTATCAGATCCTTGAATTTTAGAGAATTCTCCCTGACTAAAAAAGTGCAAGTGTGTGCACTGTGTGAAATTGAGTAAAATCTAAGTAAAACAAAACTCGAGAAAATTTGAATGATATTTGAGACAAATCTGAGCAAAAGTTGGGAGAAAGTTAAATGTCCTACTCTACCTACTCTAGGTGAAAGAGTAATAAATTTATATTTTTTTGAGAGTCTTATTCTACCTACT
The DNA here is from genome assembly GCF_017979445.1 of Akebia trifoliata. Taxonomy (NCBI): domain Eukaryota; kingdom Viridiplantae; phylum Streptophyta; class Magnoliopsida; order Ranunculales; family Lardizabalaceae; genus Akebia; species Akebia trifoliata. The sequence goes on along the minus strand of NC_141380.1, from coordinate 11,859,433 downwards.
CAGAGTGAAAGAGTAATGCACTAAATTTTTTTTTGGAAGTTCTACTCTACCTACCTGGAATGAAAGAGTAATGAACTATTTTTGTTTTGTTTTTTTTTTTTGGAAGTTCTACTCTACCTACTCGGAATGAAAGAGTAATGAACTAAGCTTTTTAGAAGTCCTACTCTACCTGCCCAGGGTGAAAGAGTAATGAACTAATTTTTTAGGAGTCCTATTCTACCTGCCCAGGGTTAAAGAGTAATGAACTAATTTTTTTTTGGAAAGTTCTACTCTACTCTACCTACTCGGAGTGAAAGAGTAATGAACTAAATTTTTTTTGGGAAGTTCTACTCTACCTACCCGGAGTGAAAGAGTAATGAACTAAGCTTTTTAGAAGTCCTACTCTACCTGCCCAGGGTGAAAGAGTAATGAACTAATTTTTTTGGGAAGTTCTACTCTACCTACTTGGAGTGAAAGAGTAATGAACTAATTTTTTAGGAGTCCTACTCTACCTGCCCAGGGTGAAAGAATAATGAACTAATTTCTTTTTTGGAAAGTTCTACTCTACCTACTCGGAGTGAAAGAGTAATGAACCAAGCTTTTTAAGAGTCCTACTCTACCTGCCCAGGGTGAAAGAGTAATGAACTAATTATTTTGGGAAGTTCTACTCTACCTACTCGGAGTGAAAGAGTAATGAACTAATTGTTTTGGGAATCCTACTCTACCTGCCCACGGTGAAAGAGTAATGAATTAATTATTTTGGGAAGTTCTACTCTACCTACTCGGAGTGAAAGAGTAATGAACTAATTGTTTTGGGAGTCCTACTCTACCTGCCCAGGGTGAAAGAGTAATGAACTAATTTTTTTGTTGGAAGTTCTACTCTACCTACTCGGAGTGAAAGAGTAATGAACTAATTTTTTTTTTTTGAAGTTCTACTCTACCTACTCGGAGTGAAAGAGTAATGAACTAATTTTTTTTTTGGAAGTTCTACTCTACCTACTCAAAGTGAAAGAGTATGAACTAATTTTTTCTGGGAAGTTCTACTCTACCTACTCGGAGTGAAAGAGTAATGAACTAATTTTTTTCTTTTTTAGGAAGTTCTATTCTACCTGCCCAGGGTGCAAGAATAATGAACTAAGCTTTGAGGGAACAAACGGGGGATTAACCTCGCATTTGACTTTTTTTTTTAATAAAAAGTTGGATTTTATGAAGGTCTGGTAAATATTTTAACTCTCTTTGAATCTGAGGAGTTTTCAAAATTGCTATCAAGAGGGTAACCTTTAATGCAAAGTTAACCTTATCCTTTGGGGTTGAAATTGACCAGGCATCAGAACAAAAATGCCCCTAGTTTGACAAGGAACATTGCATAGGGATAATTGAATATAATTTGAAAATAAATGCCCCTAGTGTAAGGGGGGAAACTATACTCTTTAGAAAAAGGAAGTGCCCTTGTTATGAAAGTTTGAAATCCTTGATTACCGCAAGCGCAATAAAGGTTTAACTTTTAATTTTGACTTTTTATATTGAAGAGTTTGAGTCAGGCTCAAAGACATTGGAACAAAATATTTCTTTCTGAAATTCATCATAGAATTTGTTCTTTCTCCCCGTCGGTTCGCTTAGGGACATGAAACTCTTCAGATCAATCATAGACGAGATACTTGTATCCACTGAGTCTATATTTGGTTCAAACTGGGTATTGAAACTTGATCATTCGGACTTCTGATATTTCGGCTCGGGCTACCTTTTCAGCTTCTCAACTCAACGGAGATTTTCTTTTATTTTTTGATAGCTCTAAGTTTTGCCTAGATTGCCTATCCAAGTTTTCAATCTAGCGAGCATGCTCTAGCTTTTGCCTAGATCGCCTTTTTAGGTTTTCGATCTAGTGAGCTTACAATTTTTTCTTTTTTCCTTGCTTTGATTGTTGCCAAGGTCATCCTTTCAGATCTTCAACCTTGCGAGCTTACCTTAATTTTTGCCTAAGTCGCCCTTTTTGGGTTTTCAACTTAGCAGATTTTTTTCTTCTTCTTCCCTTCTAACTTCTGGAGTTGCTGTCTGATCATGCTTTGCTATCTTCCTTGACTTCTCGCACGGTACTTAGGAGGACTTTCATGGGTAAGCTTAGGACTAGGTATAAAAAGAAAGGGATTTTGAGGCTCAAAAACCCAAATGCCCCTTGTGTGACATTTCCTTTTAAATTATTTTCTTTTTCCTTGAATTTTCTTCCCCACTTTGACAATTTTTTTCTTTTGAATTTTTTTTTAGATTTTTTCTTTGTCGGGGAATCTATTTTTTTTTTTTGATGTGGTCGGGCCTGAAGTAACTTCTCAGGTTGCCTACGTACCCCAGAATTTTGGGATCAGACCAAAACGTAGTTCGAATTTTCCCTCCCCTAGGTTAGGTGATCGGGCTAGAAAGAAAAATGCATCATTTTTTTTGAAAAGGCTGCAAAGGGCTGAGAAAGGAGATAATGAATTGGGTAGCAGGAAAATTAATTCGGCCAAAGATGGCCTCCTTAAATGTAGTACCATTTGATTTGGTCAAGGTTGGTTGACTCTAATAGTTCACTTCTTGAAGTCTGATGACTTTTCCAGACAGTATTTTCTTAATGAATGAATTTCTCCAATTGGGTTCAGACTTTCTCCTATAGTCGAGGAAGAGTGTTCAATTTTCTTTGAAGTCTGATAGTTAAATCCTTGACCTGTAAATGATGAGCTTTGACCTTTTTGTCAAATGCACGGGTGACTCTTCTTAGATAAGCTTGCACATGGTACAAGGCTTTAACTCGTTTTCTTCAATCAAGTTTAATTCTTCATACTGCTGACGAACCCAATCTGTTTCTAACAAATGATTTTCCAACAAGACCCTGAGAGACGAAATTTTCATTTCAACTGGCAAGACTGCTTCCATGCCATACACTAAGGAGTAGGGAGTAGCTCTAGTAGATGATCGAATTGAAGTTCGATATGTCCATAGCGTGAATGATAATTTTTCTGACCAATCTCGATGTGATTGACACATTTTCCTGATGATAGTCTTGAGACTCTTACTAACTGTTTCAACCGTTCCATTGATCTGAGGACGGTAGGAGGATGATTTGTGCTTCCGGATCTTCAACTTTAAATAAAGAGTAATAATTATGCTTTAAAGTACGACCCATTATCAGAGATCAGTTCAAAAGGTACCCCCATATCGACTGATAATATGTGATTTGAAACTCAAGATGTAGTAAGGATAGTGCTGATACATTTTATAACATCTTCTTTAATTCCATCAATATAGACGAGTATCTATTCCGTGTTGAACAACACCCAAGCTTGCACCTAACACATCCTCATCAGATCACACGAATAAGTCTTTTGAAATTTCTGAGTAAATTCATTATCCCCTCGTGTTCCTTTAGGGATAGGAGGGTTTCTATTTGAATCTCTTTAGGAAATATTTTCTGTTCCGAGGTCAATAACCTTTGTTTTCTTGATTAAACGTTGAGCCTGACTCTTATCTTCTTGCTCAAGAAAGAAATCTATCCTTGAAGCCAGATTAGTAGTTAATTCGTTAATGCGCTCGAGATATTCAAATATTTCCTTTAGCCAATCAAATTCAAAAGGGGCGATAGATACCTCTATGACTCGACAAACTAACTCGACTCTACAGAAAAAGAGTAGACTCGATCTAAAGAAAATATGACATTGAAAAATTGGACTCGAGCTAACTCAAATAACTCATGAAAACTCAATACAACTACCCACAACGGGCTTGATTAGGACTAAGGACTGAGACATTGCTTATAACCGACAAGACTAAAGTACTATGATCTTCAGGGAATAACTGGGCAATGTTAAGAAATTCTAAAGGATTGATTTGGCGTTGACGTTCGTTCCAACTGACTGGACTAGTAACCCTAGCTAGACGGTGGACGATTGAGCTTAGGTACAATGATAACCCTTAAACCTCTTTGAAGGTGAATTTAACCAATTTCAGTGTCACCCCCTTGATAACATTTTAAATGAACCCTGAGATTTTATTTAATTTTGTACACCAATCCATTAAACAATTCATCCGCTCAATGATTATTCAGAAGGAAATAATTTTATTACACTCTTGAAAATTATTGGAAATAATGTTTTCATTGAATAAAACTTTCACAAATCTGATTATTTTTTTGCAAATCATTTTCTTTTTAGAAAAACATATTTTGATAATTTTACAAGATCCATGCAAAAAAACAAAGGTTTTTGGTGAAAAACATATTTCAAAAAATTTTCATGCAAAAATAGATCTTTTGTAAATCATTTTTCCTTCATTTTCTTTTCTTTCGGAAAACATTTTCTTCTGAAAAATATTTTTTCTCTGAAAAATAGTTTGTTATTTGGAAAGCATTTTCTCTTGAAAAATCTTGTTCTTCTGGAAAATATTTTTTCCTGGAAAATATTTTTTCTTAGAAAACATTATTTTCTAGAGAATAACACTTTTTCTGGAAAACACTTATTTTGGAAAACACTTTTTCTAGAAAACACTTTTTCTGGAAAATATATATATATATATTTTTAGAGAACATTTCTTCTAGAAAATACTTTCCTTTTGTAAACCATTTCTCTTCTTTAAAAATGGGTTGAAACCCGAATTTAGAAAAGAATTTGATTTCCATTTTGATCTAAATGGCCCGACCCATCATGATTATTGGATCGAGATGGACTGGGTCATTATAAATTATTGCAAAAAATGGATTCTTTATTGGGTCGGTGCACCCATTTTAATTTACAAAAAGAAAATTTTTTATCCTTGAGGACAACCATACATTCTTGATCTCATCATTCACATCACTCACATACATTCATCAATCACATGCATTCATTCAATAAACAACCCGGGAACACCCACGATAAGTTCGAGTCGTGACCTACTGGGAAGGTTTCTAGACTCTAAGCTTACTACGTGCAATGCATTTTTATCTGGCCACCCTTGCCCAAGCACACCTATATACCTTTCGATACGTGGTGACTTGGTTTGATATACCGTATAGGTGATAATCTAAAACCTCAATTCACTTCTCTGAAGTCAAAAACAGCCAGTTTGATCTCCAGTTGAGAGGTGGCGCACAATGCTGAGCAAGGGCCCACTTAAATACCTCTCGTCTAGAATAGACGTAGTCTATCCCCCTCGTACAGTAGGGTACAGCGGGGCAAGATCTGCTTAGGCACCGGTTTTGACCAAGAAGTGCAATTTATATACTTAGACTATCTTTTATACCTACGGGTACGAGTCAAGAGTTGTAGTTTTCATAAATGGTTTGGCATCCCACGAGGGGACCGACCACGTACTAGTACTACGTTGGCAATCGGGACATGTGACTGTGTGGCTTACAATAAGTCAAAGGCTCAGGTCGCTCCAGCCTGGGTGCATCAACTACTTCTCAGAATCACCTGATCAGATGGTATTGATGCCCCCAGTTTGATATACCCTAAGGTACGTGACTGGAGTTGTGGGTTTCATGAATGACGTCGCATCTCCGAAGAGACCGGGCCATGCACTAGTGCCACGTTGGCTAAATGGGACGTGTAAGTGAGTAAAACAGTAAACGTGCATGTGGTGTGTGCAAAACAGGGTGGGGTGTGCCCGGGACCTTTCTCAAACAAATGGGCCCATGGATCCAATCAAACCAATCATACATTTAATCAAAACCAAAATCATTCAAATCATATGAATATTCAATTAAGATCACATTATTCCCATCACATAAGCACATTAACATTACGATCAACATCAATCATGTATTTCAAGCAAGATCATGGTAAATTAATCAATAAATATGGCATATGATAATGATCAAACAAACATTGCAATAGGCATAATTTTTATAATTTTTAAGGTCCAATCAATGATCACTTTTGGGTGATCCAAAATAAATCGAGATTCCAATAGGTGTTACATTGATGATAGAATGACAATGGTTGAGATGAGCTCACTCTCAAGAACATTAATTGTGCCAACATTAGATAAATTCAGATTTTCTGTGAATTAGGAAAATACAATCTGAACTTGCATCGATGATATCTAAGGCTCCTGATAACGAAATCGAGTGAACTCAAGTTCTAAATTAATCTACTCGATGAGATCTACATTTTATTAATAGGTGTCCAAACTTAGTTCTCACCAGAATGTTCTGTAAAAACGTTTTAACGTTGCTGTCCCAACTTTGATTCAGAAATAATTCCAGATTTACAGATTGAACTTGCATCGATGATATCTAAGGCTTCCGATAACGAAATTGAGTGAACTCAGATTCTAGATTAATCTACTCGACGAGATCTATGTTTTATTAAGAGGCTTCCAGACTTAATTCTCACTAGAATATTCTCTAAAATAGTTTTAACATTGCTGTCCCAACTTTCATTCAGAAATAATTCCAGATTTACAGATTGAACTTGCATCGATGATATCTAAGGCTTCCGATAACGAAATTGAGTGAACTCAGATTCTAAATTAATCTACTCGACGAGATCTATGTTTTATTAAGAGGCTCCCAGACTTAATTCTCACTAGAATATTCTCTAAAAACGTTTTAATATTTCTGTCCAACCTTCATCATTCCATCATTTTCATAGGTCAATTTGAATCTTTCATTATTTAGGGGTTATCAAAAAGTGATCCTTAATTGGAAAAAAAAATGCAATACCCAAAATCATCTACAATCAAGACAAAAAGAAAATAAACAGAAAAAATAAATAAAATAAATCCAACTAAATAATTAAAAAAATCTAGGTCATCTTGGCAATGCTCCCATACTTGGGGTTTTTCAAGTTTGATCCTCAATAGTCCCCAGTGGAGTCGCCACTGAAAGCGCCCTCGATCCGCGGGGTGCGCGGATCCGCTTTTGACCCTTGAGGTTTGGGAGTCGCCACCTAGTTATTGTGGTCTAGGAATCAAACTGACTCTAACATGGATAAAAAGAACTAATCTACCACAAAAAATCTGAATTCGGGGATCATGTTACGGGATTGGAAGGTCTTAGGCACCAACCCCGCCCGGCCAAAGCCGGTCTCTACTAACTTCCCAAATATATCACATTGCTAAAAACCTAGATAAAAATAAAAAAATTACATACCTTTCCGATAGCAAGGATTTTGTTCCCTCAGATCTGACAAAAAGAGCTCCTTGTACTGTACTCCCTTGTTTCGTTCTGTCTCCGGATTTGACTTCGGATCTCCTAGATCAAGGTATCTCCTTGTTTTTGGATCTGAACTCTTCAAGTTTGTTACGGATTTGGGGGTGTTTTTGGAGGGATTTTAGGTGTTTTCTAGACTAAAATTGAAGGAGGGATGTTAGGTAAGGAGTTGGGGCTCCAAAACTAGGGTTTATGGGGGCTAAGGGAGCTTCTAGACCTACTTCTCTTAGGGTTTATGATTTGATACGAAAATAGGGTGTGAGCACCTCTATTTATAGAATTTTTTTAAGGTTGATTTGGATAGAATTAGTGTTTAATTAGAGATCTTTTAATTAGAGTTGTGTTTTAGTTAAAATTGTTTTAGGTAGAATTGTGTTTTAATTAGAATTATTTTAGGTAGAATTGTTTTTAAGTTAGAACTCTATTAGATAGAGTTATTATTTAATTAGAATTCTATTATGACTTTTGGTCTTATTTGATTGACTTTTAATGTTTTGACTTTAGTCTTAATTGATTGACTTTTAATATTTTGACTTTAGTCTTGTTAATTGACTTTAATTTTGACTTTAGTCTCACTTGATTGACTTTAATACTTTGACTACAGTCTTTCTTGATTGACTTTAAAATTTTGGAGAATCCCCTTCCATTATTTCTTTAATTCTTTGGACCCCCAAATGGAGGGGTCCTTAAAGAAATATCCCACGAACCCTCAACAATTTTACCCGAAAGTCCGATTGATCATTTTTTAATTCAAAATTTTAAATTAATTTATCAATGTTTCACTTTAATTATTTAATATTTTATTTATTAATTTCAGAATTTTTTAATTAAAAAAATTATGAAATTACCGTTTTACCCCCGGAGAGGACTTTTCACGTTTTAAGTCGGTTTTTAATGTTCTAGGATGTTTTAGAATCGATTTTTCGTAAGGAATTCAATGGAAATATTATTTTGTGTTATTTATGAAATTTTTTGTGTGAAATGATTGTGAATTTATGAGGGGCATTTTCGTAATTTTGTCAAATTCTGTTAAAATTGGTGAAATGATTTATTTGGTTCCGATTTGTTATTTTATGTGTTCGAGAGAGTTTTCCTAAGCGTAACGTAGGCTCTAGGGTTGTTTTGAGGTTAGGGGTATTTTGGTAATTTGGTAATTTTTTAGTGATTTTTATCGTGAAGTTTCTTTTTGGTCTGCAAGATGATGATTTCTATGTTTCTGGGGTCGTATTTTCTTAGCGTAGCGTGGTTTCTAAGGTTTTGTCAATTCGAGATACCTCATCCGGATTTCTGAAACACATCTGGTAACAAAATAAAGCAATGGAATACACATCCATCATTGGGAATCATTGCAATCGGATTGACGAGTTGATTAATCAGGCGAGTGCAAAAATGGGGTGTCTACAAAGTGCAGTTGGTGAACTTAGATTAATTTTGATATACCATATATGTATGAATCTAGGGTTGGCGATCAGGACATATGACTTTGCAGCTAACAATAGGATAAAAGCTCAGGTCGTTCCAACTTGGGTGCATCGATATACCTTTCAAAGTCACATGATCAAATGGTACTGATGCCCCAATTTTATATACCATAAAGGTACGTGGCTGGAGTTTTGATTTTATGAATGACGTCGCATCTCCGAGGAGACCGAAATACACACTAGTGCCACGTTGGCTAGAAGGGACATGCAAGCATGCAATGCAACCAAATAAATGTGTTAGTGGCATGTGCAAAACAGGGTGGGGTGTGCCCGGGGTACTTTTCAGATAAATGGGCCCATGGGCCAGATCAAACCATACAATCAAGGATATCACATAAATATCGATCAGAACACACAAAATTCATAGTATCAAAATCAAGATCAATGTATGAGTATCAAAATGCATTACAACCAGGATCATGGCATATTAGATGGGCAATCAATCAAGATAGTGTACAAAGAGAACTGTAGACACCCCATTTTTGCATTCACTTTATTAAACAACTCGTTAACCCGATTGCGACGATTCCCAATGATGGATAATTATTCCAATACTTTATTTGTTACTAGATATGTTTTAGAAATTCGAATGAGGTATCTCAAACTAACAAAACTATAGAAATCACGCTACGCTAGGAAAATATAACCTAAAAAACATAGAAATCATCATTTTTCAGACAAAAAGAAGCTTTACGATAAAAATCACTAAAAATGACCAAATTACTAAAATACTCCTAACATCAAAACATCCTTAGAGCCCCCCTTATGCTTAGGAAAATCCTTTCGAACACATAAAATAACAAAGTGAAACCAAATAAATTATTTCGCCAACTTTCACTAAATTTATCAAAATTACGAAAATGCCCCTCATGGGGTTAACAATTATTTCATGCAAAAATTTCGTAAATAATACAAACCCATAATCCCATTGAAGTCTTTATAAAAAACCGATTCCAAAACATCTCGGAACATCGAAAAACGACTTGAAATGCAAAAATTCTCTTCGAGGGCAAAATGGTAATTTTTTAATTGTAATAATTTTAAAATTTGAAATTAATAAATAAAATATTAATTAACATAAAGTGAAATCTTAATAAAATTAATTTAAAAATCTGAATCAAGAAAATTAATCAATCAAGCCCTCAGGCAAAATTGTTGATAGTTACACATTTATTTAAGTGGAGCTCATTGATATTTACTAAAAGACTCTTCCATGTGGAGTCCAAATAATTAAAAATATAATTGGGGGGTTCTCCACAAAACTTAAAAATATATTCTTTCATTGTATGCAAGATTAAAAAACTTAATTTCAAAGACCAAGTCAATCTCATAAGACTTAAGTCAAAACCCTAATCTAAAGAAACCTAGTCAATCAAATAAGATTTAAGTCAAAATCTTAATTCACCTTATCTAAAAGGAGACCTAGTCAAACCCTAATTTTTCCAAAAAAAAAATCTATTAATATAGAGCATCCACAACCTAATTTTAGAGGTCAAAATAAACCCTAGAAAAAGTAGGTCAAAAAGTCTGCCTAGCCTTCCCCAAACCCTCATTTTGAAGTCTTAACTCTCTATTTATCATCCAAGCCCTAGGTTTTGTAGAAAAACTTTCAAAAACTCTCCAAAAAATATTTAGAAATCCATCAAAAAATTTAGAAAATACTCAGATATAAGAAGGAGATACATCATCTTGGAAATTCGAAGCAGATCAAGTGACGAAAACAAAGCGAGAAATATTTTACGAGGAGCCATTCTACCAATTCTGAGGGAACAAATCGTTGCGATCATCATATAAGTATATTTTTTTTATTCTATTTGTTATATTTATTTGTTTTAGGTCTTTTAGCAATGTAATTTTCTGAAAAATAGTAGAGACCGGCACTTACAGGATGGGGTTGGTGCCTAACACCTTCCAACCCCGTAATGTGATCCCCGGACCATAGTTTCTATTTATTCGTAGATTAGTCGTTTTTATCTGTTAGAGTCATTGCTCGGTTCCTAGATTATAATAAGTAGGTGGTGACTCCCAAACCTCAAAAATCAAAAGTGAATCCACACATCCCACAGATCTAGGTGCTTTCAATAGCGACTCCACTGGGGATTATTGAGAATCAAACTTGAAAAGCCCCAAGTATGGGAGCATTGCCAAAACGACCTAGTTTTTTTTTTATATTTTTGGTTGTTTGTTTATCTGTTTATTTTTTGTTTCTATCATTCTTTTTTTTGCTCAATTATTGATCATTTGCTTGGATTATGAATATTTTACTTTGGCAATTATTTATTTATTTATATATATGGTTCAATCAAGGATCATTTGGAATAACCCTAAATAATTCGAGATTTCAAGGGGATGGTTTTATTGAGGATGAGATAATGATTGTTCGACCATGAAGTTTGTTTTTAATTTTTTTAGGTACATGTGTGGATTTTTTTTTTTTAATCTTTTTTATTTTTGTTGGATGTGTGCAATCTGTCCTTAACAATATTATTATTATTATTATTATTTTAAAAAAATCTTTTTATTTTTATTAGGTATGCATGATTTGTTTTTTGGCAGTTTTTCTTTTTTCAAAAAAATATTTTTTTTTTGTAGGCGAGTTGATTTGTCCCTTGACAACAAGCAAAAAATCAAAAAAAAAAAAAAAAAAAATTTATGCGTGTTGTGCCCTTAGCAAATTTTGTTTTTTTACTATTTTTATCTCTTCTCCAATGAGAAGAGATAGCAAAAAAAAAAAAAAGTCTACTCTCTCTCTCTCTCTCTATTTATGCTCTCTCTCCCTCTCAGTTTAAATCGATTAGAAAAATCATTTCTCTTTTGGTGATTTTGAAGAAACCAAGTTTCGGTTTCAAAGAAGTTTGATTAACTTCGATTTTGTAAAAAAAAAACGTGGGATTCAATTTGTTTTTTTTTTTTTAAAAGAAAAAAAACCCAACCCCATATCCGATTTGGTGTTTGGAGAAAAAGAGAGACTTAGATCGATCTAAATATTGGGATGACTTCTCTCTCAAATAGATGATTCCCACAATCGAAAAAATCTTGAAATTGCTAGAGATGATTTCATCTCTCACAAAAAGTTGGAGCATTTGTAGTTCTTTGTTAGAGATTGGAAAGCACGAGATGCAGTGACGACGAACAATGGCTTGATGAAGATGCTGGTTTTGATGTAGAATGATTTTCCACTATCTATGTGGGAGACGATGGGTGATTTGATTAATTTATCTCGTGTGAAACGAAATCATGTTTATTGAAAAAAAGAAAAAGAAGGGTTCATTGGCAGCCATTTCTACGATGGAAAGAAAGGCCTTCACTTTTGTTTGAGAGTGGCTATGGCTACACCAATTTTTACCGGTGCTACATGGGGTTTTTGGTTTTGTAAAAAACGAAAAAAAAAAGGTGCGTATGTGCTGTTAGCAACGGCAATGGTGAAACAAATGGGTTGGAAGTCACTTTATGAGCCATGTTATCATGACTCACATAGTAAGATTAAAATCTTACTAAGTGTCATTAGATCCACTTGGATTATCAAATTAAAAATCCCACATCACTGTTTTTTGTATTTAATGGAAAATCTCCGCTTTAAAAGAAAAATTCATAAACAAAAAACTCTTTTGATTTTGATCACAGGTATCAAAAATGGATGGTTACAATCTCCCAAATTTAAAATTGAAATTCAACAATGAAAATTAACTTTTATATTTCTAAAATCTCAGAATTTTGTGCGCTATAACCATGTGCCGTTAAATCATGTTTTGAACTTTAGCATGGATCTCCATTCCATACTTTTGACAACACTAATTTTTTATATCCATAAGAAAATGCTAGTATTACTAATTTAATAAGATTCCTTTCTTACTAAGAGTCATTGATCTTACCACGTGGCACTCAAAAAGATGATCCAACGCCACATGCTTGTGGGGGATGAAATTCTGAAAAATTTTAAAGGAAAATTTTCAAGAAAATTTTTTAAATTAATTTTCATTTCGAGCTTTGATTTTTAAATTTGAAATTTCATAATCACTTATTTTCAAAACCTTGGACCTAAATTTCTCATTTTTAAAATTGATTTTTTCTCTTTTGGTCCAAGTCTCTGTCAAATCTAAAAGGCCATGACATTGGATTATTAATCATGTGGGCCCAATGATTCTTTGTATAACTTGAAATCTTGATGTGATAGTCAAAGTAACCTAATTTCTCATTGAGAAGTTTGTTGAGTAGCAATTTTTTTTTTTAAGAAAAAAAAAAGGAAAAAGTCACCGTGCTCTATCTCAACAACTATCGTGCCATCCTCAAGTCAATATTCATTAAAATCTCAATTTATTTTGGATCGTCCAAAAGTGATCTTTGATTGGACCATATATATATGAAAAAAAACATTGTTGGGTTTGGATTAAGAATTATATGCTTGTTTCAATGATCGAATATGATTATTAGTCTTTGTGTTGATTGCCTATCTAACATTACCAGGATCTTAATTAAGATATATGTTTGATGTGCTTATTTTGATCTTAATGATGTGATTGATATTAGTTGTGGTTAATATTCATGTGGTATCAATGTTGTGCTGAAATGATTAGTCTCATGTGCCCATTAGTTTAAAAAACGCCCCGGGCACACCCCACCCTATTTTGTACACACCACTGGTATGTTTATTGTTTTGCACGCTTGCATGTCCCATATAGCCAACGTGACACTAATGCGTAGCCCGGTCTCTTCGGAAATGCAACGTCATTAATAAAAATCACAACTCCAATCACATACCTTAGGATATATTAAACTGGGCATCAGTATCGTTTGATTAGGTGACTCTGAAAGATATATCGATGCACCCAGGCTGGAGCGACCTGAGCCTTTGACCTATTGTAAGTTGCACAGTCATATGTCCCAATTGTCAACGTAGTACTAGTACGTGATCGGTCCTCTCGCGGGATGTTAAACCATTTATTAAAGCTACAATCCTAGACTCGTACCTATACGGTATATGAAAGATAATCTAAGTTCATCAATTGCACTTCTTGATCAAAATCAGTGCCTAAGCGAGATCCTACCCCAAGGTCCTACGGTATCAGGGGGATAGACTACGTCTATTCTAGAAGAAAGGTGACTTAAGAATGTCCTTGCTCAACATCGTGCGCCACCTCTCAACTGGGGATTAAATTAACTGCTTTTGACTTTAGAGATTTGAGCTGGAGTCTTAAATTGTCACCTATATGGTATATCAAACTAAGTCACCACGTACCGTCTAATTGAGTACACTCGAGAGGTATATAGGTGCATTTGAGCAAGGGTGGCCAGATAAATTGCATTACACGTAGTTAACTAATTCGTATTTGTTCTATTGGTTACAAGTTCTCGAATTGGTTATAATCGAAATTAATTGTAATTATTTTTGGATCCCCATATCCATTTCTTAATAGGGCATTTCTCGTTTATTGATTGTTTGGATATTTGTTCTGATTCACCCGAAGATGATTTGAGAAGGAAATGTATAAAGTGGATTAATGGAGCAGTAGATATTGCAGCAGGCATGTAGTTTCCACAATGAAATTGAATAATTTTCGATGATAACTTTTTTTTTTTCTAACATGATCATACTTCATAGAGAATTATATATGTATTAGTAAGGAATGTAGATACATCATGAGAAGGGGTGAGAATTATATATGTATTACAATGCATATTTAGTTCTTTTTTGATATATAATATTGAATGTTTGGGGAATAAACACATGCCTTTATATTTAACTTTATTTTGTCCTTTGTTTATATATATTTTTTTTGGAAGAACATGGGATGAGAATAATCGAAAGTTTGTTCTAAGACAAGAAAGCTGCTATTAATACATCAAATTTTACTTATAACACACCTTTTTACATATGACCAACCAAGTCATTTCAAAAGGATTAGTCCCTTATAAGTAAAAGTCCACGTGTCAACAGAATTTCTGCACAATAAAAAGAGAGATTTACAAGTCAGACCTATCTGTGGCAATTTTAATTATTTTAAAAACTCCCTTAGTTTATCAAGATTATTAATGAACAAACCTTATTTTATGAATCAAAGTAGCATAACTAAGGGTCGTTGAGTCCACGTGGACTATCAAATTGGGAATCCAACACCACAACCTTCTAGATTTCAAGGAAAACTCGGATTTAAGAGAAAAAATTCACAAAAAAATAAAAATAAAAATTCATTTTGAAACTTTATCGAAGGTGTTGAAAATGGATGGTTATTGAACTCCCAAATTTAAAATTAAATTTTAACGGTAAAAATTAATTTTCTTTTTTTTTTTTTTTCAAAATTATTAGAATTTTATCTTTTATAATCGTGTGACATCATATCATTTTTTTTAATGCCACAAATTGATGCACCTAGAATCTACTCCAAGGTATGTCAAGTAACAAACTAAGCACATCACTTTGAATTTTAAGATGGGGATCTCACTCCTTGGATAAAAACTTGATGAAGTAAGATTCTGTTGGAGTGGTCGTGAGTTCTTTTTATTATAAATAAAAATGCAATAATTAGGTCTGCCGGGTAAATCTCTTTTGGTTTATTTTACAGTCCAAGAAGTTTTCAAATTCAACAGCCTAAAAGTCAGCAAGTGGTTTAAATCCAAGGGCTTACAACAACCTGATTTTTTTCTACATGAGTGTGATCTATATTTCAAAAGTTGCCGAGGCTGCTAAAAATTGACAGAGTCCACTCGATTTGATTATATTTATAAGTGGCTCGATCTTAAAAATCGTTTGTACCAGTAATGCGCGTTCCAACCCAATGACACCACCAAATTGATGTGGATACACATATAGCTGTATTAGAAACTAGCTTGTCCGAATGACATGATGGTATTTAATTTTAACTATAAAAAAATATTATTGAAATTTTAATAAATTATTTTAAGTATTTAATATATTCATTTGATATGCCTTAATCTAGGGCTGTCAACGGATAGTACTGTATCCGAATTCGAATTCGAATCCGGAAAAAAATGATGATATCCGAATTCAAATTCGATCGGATATTATTAACAAACATTCGAATCCAAATTCGAAAAATATATCGAATATCCGATAATATCCAATCCGATAAAAAAAATCTTATAAAATACCATCATTCGCAATATGTAAAAGAAAAAAAATTGATTTTCAATTTTTTTTTAATCTTTTAACTATTTCAATCTTCAAATCGGATAAAATGGGCTTTTATTTTGTGTGTGTGTGTGTGTGAGAGAGAGAGAGAGAGAGTATCTTTGGAACCTCGTCGGTCGGAGAAGACGATGGTTATGGTCCGTCAGTCGGATTTTACCGAGAGAGAGAGAGAGAGAGAGAGAATGTGTACATGTCGCCGGCTAGAGAAGACGATGGGTATGGAACTCACAGTCGAAACCTCCCTCACTGATTGTTAATGGCTGCTGGTTCTTGTGTGTTCAGACGTGAGAGAAGATAATGGTTAAAAAGTTATGTTTTGTTGTATAACATGAATACATGACACTTATATATACATATATAAAAGTTTGGTTGTAAAACATGAATACATAATATGTATATTATATCGGAGCGGATATTATCAGATCGGATTTCGCAATATCCGAATTCGTATCCGAAATTCATTCGAATTTTAAAATAACATCCGAATCCGATATATGAAAATTTCGGATAATATCCAATTTTTCGAATTTGAATTCGGATTTCAGATATCCATGGACACCCCTACCTTAATCAACTCACAAGTTGGCTCAACTCTATGGATATTAAGGGATGTTTGGAAGAAAGAGTTGGGGGTTGAAAGTTGACAACTCGTAGAAGTTGCAATATTCGTACGTGTTTGGAATGCCCAACTTCAAAAAGTTTGAAATCTCTAACTCTTTATAGCTCTTTTTTTGGAATCATGATAATCTGATTAGTCTACCCCATGTGGCAAACTCAATCGACTATCCTGACGTGAAAAGTTTGGGAATCATAGATTTGCACTCCTCGGGATACATGACTACACTTCCCTATAAAAAGTGTATCTCGAGGGAATCGTGTTTCCTGAGGAGCACATATCTATGATTCCCAAACTTGTCGTGTTAGGTAGTCGATTGAAGTATGCCACATGGGGTAGTCAAATTATCATGACTCTTTTGTTAAGAGTTACAAGTTAAAATCTCTAGTTATAAGGTGAGAGTTATAACTTCTTATTAATTGAGAATTGATCTATAATTCACCCTAGAGCCCAATAAAATAAAAATGATGGGGTTGATGATGATCATTATATATGGACATATCGATAGAAACAAGAACTCAACTTCTAGCGAACATCTTTTACTCCCCAAGTATACTAGTGGCTCATGGATCTACACTATTCCATCCCAAGGGTATTTTCATAATTTCACTAATATTATGTAATACCTAATTAGGTTTCTTGGGGTATTTATATTTCTCATTTTGGTGAAAGGGTGTAATTTGTAACTACAAGTTTTATTTTCATAATGGAATCAATGTAATCCGTGAATGTACCTCAATCTTGAGGGAACCACATAAAATCATTGTATCTTGTGTTTGTTTTTTCAATTTGTTTTTTTTGTTTCGATTACAGATGTTTTCTTAATAAGTAGTGGGTCCGAAGGTGTATACAAATTAGTGTTTTGTAAATACATGGGTGGGCACAAATTGGTATGCCACCTAGTCATTTAGGTCAGTGCAACTCTCTATACCCAATCACCATGGTTGAAGCATTTGATTTAATAATCTAATTATTTCACTTATCAATCAACATTCACTACGTGAAAAAAGGGGTAAAGTTGATGTCAAGGTCTGGCAAAATTAGCATTTTTTTTTTTTTACTTAGTGTTTAAAAGAGTCAAGTAGAATTTAACCCTAATGTAGTGATTGAATTATCATAACATGATTGATTCATATGAAGCAATTCCTTTAACATGATGAACCTAATTTGGAGAATTTTATCACTTTTTTAAAATTCAGAGAATTTTGTGACTATACCTATAATTGGCCCAAGTTTGCAATACATATCACCTCGGGACCATCCAAATATGGTTCGATCATTTGTGAAGTCAAGAAAACAATATTTACTAAACAGCATGATTCGAGCGCATGTGACTTCTGCAGCCAAATATGCAAGCAGTATTTCTGAGATATATAAACAAAATCCAAATGGATCAAGCCACCACATTTGATGGCAAGTTGCCAACATAAATTTGCAAAACATGTTGGAACATAAATGTCCCATATACATGTTTTGATGTCCGTCTATCTATATTCGAATCTATTATTAATTATGTCAAAAATGGATCAAAATTTTCTAAATATGGAATGATAGAATTGCAAGTTTGTTGAAAAAGGGATAGGATGCATTGGGTTTCGATAAGGATTCGATTTGATAATCTATTGGATTGATTTTGGATTAATTATGTTTCGATAAGATAAGGACCAGATATTATGAAATGTCAAAATGTATATAAATAACATTATATATTTTATTTAAATAGATGAAGTTTATTTATATTTTGTTAATCAAATAGGATTTGATTGGGTTCAGACCTGATTCAATTATTATTGGATAGAATTTTTCTTTAGTGTTTAAAATGCAAAAAAAAAAAAATTTCAAAATCCAAAGAAATGGATTTTGCATAATTTCTTATTCTAGGCAATCTCTAATCTAATAATGGGAGATTAAATATTTAGTTCAAAACAAACATAACATCAGATTCTAGATTCTAGTTATGGGTAAGAGTATGATTCTAGACTCGAAACAAAACCCATGAAAGATTCAAGTATTTTTAGGTCAATTGATTGGATCAGACCTAAAATCCAATACATTCCGATCCGATAAGATTTCGATTTGATATCTTATTGGATCAACTCTAGATCAACCATATCCCGATTTGATAATATGGTAGAAAGTATATAGATCATATATTATATATTTGTTGAGATGTGTGAAGTTTATTTAGATTTTATATATATAATCGGATTTAGCCAGATCCAGACCCTATTCGATTGTTAATGGGTTGAATATGGATCTTAATATGTAGTTCCAATAAAAATCCGATCCGAATCTAATACTTTCGGATCAGTCTTGGATCCGAATTGATCCATTGACAACCCTATTTCTTATGTAGGGGTGGCAATGGGTCAGGCCGTGTCCTAAATATAACCCTGTTTAATAAAATTCTAATTTTTATTGAAAAAAATAAGTTTCATTTCCACCTAAAAAATTAAAACATCACTACTAAAAATAAAGTCACACAATTATAAGCTGATATCTATTGAGACATAAATTAAATATCCCAAATATAAATCAAGTTTTATCACAAAAAATGGGTAGTTTAAAAAATTCTTAAATAATTGTTGGTATATTTAAAATTACACATTAATGATAGAATGACTAAATTGGTTGATGCCCTAATCCGAATCTAACCCATTTAATAATGGTGTTAGACAAATTGAGTTTGACCCAAGCCCACTAATTTTGTGTCGTGTTCGTAGGTCATGTTGAGATTATCACGACCTTGAAGATGCAACATGACAAACCAACAGGGCCATGGCCTTTGGGTCTAACCCTCTTGTGAAATCTTATGAATAGAGCTATCAGTGGATCATTCTTAAAATCCAAAACTTCAATCGGATTGAAGTTGTCCAATTAGAATGATCTAATCAAGTCGACATTCGACAGCCTTACTTTAATGATGTCAAGTGCCCAACCTGACAATATCAAATGGGTGCCGAGTAGTATCATACATTATTTATTACTAACTTACTATTTGTACAATAATACAACCCAACTTAGATATGGAGACCGACCATCTAGGGATTAAAAAAAGATTCCTTTTTGCCTTTAAAATACACTCCATCTTTCCTATAATCTCAAAAATATATTAAAAACGTTCTTTAATTAAACAATTTAAAACTACAATCACAATGGCTTACTTCTTTAATAACACACTTTTAAGAACAATGTTGCCAGTCATTTGACCTTAGGGAGAAACCAGTTCGATGCTAGTTTGATTACATAAAAAAACTATACCAAGTATTGTCAAAATGACATGTGGCACTTTGAAATGTTATAATCAAAACATGTTCGCAAGATTAATGATAAATAAGTGTTTTAAAATATGGTCAAATCTATGATTAAAAATCCATCACGACAAGTTATCAAGATGAGAATTATAAATCATCAATAAAGTTGATTGTTTGTGTTCACAAGTCCACCAAAAGCTCATTAATAGATTTAGTGGGTTCAATTGAGTGTACCACAAGGCCAGGAGGAGGGCGATAAATCATTTATACAAATAATCAGATGATGCGTGTGTGTGTGTATTTTTTTTAATTACTAGGTATCCTGTAGACAACGGATCGGGCCCATATATGGGCTTTGCCCAGTCCATAGACCATGGTCTTGTTCAAGGACAAGTCTTGGGGCACATGCAACGCTCACACATCACACACACCAAGTAAGTGATGGTGCGTTTATGAGCTATCCGAAGCCCTTCAAGCAATTTGTCGACTTTTACCTATCGAACTATCCCTTTCATAGTCTTGATTCCCGGACCAACAATATCAACTTAGAAATGGAGAAGAACGATTGCCACACCAACCAATTAGATTATATGTGCCACACCAAGAAAGGAAATGTGCACACCATTTATTGAAAAAACAAATTTACACACCATTTTATTTTACTACACACCAATAATTCTTTAAGGCAAAACAAAGCAAATGAGATTCAGACTAGCATCCTAGAATCCATCACCACAACATCTAGTGTTAATGTCTCACAATATCTATATATATGAGATTCAGGCTAGCTTCTCCATTACCAATACATCACCACAAACATTTGATCAATAGAGTATCTCCCACAACTAAAATCATATAGTATTTTGAGTAAAAACACATCAACAATAGTTAGAAAAATAACAAAGAAATGTGTTAATCAGTCCATTTATGCATCTTCTTGGATTTTCAAGTTGCATCCATTCTTCTACACATTTCATCAAATACATTTGATGCCTATTAAATCAACACAGATTAAAGTAAAAAACTTATCCCTAAAACCTTCTTCGTTGGAAATTATCCATAGATTCAAGTAAGGAATTACTTGAATCTCTAGTGATTGGAAATAAAAAATAAAAAAGTTGTACAAAAAAAAAATCTATTTTAGCTCTAGGTAACCCTAATCCCTAAATCGCAATAGTGCAAAACACACATGGAGAGAGAGGGAGAGAGAGAGAGAGAGAATGTTTATGAAACCCACCATGGTTAGAGAAGCCACTCCCCCTTGATAATGAAGAAGGTGGGGTGCTCCAACTTTTTTTGGAGTTACTTCTCACATCCCATAATGCTTATTAAAGATTTTAAATTGGTGTGGCAATAGTAAATCCTTTTTTTCCCAAAAAAGCTTGAAATATTTATTTTCTCGAGAAAGATGAAGAGAAAAACAAATAAATTTCATATATTTATGTATGTGTTGTATTGGGAATCTAACTATTTGAGAATACTATTCCCCTATCATTTGAACTGTTGGCATGTGATATGATATGATGATGAGAGCAAACCTCAAATCAAACAATTAGGAGTGGAGTTGTTTATTTTCTTAATTCATAATTCATAATTCAAATGTAAAATCTTAGTTAATTAAAAAGGAACTTTACCTCTCTAATATTAAAGTCACTGACTGGATATTCTCATCTAGAAAAACAAATAAATTCAAAATATTGTGCTGATGAGAGCAAATCACAACCAATTAGGAGTGGAGTTGTTTCTTTTCTTAATTCAAAATTCAAAATTCAAAATTCAAATGTAAAATCTTTATTAATTAAAAACGAACTTTACCTCTCTCAGATCTTGGTGGAGTCATGATGCATGTGTGGCTCTAATATTAAAGTCCCTCCAATCTCTTGTTAAGTCCTTGATGATGATGTTGGGGACGTGTGATATGATGCTCCCTACCTCTCCAACCTCCTTGTGGCAACATGCTTTCAAAATAGAGCAGTCATAAATTGACAACCTTTGAAGCGAGGTGAGTTGTTTCAGCTCCTTAGACATGCACATCAAGAAATCAGAGAACCTTATTGACAAGCTTTTGAGCGATGTAAGCGAGCCAAGTCTTTGGGGAGTGATGTGATGATGAGACAATTAGAGACTTGAGATTGTTGTTTGTGGGCAATGACCTTGGAAAAGCACCTACATCCTCTCGTAAAGTTAACTTTTCAAGGAGTGGAGGAAGGCATGGTGTCCAAGTCAATTTTGGGCAATTATCAATGGTCAGGTTCCTTAGTGAAGCAGGGAATATGTAGTGAGGCAACTCCTTTAACATGGGGCAATGAGAAATTGATGATGTGTGAAGAAGTGGCATGATGATTATATCTCTTCCTCCTTCACTTCCAGCAGCATGTTCTTCTTCTTTCCTTGTCAACATCTCCCACTCCTCTAATTCTCTCATCCGACCCAATGTTAGTTCCTTTAATTGTGGGAATGCAACTACAACTCTTGATTCTCCACCATCTCTTTTTGTACCATCTTCATCAACATCCACATTAATTCCTAAAAACTCAAGACCTATACGTTTAACCGAATCCATGTGTATTATTTCTAGTTTTTGAAGAAATTGAAACTTCCCAAAAACAGGAAATTGCACACACATTTCGCACAATAAACTATTTTAAGAGTCAAGAGTTTGGGTAACATTGAATTATCCATCCAATTAGGCAACTTAGAACCAAAGTAACCTTTTATTCGCAATTCCTCCAAGTTTCGATGTGGTTGTAGGTCTTCCAGCACACCCTCAATCCTCTTTATCTCGCCTTCTCCTATGATTCCCAACCCATCACACTCAAATATCAATTTCAAACCAGGGAGATGTCGCTTATTCTTCAATTGTGCTTCATTAGCCTCATTTATATCCGCCACTCTTTCCAACCCAAATATTTTTAGATCCCCTTCGAGGTGGTTGAGATCTTTTAATTCTCCAATTTTGCATCCACCTCCCCTCACATCACCAACAATGAACTTGGACAATGTTCGAAGGGAGCTTAATCTACCAATTCCTTGAGGCAAGTAGCTTAGTTCATCAATTCCTTCAATTTCAAGATGTCTCATGTTAATCATTTTCCTAATCCCTTGAGGTAGTTTGCATAGCCTGTGACAATAATTGAGTCTGCAAATTATACAATCTGCACATTGTTTCAGGCAATTCCTTCAACCTTGTCCAAGACAAGTCAAGGAATATAAGATGTATCAACTTCTCAACCTCATTTGGCAGTTCTTCAAGATAACTAGTGCACAAAGATAGTTTTCTAAGACATGGGAATTGACAAAACAAATCAGAAAGAACTGGAACAGATTGTGATGCCCATGAATGTCCATCGATGTTGAGAGTACGTAGATTCTTTGCCTCGTAAATGGAAGGAAGGAAGAAATTTAAATATGTAAACAATGCAACATTTAAATGGCGGACCTTCTTGCTATTGTTGTTGAATTCTGTGTTATTACTATCCATGATAAAGCATTCAGTCCTCGTGAGAAATTGGGCAAAATCATGAATAAGGTCATGCATCTTGCAATAAATTATGTTTCCATCGTTATCCCGTTCCATGTTTCGGAAAAATGAGCGCATCAGTAGTTCATTGAAACATTCAGCGTCCACTACTTCCAATTCTATACTTCTCGTGGAGTTAAGAAGACCCTGCGCCATCCACAACTTGATTAACTCATCCTTTCTTATCCTATGATCTTTTGGAAAGACAGCGCAATACATGAAGCAACGTTTCACATTTGAGGGCAATGCATAATAACTCAACAAGAGAACAGGTAAAACTTCTTTTTCAACATCTTGTAATTCCCATGCATCACTTTCCAAGACTTGTTCCCACTCTGATCTGATTTTTTTGAAGAACATGAGACCTCCCAAAGCCTTGACTAAAAGAGGCACACCCTGGCACTTTTTTATGATGTCCATGCCGATATCGTTCACTTTCTCACACTCTTTTTTGCTCCATCCTTGAAAAGCGATATGTTTAAACAATACCAAACATTCCTTCTCGGACAATTTATTCAAATCATGAGTGTAGGCCGAACCCATCATTGATGCAACTCTTGCACTGCGCGTAGTAACAACAATTCTGCTTCCTTGTGCACCAACCTTGAAAGCAAGCTTCAATGGACTCCAATCAGCATGCTTCTCAGTCCACACGTCATCCAGCACGAGTAGAAACCGCTTTCCCATGATAGATCTACATAATTCTTGATGTAAATCTTGCCATTCAATGTTGTTAGAGACGTTCTGATCACCAGCACCTTTAATAATCGCTTTGGCAAGCCTTGTTAAATCGAAAGGATCAGATACACACACCCATATTGTCTTCTCGAAATAGTTATTCACCTTATCATCATTGAAGATCATTTGGGCAAGAGTAGTCTTCCCAATTCCCCCAATTCCACATATAGAGATGACAACAGGAAAAACATTAGGTGTTTCTTGTTGACTACTCTCACTCAACAACTTGCTTAGTATAATATCTTTGTCGTCGGCACGACCGCATACATCTAATTCATCAATTAGAGAGCTAGTCATTCGAAATGTTGATGGTTCCGTAGTAGTAGTCCTCATCCCACTATCAATAAGCTGGAACTGGTCCTTGTCCTTTGCAATTACATCTAATCTGCCCTTTATTTCTTTTATCTTATGGCCGATGTCATGACGCAAAGAAACTTGACTGAAGCAATTCCAATTGCAATTGCAAGGAGAGAACAAATAGGAACATACCTTCTCTAATACGCTAACTCCCTCGATTTCCGATCTGAGAATTTCAGTGCTCCATTCGTCCAATACATCTTCCAAGTCGTAGGCCACGTCTTTGAGTTTTTCTAACCAAAGCTTCACTGTTTCCTCTTTTACTTGTTTCACCTCTGCATCTATGAGTACAGCTTGAATACTTTTGAGTGTAGAAGTAAACTTTTCAATTTCTTGAGGGGTACCCAACACCATTCTCACCTCTTTCTTCGCCTCTTCAAGGATGACGGATCCCAATTCCTTCAAAACAGTGGAAACGAGAGTATGCGCCATACTTGGAAATGAGAGACAAGGTTGAGGCAAATTGATGAAGATGAAGCAAGCAATGAGGATGAAGGGTGAAAGTCATCAGAACAGGAATGAAAAGTTATAATCTATTATTGGTTTGGTGGGACCGTGGGAGACTTAAACAATGATTCCACTATCTGGTGCCGTGGTAGGCTGCCAGCTTATGATGCCATTTTGACTTGTACAACTATTATTTAAATTATTTCTAGTAAAGCTGTAATCATCTTTGTTTTTTTATTATCCTCCTTAAGAGCTGTTATTGGCACTCCAACTTTTACTTATCAAATCTTAATTTAAAAATATGAGATTTTGCCCAAAATGTGCACAACTTTTGACCAAATTCTAATTTCAATTACCTCCTCATTTTAATCCAAAAACATGTATTTGAGTGAATTTGTCATTTTTATAATCAATGAATCCACTCATAAATTCATAAATTTGTAAATAGTAAAATTGACAAATTCACAAGTTCATAGATTGTAAAAATGACAAATGCATGTTTTGAGAATTAAAATGACCTATGAACCCAACCCAAAATTTTCAATGCACGAAATGAAGATTCACCCTTTTTTTATTTGTTTTTAGTAGATTTTTTTTATTTTTTATTTTTAGAATTTAAGATTTTATTTGAATCTAATTATAATTATAAAAAACTATTAAAGTTGTGAACGACCGTTATAATGTTTTATAATATTGAGATATAATTTGAGGCAAACCTCTCTAACATTTGAATGGTGAGTTTTAATTTTTAATTAGGGTATGAAAAATAATTTTTGAAATTGGGCTGTAATAAGTAAGAGTTGGGTTGCCACTAGTGCAGTTTTCCTTGGCGTCTATTGCATCAACATCTCTCTATTTTTTTACTACACTGAGGTAAGTAAAACAACCATCAAGATTAGGTTTACTCTCTACGAAATAAGTAAATTTTGATTTGAAAGATTTACCAAGCAGACCATCTGTAGCCATTTTATTACAAAAAAACCCCTTACTTCATAAGTTTTTTACTTAAACAAATCTTACTTTATTAATCATACTACCATGACTAACTTAGTAAGATTTTAGATCTTACTAATGATCATTGGGCTCACATAGATTATCAAATCAGCAATCCAACAACAAGGCCTTTTAGATTTCTTGGAAAAACTCAGACCAAAAATAAAAAAATAAAAACCCTTTTAAGCTTGATCATTGGTATTTAAAATTGATGGCTTCCATACTCCTAAATTTTAAACTTAAAATAATGGTGAAAATTAAAATTGATGACTTCCGTAATCCAGAATCACAACCCTCTAAATTTCATCAAAAAACTCAAATCCAAAGACATTAAAATCAATTTCCTTTTTGAGCTCAATCCAACATTTTGAAATTGGGCAGCTACTGATCTTCCACCTAACTCCCAAACTTAAAAATAAAATTTAATGGGGACTAATAAGTTTTTTTCAGAAAAAATAAATATGAAATTCATCTATTTTTGTCGTTACAATCTTGAAGCATCTGATCATGTTTTTAAATGTCACAAGGTGAGCTCAAGGACCCTTAGTAAGGGTGGAATTCTTACTTAGTGGGGTTAGTCGGACTTTTAAAATATCCCCACCATTAGTATCTTATTTGAATATGGTTAAATATATAATATATTTATAAATTATAATATATATAATAAAACATAACAGCAGGTCCCACTCTATTATAAGATTTATATCATAACATATCTCAAGGAAATTATCTCTCTTCCTTTGTCTTGTCACTTCTTCCCCTTCCCAAGAATATCCTCAACTTTATTATCTTTTTTCTTCTATCCTTCCTAAATAATATCTACAAATTTTTATATTACTTTCTTCTTTTTCCTTTTTCTAATACTACCTTTCCAAATTTTGTGGTTTTTTTTTTCTCTTTCACCCCCACTAAACCACAAGCAAACTCTATTTTATATATGATTTGAATAAGATATCACGAGATATTTGATAATATAATAAAATATTTATGCTATCCATCAAATTTTGGATGTCATAAATGTTTTCCAGATTCAACTATTCACGTATCCATTGAAGGTACTACCTATGAAAAAATAAAATTATAATAATTTTAAATTAAAAATAAATATAAACTTATAAAAAAGAAATTGAAGCCTTGATGCAAAGTGTGATCACAAACAATTTGACATAACTAAATGTGAAAAATCTAACATGGAAAGTTAGGCATAAAAATGTCTTGACAATTAAACAAGTCTTCCAAAAAAGAAAATAAAACTATTTTTTTAGCCTTAACCTGTGACGCCCCGCCAAACGTTAATATAAAGCCCCATATTAAATCTCAAAACACTAGGTGGTGCCTCAAAATTTTGGCATGGTTTTCTTCTGTTTATGTTAGCATTCCAAGGTGTTCAACCTACACCTGATAAACGACATACATTATCATGCATATATACATCAAAATATAATAATTAACGGAAACCTATATACTTCTAATAACGTACGATAGATCAGAGTCTGGAAGGATAACCAAAATATAGGATTATACAAAAATTCTTCACTCTAACAAAAGTCCTAACACTCAAGACAAAATCCATAAGACTACCTAGATGCACTGATACCACTATACTCATCAAGTAACGGACTCTAGTCGTCTAGCTGACCTACTAAATAGTCCTCACTTGTATTTTACACCTATTTTGCCAAACTCCGGATTTGAAACTAAAAAAATGAAAAAGGAAAGGATGAGTAACAATGGTTACCAGTATGGAAGCAAATAATTTCTACTAATAACCTTTCCTAATATGAACGAATAAACATACTGAATCATTTAAAAATATGTAAAATTTTATAAAATAAACTACGATTAACTGGTACATGTAGCTAGGGATAAGTAACTAAACATTTTAAAATTCACATTACATTCATCAACAATACCCACTATAGCATTTTCTTTTTATACGAATCAAATTGATCAAATGGAAACATTAAACATGCATTTCATTTTATATATTAAAATAAAGTGACAGATACATAATACACAATAGTGGAGTAGTGGAATTAGAGAATTAGGATTCACAACTGGATCGTTTCCAGTCGGGACATGATGTTTCATAATAAAGTAGTAGTTCTTGATTTTATGGCTGGTCGCTGTTTACCACACTTGTGGAATCATTAATCTGGCTCAGGTTGGCCGTTTGACGAGAACGTAAGCAATGGGTCTCTTTTCGATATGTCAGAACGTTCAACTACTATAGATTGTTAGTGAACACTAACTAATCATCTTCATTTATGCCTATCAGGCGTGTATGTGATTCTCAAATATACAAACCATTCGTATACGGTCCTTTACATTACAAGTTCATTGGTAAAGATAGAGAGGAATAAACTTAGATTCCAATTGTGACTCCATTTTTATACGCGTCCCATACCACGTATGAGCTTGGTATTCCCTATCGTACATCCCAAGATAGTACACCACTCCGGATGATATGACGCATTATCCTTTCAGGCATTCACAAACACTTTAACAGATCACAAAATAACTATATATATGCGGACGGTTTAGCAACCCTAAAGTTTGTCAAGCATTGTGCCAAATATTTTTCAACACATAAGTTATAAGCTTTGGAATGAGCTGAATTTTTGTGAGGATGATTTCTATGATGAGAAGATCATCCTCACCAAAACTCAGGTTATTCCAAAACTTCTAACCCCATCAAAAGTGATTTACAAAAATTGGACGGTCCACGATTCTTCAACTTGTAAACTAGGGTTAGAAGTTTCAAAATGAGCTGATTTTTGGTGAGAATGATCTTTTCACCGTAGAGATCATCCTCACAAAACATCAGCCTATTCCAAAACTTTTAAACCCATCAAAAATGATTTACAAAAAATATTTGGCAAACTTTAGGGCTGTCGAACCACTTCCTATATATATATATATATATTATTTTTATTTGAAAATAAAAGAGAAATTAACAATATAAGGTTGAGAATGGATATCCAGTTTTGTAAAATCTCAAGTTTTCAATTCGTATCTCAAGAAAAATAAATAATGGAATTTTGAGAAAATCTTAAAATTGAGACTTAAGGTAAAATTGTAGGACCTTGTTCTAATCATTTTTAATGAAATCTGATCTTACCATTGGATTCAAAATGATCAAAAAACATATTTTAGCCTGTAAGTAAGCTCAAGTGCAAGTCCGAATAGAAAAGTTACAAAATCTTCGATTATTAAGTCGGACTAGGCTAAAATAATCACTTTTTGTTAGAACAAGAATTATTAAGATTCGATTATATCATTGGATTTGTAACAAAAAATTATTAAACATGGAATATTTATTTGTCATTTTTAGACCGCAAAAAGTTGAATTATCGTCAAAAACGAAAATGACGTCAATTTTAGGGGTCACCTCAGGCTAAAAATGTAAAATTTTGTTAGAGACAGAATTTATAGAAATTGACTACATCATTAGATTCAGAACGAAAAATTAGGTAAAATAGAATATTCATTCATCACTTTTGGAGTCTGGACGGTCACGTTATCGTCGATCGAAACAATAGGTAAAATATCGATTTCATCCCAAGATATATATAAAAATAAATTTTTTAATATTTTTTCACTTTCACCTTCATCTTAAACGAATCAAAATCAGCCAACTTTTTTATTAAAAAAATTAATTTTTTCTTCGAATTTCAACCTCAGATCTCTCACAAACGGCTCGTCGTTGACTTCCGACGCAAAAGGGAGAAACGTCCGCAGCCTCAACATCTACAAAATCTACCCAAATTCCTTCTGTTTTCTATTCTTTTTTTATCCCGTATCGTAAAAAAAACAGTCGTATATATATACGGGGGTTTCGAAACTTTGACATCGGATTCATCCGTTTCGGGGTCAAACCGTCTTCCGTGGCAGAAGGGAGAAAAGATGACGACATTGAGATCTTCAAAATCACCGGACTAGTTTCAAAAATCAGCCGTCTTGAAGTACGAGTTACCTCGATTTTCACACTGATCGCCTCGATTTCTACGCACGTGCTTCAATTTCATCTCGTAGAGATAGCAAGGAACTCTCAATTTTTATTAGTAATCGTAGATTATGAAAATTGCATTTAAAATTTTATAAAAAAATTTGTGGTGAGTTTTCAAAACTATATAATTCAATTGATTATTTCAAATTCACGCCAGAACTTGCATGTTTGATATGTTTAACTGTATTTTATAACAAAATATACGTGCGTAGGATATCTCACTAGGTTATTTCCGTCAGTTGGGATGTGCAATGTTCGGACCCCGTTTTGATATAAGTTTTGTAATTTTTCAATGTTATTGATAAAAATGAATTTCGCAATTGGAAAAATGAATTTTGCAATTGGAAAAATGATTTAATATTCAATTAACTTATATTGAGTTGATGAATATTAAAAAGTGGATATTTTGTTTAAGAGATTGAAAACTGTAAAATTCGGAAAAAGGAAAAAAGGGTATGAAAACGGTAAATTGTCAGAATCACACCCGAGGGGTGATGTCTGCATTTTACATTATTGTGTTGTGTGTAGGTTGGTGAACAGATATCTATAGATAATATTACTGGTTGCATGTTTATTTACTTTCTATTAGCACGAAGCGCTGTTTATTTTTTCGTTATGCTATTTATTTTAGGCCGTATGGCCACACTTGCATGGTAGGAAACTGGATATCCATTCTCAATCTTGTATTGTTAATTTCTCTTTGTTTTCAAATGAAAATAATATATATATATATATATATATATATATATATATATATATATATATATGGGGGCGGTTCAAGGGCCATATGAGAAAACATATGAAAAAACTTTCATTTTTCAAAATAAGAGTTAGAGGTTTTGGATTGAGCTGATTTTTTGCAATGATGGTCACTATGATGAAAAGATCATCCTCACAAAAAATCAGCTAAATCAGAAACTTCTAAATCCATCAAAAGTGATTTACAAATTAGTGATAAAAATTGGTAAAAAATCGACGGTCCACATTCTAAATCACTTTTAATGGGGTTAGAAGTTTCAGATTGGGCTGATTTTTTTTGGATGATCTTCCCATCATAGAGATCATCTTCACAAAAAATCAGCTCAATCCAAAATTTCTAACCCATATTTTAAAATTTTATTAAAAACGAAAGTTTTTACATATGTTTTCTCATATGGCCCTTGAACCTGAGCCTATATATATATAGGGAGTGGTTCGGCAGCCCTAAAGTTTGCCAAGTTTGGTGCCAAACATATTTTGTAAATCACTTTTGATGAGGTTATAAGTTTTGGAATAGGCTGTTTTTTTGTGAGGATAATCTCTACGGTGAAGAGACCATCCTCACAAAAAATCAGCTCATTTTGAAACTTCTAAGCCTAGTTTACAAGTTGAAGAATCGTGGACCGTCAAATTTTTGTAAATCACTTTTGATGGGGTTAGAGGTTTTGGAATAGGCTGATTTTTGGTGAGGATGATCTCCTCATCATAGAGATCATCCTCACAAAAACTCAACTCATTTCAAAGCTTCTAACCCATATTTTGAAAAATGTTTGGCACCAAGCAGCCCTAAAGTTTGCCAAGTTTGGTGCCAAACATTTTTCAAAATATGGGTTAGAAGCTTTGAAATGAGCTGATTTTTTGTGAGGATGATCTTTATGATCATCCTCACCAAAAATCAGCCTATTCCAAAACTTCTAACCCTATCAAAAGTGATTTACAAAAAATGTTTGGCACCAAACTTGGCAAACTTTAGGGCTGTCAAACTGCTTCCTATATATATATATATACATGTAGTTATTTTATGAGTTGTTAAAGAGTTTGTGAATGCCTGATGGGATAGTGCGTCATATCATCCAGAGTGGTGTACTATCCTAGGATGTACGGTAGGGACCACCAAGCTCATACGTGGTATGAGATGCATATGAGAGTGGAGTCACAACTGGAATCCGAGTTATTCCTTTTTATCTTTACCAGTGAAGTTGTTATGTAAAGGTGGTCGTATACGAATGGTTTGAATATTTGAGAATCACATGCACGTCTGATAGGCACAAATGAAGATGATTAGTCAATGATCACTAACAATCTATAGTAGTCGAACGTTCTGACATATCGAAAAGAGACCCATTGCTTACGGTCAAGTCAAACGGCCAGCCTGAGCTGGATAAATGGTCAACTAAACGTGGTAAATGCAACGACTAGCCACAAAATCAAGAACTAAAAGTCAGAAAATAATTGTAACATCATGTCTCGATTGGGAACGATTTAGTCGTGAATCCCAACTCTCTAATTCTAATACTCCACCATAGTGTATTATGTATCTGTTGCTTTACTTTGATATATAAAATAAAATACATATTTAATGTTTCTATTTGGTCAATTAGATTTGTATATAAAGAAAATGCTATAGTAAGTACTATTGATTGATGTAATGTCAGTTTTAAAATGTTTAGTTGCGAATCCCTAGCTATATGTACCAGTTAATTGTAGTTTATTCTGTAAAATTTTGCATATATTAAAATGATTTAATATGCTTATTCATTCATGCTAGAAAAGGTTATTGGCAGAAATTATTTGTTTCTTTGCTAGGTAATCATTGTCACTCATCCATTCTTTCCTTTTTTTTTTTTTAGCTTCAGAGCCTGCAGCTGGTGAGGCGGGCGTAGAACCAGCGAGTGGGGACCATCTGGTGGGTCAGATAGACGACCAGAGTCCATTACCTGGTGAGTACTAGGGTTATTACCCCTAGGGGTGTCGGTTTGTCTAAAAGTAATATAGATTTTAGTCTTGAGCGTTAGAAATTTTGTTAGAGTGAGGAATTTCTATACAATCGTGAATATAAACTCTTCTTCCGTACTCTGATTTTTATACGTTATTAGATGTATATAGGCTTCCGTTAGTATTATATTTTAAATGTACATATGCCGGAATGTATGTCGTTTATCAGGTACATGTTGAATGCCTTGGAATGCTAACATAAACAGAGGAGTCCATGCCGAAATTTCGAGGTGCCACCTAGTACCTCGAGTTTTGCATGGGGATCTGTGTTAGTGTTTGACGGGGCGCCACAAATGGTATCAGAGCATAGTATTAGATCTGTATGAGATACTGATCTACTATGTTTTGGAGAATTGGCTGATACCACAGATATTAGAGCGATAATCAAGTGTCATTAAGAATTCGGTATCCGAACTTATAAGTAGTTCCGTACTAGAATTACGAGTTCTTCTGTGTCTAGAAGTCTATAGAGCCTAGTAAGCCAAGATAGGATTCTACGTTTATTCTGTTAGTAATGAAAATGGAGTCCATTACTAAGTTCCAAGCTACGATAGTAATTCATAGTTACGTAAGAACGATTTTGGCCTTATTCTGATAAGTGCCTTATTACGGATAAACACAATAGAGAGAAATAGATGAAACAGAGGTCGAATCGCAACAGAGATAAAATAGGTTCTGGATCAAATCACTGACTTGATAACACAACTAATGTCATTCATGGGACATATGACTAAGTCTAATGTCAAGTTCAGAGATGAAATATGAATAGTACAACCACCATCACCTCGAAGCCAAATAGAAGGAAGGCAATTAGTATCTAATAAGAAACAAAAATTACAAAACTAAGAAATTCATATGAAAAATAACTATACATGAGGAGGGAGATTATAGACATACCAACTCGATGGATGGAAGAATTTTATAAGAAACAACAATATATACCACTAAATCAGTCGAAAGAAAGAATTGTGATATATTACGAATGTGGTAAATTGAGACATAAAGGAGAGCAATGTTCGGGACGACGTCAACCGATTAAGGATGTGTGGCTCAAAAAGATGTTAGACAAATCAATTCAGAGAATAATAAGGTCACTAAATTTTAACAAAGTTGATAACGTACTCATGCCATCCCGAACATACAAGACTAACAATCATAAGCGAGAAATGGTATAAGACTTACCATAATTGCAAGGTGCACCACTAAATCCAAGAAATGAGGGAGTGCTGGACCTCTTCGCAAGAGGGAAATACTATTCCACTTCAGGGAGCACTACTACAAGTCGTGCCCTTAAAGAATGAGAAAATTCTCTAGCCCAAAGAATAGGTAAATCCAGGGATGTGGGTGTAAAATTTTCAATTATTACGTCCATCGAGATTTGAGAATTTTTTTTTCGATTCGATTGAGGTCAATGAGTGGGTTTTGAAGACCTGAAGATTTTGAGTGCCATGTAATGCTTGAGAGATCAGTGGGTGACGGTGACTACATTCCAGTTGGATGGAGATGCTAGTCATTAGTAATGCTAGTAATTAGTAACATTTTGAAAGGAATGTATTGGGAGATGGATCGTTTGAGTGGTTAGACTTTGAGAGGATGTTTGTTGACAGATTTATATCAAAGACTACTCAAGAAATCAAGCATAAGAAATTTTTGAGATTAGTGCAAGGTCATTTATCAATTATAGACTATAAGATGATGTTCACTAAGTAGTCACGATATGCGTCCGAGCTTCTCCTGACAGATCTGTAGAAAGCTGTAGATTTTTCAGAGGATTATAACCTTACCTAAGGGCTAGGAGGTCAATGATTGAGACTACTGATTATAGAGATACGATGAATCGAGTTTAGAGGGTAGAACGATGAGAGATGGAGTTACAGACCTCCAAAGAGCAAATTAGTCGACCTTAGACTTCTTTTCCTCCCAGATCAGATTCAGGCAAGAGGTTGATGTATTCAAGGCTAATCTCCTCCGGATCAGTGTATCCATAATATAGAACTCCTCCACTACTGAGTTGTAGAGTTTCCCATCACTGAGTTAGAGATCATTTGGAGCTCCAATGATGCCAACAGGGCCAAAGGAATCAACAAGGCAGGTTCAGAGCCTACAGACCCCCAATCTACCAACTGTCTACTCCATAGAGATCTACGAAAACAAGATCGTTGACATGTTACGCGTGTGATCAGTTATGACATATTAAGAAAGAATATCTTCTATCACAGATGCGAGCAAAAGTTATGACCCAGGAGAAAGTACCTGTCTCCGACGAAGTTTTGAAAAGTACGATTTCTAATTATAATGTTAGAAATTGGAATTCTATTCAATACTGATTCTTCTAGATCATATAATTCTATTAAAAATTTGCATACTTGGTAGAGTTGTTCTTCCTAATATTCATTATTCTAGTGTAATATTTGGAGCGGACTAAACAACCAATCTTTCTTCTGCCACTTTTCACTTTCTATGCTATCATCCCATCCTCATCTTTAATCTCACCATATTTCTAGCGATTTGATATTTATTATAATTTGGAACTGCGAAGTTTCTAGAAGTGAGCGGAGTAGAAACTACACAACTAATAGTAAGGAGGTAAATGAATGAAACTAATTCAGAACAAGAATGAAAGAGTGCAAGCTTATAAAAAAATTAAAAAAAAAAAAGCTAATCGTGAACCAACTAAACTGCGTTTTGATAGTTGATATGTATGTTTTTTAAGTGTAAGGATGGTTGTAAAGTGTGAGAAGGCGAGTGCGATTTATAAGACTAGTAATGTGACTATATAGAAAGTGAATGTATGGGTAATAACTAATACTATATATGGTTGAGTTGAGAAACTGGTGAAATTTAAAAAATGTATCGTACAATTTTGAAAAAACATGTGGTATGTAAAAGAAAAGAGATTTAGTAGAGTATAAGTTAGGAGGTGGGTCGATGTAAAATGTGAGAAAGAATAATCTTGTGACAATGTTACATTAATGATGACTTAATGAAATTGTGAGAAAATAGATTTAGGATTTATCCCCTCGAGTAAGATTTTAAATTATCAAGGTTATAACAGAGGTTTTGAGGAAAAATCACAATAAGTAGAAAATGTAATATTGAATTGAATATAAAGATAGTGGTATGTTTGTGGTAAGACTATGCATTGAGGAGTAATATTCGTACCAAGTATGAGTAAAACATAATAGACGGTGTAATTGATAAGAAAAATAAAGATAAATAATAGAGAAGATGTGAAAAGATTGTTGTTGATAGATATTGGGGGGGAAGTGAGGTTATACAAATAATGGATTAGTTGAAATATAAGTTAAAATTGGAGTGATTAATAAATGAATGTGTTGGGTTGACGGATATGGGAGAGATAAGTCTATGAGTTATAAATGAGATTGACTTGGGATTAAGAATAGATGGTAATCGAAACTAGGTGTTGTTTAGTATACCTGTCGTGTTAGTGGAATGGCTACAAAGCTTGATGAGGCATGATTTCAATTTCGAGGATGAAATTTTTATTAAGGGGGGGAGAATGTAAAATCCCAAGTTTTCAATTCGTATCTCCAGAAAAAATAAATAATGGAATTTTGTGAAAATTTTGAAAGTGAGAATAGTTCATGTTCAATAATTTTTCATTTTGAACCTAATGGAATGATCGAATCTTAACAATTCTTGCTCTACCAAAAAGTCATTATTTTCGCCTAGTCCGACTCGGTAATCAAGGATTTTGTAACTTTTCTGTTCGGACTCTCATTTGAGTGTGCTTATAGGCTAAAGTATATTTTTTTTCAATCTAATGGTGAGCTCAGATTTCTTAAAAAATGATCAGAAACCTCCTAAAGTTTTATCCCTAAGTCCAACATTCTAGACTTTCTCAAAATTCCATTATTATTTTTTCTCGAGATACAAATTGAAAACTCAGGGTTTTACATGACCTATGTCATTTTGTAGGTGACAGGTTCAGCTAATTGATCAGGGCTGAGAAATATATCATTCGAAACCCTAATTATTGTGTATCTGATAAATTTTTCACATAAAACTTGAGAATTACGTCGATTAACGTATAAACATCACCGTATGTTGAAAATCGTGAGAATATTGGCACCCACTTTTTGAGAAATCTACACCCACTTAAAAAAGAAAAATAAATGACAAATGGATCTCATTCATCATAGTACTTGAACCCACCATAATAACTAAACATTTGAAATCTAAAACCTTAAATTTTTGTTCATGCCATTGGCGAAGGTGAAGAAAGCTGTTATTAGTTTTTCCTTTTTCTACTGAATCTAGGGTTCAAAAGGTTCTAAAAATCATTATTTCGACGGATTATGTCAATAAAATATGATTACTATTGAAATCTCATTCTATTGTTTGGTTTTCTAATTGATTTATTTCATTTATTTGAACTCAAATGAATGATTCTCAAGAACTTAATCTAAAATGGAAATAACTCAATCAAATGACCACAATTACACTGAATATGATAGTTCAAAAGTTGTAGATAAAATTTGTATCTTTTCATGCATTTATCAATCTTCGTTTTTGTATTTTAAGTTTTATAGAACAACTGTGTCACTCTAGCATTAGTCTACTCATATTCTAATTACAATATGTCCAATACATTTTTTGTGGGTGTCTTTCTAATTTAAGGGGGAAAAAAAACAATAAATGTTTATCTATGAAAACAAATAAAGATTAAAAATCAAAGCAACTAAGAATCAAGTAGGCATCTCAACTCCCCTTTCTTAAATTTCTTCGTCTGTACGGCTTCGACAAAAGATTCTAATGCA
The DNA here is from genome assembly GCF_017979445.1 of Akebia trifoliata. Taxonomy (NCBI): domain Eukaryota; kingdom Viridiplantae; phylum Streptophyta; class Magnoliopsida; order Ranunculales; family Lardizabalaceae; genus Akebia; species Akebia trifoliata. The sequence goes on along the minus strand of NC_141380.1, from coordinate 11,822,195 downwards.
GGAATCACACCTAGTCCATTACTTTCCATTATATCACTACAACATGTCGACTAATTTCTTCTACCTCTTCTTCATATAAAGTTCGAGTTAGAACTTGTACTTCTATGACTATGATTAGATGTTTATAACGTTGTCGTATGGCACATAATCCAGCCTCGTTAGAGAAATTGGGTACAACTTCGTTGAAATATCCCAAGAATCTCGAGGAATAAAATTTGAGGAACAAATATTATTGAAGAGATGATGTAGTTGATGGGCATCATGGATCAAAATGTTGGGAAAACTGAGGGGAAATGTGTATATTTTATCCATTAATGTATCTTTTTTACACTAATTACTAGCGTGGCTTTTGGTTTGTAAAAATGAATTCTCTGCATGTTCTTTGTATGAAGCATTCAAATTAAAATCTGAAAGGTAAGTAAACTCACCGAATGATAGAGTATCATGATGTGGTGCATTTTAATAAGGTGTATATTAATACACCATATTATCTCATGAAGAATAGAATTAATTGGATCTTTTCCTTCAATATCTTTCCTCTTTTTAAACCCTATTAGGGTTATGTAATATGCATCTAAAAAGAAAGAAAGAAAACAATTTTAAATATTCTTTATGGTATCAAAACAAAGTCTCTCTTGAGAGACCGATCTTGGTAGTCCACTAACCGCTGCCAACGGTGGCAACACTACTGGTGGACAATCATTTATTAGTAACTTATGTTTATTAGGTATTTCATCAAGCAACTTATATGTGTCACCATATTCACTTCTTCTCTAACACCTAGATCGACTTGTAGTCTTACTTCTTGTATCTCGTTTTCAATTCAGTGGTAGTTACAATGCCAGTGGAGTCCATTTTATTAACCCTATTCTCAAGTATTCCACACATTCTTCAAATCAACATTGCCAACAATGTATGATTGTGATCAACAATAAGACCTATCTCCATCATTCCATGCCTTCCAAATATCATCAAGGGCTCAAGTTTGCACCATGGATAGTCATCAAATCATCATCATAACCCGATTTCACTATTTATTGAAGATGCTTAAACAATGATCAAAGAACCTTTGAATCCTCATTAATCAAGTTCCTTTTGGCATTATTGGTCAAAAAGCCTATGAATCCTAGTGATCAAGCTTCTTATTGCCCAAAATCATGTTTTGAGAATTTTTGAGCCTCTGGATCCATTACGATCAAGCTCATCTTGACCAATAAAGGTCCAATTTCAATATCGAATTAAATTCCAACAGGTTTCTATATAAGCCTAAACTGATCATGGTTCAATGAAGGTCTAGTTGAGTTAAGTTATTTTTCTCCTCTTCTAAACATATGAGCATTTGGGTTACCTATTATTTCCTCAAAACACATTTGACAATAATAATTCTTGAACGATCTCTTAGACTTTCATTGATGACTCAAATTCGACAGACGCAATTCTTATTTTACAAGGCGAAGAGGAGGATTCAAGGATTCATCATATTTTGTCAAACTCACATTGATCTTCAATCGCCATGAGCTTGAGGGAGAATGTTAGAGTGTTATGATGTGGTGCATTTTAATAAGGTGTATAATGATACACCATATCATCTCATGAAGATTAGAATTAGATTAGACAATATTAGAAAAGATTACATGTCAAAATATGATCAATTGGATCTTTTCCTTCAATATGTTTCCTCTATTTAAACCTTATTAGGGTTATGTAATTTGCATCTAAAAAGAAAGAAAGAAATCAGTTTTACATCTTCTTTTCTTGCTAAGGGTCATTGACCTCATCTTATGGCCTAAAAAACATGATCAAATCCCAGAGGTTTCTAGAGGACAAAATTATATATACTCCGAAAAAAAAAAAAGAATTTATGTATACCGTAAATTTATTTATTTTAGTCTGTTACCCTTATCTTCAATCTGTCATTTTCAACATTATCTACTTCCCAAAAATTCTATTCTGATTATTCTTCCCAAAACTAATCTTCTTCATGCTCTTCAACTACTATGACGAATTAATTTAAATTTATTTAATGTCACCTTCTATCAATCGTTTTCTACTTGCCAAAAAATCCTATCTTTCCTTTGACTTTGAAGTTTGAAGTAGATAGAATCTTAAGGTCGAAGAAAAGGATAAATTTCTCTACATGAGGTTGGCAACGATGGAGGGGCATGTCATCAGTTTGGAAACAAGGGGATATCTCAAATATTTATCAAAATAATGGCATCTTTTCTCGAACATAGTCTTCTTTGATATACTTATAAGAAGTGGCTTGAATGCTTATTTTCCCCCCTCAAAACCAATTACATCTTCAACCCTTGATTTTTTTTTCTATTATAAAACAATCAACTTCAACCTTAAGATACTATACTTGCCCTGACCTTCAAACCTCAAGGGAAAGATAGAATTTTTAGATAAAAAAAAGCTAGGGTTCTCTTCAAAGGAATAAGACAATGTTGAAAACAATGGATAAAGATAAGCTTAAATAGATTAAAATAATTTATCATAGAACTTAAATAGCTTGAAAATGATAGGTTTGGAAAGAAAAATTGAGAGTTTTTTTTTTTTTTTGGCTAGATATTGAAGATGAGGGTATCTATGACAAATTAATTTAACGTCACCTTCTATCAATTGTTTTCTACTTGCCAAAATATCCTATCTTGGCTTTAACTTTGAAGTCTTAAGTAGATAGAATCTTAAAGTCGAAGAAAAGGATAAATTTCTTTACTTGAGGTTGCAAACGATCAGGGGCGGGGGGGGGGGGATTTCATCAGTTTGAAAACAAGGGGATATCTCAAATATCTATCAAAATAATGACATCTTTTCTTGAAGTTAGTCTTTTTTTATATACTTATAATAAGTGGTTTCCCCCCCCCCCCCCCAAAAAAAATAAAACTAATTACATCTTCAACCCTTGATTTTTTTATTTTTTTTCCAAAGCAGTTAACTTCAACCTTAAGATACTATACTTGCCCTGACCTTCAAACCTCAAGGAAAGATAGAACTTTTAGATAAAAAAAAGTTAGGGTTTTCTTCAAAGGAATAAGACAATGTTGAAAACAATGGATAAAGATAAGCTTAAATAGATTAAAATAATTTATCATAGAGCTTAAATAACTTGAAAATGATAGGTTTGGAAAGAAAAGTTGACAATTTTTTAGCAAGATATTGAAGATGAGGGTATTTATATCATTCAGAATTAGTCTACAAGAGAATACCAAGGTCAAGGGGACATGACATTTGATTTAAAACATATAAGTAAATCAATTACTAACATCATAAACTATCTATAGTTTGCCACCCCCCACAACAAGAAAATCCTGGCTCCACCCCTATTTTGGCATTTTTCAAAACCTCACGACTCAAACGATAATTGTAAAAATTCAAAAACATATTAATATGTATAAAGCTATTATTTATTTTTAATCATCCCTTATCTTTAAAGTCCTGATAATATGACGCCCCTCTTTGACACACATCCCCCTACGCTCCCATCACAAAATCATAAATCATTTGCCTCAAGATACACAATAAAAAGATTTATGGTTATCCATACCCCGAGGCAAATGATCTACGGTTCTGTGATGGGGGCATGTGTAGAGAGGGGTGTCAGGAAATCATTACACTTATTTTTTATAAGATGGTTGCTAGACCCCTTAAATTGTACTTATCCCCACATAATTTTTGTGGGGGGAATGGTTTGATGTTTTCCCTTTTAGCTCCTTTGTACATGTATCTTTATTATCTTGTTCAAATAATTATTGGATTTGAATTTGCCAAACTCAACCATGGTGGGACTTTGGTGATTCTTAAATTGTCCGCAACAAAGGTGACTTGCATTTCTATTACGTTGTGTTTGGATTGAGAGAAATGGAGAGAAGAGAAAAGAAAATAAATTATTTTCTCTCCATTTCTCTTGTTTGGATTGTTAAGTGGTGAGATAAGAGAAAGAATTGGAGAGAAGAGAAGCGGAAAAAAAACGATCTTTATTTCACTCCAAAAGTGGAGAGAAACCTCTTTAAAATATTTTATAGTTCCAACTCTGACCCTAGACTTCTTTTAAGATACTTTAAAATTTCAAAGTTGCCCCAATTTATCTCCTATCAATCCAAACATGGTAGAGAGAAATTGAGTTACTCTTGTTTTTCCTTCTCTTTTCTCCACTTCTCTCAGTCCAAACAAAGTGTTAAGAGTCCAATTACCCTTACTAAGGGTCCTTGGGCTCAACTTGTGGTATCTAAAACCATGATTCAATGTTTCAGAGTTGTAGAGGACACTGTTTTTGGGTGTTGGATGCCAATGTGGTGATAAAATGATCCTTGGTAAGGCTTAAAATCTTTACTAAGTTGGTAAGGAAAATGTTTCTCTTTCTATCATTGGTTTATTTTATTCTTATTTTCGATATTTAAATATTATTAAAATAATATTTAAGGGCTATCCAAATAAAAGTAGTAGCCATTATAACAAGACCTACATATAATCAACCAGGTTTGTCTGGTCATATATAATTAAAGAGTTCTGATGCCCCCTCTAACACATGCCCCCTGACGTGGCATTGGCTAGAACCATATATTTTTTCCTCTTAGGATACACACTGTACCTCCCCATAAATATATGCAGTTATGTATCTCAAGAAAAAGAATCTATGGTTCTAACACATGCCATGTCAGGGCATATGGGGGCATGTGTTAGAGGGGGGCGTCAGAAAATCATTATTCATAATTAAATATTAGAAGAAAATAAATCTTGTACAAGATATTCTTTTATGAACTCAATAATTTATTTATTTTTCTTATAGATTAATGAAACATTGGAGAAAGCCAAATGGCCAAATGCACAATTGGTAATTTTTTTTTCAAAATTTGATTGAAGTAATCTCAAGAATTCTAGAATGCATGACTACTGTTGGGATGAAGGAGTTGATAATCATCACATAACAAAATATCAGAAGATCTAGATACAAATGTAAATGTAAAACATAATTATAATGTGTTGATTTGTTTAAATTATCGTGTCATTTACATGCTATTTTAAATCATGAAATATAAGAGGCATTAAAAATATCAGCAATTATTTAAGAAAATTTTAAAATATAGAAAGTGTTTTAAAATATTTTTCAAGTAATTAAGGGTTAAGTTTTTAGTTTGGTAAATAAAAACACTTTCTTTATTGACATCCTTACTACATTAGCTTGTGTCATCCAAAAACATGATCCAATGACACATGGATGTAGAGGACAAAATTCTTAGAACTTGGAAATTGATAGTTGGAATGGAACATATTTTTTCCACTTAAGATTTAAAATTTGCTAAACACGTCGAACTATTTAATGAGGGTGGCGTTTAGAGGCCCTAAAGGGAGCCAAACATTTTTTCAATATATGGATTATAAGTTTTGGAATGGGTTGACTTTATGTGAGGATGATCTCTATGATGAGGAGATCATCCTCACAAAATATCAGCCCATTTCAAAACTTCTATTTACAAAGATCGGACGATCCACGATTCTTCAACTTGTAAACTAAGGTTAGAAGTTTTGAAATAAGCTGATTTTTGGTGAGGATGATCTCCTCAGCATAGAGATCATCCTCGCAAAAAATCAGCCCATTCTGCAACTTCTCCCTTATTTTGAAAAATGTTTGACACAATTTTTGTCTCTCTTTAAGGCCTCCGAACACTTCCCTTTTAATAATGTGTCGGCTTTGGGTTTAAGTTTTTGACATAATTACTAAACAAGTCGGTTTGGGTTTGTAACATTTTCAAAAGACCTTACCTCAACATGGCTCGACCCCACCCACTGCCACCACTATATTTAAATTTATTTTGACCTATGTTTATTTTATTTTTTGGAAGAACATGGGATGAGAAATGATCGAAAGTTTGCTCTAATGCAAGAAAGCTTGTGGCGCCCCGCCGAACGCTAACACAAATCCCCATGTCAGATTTCGAGGTACTAGGTGGCACCTCGAAATTTCGACATGGTCTCCTCTGTTTATGTTAGCATTCCAAGGCGTTCAACCTGCACCTGATAAACGACATACAATCCTGCATACATATACAAAATATAATACTAGCGGAAGCTTATACACGTCTAATAACGTACGAATTATCAGAGTGCGGAAGAAGAAAATTTACGGGATTATACAAAATTTTCTCACTCTAACAAGAGTCCTAACGCTCAATACAAATCTATAATACTCCTAGACAAATGGAGTATAACTCCAATACTTACCAGGTGACGGACTCTGGCTGTCTATCTGACCCACCAGATGATTCTCACTCATGTTCTACTCCTGCCTCGCTAAGCTTTGGATCTGAAACTAAAAAAATGGAGGATGAAAGGGTGAGTAACAATGGTTACCCAGTAAGGAAGCAACAATCTCTGCCAATAACCTCTCCTAACATGAACGAATAAACATACTGAATCATTTTAAAATAAACAAAGTTTTACATAAGAAAACTACGATTAACTGGTACATATAGCCAGGGATGAGCAACTAAACATTTTAAAACTCACATTACATCAATCAACAGTACTCACTATAACATTCTCTTTTTATACAAATCTAATTGATCAAATGGAAACATTAAATATGGATTTCATTTTATATATCAAAATAAGCAACAGATACATAATACACAATGGTGGAGTATTGGAATTAGAGTGTTGGGATTCACGACTGGATCGCTCCCAGTCGGGACATGATGTTACCATTTCTCTCTGGCTTTTAGTTCCTGATTTTGTGCTCGGTCGCTGCACTTACCACGCTTGGTTGACCATTTATCCGACTCAGGCTGGCCGTTTGACGTGATCGTAAGCAATGGGTCTCTTTTCGATGTGTCAGAACGTTCGACTACTATAGATTGTTAGTGATCACTGACTAATCATCTTCGTCTATGCCTATCAGGCGTACATGTGATTCCCAAAGATACAAACCATTCGTATACGACCACCTTTACATTACAAGTTCACTGGTAAAGATAGAGAGGAATAAACCCGGATTCCAGTTGTGACTCCACTCTCATACGCGTCCCATACCACGTATGAGTTTGGTGGTCCCTACCGTACATCCCAGGATAGTACACCACTCCGGATGATATGATGCACTATCCCTTCAGGCATTCACAAACTCTTTAACAGCTCACAAAATAGCTACTTATATATATTATTTTCATTTGAAAATAAAAGAGAAATTAACAATACAAGGTTGAGAATAGATATCCAGTTTCCTACCATGCAAGTGTGGCCACCCGGCCTAAAATAAATAACATAACAGAGCGCCTCGCGCTAACAGAAAGTAAATAAACATGCAACCAGTAACATTATCCCTGGATATCCGTTCACCAACCTGCATACAACACAACAACGTAAAATGCAGACATCACCCCTCGGTTGTGACTCTGACATTTTACCGTTTCATACCCTTTTTCCATTTTTTCGATTTTTACAGTTTTCAATCTCTTCATAAAATATCCATTTTCTGATATTCATCAACTCAATATGAGTTCATTGAATATTAAATCACATTTTTCAACTATACAATTTATTTCTATCAATAATATTAAAAAAAAATACAAATTTCATATCAAAACGGGGTCCGAGCAGTGCACAAGACCCAATTTATGGCAATAACCCGTTAAAATACTCTACCCACGTATAATTTGTTAAAAATACAATTAAACATATCAAACATGCAATTTCTGGCGTGAATTTTGAAATAAACAAAGAATTCTATATTTCGGAAATACATCCAAAATTTTCCAATAAAATCCTAAATGCAATTTTCACAATCTATGATTACTAATAGAAATTGAGAGTTCCTTACAATCACTAGGCGACAGAATTGAAGCACGTGCGCGGAAATCGAGGCGAACGGCACGGAAATCGAGATGGACCGAACTTCGAAGCGGCTGATTTTTGAAACCGGCCCGGTGGTTTTGAAGATCTCGATGTGCTCGTCTCTTCTCCCTTCTACGGCGAAAGACAATTTGACCCCGAAATTGATGAAAATCAAGGTCGAAGTTACGAAAATCTCCGTATAAAAATACGGCTGATTTTTGATTATACGGGGTGAAAAATACGAGAAAACGGAAGGAATTTAAGTGGGTTATGTAGAGAATGAGACGACGGACGTTTCTCCCTTCTGCGTCAGAAAGCGATTTGACCCCGAAACGGACGAAATCCGAGGTCAAAGTTTCGAAATTTCCGTATCCAAATACGACTGATTTTTGACGATATCGGGTGAAATAGAAAGTGAAACAAAGAAAGGTTGGGTGGGTTTTGTAGAGAACGTAGCTGCGGACATTTCTCTCTTCTGCGTCGATCGTCGACGGCGAGCCGTTTGTGAAAGATCTGAGGTGGAAGAATCGGAGGAAAAACAAATTTATTTATTTTTCGTTTTTTTTTTTTTTCGCACTGTTTGGACGAGTGGGGAAGATGAGACTAAAAAAAATTTTAAATATTATTTATATAATATTTGGGACGAATTCGGTATTTCGCCTATTGTTTTGATCGACGATAACTTGGTCATTCGGTCTCCAAAACTGACAAACGAATACTCTATTTCGCCTAATTTTTCATTCCGGATCTAATGGTATAGTCAATTTTTACAAATTAAGTCTCCATAAAAAATTTACATTTTTTGCCTGACGTGACCCATAAACTTGATGTCGTTTTCGTTTTTGACGATAATTCAACTTCCTGATCTCCAAAAATGACAAATAAATAGTCTATGTTGAATAATTTTTCGTTATGAAACCAATGGTATGATCGAATTTTAAAAATTATTACTCCAACAAAAAGTTACTATTTTAGCCTGGTCCGACCCGGTAATCGAGGATTTTGTAACTTTTATATTTGGACTCGCATTTGAGCGTGCTTACAGGTTAAACTATGTTTTTCGATCATTTTGAATCTAATGGTGAGGTTAGATTCTATTAAAAATGATCAAAATAAGGTCCCACAATTTTACCCTAAGTCCCACTTTCAAGATTTTCTTAAAATTCCACTATTTATTTTTTCCTCGAGATACGAATTAAAAATTCGGGGTTTTACATTCTCCCCCCCTTAATAAAAATTTCGTCCTCGAAATTTAAATCATACCTTATTGAGCTTAGTCGCGATTTTACTAATACGACATATATAAGAAACAACACTTATTTTCGATTATCATCTATTCTTAGTCCCAAGTCAATCTCATTTATAACTCGTAGACTTATGTCTCCCATATTCTGTATATTCATTAATTTATTACTCTAATTCAAATTCATACTCCAACAAATCCAGTATCTGTTAACCCTAAGATAACAATCAATTTGCCTTGTATCACTTCTCCACCAATGTCTATCAACAACAATCTTTTCACGTTTTCTCTATCCTTATCTTTACTTCTCTCACCAATTACACCGTCTAGTATATTTTACTCATAATTGCTATGAATATTACTCCTCAATGCATAGTCTTACCGCAAACACACCATTATCTTTATATTTAATTCAATATTATATTTTCTACTTATTGCGATATTTCCTCAAAACCTCTGTCATAACCTTTATAATTTAAGATCTTACTCGAGGGGATAAATCATACATCTATTTTCTCACAATTCCATTAAGTCATCATTAATGCAACATTGTCACAAGATTATTCTTTCTCACATTTTACATCGACCCACCTCCTAACTTATACTCTACTAAATCTCTTTAGGATGGATGTGGGCACAAGTAGGTAGTAGCCGCTGCTTCTACGGAATCATAATCATTACTTATAACTCTCTCGTTTCAAGGAGTGAAAAGGAACCACGATCGAAGTCTTGAAGTGAGCGCTTGTCTATAGAAGGCATTGATCACGTTACGAGAACGATAATAATGAATTCTTTTACTGGAAAGCGATCGTGAAAAGAGAAAGCAAAAGAAGAGTTAGAATCGACATCGAGGATAGATAGATAAAAGGAAAAAGATGATCTATCTTTTCAAAGGAGGAGAATCGATTCAAAAAGTTGTAAAGCAAGAGCTGCTTTATCTGATAGTTCAGTCGTTAGGTCTCCCAAAGTTAAGCCATCTTCAATCGAAAAGAGAGATACGCAACTCCCTGTGTTGATATTCGAGGAAGTAGCTCTCAATATGAAGGATATACAAGAAACACTTGCTTATCTACTAGCGTAATATACGGGTAATTGACTAGACTATTGATATAAAGACTAGCGTACCAATTGAACATCACTTGTCTTTTCACACTTTACAATTATTCTAATACCTATTTTGCAAGTTCTTAAATGATCTTCCAAAAATCTTATTCTTTCTTCGCAAGGCCTTCCAATGGTATAAATAATTTCATTACTTAACCTGTGTCAGTGGTTTCTAGTTCTAGCAAGTGTGCAAACTTTTCACAGAATTATATAATCTAGAGGAACCAATATTGAGTAAAACTCCATGTTCTAACATTATAATTAGAAATTGTATCTTCCAAAACTTCGTTGGAGACATGTACTTTCTCTTGGGTCACAATCCTTGCTCGCGACTGTGATAGAGGGCATTATTTCCTAATATGTTCCACCTGACCACACGCGTAACAATGTCAATAATTTTGTCTTCGTAGATCTCTGTGGAGTAGGCAGTTGGTAGACTGGGGTTTGTAAGCTCTGAACCTACCTTGTTGATTCCTTTGGCCTTATTGGTATCATTGGAGCTCCAAGTGCTCTAAAACTCGGCGATTGGGCAACTCTACAACTTGATAGTGGAGGAGTTCTATATTGTGGATACACGGATCCGGGTAAGATTAACCTCGAATACATTGGCCTCTTAGCCGAATCTGATCTGAGAAGAAAAGAAATCTAAGGTCAACTCATTTGCCCCTTGGAGGTCTGAAACTCTATCTCCTCTTGTTTTATCCTTTAAGCTCGATTGACTGTATCTCTATAATTGGTAGTCTCAATCATCGACCTCCTGGCCCTTAGGTAAGTTTATAGTCCTCTAAAGAATTTACGGGCCTTTTACAGATTTGTCAAGATAAGCTCGGACGCACATCGTGACAACCTAGTGAACATCATATTATATTCGGCAATCGATAGATTACCCTGCACTAATCTCAAAAACTCCTAGTTTTTGATTTCTCGAGCAATCTCAAATATAAATCTATCGAGAAATATCCTCTCGAAGTTTACCCACTCAAACGATCCATCTCCCAATACATTCATCTCAAAATGTTACTAATGATTAGCATTCTCGTCCAACTAGAATGTAATCACCGTCATCCATTGATTTCTTGGGTATTACATGGTACTCAAAATCTTTCAGGTCTTCAAAATCCACTCATTGACCTCAATCGGATCGGAAAAACCCCCAAATCTTGGTGGACGTAATCGTTGAAAATTCTACAACCACATCCTTGGATTTAGTGATGTGCCTTGCAATCGTGGTAAGTCTTGTACCATCTCTCATTTTCGATCGCTAGTCTTGTCTGTTCGGGATGGCACGAATATGTTATCAACTTTATTTAAACCTGGTGGCCGTATTGTTCCTTCAATTGGTTTGTCTAGCATCTTTTTGAGACACGCATCCTTAATCGATTGATATCGACCCAAACATTGTTCTCCTTTATATCCCAATTTACCACATTCGTAATATATCATAACTCTTATTTTCAACTGATTTAGTAGTATATGTTGTTTCTTATAAAATTCTTTCATCCATTGAGTTGGTATGTCTATCATCTTACTCCTCATATATAGTTATTTTGCCTATGAATTTGCTAGTTTCATAATTGCTTGTATCTTATTAGATACTACTTGTTTTCCTTTCATTTGGCTTTGAGGTATTGATGGTTGTGTTATTCATATTTCTTCTCTAAACTTGACATGAGACTCGGCCATCTGTCCCATGAATAACATTAGCTATATTATCAGGTCAGTAGTTTGATCCAGAATCTGCCTCGTCTCTGTTGCGTTTCGGTCTTTACCTCATTAGCTCCTCCAGCTTGTATTTATCCGTAACAAGGAGCTTATTAGAATAAGGCCAAAACTACTCTTACGTAACTATGAATTCTACTACAGCCTGGAACTTAGTAATGGATTCTATTTTCATTACTAACAGAACGAATCAAGAATCCTATCCTAGGCTTACTAAGCTCTATAGAATTCTAGACACAGAAGAACTCGTAATTCCAGTACGGAATTACTGATGAGCTCGGATACCGAATTCCTAGTGACACTCTATGATTGTCGATCTAATATCTATGGTATCCACAAATTCTCTAAAACATAGCTGATCAGTATCCCATACGGATCTAATACTATGCTATGATACCATCTGTGGCGCCCCGCCGAACGCTAACACAAATCCCCATGTCAGATCTCGAGGTACTAGGTGGCACCTCGAAATTTCGGCATGGTCTCCTCTGTTTATGTTAGCATTCCAAGGCGTTCAACCTGCACCTGATAAACGACATACAATCCTGCATACATATACAAAATATAATACTAGCGGAAGCTTATACACGTCTAATAACGTACGAATTATCAGAGTGCGGAAGAAGAAAATTTACGGGATTATACAAAATTTTCTCACTCTAACAAGAGTCCTAACGCTCAATACAAATCTATAATACTCCTAGACAAATGGAGTATAACTCCAATACTTACCAGGTGACGGACTCTGGCTGTCTATCTGACCCACCAGATGATTCTCACTCATGTTCTACTCCTGCCTCGCTAAGCTTTGGATCTGAAACTAAAAAAATGGAGGATGAAAGGGTGAGTAACAATGGTTACCCAGTAAGGAAGCAACAATCTCTGCCAATAACCTCTCCTAACATGAACGAATAAACATACTGAATCATTTTAAAATAAACAAAGTTTTACAGAAGAAAACTACGATTAACTGGTACATATAGCCAGGGATGAGCAACTAAACATTTTAAAACTCACATTACATCAATCAACAGTACTCACTATAACATTCAATTCTAATTGATCAAATGGAAACATTAAACATGGATTTCATTTTATATATCAAAATAAGCAACAGATACATAATACACAATGGTGGAGTATTGGAATTAGAGTGTTGGGATTCACGACTGGATCGCTCCCAGTCGGGACATGATGTTACAATTTCTCTCTGGCTTTTAGTTCCTGATTTTGTGGCCGGTCGCTGCACTTACCACGTTTGGTTGACCATTTATCCGGCTCAGGCTGGCCGTTTGACGTGACCGTAAGCAATGGGTCTCTTTTCGATGTGTCAGAACGTTCGACTACTATAGATTGTTAGTGATCACTGACTAATCATCTTCGTCTATGCCTATCAGGCGTACATGTGATTCCCAAAGATACAAACCATTCGTATACGACCACCTTTACATTACAAGTTCACTGGTAAAGATAGAGAGGAATAAACCCGGATTCCAGTTGTGACTCCACTCTCATACGCGTCCCATACCACGTATGAGTTTGGTGGTCCCTACCGTACATCCCAGGATAGTACACCACTCCGGATGATATGATGCACTATCCCTTCAGGCATTCACAAACTCTTTAACAGCTCACAAAATAGCTACTTATATATATTATTTTCATTTGAAAATAAAAGAGAAATTAACAATACAAGGTTGAGAATAGATATCCAGTTTCCTACCATGCAAGTGTGGCCACCCGGCCTAAAATAAATAACATAACAGAGCGCCTCGCGCTAACAGAAAGTAAATAAACATGCAACCAGTAACATTATCCCTGGATATCCGTTCACCAACCTGCATACAACACAACAACGTAAAATGCAGACATCACCCCTCGGGTGTGACTCTGACATTTTACCGTTTCATACCCTTTTTCCATTTTTTCGATTTTTACAGTTTTCAATCTCTTCATAAAATATCCATTTTCTGATATTCATCAACTCAATATGAGTTCATTGAATATTAAATCACATTTTTCAACTATACAATTTATTTCTATCAATAATATTGAAAAAAAATACAAATTTCATATCAAAACGGGGTCCGAGCAGTGCACAAGACCCAATTTATGGCAATAACCCGTTAAAATACTCTACCCACGTATAATTTGTTAAAAATACAATTAAACATATCAAACATGCAATTTCTGGCGTGAATTTTGAAATAAACAAAGAATTCTATATTTCGGAAATACATCCAAAATTTTCCAATAAAATCCTAAATGCAATTTTCACAATCTATGATTACTAATAGAAATTGAGAGTTCCTTACAATCACTAGGCGACAGAATTGAAGCACGTGCGCGGAAATCGAGGCGAACGGCACGGAAATCGAGATGGACCGAACTTCGAAGCGGCTGATTTTTGAAACCGGCCCGGTGGTTTTGAAGATCTCGATGTGCTCGTCTCTTCTCCCTTCTACGGCGAAAGACAATTTGACCCCGAAATTGATGAAAATCAAGGTCAAAGTTACGAAAATCTCCGTATAAAAATACGGCTGATTTTTGATTATACGGGGTGAAAAATACGAGAAAACGGAAGGAATTTAAGTGGGTTATGTAGAGAATGAGACGACGGACGTTTCTCCCTTCTGCGTCAGAAAGCGATTTGACCCCGAAACGGACGAAATCCGAGGTCAAAGTTTCGAAATTTCCGTATCCAAATACGGCTGATTTTTGACGATATCGGGTGAAATAGAAAGTGAAACAAAGAAAGGTTGGGTGGGTTTTGTAGAGAACGTAGCTGCGGACATTTCTCTCTTCTGCGTCGATCGTCGACGGCGAGCCGTTTGTGAAAGATCTGAGGTGGAAGAATCGGAGGAAAAACAAATTTATTTATTTTTCGTTTTTTTTTTTTTTCGCACTGTTTGGACGAGTGGGGAAGATGAGACTAAAAAAAATTTTAAATATTATTTATATAATATTTGGGACGAATTCGGTATTTCGCCTATTGTTTTGATCGACGATAACTTGGTCATTCGGTCTCCAAAACTGACAAACGAATACTCTATTTCGCCTAATTTTTCATTCCGGATCTAATGGTATAGTCAATTTTTACAAATTAAGTCTCCATAAAAAATTTACATTTTTTGCCTGACGTGACCCATAAACTTGATGTCGTTTTCGTTTTTGGCGATAATTCAACTTCCTGATCTCCAAAAATGACAAATAAATAGTCTATGTTGAATAATTTTTCGTTATGAAACCAATGGTATGATCGAATTTTAAAAATTATTACTCCAACAAAAAGTTACTATTTTAGCCTGGTCCGACCCGGTAATCGAGGATTTTGTAACTTTTATATTTGGACTCGCATTTGAGCGTGCTTACAGGTTAAACTATGTTTTTCGATCATTTTGAATCTAATGGTGAGGTCAGATTCTATTAAAAATGATCAAAATAAGGTCCCACAATTTTACCCTAAGTCCCACTTTCAAGATTTTCTTAAAATTCCACTATTTATTTTTTCCTCGAGATACGAATTAAAAATTCGGGGTTTTACAAAGCTTCTATGATTAATACACCCAATTCTACTTATAGCACACCTTTCTACATATAAACAACCAATTAATTTCAAAAGGATTAGCGCCTTATGAGTAAAAGTTGACGTGTCAACAAAATCTCCTAAATAAAAAGAGAGATTTACATGTCAGACCTATCTGTCATAATTTTAATTATTACAAAAACTCCCTCAGTTTATCAAGATTGTTAATGAACAAACCTTACTTTATGAATCAGAGTAACATGACTAAGGGTTGTTGAGCCCACGTGGATTATCAAATTGGGAATCCAACACCACAACCTTCCAGATTTCATGGAAAACTCAGATTTAAGAGAAAAAATTCACACACAAAAAAAAATAAAAAAAATCTTTTTTGAACTTTATCAAAGTTATTAGAATTTTGTCTTTTATGACCGTGTGACATCCGATCATGTTTTTGGATGCCACAAATTGATGCACTTAGAATCTACTCCAAGGTACGTCGATTTGAATTTTAAGATGGGGATCCTCACTCCTAGGGTAGAAACTTGATAAAGTAAGGTTCCGTTGGAGTGGTCGGGAGTGCTCTTTCTTTTTATATAAATAAAAATGCAATAATTAGATCTGCCGAGTAAATCTCTTACGATTTATTTTACCATCCAAGAAGTTTTCAAATTCAACAACCTAAAAGTCACCAAGTGACTAAACTTTATTAAATCCAAGGGCTTATAGCAACCTGAATTTTTTCACATGGGTGTGATCTTTATTTCAAAAGTTGCTAAGGAGGCAAAAAATTGACTGAGTCCACTCGATTTGATTTTATTTATAGGTGGCTCAATCCTAAATATCGTTTGAACCAATAACATGCGTGTCAACCCAATGACACCACCAAGTTGATGTGGATACACATAGCTGTATTAGAAACTAGCTCCACTAAACGACATGATAGTATTTAATTTTTATTATAAAAAAATATTATTAATTTTTTAATAAATTATTTTAAATATTTAAGATATGCATTTGACATGCCTTAATCAACTCGCAAGTCTTCAAGTTGGCTCACTACGTCATATTGCGTTGCTAGAATTGCGCTAAAAACAACTTCTAAAGGCTATCATTAATTGCGACAGTTTTTAACTGTCGTTTAATAATTGTTTCAACGGACTAACAATAATAAGCAAAAGTTGGGGTGCCAATAGCCACTCTAAGAAAAATCCCTTTCGGACAATCGTTTATAGAAGCTCAATCTCTGCCACAGTCGAACGTATTCTCTCTCTGTAATACGTTGCTTCAAACTTCAGATCGACTTCTTTTCAATTAATCTAATAAATTAGGGTTTAATTTCTCACCTCAGATTTATATCGATTTCCCAAAAATCATACTAAATATGCAGAGGAAACCTCGAAAGGTAACTTCTCTCTATCTTTCTCTTTCAATCTTTTTATCTCTGTTCTTTAATTTGTTCTATTTTTCTTCAGTGACAATTATTTGATCACTTTTTAGATCAATTTTCAGATAAAATGATGGTTTCTAGGCCTGTAACTCCTGGTCAAGTGTACTCATTTTTTTTTCTTCTATTTAGTTGATTTTGTGGGGTGATGTGTTAAGTCCTAAAATTGATTCTCAAAATTGCGGAAATAAAAACTTAAGGAAAATCATAATATGAAAATGCCCAAAAATTATATAAAAAAACATACCTCCAACCATTGATTCTCACACTCTTCCGTTGCGATTTTTTTGTCTCAATTGGCACTTCCAAAACTCAGATTCACTCTAATAGATGGTGTAGACTGAAAGAGAGATTGAGAGAGTGAGGAGTTCGTGGACCAAACAGAGCTTAAATAATCAATCATGATCGAGGCTTCCATCAAGCACTCATCCACGTTTTGGTTCGTTGCCACACTTCTAATCTATAATGGGTCACGTCATAGACCATCTCAATAGCTCCGAAAATCAAGGTTTTATTCGTGCACACGAGAATCGGGGCTAACATTCTCCCACTTTGTCCACAATATAAATGTCTTATTTTAAACCCATCAATAATCTGCATTAAGCAATAAATACAAGAGTTATGGCGATAAGTCCTCAATGACGAGTATTACCTTCCATGTATTACAATATGTTTATTTATTAATATTATACTTTATGTGGTAATATTTCTTAATGATTAAACCTTATGTTTATTCTGGTCTTACACAAATAAGGTTTCTCAAAATAAATTAATGTGCACATAAATATGAGAAAACATCATAATCATAAGAGTTTCATTAAAAAAAATTATACATACAATGAAAAACTACATAATGAAACAAAGTCCCATATTCACTACATGATCCTTGAATTTCAACGGTGGCATGCCTTTAGTCAAGGGATCAGCGATCATCAATTCAGTGTTAACGTGTTTAATGACCACTTTCTTTCCTTTAACACATTACTTTAAGGCTAAATACTTAATGTTGATGTATTTACTTTGACTTTCATTTTTGTTGTTCTTAGCCATGAAAACAGCAGTTGAATTGTCGCAATACATTCTCAATGGCCTAGAGATAGAATCCATAATTCTAAGCTCAGATATGAACTCTTAAGCCATAAACCATGCGAAGTAGCCTCAAAACAAAAAACGAACTCGACTTCCATAGTGAAAGTGACAGTCAAGGTCTGTTTGGCACTTCTCCATGATATATATAGCTTCACCGGTCATCATAAAAATGTATCCTGATATTGATTTGCGTGAATCAATACAGTCAACAAATTCAAAATCTGAGTAACCAATTACGTTTTGATTGTCCATTCGTCTATACATAAGTATGTAGTTTTTAATTCCTTGAAGGTACCTCATCACTTTCTTTGCAGGTCTAAACCTGGATTACTCTGATATCATCCCAAAATTCCCACAACAAATGCAATGTCAGGTCTTGTGCAGACTTGAGCATACATTAGGCTTTCGATAACAGAAGCATATGAAATGTTTTTCATTTGTTTCCTTTCAAGATCGTTCTTCGGGTTCAAATTGAGCTTATCACCCTTCACAATGAGAGCAACACTTGGTTAATAATCATTCATCCGAAATCTTTCTAAAATCTTATTGATATAGGTTTCCTACGACGGACCCAAGATACCTCAAAATTTGTCTCTATGGATCTTAATGCCAATGACATAAGAGGCCTCACTCATATCCTTTATATCAAAGTTTTTAGAAAGAAATTGTTTTACCTCATGCAGCAAACCTTTATTATTGGTTGCTAGCAAAATATTATACACATATAAAACAATAAAATAAATTTTACTCTCACTGACCTTTTGGTATATACATTGATCCATAATATTTTCTACAAAACCAAATGAAGAAATTACATTATAAAATTTTAAATACCATTGATGGGATGCTTGTTTTAAACCGTATATGAATTTCTTGAGCTTGCAAACCAATTGCTCACCATTACTAGAGAGGAATCCTTCAGGTTGTTTCATGTAAACTTTCGCATCTAGATCTCCATTAAGAAATGTCAGTTTTGCATTTATTTGTTGCAACTCTAAGTCAAAATAGGCTACTAATGCCAAAATAGCGCTTAAGGAATCTTTCTTAGATTCAGGAAAAAAATGTCTCCGTGTAATCGATTCATTTCTTTTGAGTGAATCCCTTAGCAACGAGTCTTGCCTTGTATCTCTCAATGTTGAGTCTTTCTTTGGCTTAAAAACTAATTTACAACCAATAGTTTTTGCATTATTAGGCAACTTAGCAAGGTTCCAGACTGCATTACTCTTCATAAAATTCACCTCTTCCTTCATGGCATTGTACCATAATTCTGATTTTTTGAACTCATGGCTTGTGAAAAAGACTCAGGATTATTTTCGGCTCCAATGTTGTAGTTAGATTCTTGTAAATACACAACATAATCACCAGGAATTACTGACCTCTTAGTTCTAATAGATCTTCTTAATGTCGCACCATCATCTTTCTCGGAGGTATGAGGTTTAACTTGTTATTCAAAAGTCTTGGGCAACTCTTGACAACTTGATCTATCAAAATGTTATCAATAGCTTGTGGAACTTTAATGATTGTTTGTTCAACACCAATTTATACTTAAAGGGTGCTATGAACAACAACCAATCTATCACCTGAAGTGGAAAGTTGAAATTATGAATGATCCTTCTTAGAACTTATAGTCCTGATTTGATCGCTCCCACTGATCAAGTCATTTTCAAGAAACTTTATATTTTTTGATTCCACAATCCTAGTATTGTAAGATGGATAAAAAAATCTGTAACCTTTAAACCTTTCAACATATCCAATGAAATACCTACTAATGATCCTTGGGTCAAACTTCTTTTCTCTTAGATTATATAAATCTTACTTCAGACGGGCATCCCCAAATGTGCATATGTCGCAAACTCAGTTTCCAATCTTTCCATAATTCATATGGCATTTTAAGAATAACCTTGGTTGGAACTTGATTTAATATATACACTACCGTCGTAAATGCTTCAGCCTACAAGGAATTAAAAAGATTAGAGTTGTTTAACGTACTCCGCATCATGTCCAATAATGTTCAGTTTCTTCTTTCTGCTATACCATTTTAGTCCGATAAACTAGGCATGGTGTATTGGGTAACAATCCCATACTTTTGAAGAAACTTTGCAAATGCCCTAGGTGCTTGTCTATCATTTGTGTATCTACCATTATATTCTCCATCTCTATCTAATCTCACAATCTTAATTTGCATGCCGCATTATTTCTGTACTTTAACCTTAAAGTTTAAAATTTATCTAATGCTTCATTCTAGTTATGAAGCATATAGAGATACATTTATCGTGAATAATCATCTATGAAGGAACTGAAGTATTAATGACCATGTGAGTCCATGTCTGGACTACATATATCAGTATGTACAATTTTTAATATAGTCAAACTCCTACTAGCACATTTCTTTGACTTGTTGATATGCTTTCCTTTTATGCAGTTCACACAAATCTCAAAATTAGTAAAATCCAAAGTACTAAGTATCTTATCATTTATTAATTTTTTAATTTTTTCTGTAGAGATATGACCTAATCTCTGGTGTCATAATATAGAGGAATCTTCATTAATAACACATCTTTTGGTGCCAGTTTGAACATGTATAACATTAAGAGTGGTATTGTTTTGTAAATTAATGCAGTAAAGACTATCAGAAAAAATATCATTCCTAATACAATCAAATTTGTAAAATAAACTAAAAGATGTTTATGAAAAATGAAAGGAATATCAAAAAGGTATAAGTCTTGAAACTGAAATTAAGTTTCTAGAAAAACTTAGAACCTAAAAGGTCTTTTCTAACTGTAAAACAAACCATTACTTAAAGTTAAATAACATATCCCTACAACCTCCACATATGAGCTTATCTTGTTTCTAGTTAGAATGTTTTGTTCACTTCCTACTGGCTTCCTTAGATTTTAACCCTATAAAAAATTTGAAATGTGGATTGTTGATTCAGAATCAATCCACCATGTGTTAATATTTACATTAATCATATTAGATTCATAACAAACAAACGAGATTGAATTACCTTTGTCCTTAAGCCATTTCTTAAATTTGGTACATTTCTTTTTCACGTGTCCCATCTTTTTATAGAAGAACAACTTATAATTTTTCTTGATATCAACTTGAGTATTTATTTTACCTTTTCCTTTCTGATTAGTTTGAGATAGGCAGCATTACATTCTCACCCAATTTCATCACTAATCTCCAGTTCCTCTTGAACACACATGGTCATGAGTTCATTAATTGATCATTTGTCTTTATGTGTGTTGTAAGAGATTTTGAAAGACTCGTATTGATGCAGAAGGGTATTCAAAATGTAGTACATCAGAAAGGATTTCGACATTTCAACCTCGAAATTCTTTCATTGAGCCATAATATCCCCCATATGTATAATGTACTCACGCACATCTTTGAAACTGGTGAGTCTTAGGGATCAGAACTTCATGATTAGGGTATTTGTGAATGTCTTGTCTGAAGTGATGAATTGATCATCAATGACTTTCAACAAGTCCCGAACATTATCATGTTGATCTACAAAACCACGAATACAAGTAGAGATTTTTGTCTTAATGAACATTACGCTGAGACGATTAGAAACGTAATATCCGTTGTAGAACTGACATTAAAAATTACAGATGATTTGTCTTTCCTAATAGCATAATCAATGTCTATCCACCCTGAGTAAAGAAGAATTCTCTCTTTCCATATTTTATAGTTATCACCCTTTAATTCGGGAATATCACATCGGATATTAGAAAAATTCACAATTTGTGAAACTGTATAAATTAAAAATTACATGTTTATATTAAAATCGATACCTAAATAAAATTTCATATTTTACCAATATACATCATGCTTAAAAATTGAATCTAATGACAAAAAATTGCCTGTGGGCTAAATTTTTTTTTAATTCAAAAGATTCAATCATTTTTTATGATAGAATTTATCAAATTATCTACTTAATTCATAATTATAAAGGGTATAAAATTATAATTTGATATATATTCTATCTTAGATTAAACTTTATGATAAAACTAATAAATTATTAATTCATAACTCTTGTGAGTAAGTTATTAATAATTTGATATTTTATCCTAATTAATTATATAAATATAATAAAAATTCTTATGGGATATTAACTATAATTAATTACAATTAATGTCTAAATAATTTTATGTGATTTTAATTAATTATAGTTTTATTTAATTAAAGATATTGTGATTATTATTTAATTAACTAAAATTATATGGATCACTTAGATATTATTCTTTTATGCTTAAAATGTTGTTTTGCATAAAAAATAACTAAAACTAACATGTCATTGTCATGCATAATCATTCTTATAATTTCAAGTATAACTATTACATAATTTAGAAACAATATATTATGCATATCACTTTAATTTCATTCTTTTAAACCATATATACTCATCCAAAATTTTGCATAAATAATTTAAACAAGATAATTAATTCATGCAAATATATAAATATGAGCATAATTAATTTAGATTTTACATAATTTTAATTAAATTTATAATAAATTATATACAATTAAACAAACTTAATATCATATACATAAATAAAAAGGAGCAAAAAATAGACATGTTTCTAAATAAATACCTAAATATTTCTAAATTATTTTTTTTAATGTCCCTTGAAACGACATGTCGTTTTGCATAAACAATGCTAAAGGTTTCTACAACAAACAATAAAACTAATACATATGTGGATGGTCGTCTTCAACCTTCAGCCGGGTCCTTTCAACCCGGGTTCGATGCAACCCAGTAACCAAAACATGGTTCGAAAAATACCATTTTAATGCCAAAATAATAGTTTAAAACACAAAAATTTTATAAATCTAATTTCTCAATGATTTCTAACTCCAATATACATCAAACTAAAATTTTAAAATAAAATTTCAGCCAAAACAGAGATTTACATATCTTCGAATGAATAACAATATCAAGGCAGAGGTTCTTTAAGGCTTTGATATCAAAGGTTAAGTCTTAAAATCGATTATCAAAATTGTGGAAATAAAAACTTAAGGAGAATCATAATCTGAAAATGCCCCAAAATTATATAAAAAAACATAGATGCCAATTTCATAAACCTCTTGAGTTCAAACTTCCGTATTGACCACCTATAGAGATTTATCCCACTTACCTTATATGTATGTTTGTGGGATATTGTTGGAAAAATTAGCATAAATTTGCAAATTTTGTGATCAAGTGGGTCACTTTGAGCTATGATTTAAATGGTACCTACACTTTATTTGAAGCGAGACCACTTTGAAACTTATTTTTCAATTTGAAGAGAATAATTTCATTTATTAAATTGTCAAAAATCCTTTTTGAGTGAATGAGAAATCGACTCTAAACAATCCCTACTAGCCATGATTTGTTAATATGTGATTTGTAGAACTATTGAGTTTATTCGTAAAACTCTTTAGTCCCACATCGGATACGAATAAGAAATTTGTCTAGTTTTTATATAGAACTTCTCATATCACTTAAGTGAATATGAAAGAGAGATTTGGGTAAGTTCACACATGTGCAAGAGGCCCATAGGCCCAAGATAGATTTAAATCATTGGTTCGAAAAATTCTTAATACATATGCACGCACACGATGCATGTGTAGGGGAGTGCAAATTTCATCAATTTGATTTCACTTGGGCTTAATTCGAATCTTAATTTCAGATTTTCTTTTGAAGGGATGCCCCTTAATTCATATCTCATTTTCCATGGTGTCTGTTCGTCGAGAAATGTTATCTTAAAAAAGACACCTCTCTTGGGTTGTGGATTGTCCCTTAAGAGACACCTTACCTTTTTTCCAAGAGTCGTTGTGACTCTTTTTTTCATTTATAAATAGGTCATTTCGACCTTGATTGTCATTTATTCGATTTTCTCTTATCTCCTATTTTACTTGTATTTTGAATTTTTGTCTACGTTCTTTGAGAGTATAAACTCAGCGTTCGGTTCGCTAAATGTGCAGATTGAAGTGCTACATTTATATATGTGATCGTTGTATCTTGGGAGACAATTGTTCATAGATTCATAGGTACCTAATTGCGGGAACAAAATTATCTTAAGGACGGTGTGTTCAACACAAGTCTCGATTAATCTTTAATTTGTTCGGTTTGGATTTCTAACCACTTCTGAAAATATATTCTTGGGTATTTTCCTAATACAGATATTACATGCACTTGTGAAAATTCTTTCTCATTATTTTTGTGCCTACTCTTAGTTTAAATAAAAAATAAATTATAAGGCAAAATTAATTTGTATTCATCAACCAGTGCTTTGGTAGGATGTCAATGGATCAAGTTTGGATGGAATAGTGTCGATATGGGAGGAATTTGGTAAGGATCGTAATATTTGATCCAAAATGGATCCAACTAGTGGGATTGGGTTTATTATTGGACCTCAATTTTACAAGTCAAATCCAATCAGAAAACAATCATATCGGGTTTGAATTGGATCAAATCCAAATTCTTATACAAAATAAAAATAAATTCACATACATAAACATAATATATAAAACAATTTCCATACCTTCTCGTATTTTATTGCATCAAGACCTTATTAGATGAATCATGATTGATGTAAAACTGAGCCGATAAGCTATCTTATGAGATCGGATATACATCCAAAGTTATTGAACCATATGTGATTGGATTTTGGGTCGAATCCAATCCATTGACAGCCTATTGCCTGATATCATCCTATATAGGAAAACTAAATTATATATATTATTAAAAATAAAAAGTAAAAAAGAAAGTTAAAAAAAAAGGAAGAAAGGTATGTAAGGCCTGGCAATTTTTTTACATAATCAGGTACTTTACATCAGTGCCATAATGCACCATTTAGGCTTGGTCATATAAATAATGATCCTGGCAATATCAGTTCCAATGAAATCTAGATGATGCTCTATGTCGAAGAGGTAAAGGTGTATAGGGGTATCAATGGGCATCTATTTACTCGGAATAGAATCGAACCGAAATCGAAAATCATGATTCCGATTCCCTTTTTATTGGAACCGATTAGAGTCGGGTCTAATATAAAATCGAATCGATAGGAACCGGAACCATTAGGTTCTATCTGATGGGTACCTGCAGGTATCCAGAACCGATTTATTTTGTCATTTATTTTTACATTATATATGATTCAAGGTAATCCTATATTTTAAAATTAGCATGTACGATATAAAGTTCTTCAAATTTCATATAAACTAAATATTTAAGTTTAAGATGAGTCATTTCTTTTTTAAATTTATTAGTTGTAAAGGAAATACATTTTAATATTTGAAGATAAAAGTCATTAAATCATCATTATAGTGGATCAAATTCTTATTAAGTTGATACTTTACAAATAATATGTTATTTTATAAAAGGAATTTTTTTGTTATAATGCTTTTGAAATAATTTTTCTCATTCGATTCTTGAGAATCAGAATTGACGGATACTCGTGATTTTTAATGATTTCGATTCCGATTGCATTTATTTTAAAATTAGAATTGAAACCGACAAGAATCGAAACCGATAAAATATAAAGGTTATGATTCCAAATATCATAAGAACCGAATCGATACCGACCCATTGACACCCCTAAAAGTGTAAAGACGAGAGTAAAGAAAGAAGGAAAAAAACATGGCCCACTCTTTTTCCTTCCTTAAGTTCTTTCATTAAAGAGTGGGGATCCACTACTTCTCGGACTTGAGTTGCAACCCAACTCCTATCTCCTTTGTGGTACACTTAGCACAATCTGTTGGGCATACTGGGCCATTGTTTTAGGCTTCCTTTCTTTAGTAGCCCAACATAAATCAACTTTATCATATAATTCTATTCGTTGATTTACAATATTTGATAAATATTAGGTTGAGTAAAAAACACAAAGGAAAATTCCAACCCCACACATGTAATGATGATTCCAATGACAAAAAATGATGATTTAGAATAATTTTTTATTTTTAAGCTAAATTGTCCAACAAAGGCATCATTGATTCAACCTATTTCATACATGATTTCAAAAGTCCTCTGAGATCTAGGTGTATCGTCCAAGTTGTCTCAATATTAGGCATGGACGAGACGGACAGACAAGTTAATTTTTCAAACGAGATTTGAGACCTCACATTTATTTTTCAAATTTTGGAATAAGACATCTCAAATGTATTGGAAAACTCATATGGGACAACTCAATATCTGACATGAACAATACAAGATGCGAAATTGAGTTTTAAAACCATAACCTCATATTAGGGATATCAATGGCATGGTCTTGATTCTAGGTCCTTAAGGAGTCCTAAACAAAATCGTTAAATTTTATAGGCTTTAGAAATTACAATTGAAATCGTTAGAATTTTTTTTAAACAATTTTGATTGCTGGTTCTTATTAATTTCTCAATCGACTCGATTCCAAGAGATTAGATTGTAATCGATTCCAACAAAAAGGATAAAAAACCTGGGTGGGCACCCATTAATACACTTATCCAAAATCTTTGATATAAACATTTTTTTAATGAAAACATTGATGAATTGGTAGATCAGATAATATTAAAAAAACAAAAAAGAGTCCACGTGGCACTTAAATAAGCCGCTAGCACAGATACTTCTCTCCTACTTAAAGGCATGCGCTAAGCTCCCCATTTTGCAATCCAATTCAACACATTAACCGTCTCTCCTCCAAAAACAAAAATGTAAAAAAAAAAAAAATTCGAAAAAAACAAACTCTGCCAATCTCAGAGTCTTGCTGTCTCAAGCTCTATTCTTTAACTTTCCTTTTTTTTTTTCTTATTTTTTTTTTCCTTCCTCTCTTTCTTAGTAAGAATATATAAATTGAAAAGAAAGAAAAACAAAGAAACCAAGGATCAAAGCTTTGAGATGGCTTCGAGGCTTGTAATGTGGAGCGTGTTAGGAACCAAATCTTTGTTGATTTTATTCATATTTTCATGGTTTTCGTCTGTCATAGTTTCTGTATCTTACGACGAAAAACCTATAATCGTAAATGGGCAGTGAAGAATTCTTATTTCCGGATCAATATATTACTCATGAAGCACTCCTAAGGAATTTTATTGTAAATGTGGTTGATGGGTCTCTCTAATCTTCTTGTTTTCTGCATTTTTTGAAGTTTTTGGCCAATGAGGTTCTTCTACTTTTCTTGTTTTATGCATTTTTTTTTTGTTTTTCTGGAATATTTCGCAAGTGGGTATCTCTAATCTTCTTGTTTTCTACATTTTTTTTTATAGTTTTTGGTCAATGAGATACCCACTGTTAGGAAGTTGTGGTACGAGACACACAATTACAACTGAAGTAGAAAAAAAAAATGGAAAATGATGAACACCAAAATTTAACGTGGAAAACCTCCAAAAAACTGGAGTAAAAACCACGGGCAAATTGTATAAGGATTTTACTGTTGCAAAAGAATTACAACTCTTTCTCTATATAAATAATGAGAGCACAATTCACAATACCCTCTCTTTTATCATATGAGAAAATACATACACTCTTTCTCTCTAACAAAGGAAATGCTATGAAGATTAGGAGAAATCTAACATTTTTGTCTCTAAATTTTCTTTCCCTCTCTCTTAGTTAGGATGTGATTATAACACAAGACTGGGATAATCTCAGAAGAAGAATATGCATGTACATATAGAGAGAGATAGATGGTTATCCAATCGTCAAGTTTGACTTATCCAGTTATCAAATTTGACATTTCTTAATCTCTTCCAACCAATAAAAGTGACTTTATTATCTGACAATCTCCCACTTAAAGTTACTTTTGCAATTCTTCTATCTTTTCTACTTGTCATTTTCATGCTACTTATGTTTCTGCTAGGCCAATAAAGGATTAACACCAAATAAACTTATCATTGTTGATAGGCTTTGTTAAAATATCAGCTAGGTTGTCTTTAGTATGGATTTTATATATATCCACACTTCCTTCTTCCACTTTCTCACGAACGAAGTGATACTGAACTCATATGTGCTTTGTCTTTGAATGAAATGCTGGATTCTTTGCTGGATGCAAAACGCTCTGACTATCACAAAATAGAGCAATCTTCTCTTGTTTGTATCCGAGCTCCTCCAATAGCATTTGCAATCATATTGTCTCTTTGCTAGCTTGTGTAGCTGTGAGTATTCTGCTTCTATTGTAGAAGTAGTCACAATAGACTATAGTTTCGAAACCCAGCTTACCAGCAAGAGTAAACACATAACTTGAGGTGGATTTGCTCTTATCAAGATCACTTGCATAATCTAAATCAACATAGCCTCTGATAGTAAAATCTGATCCTCCATAACATAATGTAGTATTTGAGGTACCCTTGACATATCTCAAGATCCTCTTTACAGCATTCCAATGCTTTTTACCAGGATTCGCCATGTATTGACTAACCGCTCCTACTGCTTGTTTAATGTTTGGTCTTGTACAAACCATAGCAAACATTAAGCTTCCCACTGCTGATGCGTACGGTAATTGAGACATTTCCATCCTTTCTGCTTTGTTACTAAGACTCATCTTTGAGGATAACTTGAAATTAATAGGAAGCGGGGTAGAAGTTGACTTATAATTTTGCATATTGAAGCGTCGCAAGATTTTCTTATAGTTTTTCTAAGAAAGCCATACCTTCCTATTATTTCTGTCTTGGTAAATTTACATCTCTAGAATCTTGTTTGCTGGTCTCAAGTCCTTCATTTCTCCCTAGCCAACTATGCCTTCAACTTTTTAATACGATCTTTGTTGAGGCCTACTACCAACATGTCATCAACATACAATAGCAGAATAATGAACTCATTATCACCAAATCTCTTGTAGTAAGCACAAGGATTTGAACTAAGTCTGTTGTATCCAAGGCTCATGATGAAAGAATCAAATCTCTTATACCAACATCTCGGCCCCTGTTTGAGACCATATAGAGACTTTTTCAACCTGCAAACCAAGTTCTTTTTTCCTTTCTCTTCAAAACCTCCTGGTTGGAACATATAAATCTCTTCTTCAAGTTCTCCATGAAGAAATGCAGTTTTCACATCTAACTGCTCTAAGTACAAGTCAAATATAGCACACATCGCCAGGACTACTCGAACTGTTGTAAGTCGAATAATAGGAGAGAATATTTCGTTGAAGTCTATGCCTTCTTTCTGAGTGAATCCTTTCACCACCAATCTAGCACGATACCGCTCCACTTGATCATTGCCATCTCGTTTGATCTTGTAAACCCATTTGTTCCCGATGGCCTTCCTTCCCTGTTTTATTTTTATGGAGAGCTTCAATTTCTTCTTGCATTGCTGCCACCCACAGAGAAGCTTTTTGGTTTTTTGTAGCCTCATGGAAAGTTGAAGGCTTTCCATCCTCTGTTAGTATACAGTATGCGACATTTTCCTCCATGATGTACCCTGAGTGTCAAGCTGGCTCTCTTCTCTCCTAAGTTGACAATCGAACTTGTGGAGTTGCAAACTCAGCTTGCTCTTGTTCTTCGTGCTCTGGTGCTGCTTTAGAAGAATCTAGAACTTCTTGTTCTTGTTTTTCTTCAACTTGAACTGCAGTAGTCTCTGGTTTCTCATTTGAAGTGTTATCATTTTATTTTCCTTGTACTTTATCTTCTGTAAATATCATATCTCTACTGATTATCACCTTGCAGGTAGTGGGATCCCATAGGCGGTACCCCTTAACTCCATCAGCATACCCTAAGAAAATGCATTTTTTGGATTTTGGATCTAGCTTTGATGTTTCTTGGGTATTGTACATAACGTATATAGGACTTCCGAATGTATGTAAGTAAGAATAATTAGCTGGTTTACAAGCTGAAAGCGCCCTCGATCCGCGGGGTGCGCGGATCCGCTTTTGACCCTTGAGGTTTGGGAGTCGCCACCTAGTTATTGTGGTCTAGGAACCAAACTGACTCTAAAAAAGGCAAACTAATCTACGAAAGAGAAAAAGAGTCCGGGGATCACGTTACGGGGTTGGAAGGTGTTAGGCACCAACCCCGCCCGACCAAAGCCGGTCTCTACTAACTTTCCAAATATATCACATTGCTAAAAACCTAGATAAAAATAAAAATAAAAAATTTCATACCTTTCCGATAGCAAGGATTTTGTTCCCTCAGATCTGACAAAAAGAGCTCCTTGTACTGTACTCCCTTGCTTCGTTCTGTCTCCGGATTTGACTTCGGATCTCCTAGATCAAGGTATCTTCTTGTTTCTAAATCTGAACTCTTCAAGTTTGTTACGGATTTAGGGATGTTTTTGGAGGGATTTTAGGTGTTTTCTAGACTAAAATTGAAGGGGGGATGTTAGGTAAGGAGTTGGGGCTCCA
Source organism: Akebia trifoliata (assembly GCF_017979445.1). Classification (NCBI taxonomy): domain Eukaryota; kingdom Viridiplantae; phylum Streptophyta; class Magnoliopsida; order Ranunculales; family Lardizabalaceae; genus Akebia; species Akebia trifoliata. The sequence goes on along the minus strand of NC_141380.1, from coordinate 11,791,950 downwards.
AAACTAGGGTTTATGGGGGGCTAGGGGAACTTCTAGACCTACTTCTCATAGGGTTTATGATTTGATACGAAAATAGGGTGTGAGCACCTCTATTTATAGATGTTTTTTTTAGGGTTGATTTGGATAGAGTTAGTGTTTAATTAGAGATCTTTTAATTAGAGTTGTGTTTTAGTTAAAATTGTTTTAGGTAGAATTATGTTTTAATTAGAATTGTTTTAGGTAGAATTGTTTTTAAGTTAGAACTCTATTAGATAGAGTTATTATTTAATTAGAATTCTATTATGACTTTTGGTCTTATTTAATTGACTTTTAATGTTTTGACTTTAGTCTTAATTGATTGACTTTTAATATCTTGACTTCAGTCTTGCTTAATTGACTTTAATTTTGACTTCAGTCTCACTTAATTGACTTTAATACCTTGACTTCAGTCTTGCTTGATTGACTTTAAATTTTTGGAGAACCCCCCTGTAAAATATCTTTAATTCTTTGGACCCCCAAATGGAGGGGTCCTTAAAGAAATATCTCACGAACCCTCAACAATTTTGCTTGAGAGCCCGATTGATCGATTTCTTTGGTTCAAAATTTTAAATTAATTTCATCAATGTTTCACTTTAATTATTTAATATTTTATTTATTAATTTCGAATTTTTTAATTATGAAAATTATGAAATTACCGTTTTGCCCCCGGAGAGGACTTTTCACGTTTCAAGTCGGTTTTTAATGTTCTAGGATGTTTTAGAATCGGTTTTTCGTAAGGAATTCAATGAGAATGTTGGTTTGTGTCATTTATAAAAATTTTTATGTGAAATGATTGTGAACTTTATGAGGGGCATTTTCGTAATTTTGTCAAATTCTGTTAAAATTGGTGAAATGATTTATTTGGTTTCGATTTATTATTTTATGTGTTTGAATGGGTTTTCCTAAGCGTAATGTAGGCTCTAGGGTTGTTTTGAGGTTAGGGGTATTTTGGTAATTCGGTCAATTTTTAGTGATTTTTATCGTGAAGCTTCTTTTTGGTCTGCAAGATGATGATTTCTATGTTTCTGGAGTCGTATTTTCATAGCGTAGCTTGGTTTCTAAGGTTTTGTTAGTTTGAGATACCTCATCCGGATTTCTGAAACATATCTGGTAACAAAATAAAGCAATGAAATACACATCCATCATTGGGAATCATTGCAATCGGGTTGACGAGTTGATTAATCAGGCGGATGCAAAAATGGGGTGTCTACACAAGCCCACATCTCTATTGGCGTCTTCAGATCAATTACGATTGATGGTGACCGATTGATCACATAACAGGCGGTCTTGATTGCTTCTGCCCAAACTGACTTGGCCATTCCTGCAGTTCTCAACATCGTTCTTGTCTGTTCTAACAAGGTTCTGTTAATCCGCTCTGCTACTCCATTTTGCTGTGAAGTATATGCCACTGTGAACTGCCTCTTGATACCTTCTTGTTAACAGAAGTTATCAAATTCATCACTAGTATATTCTCCTCCATTGTCTGTCCTCAAACACTTGATCTTCTTCTCAGATTCAAGCTCCACTCGCGCTTTGAACATTTTAAAAACTGGAAATACGTTTGCCTTCCTTTTGATTGGATACACCTAACATCTCCTTGAGTAATCATCAATAAAATATACGTAGTATCTTACACCTCCTAGGGATAGACCTGGTGCTTGCGAAACATCGGAATGGATCAGTTTGAAGATAGCTGTGGCGCCCCGCCAAACGCTAACACAAATCCCCATGTTAGATCTCGAGGTACTAGGTGGTATCTCGAAATTTCGGCATGATCGCCTCTGTTTATGTTAGCATTCCAAGGCGTTCAACCTGCACCTGATAAACGACATACAATCCTACATATATATATATAAAATATAATACTAGCGGAAGCTTATATACGTCTAATAACGTACAAAATATCAGAGTGCGGAAGAATAACCAGAATACAGGATTATACAAAATTTCTCACTCTAACAGAAATCCTAACACTCAAGACAGAATCCATAAAACTACCTGGGGAATTGACACCACTAAGGGGTATAACGCTAGTACTTATCAGGTGACGAACTCTAGTTGTCTATCTGACCAACCAAATGATCCTCATTCGTACTCTATACTTGCCTCGTCAAACTCTGAATCTGAAACTAAAAAATAGAGAAGGAAAGGGTGAGTAACAATGGTTACCCAGTAAGGAAGCAAACAATTTCTGCCAATAACCTCTCCTAACATGAACGAATAAACATACTAAATCATTTAAAAATATGAAAAATTTTACAAAAGAAACTACGATTAACTGGTACATATAGCCAGGGATGAGCAACTAAACATTTTTAAACTCACATTACATCGATCAGCAATATTCACTATAACATTCTCTTTTTATACAAATCTAATTGATCAAATGGAAACATTCAACATGCATTTTCATTTTTTTATATCAAAATAAGACAACAGATACATAATACAGAATGGTGGAGTATTGGAATTAGAGTGTTGGGATTCACGACTGGATCACTCCCAATCGGGACATGATGTTACAATTTCTCTCTCGCTTTTAGTTCCTGATTTTGTGGTCGGTCGCTGCACTTACCACGTTTGGTTGACCATTTATCCGGCTCAGGCTGGCCGTTTGACGTGACCGTAAGCAATGGGTCTCTTTTCGATGTGTCAGAACGTTCGACTACTATAGATTGTTAGTGATCACTGACCAATCATCTTCGTCTATGCCTATCAGGCGTACATGTGATTCCCAAATATACAAACCATTCGTATACGACCACCTTTACATTACAAGTTCACTGGTAAAGATAGAGAGGAATAAACCCGGATTCCAGTTGTGACTCCACTCTCATACGCTTCCCATACCACGTATAAGTTTGGTGGTCCCTACCGTACATCCCAGGATAGTACACCACTCCAGATGATATGATGCACTATCCCTTCAGGCATTCACAAACTCTTTAACAGCTCACAAAATAGCTACTTATATATATTATTTTCATTTGAAAACAAAAGAGAAATTATCAATATAAGGTTGAGAATAGATATCCAGTTTCCTACCATGCAAGTGTGGCCACCCGGCCTAAAATAAATAACATAACAGAAACGTAAACAGCGCCTCGCGCTAACAGAAAGTAAATAAACATGCAACCAGTAACATTATCCCTGGATATCTGTTCACCAACCTACACACAACACAACAATGTAAAATGCAGACATCACCCATCGAGTGTGATTCTGACATTTTACCGCTTCATACCCTTTTTTTTTCCCTTTTTTTCAATTTTTACCATTTTCAATCTTTCAATAAAATATCCATTTTCTGATATTCATCAACTCAATATGAGTTCATTGAATATTAAATCACATTTTCTAACTATAGAATTTATTTTTATCAATAATATTGAAAAAGAATATAAATTTTATATCAAAACGGGGTCCGAGCAGTGCACAAGACCCAATTGATGGAAATAACCCGTTAAAATACCCTACCCACGTATAATTTGTTAAAAATACAATTAAACATATCAAACATGCAATTTCTGGTGTAAATTTTTAAATAATAAAAGAATTCTATATTTTGGAAATATCTCAAAAATTTTCCAATAAAATCCTAAATGCAATTTTCACAATCTACGATTACTAATAGAAATTGAGAGTTCCTTACAATGTCTAGGCGAAAAGATCAAAGCATGTGCACGAAAATCGAGACAGACCGAAGTTCGAAGCGGCTGATTTTCGAAACCGGCCTGGTGATTTTGAATATCTCAATGTACTCGTCTCTTCTCCCTTCTATGGCGAAAGACGGTTTGACTCCGAAACGAATGAAAACCGAGGTCGAAGTTACGAAATTTTCGTATAAAAATACAGCTGATTTTTGACTATACGGGATGAAAAAGACGAGGAAACGGAAGGAATTTGGTTGGGTTATGTAGAGAATGAGGCTGCGGACGTTTCTCCCTTCTGCGTCGGAAGACGATTTGACCCAGAAACGGACGAAATCCGAGGTCAAAGTTTCGAAATTTTAGTATCTAAATACGGCTGATTTTTGACGATATCGGGTGAAATAGAAAGTGAAACGAAGAAAGGTTAGGTGGGTTTTGTAGAGAACGTAGCTGCGGACATTTCTCCCTTCTGCGTCGATCGTCGATGGCGAGCCGTTTGTGAGAGATCTGAGGTGGAAGATCAAAGAGAGAAAAAAAAAATTCGTTTTTATATGTCTCGGCCGTATGGACGCGTTGGGGAAGATGAGATATATAAAAAAATTAAATTTTTATTTATATAAAAGTTGGGACGAAATCGGTATTTTGCCTATTGTTTTGATCGATGATAACTTAATCATCCGGACTCCAAAACTAACAAATGAATACTCTATTTCGCCTAATTTTTTGTTATGGATCTAATGGTGCAGTCAATTTATACAAATTATGTTTCCATCAAAAATTTACATTTTTGGCCTGAGGTGACCCCTAAACTTGATGTCGTTTTCGTTTTTGACGATAATTCGACTTCCTGATCTCCAAAAATGACAAATAAATAGTCCATGTTGAATAATTTTTCGTTATGAACCCAATGGTATGATCAAATTTTAAAAATTGTTACTCTAACAAAAAATCATTGTTTTAGCCTGGTCCGACCCGGTAATCGAGGATTTTGTAACTTTTATATTCGGACTCGCATTTAAGCGTGCTTACAGGCTAAACTATGTTTTTCGATCATTTTGAATCTAATGATGAGGTCAGATTCCATTAAAAATGATCAGAAACATCCTAAAATTTTACCCCTAAATCCCACTTTCAAGATTTTCTTAAAATTCTACTATTTATTTTTTCCTCGAGATACGAATTAAAAATTTGGGGTGTTACAATAGCTTTGCTTCTAGCATTAGAACTGCTAAACTTTAATATGTGCTACTTACTAGTAACACAATGCTCATAACAGGGTAATAAAACCTTTTTTAGTCTTGGAAGAAGCTTTTGTTCAACAAGAATCTTCAAGCCTCGTTCCGACATGTGGCCAAGTTTACGGTGCCACATCATCGTTAATTCTTCTGTCGAACTTGTCGATGCAGAAGACGCTTCTCCTTCTTGTTGTGTTTCTTCTTTAAGCATGTACAAATTCGCAGCTATCTTTTCTATTTTCATCACACAAGCGCGTCTTTGACTATTTTCATGATCCCATCTTGAACATGGGTTTTGCACCCACTATTATTTAATTGTCCCAAAGACAATAGATTTTTCTTTAAGCCATTCACGTGTCATACCTCTTGGATGGTGCAAACTATACCATCATACATCTTCAATTTTATGGTACGAATACCAGCAATCTCCAAGGCATGATCGTCTCCCATAAACATAGATCCTCCTAAGATAGGTTTATATTAGTGGAACCATTCTCTCCGGTGAGTCATATGCCATGTTGCTCCTAAGTCAATAAACTAGACATCAACGAATTTTCTTCTACCTTCAATAACTGTTGTTGCCTCGCTGTATAAGACTTCGCCATCATCTGAGGTGCTTGCTACACAACCCTAAGCTTTTGACGACTCAGGACATTTTTCTTTTACTTCTTCGTTCTTCTTGAGATGTTAACACTCCCTTTTGTAGTGCCCTTTCTTGCCAAAGTGATGACACTTGACATTTTTCTTACTTTTGAATTTCGATCTACTCTGATTTTGACTCCCATTGGGGCCATGTTCCGTTGATCTCCCTCTTGTCATCATTAAAGCTTTAGCTTGCTGTGAGCTTCCCAGTCTATTTTCTTTGTTCTTGCGCTGACTTTCTTCTTCAAGAACCGCAACTGCAATATCATCAAAGACTACAACTTCTATGTTGTTGGTTAAGTTGATGATGAGTTGATCATATGAATCAGGTAGACTTTGAAGTAGAATTTCAACACGTTCACCCTATGTTATGCTCCATTGTTGTAAGCTGTGAACATAAAGTGTTGAGGGTGTTGGTGTGGTCAGTCAGTGGAGTTGACTCCATCCGAAGGGTGTAAAACCTTCTCTTCAAAAAGATTTTGTTGTGTAGTAATTTGGCCTCGTACAATTTTGTTAGTGTATCCCATATTTCTTTTGTTGTATTTTTCTCCGCTACACTTGACAATACTTCATCGGCTAGTGTTAAGTGCAGATTAGCAATAGCATTGCCATTCATCTCGTTCCACTTGCCGTCGTCAGTGATTTCCTTGGGCCTATTTCCAATTGCTACCAAGCAGTTATCTTTTCTCAAAACTACTTTTATTTTCATTTTCCACAATGAGAAATTATTCCCATTGAACTTTTCTATTTTATACTTCGTCGCCATTATTGAAAATACTTCTTTTTTACTAATTGAATCTGACTGTAGCAAGAAAATTGGCTATAAACCTGATGCTCTAATACCACTGTTAGGAAGTTGTGGTACAGGGTACACAATTACAATTGAAGTAGAAAAGAAAAAAATGGAAAATGATGAACACCAAAATTTAACGTAAAAAACCTCTAAAAAATTGGAGTAAAAAATCACAGACAAACTGTAGAAGGATTTCACTATTGCAAAAGAATTACCACTCTTTCTCTATATAAATAAGGAGAACACAATTGACAATACTCTTTCTCTTATCATATGAGAAAATGCACTCCCTCTCTCTAACAAAGAAAAAACTATGAAGATTAGGAGAAACCTAACATTTTTCTCTTTAAACTTTTTTTCCTTCTCTTTTAGTTAGGATGGGACTATAACACAAGACTGGGATAATCTCATAAGAAGAGGAGGCATGTATATATAGAGGGAGATAGGTGGTTATCCAGTCATCAAGTTTGACTTTCTAGCTAACAAAAGTGACTTTATTATCTGACAATCTCCCACTTAAAAGTCACTTTTGCAATTCTTCTATTTTTTCTACTTGTCATTTCCATGCTACTTACGTTTCTACTAGGCTAATAGAGGATCGACACCAACTAAACTTATCATTGTTGATCGGCTTTGTTAACATATTGGGAGAAATAACAAGCTAAATCTCTTGAATCTTTCTTAATTGATTTAAAGTCTATTACCACTAATAAAATACAAGACACAAACATAACAAATCAAATCATGCAAGATTTTTCAAAATAATAATACAAAATATATATCAAATATCATAGATAAGTCTCGAGCACAATAGCCGTGAAACTTGCAACAAATGCTACTTCTTCTTTAGGAACATCTTCAATAAAATTTAGATCCTTTTTATAAGTTCTTTATCCTGGACAAAACAAATATTTTGTATGAATGCTAATAACATATCATAAAACTGTACAAAAACATTTTAAAGGTTTAAACTACTAAACATAGAGAAGTCACCACTTTAACTCATGGAAAGTGTCCCTTATCAAAAAAAGTAGATCAAGAAAGTTGAATGATATAATACAGAACCTACACTAAAACAATGAAAATGTAAAAAAGAGGGATGATTTTTTAAAAACTATGGTTTAGTAAGTCTATCAATGGATAGTCCATTATCCAAATTCATATTCGAATAATAAAATATTATTCAAAGTTTTTGGATATAAATTCGAATTCGGATATTGAAATATCCTGTCTGATAACATTCAATTCAAACCCAACTAGATATAATATACTTATATTATATATATCAAATTTGAATAATGATTTAGAATACCCTTCAAATTCCAACATCCATTTTCAAGACATTGGATAAAACTAAAAAAAATTGGTTTTATTTATTTATTTATTTGGGATCTCAGTTTTTCCATGAAATCTAGACGGCTGTGGGGTTGGATTCCAAATGTTGTAATCCATTTGAGCAAAACAACCCTTGGTATGATTTTTAAATCTTACTAAGTTGGTAAGAAAGTGTTTTTCATTTTTTTTAGAGCTACTATCACCACACCACTCAATTAGATGATATGTGCCACACCAAAAAAGGAAATGTGCACACCATTTATTGAAAAAAATAATTTACACACCATTTTATTTTATCACACACCAATAATTTTTTAGGGCAAAACAAAGCAAATGAGATTTAGACTAGCACCCTAGAATTCATCACCACAATGTTTCTGAAACCCACCATGGTCTGAGAAGCCACTCCCCCTTGATAATAAAGAAGGTGGGGAGCTCCAGATTTTTTTGGAGTTACTTCTCACATCCCATAATGCTTATTAAAGATTTTAAATTGGTGTGGCAATAGTAAATCTTTTTTTTTTCCAATAAAGCTTGAAATATTTATTTTCTCGAGAAAGATGAAGTGAAAAATCAACCAAAATTTTTGGCAATAGTTCAAATATTTACTACTCTTGCTAAAGATCAATTGGAAATGATTCACCCGTGTAAATATCTTATTAGACTATTTTAAGTTTTTTTTATTCTTAATTATTAATATATGATAATGTTTTTTGTCCTTTTTGTTTTCAAATAAACGTAGGTATATGTCACAAAACGGTGGACCAATTCTCATAGTTTAGAAGATCGTTATTCATATCTAACTCAATCATATAGTTCTTCATCATGTGAGCGAAATTGGAGTGCATTCGAAACTGAGCAAACAAAGAAGAGAAATAGATTAATACCTGCTATGCTAGAAGATTTAATTTATATAAGGATGAATTCAAAAAAGAAGACTAATTGTGGTGATCTTGAAAAGCATGATACAAAAGTAATTAATCTTGAACAGCTTAGGGGCTTCTAGAATATGAGGATGATGATCGTGAAGAATTTGAAAAAGAAGATGAAGTTATAACTAATCGTGAAGATATTCTTTTTTTATAGGATATTTGGGTTTCATCCATGTATTTCATGTCAATGGGTTGTTTGAGACTATTAGAAATATATAATATTTTTTTTGAAACTATATCATGGGACATATGTTGATTTTGAACATTTTTTTCAATTTATGATGTTAAATTTAAACATATATGGTTATATAGATTAGTAGATTTGACATTAATTATTACCTCTTTAATTGTAAATTTCTAGTTTATTGGATGAATATGGCGTGGATAATTTATATGCTTATTTAAGATTTTTTTAGATTAAATTTTGATATATAATTATTGGATGGGAATTGCTATGGCAAATTATACTTTATTTATGTTTATTAATAGAGGGATGTTAATATATATTTGAATTTTTGAAAGTTTAAAAATTATTGTTTCCGAATCATACTTGAACTATTTTAGTATCGTATTATTGTCATTGTGTGGTTTTTTTGCCGAATTTTGAAATGGATTGATGAATCACTATTCTGAATCATACTCAATTTATTTCTGTACCGATTTTTTGCCATACACCGAATTACTAACTATGGGAAGGACTAGAAGGTTGAATGTTATTATTATTATTGTTATATTTTTTACAAGGCAAGCAAGGGGTTAAGTTCATGGTAATTAATTTGGCTTGATGGGTGCCCTGTTGGTTCTTTTGTTGGAGATAACAAGTGTTGATGATATAAAGACTTGTATGTGTGAAATGCATCTATATCAGAGCACATTGCAAATTTTGATCCAAGAGATGATCCTCCCAACTAATATAGAACATTTAGATCCTTTAATTGGGTCCATGATTTAGCTGGGAATTCTAAGTACCAATGTTAAAAGTTCTCCAATTTAACCGACAACCAGTAAATATCCCTAATTCCATTTGATGTCAAAACTAATCCACACAAAGGTTGTGTGTAATAGATTTAAATAGTAATCAATCTAAAAACAAAAACAAAAATGTTTTAAGATATTATTTGTAACTAAAAAAATTATCAACTACCTCCTAATGGCAAATTTTGCCCAACTGAATAAAAAAACAAAAAACAAACTAGAAACTTTTAATGAAAGTATGCAAAAGAAAAAGAAAACAACTAGCTCTTTTTCTAAAGGTCCTGGTTACGAGGGACCCTATGTTGATGTAATTGGCTTGGTCTCTAGACCAAACCCAAATGGGAAGAGTGGGTCATAATGTGCATCCCCGACGTTCATTGGGAGTTGATCAACGGTCTTGAACCAAGTGCGCGAAAGCCTTCCAGTGAATCCATAGTCTCCAAAGAGAACGTCGGTCACACCTTGACCTTCAGTGCCTGGGAGCCATGCAGCCACAAGGGCATCCATCTGGGAGACATAAGGCTCAATTACAAGAGGTCGGCCAGAGACGAGAAGGACAACGCACTTTACTGATCCACACACATTTGTGATTGTGCTCAGCCCAGATTCAGGGATGGTGAGATTCATGTTGTCTCCAGCAGTCTCTGCATAAGGAGGCTCGCCCACAACAACAATGGCATAAGAGAAGTCATTGGACTTGACAAAGTCGGCGTCTGGGTTCTCACTGTAGACGATTTTGGTGCTTGGGTCAACTGCACTTGTGATGGCACTAAGGATGGTAGTTCCTGCTCATTATTTACAAGAGTATTCCATTAGTGAAAATGGACAGTTTTGTTTCTTTGTATAAAAGAGATCAATGAATGTAGTGAAGGGATACATACCAGATGTGAGGTTATTTCCTTCAACTCCTTGCCACGAGATTGTCCACCCACCACATTGATTGCCCAGATTGTTGGCGTGGCTTCCAGCGACGAGAATCTTCGGTGCTTTCTTGGGGAGAGGCAGCATGGGCTTGTCTGCAGATTCCCCATTCTTCAGAAGTACAAGTGATTTCCTCACAGCTTCTCTTGCCAAATCTCTATGTGCCTGTTCAAGAAACAAGTGGTTTCATCATTAGTAGTAGACAATGGGAAGCAATCTTTTATGGGTTCTGATGGATGGAGTTGTGTTTTTAAGGACAAAAAGAATGCAACTAATGAAGGAACAAACCTGGCTTCCGAGCTGATCCACCAGACTGAAATCAGCCATAGGGTTTTCAAATAGACCCATGTTGAACTTAACACGCAAAATTCTCTTCACAGCATCGTCAATCCGGCTCATGTGAATTTCATTGTTCTTGACATAGTAGGTTAGATCATCAATAAATTCGGTGTGGTTGTAGGGAATCATGACCTGCAAAAAACCCAGAATGAATTGGAGCTTTAATGATTTTGTGACACAATTGAAGAAATTTATATATATAAAAGGGAGCCACTGTGTCTGACCATATCAATGCCGGCGTGAATCCCTTCTTTGAGAGAGTGTGAGTAGTTAGCATGAGGTGGTGTGGTGATCCTGTCGATGCCTTGCCAATCAGAGATGACAAAACCCTAATAATAAAATAGTCAGAAAACACAACAATTAAAGACTAGTTTTCTTCCAATTTGAGCAACAACAGAGGAATCCAATTGAAATACAATTACTAAATGCTCTATACCCTGAATCGAAGTTTGTTCTTGAGGAAACCGGTGACAAGTGCACGGTTGGCATGCATCTTCTTCCCATTCCAGCTTGAATAAGAGACCATGACAGTTGAGACACCCTTGATGATTGAATCATAGTAGGCAGGCATGTGGATACTCAGCAAATCATGCCAATCGGTCACTGTATTGTTCTCGTTGATGCCCTTAACTGTGCCACCGTCACCCACAAAGTGCTTTGCACAAGCTGCAACCTTTGTCCTACACATAATTAAGCAAAAGTCGACTTTTATCTTTATCGATGAAGAGTTACAGAAACAGAAAGACATGGGCTTCAAAGGAAAGAGAAGTAAAATCTTTACCTTCCACCAACGTAAGGGACTCCCTTTTGAGAACCAGGCGGGATATCACCCTGTAATCCGGGTATAATTTCTGTCATTGCTTGGACAATCGTGTGGTCCTCACTATAACTCTCATAACACCGACCCCATCTTGGATCTCTGCAAACCTGTATATAGGGTCAAAAACATTACAACTCAAGAAACAGAAAAAGAAAAAGCTCAAAGCCTCAAAATTGCTTATCCCAACTAAAACTAATTCAAATACATTAATAATTAAAGCAATTTCATGTCAAATTTGGTTATTTACCGCAATACATGGGGCAAAAGCATATTGGATTCCTGTAGCTCTAACTTCAAGAGCAGTAGCAGCACCGATTCTCTTCACAAGTTGTGGATCCCTATATGATGGGAAGTTTGTTATTAATAGTCGATAAAAGCGCAAATCTTTTTTCAGTTTATAATTTTTATCACTTAAGGTAGGATAAAAGAAGCAATAGGAAATCCAAATTTCATTCAGATATTCAATTAAGCTAACTCGTACTATAATAAGAATTTTCATGTAATGGGGTATTAATTAGTTGCTTGCCTTGTACATCCAAGTCCAACATTGTGGGGGAATACCGTCGCTTTGTACACATTGTTGTGTCCATGAACCGCATCAACTCCATAGATCATCGGAATCCCAAGACGGCTAGATAGAGAAGCATTCTGATAATCATTCACCATCTTAACCCAATCCTCTGCAGTGGCCTGAGGACGTGGAACACTTCCTCCACCACTCAACAAACTCCCTGAAAAATTACAAAAAAAAACCAAACATCTTCATTCCATTCTGATTTATTTCGATTCTTACATTAGGGGAAGCACAAATTTAGTTTACCTATGGAGTAATTTTTTATAACTTCAGGCGTTGCAATCGATCGATCAAGCTGAGCCATCTGACCAATCTTCTCTTCTAGAGTCATTCGATTCATAAGATCCTTGATTCGATGATTGATTGACAGTTTTGGGTCTTTGTAAGGAAAGTAGTCTACCTCAGCTATGGTTGCCCAGCAACATAACAAGAGAAATCCCAAACAAGGGATCAAATTTCTTCTCCCCATCTCTATCTTCTTTGATGTTTCTGAGATCCAGAGAAAGAGCAGAAGCAACAGAATTAAAATAGAAAAACTTTCAACATGTACAAGTGTGAAATAGAAGACGCATTAAAAGATTGAAATAATCAACTAATCTAAACTAATAATGTAATGTAAGATAGAAAAACTCGGAATCTCGAAAAGAACGAAAACACTTACAAACACTGTTGTGATCTTCTTCGAGAGAAAATTTCTTATTTCTTATTTCTTGTTTCTTGAATTGGAAAGAAATCTAGGGATACAGGCGGTATTTATAGATTAAGAAATCTAAGACCAATCATTGACGGATTCCTAATCTGTGTAAGATTCTATTTAATTTGACGTGTCCGTGTTGGAAGTTTGAACACTCTCTAGAATCCAAATTTTGCTGTCTGTCTCGTTTAATATAAAAGAGTGGTCCTTTTCATCAAGATTTTGTATCTGCTTATACATCAAAATTTATATGCATAAGAAAAAGAGCTGCTATTAACACCACCAACTTTTACTAATGCCACACTGATTTCTATCAAAGAATTGCAAACAGTTAGTGTGGCGTTAGCAAAAGTTTGTGTGGCAAAAGTTGATGGGCCCACACAATATCTCAGTCTCCGCCAGAAAATCTCGCCAGATATTATTAGTTTATATAAGTTACAAATTCTAAGAGAACTGTAATATATTATTATAGCTTTAATTATTTAGTGTGGGCAAAGATATTCTGTGTGTCAGATGTATACTACAAGTCGTAGAAAGACGTTTCACATGTACATGACACCAATTCGTTGATAATCCATCCGTCCAATTTTTAGACCTCAAATTGATTCTCATCAAGATTTATACTTCTAAATCAAAACAGTGATCTATACAAAAAGTAAAATAAAAAAAAACAGTGATCGATATAAAAGTCACAAAAAAGAATACAACAGTATTTTTAACACTAGTATTTTCACATTCAATGCTGTACTTTTTAGTAGTATTATTTTTAACACTAGATAAACTTCCTCCACCACTTCCACCATTAATTCCTTCACTGTCAATGGTTCCTTTTGTAATTGCTATTGATCCTGACCCTTGAGTGGGTTGCATTTTACTCTTTCATTATGATGTTTGTGCCCTTTCTTCCTTCCTTCTTTTATTGCAATGGCAAAGGAGTTTTGAATTGCCATCTGGTCTCCTCTTATCTCCATAGATCCCCCTTTGGTCCGAAAGTGCACGACCTAATAATAAGTTAAGGGCACGACTTTCATTACATGTATACATCTTCTCCCCAATATAACATTATATGACGAATTGGTCTTAATTACCTCAAATTTGGTCATCACCATCTCAAGTCTTGCTGGCACAAGTAAAATAACTTCCCGAGTAGGCAACATTGGGCTTCCATTGAATCCATACACGCTGACTTGAGCCTATTCTAACTCCCTAAGCACCCCCATCCACTCGGCTACTGATAGAAAAATAATGTCTACTGCACTTCCAATGTCAATAAGAATTCTTTTCAAATCCACCGTCCCCACTACTAATGTAATGACTAGGGCGTCTCTGCGGACTTTTCATCCCTTCCAAGTCCTTTTGAGTGAATATCGTTGCCTTATTCCCCCAGAATGTTTCAAGTACTCATGCCACAACTACCTTCTCCAAGATTTGGTGGAGTACTTTCTTGTGTCGTGACTTTCTGACCTTGGTCCGATGCGAGATCCCAATCATCCTATCAGACCCAAACTCCCCGACGATGGTGTCAATAACCCTCTGATCTCTATACTCCTATACTGATGGTGTCCTCGAAGGTGGAGGTGGGGGATCTCCTCTCTTGGGTTCTTTATTGTCGACGCTACATATCGCTTGAGTTCTCAATCAATGGCATTAAGACTCTTCTTGAGTTCCATGAACTCAGATATGTAGTTTTTCACATCCCTTTGCTACATGTCGCCTTCTCTCCTCCTTTTTCCTTATTCTCAATTTTTTCCATGGTCGGGGCAGTGGCATACACTATTGGTCCCACTTCCCGAGACCTACTCCTCAAAGTTTCTTGTAGAGTGATGTATTTTTCAGTCGTTATATGTAGATCATCCAATCTTTCTAGCATGTTGATAATTAATTCTTCATGTAACTTGGTCTCTGGTATGATTGCATTGATGTAAGCTTAAATTACCATATCGTCCTCATGGTTTTCAACTATCAATAACTAAGTACGAAAGCAAGTCGTAAATGAACGAATGCTCTCCTTCTCTTTTTGCCTTAATTAGAACATGACATTGGCTTTGACTTTCCTACACCTATTGTAGATATATTGAGCCATGAATAGCTCCTCTAACTGCTAGAAATTTTCGACCAAGTCATGTGGTAAGCCCTGAAACCAAGTGATGGATGGCTTCCAACCTTAGTATAGAAGGAAACATCTTGCAGGTGAGTATGTTATTCACCTAATAAAGGATTATTAGATTGAAAACACCCTCGATCCACATGTGCAGATCCAATGTTTCTTTTTTGAGAGTTACCACCTAGTTTCATAGTCTAAGAACTAAATATGACTATAAATAGATAAATAATACTAAGTTACAAATAAATTATGGGTATGGGGATCAGGTTACAAGATTAGAAGGTATTAGACACCAATCTCGTCGACGAAAGTCGATCTCTAGTCCTCTCAAATATTTACATTGTAAAAATGACCTCAATTTAGAATAAAAATAAAATAAAATAATTACATTTTCTTTTACCCGAGAATTATGAAAATTGATTTCCTCAGAAACTGGTGGTGAGCATTCCTCGTGTGAATCTTCTCATTTTATCTTTGCTTTTAAATATACTTTCGATTTTCGAGATGAGACTTTCTTCTTTAAGATTTAAATTTTTTATGGATTTTGTGATATTTTTTAGAGTTTCTGAGCATTTTTAAGTTAAAAATTGAGGCTTGGGGGTTAAGTATTGACTTGAGACTAGAATTTTGGAAAGATTTTTGAAAGTTTTTGACTTTTATTTTCTAGGATTTCTTAAAACCTACGAAATTAGGTGGCAAAATTCCTTTTTAAAGAGCTTTTGATAAGATTAACGTTTAATTAGGTCTCTTAGAGATAAGGTTCATCTCTAACTAATCTGTTAAGTGGTTTAGATAAAATTTTAATTAGTTTTATTTGAATTTTAATTTTTTTGACATATGTAGAATGAGTTTTTTTTTTAATTTTGGAAAACCCCCAACCCAATTGAGGGTTCTTTACTAAATTATTCTGAATTCTTTGGGACTCCTGGTTGAGGGTTCTTTATTAAATATCAATTGGATCCCACTTGAATAAATGGGTCGTCACTTGAAATTTCATTGGCTTAATTAATTGAATTTATTTTTTCAAAAATTTTAATTTTTTTATTAAGATTTCACTTTGCATTAATTAATATTTTAATTATTAGTTTCAGATTTTTGAATTTTCAGATTAGAAAATTATTATTTTTCCCTCAAATAGGACTTTTGAGTTGAAACGTCATTTTTTTGACATTTTAAAATATTTCAGAATCATTTTTTTTTAAGGAATTCAATGAGATTATTGGTTTGTGTCACTTACAAATTTTTTGCGTGGAATGATCATGGACCTTATAAAGGATATTTTTGTAATTTTGTCAAATTTTGTGAAATTTTTTGAAATAATTTATTTGATTTTAGTTTATTATTTTATGTATTTAAAAGTGTTTTCTTAAGCGTAACGTAGCCTCTAGGGATGTTTTGGTGTTAGAGATATTTTGATATTTTGATAATTTGATCATCTTTTGATGATTTTTCTTGTAAAGTTTTTTTCAGTCTCAAAATGATGATTTATATATTTTTTATCATATTTTCCTAGTATAGTAAGGTTTTTAAAATTTACTTACTTGAAATATCTCATCCAAGCTATAGAAACACATCTACTAACAAATAAAACTTTAGAATATTCTTCCATCATCAAGAACCGTCGTAATCGAGTTGACGATTGATTAATCAGGCGAGTACAAAAATGAGGTGTCGATAGATGACTTTAGTAGAGGATTGAAGTAAACTAGATAGTAAATCTACTTTAGCAGATAGTGCGATATCCGAATGCAAAGTCAGTGACAGTTCATTTTGTAACTTGATTTAATAATTCATCAGGACGTTCCGATCTCTAAGGGTAAAACTCTCCTCAAACTAAAAGTGGTCAAGTCTTCGAACATGAGCTTTCACTAATGGTGTCAGATCCTTAAATTTTAGAAAATTCTCCCTAACTAATGCAAAAGCAATGAATGTGCACATGTATGCAATTGTGTAATGATGATTTTGAAAAGACGTGCCTCCAATTTACGTATTCATAATGGAAAGATGATGAACTTAAAATGAAAAGAAAACTAAGTAAGATAACTGAGCAAAAAATCTTAAGACAAATATAGGTAAAGTCTGACAAGATCTAAGTAAGTTTGAGCAAAATCTGAGTAAGGTCATTTAAGTCTGAACAAAAGCTTAGTAAGATCTGAGTAAGGTCTGACTAAGTTTGAGCAAAATCTGAGCAAGGTTTGACCATATTTTGAGTAACATCTGAGTAAGTCTGAGAAAAATCTGAGTAAGATCTGAGCATAATCGGAGCATAATCTAAGCATAAATTGAATGTTCTACTCTACCTACTCTAGGTGAAAGAGTAATGAACTATTTTATAGGAGTCCTACTCTACCTACTCTGGGTGAAAAAGTAATGAACTAGATTCTAGGAGTTTTACTCTACCTACTCTAGGTGAAAAAGTAATAAATTAGATTTTAGGAGTTCTATTCTACCTATTTTAGGTAAAAGAGTGAAAGAGTAATAAACCAGATTTTTGGAGTTTTACTCTGCCTACTTGGGTGAAAGAGTAATGAACTAGATTCTACTGTAGGATAGAGAATAATAAATTAGATTCTGGAAGTTCTACTCTACATATTCTTGGTGAAAAGAGTAATAAACTAGATTCTAGAAGTTCTGCTCTACCTACTCTGGATGAAAGAGTAATGAATTAGATTATGGGTAAAACCAATACGAGATTAGAAACACTTCCATTTCAGTTTTAGGGGTTTTCAAAAAATTTATGAATTTCAGGCCAATATTTTAACTTCTTTTGAATCTCAAGGATTTTAAGAAATTGATATTAAGAGGGTAACGTTTAATTTAGGGTTACCATTATCCTTTGGAGTTGAAATTGATCAAGCTTGAGAACAAAATACCCCTAGTTTGACACGGAACATTGCATTGGGGATAATTGAATACAGTTTGAAAAAGAATACCCCTAGTTTAAAAGGAAAAACTACACACTTTAGGAAAGGAAAGTGTCACTTGTCATAAAAGTTTGTAATCTTTGATTACCACAAGTGCAATAAAGATTTAACTTTTAATTTGATTTTTTATATTAAAGATTTTGAGTCAGGCTTAAAGGAACAAAATATCTTTTGAGATTTAAGATAGAATTCATTATTTCTCCTCTTCGATTCTTTTAGGGAAATAAAAATTTTCAAATCAAGCATAGATAAGATACTCATGACTTCTGAAGCTTTACTTGGTTTAAGTTGGGTATTAATTGTATGATAATTAAGAGTTTGCCCAAAAGTCAATAAAGCTTGGTCATTCTGACTTTTGATGTTCCGGATTGGACCACCTTTTTAGATTTTCAACTCGACTAAAACTTTTGCCTAGCGAATCTGATCTAGATTTTGCCTTGATTACTTTTTTAGGATTTGATTTAGTGAGCTTACACTTTTTTATTATTACTATTTTTTCTTTACTATGATTATTGTCAAGGCCGTCTTTTTGAATTTTCAACTTTGCAAGCTTGTCTTAATTTTTTTGCCTAAGTCATTCTTTCAGATTTTTAACCTAGTAGGCTTTTTTTTTCTCTTCTGACTTCCTTTTGTTTTTCCCTTTTGAACTTCTAGAGTTACTACCTAGATCATGTTTTGTTATTTTCCTTGAATTTTTCTCATGGTACTTAGGAGGACTTTCATAGGTAAGCTTAGGACTAGGCTTAGAAATAAAATTAGTTTAGGGCTCAAAACTCGAATGCCCTTTGTGTAGCATTTTTTTTATAAAAAAAATTTAATTATTTTCCCCATTTTGACAATGTCTTTTTTTTAGATTTTTTTTTTCTTTTATTTATGGGGAGTCTTTTTTTTATTTTGACGTGGTCGGGCCTAAAGTAACTTTTCAGGTTGCCTACGTACCCCATAATTTTGGGATCAGACAAAAATGTAGTTCGAATACATTTCCTTCCTTGGGTTGGGTGATCGAGCTGAAAAAGAAAAAATACAATTTTTTTATTTTATTTTATGCTTTTTAATAAAGCTACAAAGGGTTGAGAAAAGAGATATTGAGCTGGTAACAGGAAAATAGATTCGATCGAAGATGACTTCCTTAAATGTAGCATTACTTGATTTGGTTAAGGTTTGTTGGTTCTGGTAGTTCAATTCCATCATGGTCTTGAATTCTGACGATTTTTCCACGTAATATTTCTTTGATAATGAAAAGACCTCCCCAATTATATTTGAACTTCTCTCTATGGTCAAAGACAGGTGTTTGATTCTCTTTGAGTACCAAATCCCCGACTGACAAATGGTAAACTTTGACCTTTTTGTCAAATGTACGAATGACTCTTCTCTAATAAGCTTGTGTATGATACAGAGCTCTAAGTTGTTTTCCTTCGATTAGGTTTACTTCTTCGTATCGATGATTGGTCCAATCTGCTTCTAACAACTGACTTTCCATCAAGACCATAAGAGATAGGATTTCCATTTCAAAAAACTTTCTTTCATGCCACATAGCAGAGAGTACTAAGTAGCTCCGTAGAGGATTGAGTCGAAGTTTGACATGCTAAAGGTACAAATGATAATTTTTTAGATCAATCTTAGTGTGATCGACACCTCTTTATGATGATGGTTTTAAGATCTTTGTTAGTTGCTTCAATCTCTCCATTGGTCTAAGAATAATAGTCTATTCTGGGAACTCAACCATTTTGAGAAGTCTAACATTGATACATTTTGTTATTCTTCTTTGATCTCATAAATTCTGACCTTGCACATCGATGTTTTCATTTCATCGGGCGAATGTCAATGTCGAACAACACCCAAACTTACCTCCAACATATCCTTATAGGATCACTCGATCAAGTCTTTTGAAATTTCTAAGTAAATTCATTATCTCTTTGTGTTCCTCTAGGGATAGGAAAATTCTTTTATGAATTTCTTGGGAATTATTTTTTTCGAGGTCAATGACCTTTGCTTCCTTAATTAAAGGTTGAGCATGAAATTTATCTTCTCATACAAGTAATTCGATTAATTCAGTAGGGGATTCCTTGTTAAAAGAATCTTTCATTGAAGCTAGTTTACTAGTTAATTCGATTATACACTCGAAGTATTTAGAAATTTTCTTTATTCAATTAAATTTAGATGTGGCGACAGACGCTATTGTAGACTCGACAAACTAACTCAATTTAATAGAAATAAAAAAGGGTAGACTCAATATGGACTCAAACTAACTGACAGGACTAGAGACAACTACTCACAATGGGCTTGATTACAAATTGAGGACTCGGGAACATTATTTCCAAGCAATAAAATTGATGCACTATGATCTTCAAGAAACATCGGGTCAATGTTAAGAAATTTTATGGTATCTTACTAGTCTTGAACCTCTTCTTTAGATTTTTTGTCATCTTTTAAGATTTCTTTGTTCAAACTTACTTCTTCTTCCTTGGCCAAGGCTACATAATTATCGAGTTCAAGTACTTTGAAGATTTTTTCTTCCCAGGCCACATATTCAAATTTATTGCAAGAGAGGAAAAAAGATTTGTGTCCTTGATCCAACATAAAATGATTTTCATCTTCTGATGAGTTGAATTTTTCCAAGTCCATTTAGGCACAGTTGGTGGTGAGAATTTCATAGGGACCATCATTCTAGTAAGAGGGGGACTAGGTGGTTTAAGATTGACTGGGCGGAAGAGGAGAATTGAGTCAAATGGGAGTTAGGTGTTGGATACCATATTCAAAGTCTGAGGAAGTTGGTAAGTGAGTTAAAGGTTAATGGTAACATTTGGCTGCGCAGAGGCAAAGCCTGTGACTTTTTTGGTGTTGATGAGGTTTTTAACGTTGTGACGAAATATAATGCAACGATCATTATAATGACCATGGTTCTAGTGAAACTCACAAAATAAATTTGGATTGTGAGAAGCGGTGAGTGGATTTGGTAGAGGTTGATGTTGGAAAGGTGTAACGAGTCCTTACTTTAATAGTTTTTGAAAACAATGCTTCAGGACATTCCCAAGATTAGTTAATTATCGACACAGTCAATATTGACTAGGACTAACTTGGTTAGTAGGTCGGGCAATAGATTGGACAAGTGTAGTAGATATATTGGCTACATGGACATGATTGGTATTGAGCTTGGAATTGATAAAGGACTTTTTGAGTTTATTATTAGAAAGGTTGGAAAGGACCCTAGAAGCGAAAGCATCTTCTAGTTGGCTACTAGCTTCTAATAGAGACTTGAATGTGGGAAGGTATTGGGCAACTAGATGCAGGGTATACCCTGAGTAAGATTCTTTAGGATAATAACTACATGTTCCTTTTTTGAGGATTTATCCCACATCTGTACAGCCTTAGCTCTCCAATGACTGATGAAGTCAGTAAAAGTTTTCCCATTCTTTTACTTCGTTGCTTCTAAATATTTTCGAAAAATCTCAATTTTATTAATGTACTTGTATTGATGCCAAAATAACTTTGACATATTTTTCCAAGTTTCAATTGTAGACGAATCTTGAGACATTAACCATCGAAGTGTCGATCCTAACAAAATACGTTGAGAAAACAACGTCATTAGTTCATCACTAAGGTCCAAAGTCCGCATGTTAGTGACATACACCTTAAGTTGTGTTCTTGCGCAATCTACTTTACTAAATTTTTCCATCTCTAGCACCACAAAATTTTCAAGTAAACGAATCCTAAAGATGTGATTCTGAGCCTTGATGTCTATTATGATTTCATCAATCCCTTTTATGTTTTTCAGGGTTGTTTCCAACTGAGTCATTTTATTAGTTAGCATCTGATTCTCATTAAAGGGTTCTTCATTTCCATTAAGCTTATAAACCTCTTGCAAATTCCTAGCCATGCTACTTTCTAGCCCCTTGCTCCTTTGATTATCTAGGGATTTTTTTTCTTGATTATGAGATCTATTCTGACACCTCCACCTTGCTCTTTATGTTTATTTATGTCTATGGCGAAAGCTGTCAAGATCTTGCGAATCTTTGTGAGTTCGGATTTTGAGGTCATTTTTGACGATTCACTTGGTGTTGACGTTCGTCCTAATCGACCCCAACTAAGTGGTGGACTCTTAAGTTTAGCCGCAATGATAACTTGAGACCTCATCAAAGGTGGATTACTGGTTATGGACCCAAGAGTAGCTTTTAGTAATTAAAAATAGAGGTCCCTCTTGATAGCATTTGTTAAGTTAATCCTTAGAGTCTTTAATCGGTGAAACATTTCGAGTAAGTAATATTACATGAAGATGATTTGCCGATTGATCAAGAATTTTAAAAAAATTTGAACCATAATTAAGGGTTGTATGATTTTTTAAAAATAAGATCCAAGTTGTACTAATCGATACACCCCTTGATATGTTTTTTTACTGATCCTGATCTTGTCAATTGTGAAATATTCAATCCATTGAATCAAACTTCCCAATACCAAGTGATTGAAACTATGTACCCATTTGACTTTGGGCCGACAATGGATCTGAATATTCTACTTGAATCATTTCATCCAATATTTTTAAGCCAATTAGTCTAACCAGTCCATATGTTGAGCCATAAGATCTATTTACTAATTGGGTAACTAGTTCAACTTGATATTGATTGACATGGCTCATTAGTTATGTCTATTGGGTTAGATCGGTATTGTGCGTTCAATTTAAGAGGTGTGACCAGTCCACCCACTTACCTTTTGGATGGATAGAATAGAGCAACCTGGGAGCACCCATGATAAGTTTAGGTCGTGACCTATAGGAAAGTTTCTAGACTCTAGGTTTATTGCATGCAATACAATCTATCTACCACTTGAGCGTATTCAATCAGACAGTACGTGGCGATAGGGTTTAACAAACTGTATAATTACGAGGCTAGGGTTGTAGCTTTCGTAAATGGTTTAGCGTGCCACAAGAAGAATGACCACATACTAGTATTACGTTGGCAATCGGGACATGTGACTTTCCAACTTACAATAGGAGAAAAGCTTATATCGCTCCAGTGTGGGTGCCTCGATACACCATTTAAGGTGACTGATCAAACGGTATTGAGGCCCCAATTTTATATTTCATAGAGGTACATGACTGGAATTGTGATTTTCATGAATGATGTCGCATTCTACGAGAAAATTAGGCCACACATTAGTACTACGTTAGCTATAAGGGACATGCAAGCTTGCGATGCATCATAATTTAAACGTGCTAGTAGTATATACAAATAGGGTGGGGTGCACCCGAGGAGTTTTTTGAATGAATGGACCCGTGGGCCAAATCAGATCATTAATAGGCCACAATCATAATGAATACAAACATTAGAAGATTATTAAGATCAAAATCATAGCAAGCAAACCAGAAGAAATAAAATCAATCAATTGATTAATTAGAATCAAGCAATCAACATGTTAGACTTAAGGTTCAATTAATCAAGATATCCAAGGGATATGATCACACAATCGGGTATCAAAAGGAAACCATGCACCCTTATCTAGCACATGACCTATTCAAATTTGAGTTAACTTGTCTCATAGCATTCACATCATATAACATGGAAAAATATTACATGGCTGCATCATTGTGAAGTATCAAGGGAATGTATGAGAATAAGCAATAAATTGCATGAAACCAATAGATCCAAATGAGTCAACTTGACTCATTATATTCAAAATTGGGGTATCTTAGCCACACATAGTATGGTAAAAGGAGAATATGTTAAAAAAAAAAGTAGCACACAATTAGCACCTCACATGATGTAATATGAGTTCAACTGAGTTGACTCTCCTAAGAAAATTCACCCAAATGGTTTATTTTTGAAATCCAAGCCTTTTTTTTTTTTTTTTTTTTTTTGTATTTTAAGAAAATTGATTTTAATTTATTATTATTATTATTATTATTATTATTATTAATTTTTTTAAGCTAAATTATGTTTTATTAAATAAAACAAAAAATTGTTTGTTTTTTTTTCAAAACCAACCACTAATTAGTGGATGCATTAACAGATCAAAGTTTTAGAACAAAAGCCACCACCACTATTAATTGGTCTTTAATCAAGGTTTAAAAAGTGGTTTCTAGAACCCCAATTACATGGACTTTACGAGTAAACTATATAATATACCCTCTAATTAGATATGATTCATTGTTATTCCATAATAATTATTGATTTCAATAAAAAGATATATTTTGGAACTAATTACTGTTATTTTCATGTGACAAGAAAAAGTCACAAATTTTTGAAAATAAATAAGAAAATTCGAAGCAATCACTGCGATCCAAGATCCAAACAAAGTTAACTACCTAAGTCCCAAACCAATTGGGCCCTCATGGACCACAGTGCCCGGGTTTGGTAGGGCGGTGCGATGGACAGAGCATGAAAGTCCTCGAGATTTGTAGAGAAGCTTGGTGGTTGAAGATACTTCGTATTAAATTAGGAGTTTAAGGGTATTGTGTTTACGAAAGGTTTTCAAACCTTAGAAAACCTTAATATGGTCTCTATAAATAGGAGAACAAACCAGAGCTTAAGGATAACTAAAAAATTAGGAATTTTTTCTCTTATTTTATCTTTTAGTTTTTTACTTTCAAGTAGAAGCTTTGTCAAGGAGAATTCTACTAGTTCCAGAAGCAACATAAATAAATAAGACTTTTCTATTCTCTCATCTTAATTCACTCTTTTACCTTTATTTAATTTATTGTTTCTTATGATGACTATTTGCTAGACCTCTGATAGAAAGGTCAATGAAGCCTGAGTAAAATCCTCTTAATTAACTTTAACCTGTTTTACATCACGGGTTATGGATTAATTATGGTATTTTCTTAAGTAGAGATTATTAGATTTAATATTTAATCCTCCGATT
The DNA here is from genome assembly GCF_017979445.1 of Akebia trifoliata. Classification (NCBI taxonomy): domain Eukaryota; kingdom Viridiplantae; phylum Streptophyta; class Magnoliopsida; order Ranunculales; family Lardizabalaceae; genus Akebia; species Akebia trifoliata. The sequence goes on along the minus strand of NC_141380.1, from coordinate 11,767,139 downwards.
TTGATGGTTTAGACTTAGATAAGTTCAAGCTAAACCATACTTCATCGAGAGAGTTAAATACAATCTTCTTATTTTATCTTATTAAATTTATTCATAAATATTGGGATTATTAATTGGGTTTAGTAGTTTAGATTTTTCGATCCAACAACATTAGTTTTGTTGAGTAGATCGAAATAAAGAAGACAAGTTAAAATAATGAGATGATTTGTTATAGTGGATTTGACTAATCTAATATTTATCTTACAATTCTAACTCTTGTTTTTCTCGTTATTTCTAGTTAGCAATATAATTTCTAAAATTGTTTTAAACTAGTTACCTTAAATTCTGATATGTTTCAAGTTAAAAAGTAATCAGATTAACGTTATCTTTATGGATCAATACTTGCTTACCAAGGTTATTTGATTTGTTATGCTATTTTCTAGTGATTTAATACTCAATAAACAGCCTTAAATCAATGCTAACCTTTCCACAGACCTTCCCTGACTCGAACAAATAGAGAAACAACTCGTAAATTGATACAAGACAATCTCCGAACTCATATCTCCCATCCTGACCTTTAACAACTTAAAAGTTTTTTTTTTTTTTTTTAAATATTATGTTTGCAAGAAAGAATGGGTAGAGCAAAAGAAGAGAGAGCCTTGAACAACTTCAACTCATGAAACCAAAACTCGATCGATCATATCCTGTGTCCAAGTTGCAATCTCTTTGAGCTGCTCATCGTCTGAACCAAGACATTCACCTAAGAACTCTACATAGAAGGTTAGGTCTTTAAACATTAATTTCACATTTGGACCAAGTGTGTTTGGGAGGTCGCCCATCACTACAACTGCGGCTTTCATAACACATTTTTTCCTTTGCTTATCTCTAGATACCATTTCTATAAATTGTAAGAGATGGGCAGCATGAGGCAACATCAACTCTGCTTTGGAATTCTTAAATCCCTGGAAGATACCCGAGTAAGCTTCAAATATGCCATGCCCGAGCTGGTTTCCATTTGGTTGCTTTTGAAACCAATTAATGTTCAAAATTTGGACTTGAACAATTGGAAAAGGGACATTTAGTTTGCAAAAATTACAATTTCTACATGAACTAGTACCCTTTCTCCTTAACAAATATTAATATAATCCTCTCCAGAAACATAAATTGTTTGTAGCCATGAGGGGAGAACAAAACGCAAAATCTACCTTGACCTCTCTAAAGAGGGATCAATTGAAATTGAAAATTGTCGATTATGAGACTTTCGACGCTTTTTTTGGCATTGGATTTTTCGCCAAGAAAAGCTAAATAAAGCCCAAACTAAAGCAATCTCTCTCTCTCTTCACACAAATCTTGAATTGTTTTGGGTCACCAAAGGTAACCCTCAATTGGACAAAAAAAAACTTTCAAAAGAAAAATGCCCCAAAATTGTAAAACCAATCAAACAATCCACAATCGTACCAACAAAATAAAAAAAATAAACTAAAGTAAAATAAAATAATAAGTAGGCCAATTTTGCAATGCACAAATATTTAGGATTTTCAAGTTTGATCCTCAAAATTGTCCCTAGTAAAGTCACCATTGAAAGTTCCCTCGATCCGTGGTACGGATCCGATTTTTCTTTTTTGGGAGTCACCACTTAGTTTCATGGTCTCGGAACTAAATATGACGCTAAACAACTAAAGAACACTAAGTTACGAATAGATTATGGGTACAAGGATCAGGTTACGATATTGGAAGGTGTTAGGTACCAATCTCGCCCAACTAAAGTTGGTCTTTACTCTTTTCAAATGTTTACATTACAAAAATGACGTAAATTCAGAATAAAAAAAATAAAAAAATACATATTCTTTTACTCGAGTGACTACAGCGATTAGTTCCCTAAAAATTTGGCAGTAAGGATTTCTCGTGTGAATCATCTCGCTTTATCTTTATTTTTATATTTGCTTTCCATCTTTGAGATGAGGTTTTCTTCTTGTAGATCTGGATGTTTTTATGGTTTTCACATATTTGGTTTTCACAACAAACTATAACCAAATAAACTATTTCACTAATTTTCACAAAAATTGATAAAATTATAAAAATTTTCCTCATAGGATCTACGATCATTTCATGTCAAAAACCCATAAGTGACACAAATCAATATTCTCAGTGCATTCTTTATGAAAAATTGATTTTGAAATATTCTAAAACATCAAAAAATGACATCCCAACTCAAAATCTTCTTTGAGGGCAAAACGGTAATTTTTTAATCCTAAAATTCAAAAATCTAAAATTAATAATTAATGTAAAGTGAAATCTTAATAAATCAAATTAAAATTTTTTAATAAATAAATTCAATAAATTAAGCACATGGGCCAAATTTCAAGTGATGGCCCATTTATTCAAGTGGATCCACCCAATATTTAATAAAGAACCTTCCACTTGTAATACCGTGAGTTTTGTATTCGTATTTTGAGAAAAAATAAATATTAAAATTTTGAGAAAATTTTGAAAGTGGTACTTAGGGTAAAACCTCCACTAGTAAATTTTGAGTTAAGGTAGTAATTAATAATTACGTAAGAGCGATTTTTGGCCTTATTCTGAAAAATGCATTGCTGCTGATAAACTGAAGCGAGATAAGTGGATGAGACAGAAGCCAAGGGGGAGGCCAAGCCATAATAGAGATGAGATAGGGTTCAGATTAGACCACTAATCTGATAACACTGCTGATATAAAGAAAATGATATTATTTATATTGTGAGTATGAGTAAAGCATAATAGATGGTGTGAATGCTGGAAATGGTGGAGTGTTGGTAGAGTTAACAAAGAGGTTAAATGAGGAGTTGATGTTGTAAGTTGAGTTTTGGAAAAAAAAAAAAAAAAGTGTTGGTAAGTGTGAGTTAAGGTTGGTATGTTTTAAAAAAAATTCTTAGAGTTAAGGTTGTGATGTCAAAAAAATGGATGATTTAAAAGAGAATGAAAATTTTAAAATTGTAAGAAAGGTAGTGCATGAGAAAATTGTGGTGAAAAATGATTGTGATAAAGAAATGTAGGTGTAATAGAGAATATGAATGGGTGATGGAAGAGAAAAATAAATAAATATAGTACAGGGTGGAAAAATAGTGTATTTGTGAAATAGTGAATAAAAAAGTGTTGTAATATGGCGTGTTAGATATGAATATGTGATGTTAAGAGATATAAGTTATGGGTTGTATGTGATGTGTGTGGTATTGAGAGTAGAGATGATGTGTTGTGTAAGTGTTAAAGATAGTAGTGTGAGAAGGAATATTTGATGTGAAATTACTATCAAGTGTGAAGGTTTATTTGATTGGATGAGGTTATAGATATGCAATGAAAGTTGCAAAGGCATGATGTAAAATGTTAGTTATATAAAAGATAGATTTAATGGTTGAGTTGTGAATTTGTGTAGTTTATGACTAAGTACATGTTAATGTTTAATTATGAGATGTGGTATATTGTAGGAGAGGTAGTGTTATTTAGGTATTGGTTTATGCTGGCGGGAGGTACAGTATGTTGCGACTAGTGATAAGCATGGTTAGTTTGTAGTTTTTTTTGTGATGTGGTGCGAATAGATTAAGAATTGGAAAGTAATGCAATTGTGAATTTTGTAAGTAGCTTAACAGAGAGTAAATTATGTTTTGTAGTAAGAGCTTGGTAATGTATTTTGATAATGCAAATTGAGAGTTAGATATGTAGTAAAGAATGTATTGGTGTATTAGACATTTTGAATTAAGACATGGGGTGTTATAGTAAATGATGTGTAAAATAAGAATGTTATAGTTGTTATAAGGTGGGTTGTATTGTTTATATTGATGATATGTGAGTTAATAAAAAGGTGATGCTTTAGTAAAATTGTGTATATATTGATTTATTTAGCAATTTGTGGTGTAAAAGGAAAAAATCATTATGGGTATGTTTAAAGTGTTTAGTGTTACATATATGAGTGTTTAGTGCAGTAGTTAGTTTGTGAACATTAATAGTAGTAGGATTATTGGTGGTTTTTATGCTGCGTTTGTAGTATGATTGTGGTGTGATGTTTACTTGGATGGAGGCAGATTAGAAGGTTGGGTGTTGTTGGAATATTAGTGTAGTAGTTATTAAACATTTTCAATTTTAAGGTAAAGGAGGTTATTAGAGTAAGTTTTGTGCAGAATAAATAGTAGTATAGTTTTAGATAATTGAAAGTTGCAGGTTGTAAAATATGAGGATAATTTGTACACAACTTAGGTATGTTTGAGAGAAGGTGCAAGGTGTTAATGCGTTATGAATGTTAGTGATCTGTTAGCATAGCAAATGCGGTAAAAGTTAAGTTGCCAATATTTCTCTAAGATCAATTTGCAATCTGGGTATCACTAGTGGAGAATACAATAGCTGGATATTTCGAAGATTGCATTTTGGACCAGGTTAGAATGCTTCGAGTATCTAGTGATGCATTTTGGTATGACGAATGCACCGACAACATTTATGGATCTTATGCACCGGATATTTTGGGAGCACCTCGACAAATTTTTCATTGTATTCATAAATGACATCCTGATCTATTTTGAGTTGAGGGAGGATCACGAGAGACACCTCAGAGTCACATTATATATTTTATGAGAACATAAGCTATATGTCAATTTTAGCAAGTATGAGTTCTGACTTCCTAAGGTAAAATTCTTAAAACACGTAGTATCAAGTGAAGGGATAGCAGTAGTTCCTTCCAAAGTTGAAGTCATGTTGTCATGGAAACAACCAAAGATAGTGATAGATATTAGAGGTTCCCTTGAGATGGCAGGCTATTATAAAAAGGTTTATTAAGAGATTCTCCACTCTTGCAGCATTATTCTATAAGTTCTGTTGATTGATGTAATGTGAATTTTTAACTATTTTGTTGTTTATCCCTAGTTGTATGTATCAAGTAATCGTAGTTTATTCTGTAATACTTTGCATATATTAAAATGATTTAGAATGCTTATCATTCATGCTAGGATGAGATTATTAATGGGAATTGTTTGTTTACCTACTAAGTAACCAATGTTACTCACCCTTTCCTTTCCGATTTTTTTAGTTTTAGAACTTGCAAATAGCAAGTCGGGCATAGAGTTGGCGAGTGAGGATCATCTAGTGAGTTAGATAGATGGCCAGAGTTTATTACCTGGCGAGCATTATGGCTATACCTACTAGTGACGTTGGTCCATCTAGGTTATATAATAAATTTTGGGTTGGGTGTTAGGATTATGTAAGAGAAAGGGTATTTTGTAATCTTGTATATATTATTTATTTATTTCGCACTCTTATCTACCTTATGTTGTTAGATGTATATAGACTTCTACTATTATTCTATTTTTGTATGTAAATACAGGATATTATATATATTGTTTATCAGGTGAAACAAATTGAATGTCTTGAAATGCTAACATAAATAGAGAAAACCATGCCGAAATTTCAAGGCACCCCTAAGTAAAAAAATCAAAATTCTAATAAAACTAATTGAAACATTATCTAAACTATTAAAGAGATTAGTTAGAGATAGACTCTATCTCTAAAAGACCTAATCAAACCCTAATCTTATAAATAAAACTCTTTAAAAATGGAATTCTACCACCTAATCTCGCAGGTCATGAGAAACCCTAGAAAACAGAGGTTAAAAGCTCTCCAAATACTTCCCAAAATCCTAAATATAGAGCCTCAAGTCAATACCTAATCCCTAAGTCCTATTTTTCAACTTAAAAGCACTTAGAAATCTTAAAAAGCACCCGAAATAGTAAGAAAAATATTTAGATCTATGAAAAGAAAATCTCATCTCAGATATCGGGAGTAGATCTTGAAGTAAGGATAAATCAAGAATATTCACACGAGGAACACTCACCGCCAATTTTTAAGAGAACAATCATTGCAATCACTTAAGTGAAAAAAAAAAAGTAAATTTTTTTTTATCTTTATTCTAGATATAGGCTATTTTTGCAATGTAAATCTTTGGAAAGAGTAGAAACCAACTTTTGCAGGGTAGGATTGGTACCTAACACCTAATCCCCGCACTCACAGTATCTTTGTAGTTTTGTGTTTCTTGTCTATTTATAGTCTTTTTTTTTTTTTTAACCATTAAACTAGGTGTCGACTCCAAAAATAGCAAATCAGATCCATACCTGCGGATCGATGGCGTTTTTAACTTCTAGGTCATGATTGCCAATTTGGTGAGTAGAATCATCGATGCCCCCTTTGTCCTCCAACCCTTCTGCTCTCTACCACCACAGCTACTTGTTTTCCCTCCTAAGAGCTCTAATCTTGTTGGATTGTTGCTCGATATTTTGTTGGAACTCCGCTTTGACTTGTGCCAATAAAGTTCGAAAATCCTCCATAGGGTTTTGATTCCCCTTCTGCTTCAGCTCCTAATGCTCCCCTCCTATTACAGTTCCTTGTGTTTGTCATGTGTATGTCTTGCTTGTTGTTTCCTTTCCCATGGACGGCACCAATTGTAGAAGTATGTTTTGTGATTACCTCAAAATCTCCTTTCTCGTGATACGAGGTATTGCACTTCCATAAATTTTCCCTGCTCCCTATTCCACAAAGCCTACGATGCCTTAGTTAGATTATGTAAAAATTATTAGTAAGGATTTAATGTATAGAATTTGGGTACCTTTGATATGGGGATCCATCCCTATTTATAGAAAAAAAGATTCTTATTTTACACGTTTCCAACCTTATCTCCTTTTATGGGATTAGAGTCATATAGGATCTCTCTCTAAGAGTCCATTTTAATTATGTCGCCCAAATCTCGAAATCTCAGGAATTAGATCATTTTTTGTTCACGGAGTTCCATTCCCCCAAGCCATATATTCTCGTTAAAATACCGAGTGATTGCTTAGGTAAGGTCAGTAGAAAGATAGTGAATTTCAATATTTCTGAATGACACATGGCGTTATTTCATAACTCGAAGAATTTATCCCTCCACAGGTATATCTAAATTAGTCTGTGAAAGAACCACAAATTCATATAATAAAAGAAAAATAACAATCTCTCAAATCATAAGAAATACAATGAGTCCAACCTAACACTACGCAATGTAAAATACTATAAAGTCCATACAATCATCACCATTGTAAACTCACATAAACATAAAAATAACCTTCCATAAAAAGTTCAAAATTACAAAAACAAACTGATATGATCTTCTTCGAGTAGTTTTCTTTGATTTAGGATATGTTTCAGTCTAATTCAGTCACTTGAAAGTATAGGATGGTGCAGAGAGTTCCATTCCCTAACCCATAGCAAACTACCTGCATAAACAAAATATGGTGAGCAAACTTGGACTATTATGAAGCATTATAATTTTAGATTTGATGGATCCAACTCATATTGCTTCCTTGGAAAATTTCGTCAAAACCCAATTTGGAAAACTTGATATCTTGGTAATATTCAAACTCAGTACTCATCACTTCTTTATAAGAAATTTTACTTTCGTTCTGTTTTAGAACTCATTAATAGATAAAGAAGGTACACAACCGGTTATATGACTCAGAATCTAGGATATACTCGTTGCAAATTTTCTTAATTTCGCAATACCATTTGTTATGCAAGCACTGAGCACCACCCTTCAAATGGTGGAATCTGCTTGGAAGGGCATATTGGTAAGATGATTTGAATCATCCAATGAATTTGCTTTTTTTTAGTGGGAAATGATATAACCCCTAAAAGCTCCTCGATACTTTTTATAAAATAAAAATAAAAAGTATCTAATGGATAATTGAAGAATTTAGAGAATAAGGAGTCGCCACCTAGTTTAGGTCTAAAAACCATAGATAACTCCAAAAATAGATCAGAGTGGTCCACAAGTAAGTGACTAGAGTAAGGGGTTAGATTACGAGTTTCAGAAGGTGTTAGGTACCGAACCCACCCAATCGAAGTGTTCGGTCTTTATTATGATCCAAGAAGACCATTAGGTCAAATGAGGATGACTATGGTCAAAGCTAAGGTCCAATCATCAATATTATTTTATGTCAAGATGGCCAATTGAAATATCATCGTTTTTCATCAGATTAGTCAATCAAATGTCATGGTTAAGACTTTCTTGAACTCCACACTAATGAGTAAAAGGAACAATTTGAAAAAGCCCAAGTTACATCTAATGCCCTAAGGCTCACGTGGCGAGTCTTCACAAAATTGAATTTAGTTAAAATTTCATGTGCATAAAGAATTTTCAAATATGTAAAAACTTCCCATGTGTACAAATAATTACCAAAGTGGGTAGAATCCCAAATGAAACTAATTAAATATTCTTACATTCATAATTTTCAAATTTATAAAATCTTAAGTGCAAAAATGAATTTTAAATTAATAAGAATTTTATAACATGCACGAGTAGCATCAAACCAACCAATCATCATAGGCAGGGGTATCCTCGAATTGGTCAAGTCATCATCATCATCATTTTATATCTAGTTAGTCAATCGAGTGTTATGGCTATGATTTCCTTAGAAAAAATTATACTTCCCAAATTATCATTAACAAATGTTGAAAAAGGCATAATTTCCAATTAGTTTAGTAGTATCCACATGATGTGCACTAATAAATAAAATTGTGAAATTAAATCCTAGGCATGAAAAATCGACATATCAACTAAATGGCCAAGTCATGTGATAACAAGAAATTGATTTTAAGCCTACATGCACAATAAACAGTGAGTTGACTTGATACCTCATTTTATGGAGAAAATAAATTTTAGTCCTCAACACAAAGATTAGCAGATCGACTACACATATTTTCATAAGAAAATTATTTTTTTAAAACCCACCCACATATCAAATTCACCTCAATTGCAATGTAATTAATCCTATCATGATATTACGTGAACTAAAATGAAATATGTACAACTGCAAACATGCTATCACACAAATGAATCATCACAAGAAAGGATATAATATTCATATGAAATCATGCAAGCTAACAAGAGTAATGAACTATTGTTAACATGCTATCTTACAAGGCAAACCTATAAAAAAAAAATACTTGGACTGAAAATAGCATAGATCTGGAGAGTATCCAACACTAGTCAAAACTCATATTTTCATAACCATGATATTGAAATAAGATGATGGGCAGTTTACCTTGGGCTTGAAGAAATGATAATACTAATAAAATCCACGCCAAAAAATGCTGAAATATAAAAATGTTGGGTCACTGTGTACTCTTCTGAGCAAGGTAAAGTTTCTCTCAGTCTTCAAGAGAGTGGAGAAGATGAAATATGAGGACATTGGGGCTGCTGGGTGAGGTCATTAGAGGTGAGTGAAACTTCCTTCTCTTCTTTTCCTTGTGATCTAGTTCTTTTTTTCTTATTGCTGGACAAACCAGAGAAAAGAGAAAGGGAAAAGGATTATAATGGTGAAAAAGCTGACTGATGAGGACATCGAGAAGAAGATGTTGGCGAGGAAGAATTTCTTGCTGTTGGGGCATGGAGAGGACAGAAGAGGTTAGTAACCTCTCCCTGTCTTCTTTTCTTTTACTTCTCTTTTTGTTTCTTTGCTTTGATGCCCAAACTAGTGGAAAGGGACACAACGTGAAAAAAACCTATATTTAACAGCCCAAGGCTGTCGAATTTCATAAAATTTGATGGACCAAGGCGTCAAATTTTTCATTGCCAAAATTTATTTATTTTTCGACGGACCAAAACCGTTAAATTAATAGAGGATGGGAGAAATTTGATGGCTCTAAGCCGTCGAATCGGGGATCATAAAAAATTTCAATGGCCATAGGTTGTCAAAATTCTCTTTCTAAAATTTGTGGGCTTCGGCCCGTCAAATTTTCTTGTCAAAATTTTCAGTTTTCACATAGTAAGAGAGATAGTTTCTCTTCTTTTTGTTATATGAATCAGAGGGAAATCTTAAGAGAGATTTGACATGAAGAGCCTCCTCTCCTTTCTCTTTTCTTCTTTTTCTAATTTTCTTTTTCTTTCTTTAAATTCAGTGAAGCTCTCTGCTATTTTTTTTTGTCTTTTGTTGCCGTCCAAAAAAATTAAAATAAAATAACACCCTTTATTTCTGTTGCAGGCCTCATCCCCCCCCCCCCCCCCCCCCCTTCCTTTTTATAAAGATTGTTTTTTGGGAATAGAATGTTTAGAGAGCTTAGTGTGTGTTTAGTAACATTTCTAAAGTCTGAATGGAGGTGGTCCACATTTAAAATTCAGACTTCAAAAGCTCTATTGCCGTTTGTTTCGATTCAGATTTTAGAATTAAGAACCAAAATTTGGAAGTTTTGATTAAGTAATGTGGCGATGCTGGATGAAATTTCTGAATTCTGAATTTATTTTTTATTCTTAAAATACCCTCTTCAAAATATTGATTTCGGTTAATAATTTATTAGAATTACAAAAGGGTAATATTGTCAAAATGACCATTATGTTTTAAAATTATGTTCCAAAAAGAAAGTTTTAAAAATGACAAACAAACAACTTTTTCAGAATCAGATTTTAGAAAATAGAAATTAGACTTTAGACTTTAGATTTCAGACTTCAGACGTATTACCAAACAAACATACCCTTAATGTTTGGAAGTATGACCCCCCCCCCCCCCCCCCCCCCCCCCCCTTTTTAGAAAGTAGACAAGTCCATCACGTAGGTAAGGAAGAAATTTTTTTTTATTATCTTGGATCGATTCTCATGAGGATTTCTATTTTGTCTCTTTTCATGATTAGTGTGATCAATGAAAAAATGTTATCTTATTCTCTTTTAACCTTTCCCTTTCTTATTTTTATTTTTATTTTTTTCTTTTTCACTCTTGTTGGCAGAGCCATGGGATTCCCTATCCTTTGTTCTTAAAAAACAAATTTTGATCCTGCGCTTCCTGATTTATGATACACCAATGACTTAGAGTGATTAAATTTATTGATGGGATCAATTTAAAATTGATGGGTTAACGGATGATGCTGGCTTGGTGAAATTTTGTTTTAAAAAATTTGGTTGATTTGTTCACATTTGATTAAGGACTCAGTCTCTCCTCCATAAACAAAAATGTAAAAAAACAAAAAAAATAAATCTAAAAAAACAAACTCTGCCACTCTCAGAGACTCACTGTCTCAGTCTCTCTTCTTTAACTTTCTTTTCTTTTTCTTATTTTTTTGTAATATCGAGCGTGTTAGGAACCAAATCTTTATTGATTTTATTCATATTTTCATGGTTTTCGTCTGTCACAGCTTCTGTATCTTACGACGACAAAGCTATAATCGTAAATGGGCAGCGGGGAATTCCTATTTCCTGATCCATACATTACCCACGAAGCACTTCTGAGGTATTTTATTGTAAATGTGGTTGATGGTTCTCTCTAATCTTCTTGTTTTCTGCATTTTTTGAAGTTTTTGGCCAATGGGGTTCCTCTACTTTTCTTGTTTTATGCTTCTGGAATATTTAGCAAGTGGGTATCTCTAATCTTCTTGTTTTCTGCATTTTTTTTTTAAGTTTTTGGTCAATGGGGTACCCACCTCTGTTTTTAGTGTTTTATGCAAAATTTTGGTTTTTTCTGGAATTTTTCGCAAATAGGTATCTCTGATCATCTTGTTTCCTGCATTTTTTTTTTTTGTTTGTTGAAGTTTTGCCCATATGGATACTTCTGTTTTTCTTCTTCTCTTTTTATCCTCCAATTTTTCTTGAATTTTTCACAAGTGGATGTCTCTGTTTCTTTTGTTATCCATTGTTTTCTTGAAATTTCTTTCAAGGTTATTTTTTTATTATTATTTAAAAATTATGTTTTTGGTGGGGTTGCAGATGTGGCCAGCTCTTATTCAGAAGACCAAAGAAGGAGGTTTAGATGTTATCCAGATCTGTGTTTACTGGAATGGTCATGAGCCTTCTCAAGGAGAAGTAATGGAACTATTCTAATTTTTCATTTATTCTTAAATTTTTGGTGCAGAATGATTAATGGGCTTTTTCCCTTAATTTTTTAATATTTGTAGTACTATTTTGAGGGGAGATATGATCTAGTTTAGTTTATTAAGCTGGTTAAGCAATCTGACCTTTATGTTCATCTCAAGATTGGTCCCTATGTTTGTACTGAATGGAACTTTGGGTAATAATAATTCCAACTCTATGTTAATCTAGTAGTGTTCTTGATGCTGAACAATCTTTTCTGTCTCTAATTCAGGGGATTCCCAATTTGGCTCAAATACATTCCTGGTATAGCTTTTAGAACAAACAATGAGCCATTCAAGGTTGGGTACTTCATTTTCTTGCTTCTTTGTATTAATTATTTCTTGTTAATTTGGTTGTAATTCTTGAATGCTTGTATAATAGAGGCCGCAATGGAACAATTTACAAAAAAGAGGTGAACTTAATGAAAGAAGAAGGGTTGTTTGAATCTCAAGGAGGTCCAATAATTCTTGTTTTCAAGAAATGGGGTTGTGATTCTTGAGTTGCCCAAACTCTCAATTACCCGAGCCCAATGCGAATTAACACTATGTGAAAATTGAAAATTTTGACACGAGAATTTGACTGGTCAAAGCCCACAAATTTTAAAAATTGAATTTTGACGGCCCATGACTGTTGAAAGTTTTTATGTTCCCCAATTCGACGGCTTAGAGCCATCAAATTTTTGCCATCCTCCATTAATTTGACGGTTTTGATCTGTCGAAAAAAAAATATTTGACAATGAAAATTTTGATGCTTTGGTCCGTCGAATTTTGTGAAATTCGACGGCCTTGGGCTGTCAAGTATAGGTTTTTTTGTTCACATTGTGACTGTATCTTAGGTGGGTCTTATCCCTGTTGCTTATCTTAAAATGCAAAATCTTTGTTGGATTTTCTTCTTTGTAGCCACGGAAATTTTGTTCTACCCCTTTCATCCAGAATTATAATGTTGAAGCTAGTGATCGAATTCCAAAACTAGGGATGTTAATGGGTCATATTTGGGTTGATTTCACATATACCCAAAACATGAAACTTAATAAAATCTCAGTTCTGATTCTTATCGATTCCTTAGAATCAAAATCAGCCCAATACCAATGAGATACAATTACTTATAAATGTAATAATTAAACTTGTAATTACTCAATTGAAAGTTAAGATCAACAATGAATTCTTGAAGAAAATTAAATCAAACATTTATTTATTATTGAAATTATATAATACATGGAAACAAAAAATGAATAAAAAAAAACTAATAATCAGATAGGCATCTCAAAACGACAAGTAGGGCATGTGTATCTCTTTTCCAACCACTTCACGATGCAATCTCTATGAAACAAATGCGAGCATGGCATACTTGTAACATCAACACCCACCACCAACTTATCTAAGCATATGGTGCAGCACATCTCTTCCGACTTGTCCACTTTCTCGAATTTCTTTGTCTCTAACGTCTCAACGGAAGATTTTAATGCAGGAATCACACTTTGTTCATTACTTCCAATCAATTCTGTCAATTCTCTCACAATTTGTTGCACTCTTTCGTATTCTACGTCTCCAACGTTAATGTCATGGAAAGTAGTACTAGTTAGAACTTCTATCTCTACTAAGATGTCTACCTCTTTATAAAGTTTTTCCATGGCACATAATGCAGCATTTTTAGCAAAATCGGATACAATTTCGCTGAAGGTATCCCAATAGTCCATTGGAATAAGATTTGAGAGATAAAGATGAACAAAGAGATGATAAATCAGTTCATCGTCACGACGGATCAAAATATTGGGAAAATTGATCGGAAATGTTTTGATCACTGCAGCATCTTCAAATGGTCCAAGGATTACGGATGAGTAATCAGATGTGGATTCCACCCATTGATACATCCTTTTAACACTAACTACGATCTTCGCTTCGGCTTCGGTTTCTAAAAATGGCTTCTCTGCATATTCTTTGTATGTAACATTCATATCCAAACTTGAAACGCGAGAAAACTCATCATTATGACCATCCATGGCTTCTTCAAGCAAACTCTCTCTCTCTCTCTATAATTTCTATATTAGAGAAAGACATTTATTGGGAAACGGATGAACTCCTTTTTCCATTATAATTCTAATTTTCTAATTTTATTTTTATTTTTTTATATTTTTAGACAGTTCTAGTTGTGATAGAAGTCGGACTGGTTGTGAGAGAATCGACCTGGTAATATTTTATTTTTTAGGAAGATTATCCTTACTAATTTAGTAAGATTTTAAAACTTACTAAGCGTTTATCTCATCTTGTGGAATCCAAATACATGATCCGATGTCACAGGGTTGTTAGAGAGAAAATTCTATGAACTTGAAAAAAAAATAATTAATTTTCACCATTTAATTTTTAGGGATGTGTATCTCGAGGCATACAATCTATGGTTCTAGCACATGCCACGTCAGGAGAGTATTTTGAGTATCCCATGTGAAGACCGGAGTCAGATTATCAAGACTCATGTAAAACTCCATTTAAGCTCGAAGTAGTCTCGAAAGTGTTTTTCTTAATTTTTACGAGTTATTAGAGTCCGCCTAGCCTTACCAACTTCATAAGATTTTAGGGTTGTTTGTCTCACCTTATGCCAATGTAGAGGACAAAATTCTATGAACTTTGAAATAAAAAAATTAATTTTTATTATTGAATTTTAATTTTAGATTTGAGAGTTTCGTGGAAATCCCATTGTTGTCCATTTTAATTTGAGTTTTATGATTTCTCTAGTAAAGAATGAGATGACTCGTCCAATATGACCAAATGTTCAAAATCATTCTCTACTTATTTTATCTTCTTAATATTGAGTTCCGACTAAAGCAAATATTCAATGAGGACATGTTCTAAAATCCCTAATACAAGATTTCAAACCCGTTCATAGGGAAAAAGTTAAAAAATATTGGAAAAATTCACAAGTTAAATCTGTTTAATCTCTCTTGATTTATAATCTATTACCACTAATAAAAATACAAGACACAAACATAACAAATCAAATCACACATGGTTTTTAAATACTTTTAAACATTATTAAATTTGTATTCACGTTTGACTTAACAGGGCCGAGTTGAGGTTTATCCATGGTTTCAAATTTCGTTGGAGACAAAGTCATCTAGGCATTGTTCACCACCGAGATGTATTTACACCGCGTCTCAGACTTCAGACCATCGCATGAAACAAATTAGAACTCAGATGATATTTTGAAGATGTCAGTCCACACAGAGAAACTCAGCCAAGTCAACTGCTATATATCAAATATCATAGATGAGTCTCGAACACAATGATAGCCATGAAACTCGCGACAACAACTGCTACTTCTTTAGGTATATCTTCCATAAAATTTAGAACCTTTTAAATTGTTCGTTATCCTGGACAAAAAAAATCTTTTTTATCACTGTTAATGACATATTATAAAAACTATACAAAATCATTTTAAAGATTTAAACTACTAAACATAGAGAAGTCATCACTTTAACTCTTGGCCAATGTCCCTTGTCAAAAGAACAACATCAAGAAAGTTGAATGTTTCTGGTATATATGAAATTCTCAACAGATCCATTGTTTCTATTTCATTGTATGAAATTTGTTTTCAAGAGAATAAGAATTCCTTGAAAAAATGATCATGAGAAAATGAATTCCATTGTTTGATTGAAACTTTGAAAAATGTCAAAAAGAGAGTTGATTTTAGCATAAACGTCCCGTCATCTTAACCATTGGCATGTGATATGATGTGATGATGGAGCAAACCTCAAATCAACTAATTAGGAGTGGAGTTGTTTCTTTTTTTAATTCAAAATTCAAAATTCAAATGTAAAATCTTACTTAATTAAAAACGAGCTTTACCTCTCTAATAATAATTTTGAAATATTTTTATGTTGTATTGGGAATCTATTTGTATTCTCCCATCATCTGAACCGTTGTTATGTGATGTGATGATGAGAGCCAACCTCAAATCACAACCTATTAGGAGTGGAGTTGTTTCTATTCTTAATTCAAAATTCAAATGTAAAATCAATCTTAATTAAAAACAAACTTTACCTCTCTCAGATCTTGATGGAGTCTTGATGCATGCGTGTCTCTAATATTAAAGCCCCTCACTACTCTCCTCTTCATCTTTCGAGATCTTGATGTTGGGGATGTGTGATATGATACTCCAGTCCTCTCCTACCTCCTTTCGACAACGTGCTTCCAAAACAGAGCACCATTCAATTGACAAGCTTTGAAGTGAGGTGAGCTGTTTCAACTCCTCAGACATACACATCAAGGAATCAGAGTACGCGATTGACAGGCTTTGGAGTGATGTAAGATGAGCCAAACCTTCAGGGAGTGACGAATGTGGTGATCCATAGATAATCAGAGACTTGAGATTGTTGTTGCAGTTGTTAACTTGGTTGGTGGGCAATGACCTTAAAAGAACACCTACATCCCTATATAAAGTTAACTCTTCAAGAAGTGGAGGAAGGCATGGTGTCCAACTCAATTTTGGGCAATAACCAATGGTCAGTTCCCTTAGTGAAGCTGGGAATATGTAGTGAGGCAGCTCCTTTAACTTAGGGCAATAACCAAGTGTTAATGTGTGGAGAAGAGGCATGATTTTATCTCTTCCTCCTCCACTTCCAGCAATATGTTTTTCTTCTTCTTCTTCTTTCCTTGTCAACATTTCCCACTCCTCCAACTCATCCATATCCCACAAAGTAAGTTCCTTCAACTGTGGGAATGCTACCACAACTCTTGATTCTCCACCACCTCTTTCTGTACTATCATCATCATCATCCACATTAATTCCTAAAAACTCAACACCTACACGTTTCACTGAATTCATTACTCTTATATCAAGGCTTTTAAGGACTGGTAAATTTCCAAGAGTTGGCAAAACCTGAAACTTTGGAAAGTTCCAAAGGGTTAATTTTCTGAGACATGGCATAATCACTCCATCTTCTACGCTCAAATCCCACTCCTCTAACTCTCTCATTTCATCCAAACTAAGTTCCTTCAATTGTGGAGGAATTGTCACAAGACTATTACTACCAGCAATTCTACCGAATACTTGACTCATTGATTTAACCTCATCCATTTTTCTTATACCAAGTTTCTGAAGAAATTGAAACTTCCCAAAAGCAGGAAATTGCACACATTTCTTGCAATCAACTATTACAAGAGCGAAGAGTTTGGGCAACATTGAATCATCCATCCAATTAGGGAACTTAGAACCAAGGTAACCTTGAATTTGTAATTCCTGCAAATTTGGATGTGGTTGGAGGTCTTCCAGCACACCCTCAATCCTCTTTATCTCGCCTTCTCCATTGTTTTCCAACGGATTGCACTCAAATATCAATTTCAAACCATGGAGATGTCGCTTATTCTTCAATTGTGCTTCATTAGCCTCATTTACATCTGCCACTCTTTCCAACCCAAATATTTCTAGATCCCCTTCGAGGTGGTCGAGTTCTTTTAATTCTCCAATTTTGCATCCACCTCCCCTCAAATCACCAACAATGAACTTGGACAATGTTCGAAGGGAGCTTGATCTACCAATTCCTTGAGGCATGTAGCTTAGATCATCAGTTCCTTCAATTTCAAGATGTCTCATGTTAATCATTTTCCTGATCCCTTGAGGTAGTTTGCATAGCCTGTGACAATAATTGAGTTTCAATGTCTGCAAATTATACAATCTGCACATTGTTTCCGGCAATTCCTTCAACCGTGTACCAGACAAGTCGAAGTATCTTAGATGTATCAACTTCTCAACCTTACTTGGCAGTTCTTCTCGATCCCAATTGCGCAAAGATAGTTCTCTAAGACATGTCACTTGACAAAACAAATTAGAAAGAGCTGAAGAAGATTCTGATGCCCATGCGTCTCCATCGATGATGAGAGTGAGAGTTCGTAGATTTTTTGCCTCGTAAATGGAAGGAAGGATGGAACTTAAATCTGTAAATCGTGTAACGTTTAAATGGCGAACCTTATTGCTATTGTTGTTGAATTCCATGTTATTACCATCCATAATAAAGCATTCAGTCCTCATGAGAAATTGAGCAAAATCATGAATAAGATCATGCATCTTGCAGTAAATTATGTTTCCATCATCATCTCGTTTCATGTTTTGGAAAAATGAGCGCATCAGTAGTTCATTGAAATATTCAGCACCCACTACTGCCGATTCTCTTCTTCCCGTGGAGTTAAGAAGACCCTGCGCCATCCACAACTTGATTAACTCATCCCTTATTATCCTATGATCTTTTGGAAAGACAGCGCAATACATGAAGCAACGTTTCACATTTGAGGGCAATGCATAATAACTCAGCAAGAGAACAGGCAAAACTTCTTTTTCAACATCTTGTAATTCCCATGCATCACTTTCCAAGACTTGTTCCCACTCTGATCTGCTTTTTTTGAAGAACATGAGACCTCCCAAAGCCTTGACTAAAAGAGGCACACCTTTGCACTTTCTTACGATGTCCATGCCGATATCTTTCACTTTCTCACACTCTTCTTTGCTCCATCTGTGAAAAGCGATACGTTTAAACAATACCAAACATTCCTCCTCAGCCAATTTATCCAGATCATGAATGTAGGCCGAACCCATCATTGATGCAACTCTTGCATTGCGCGTAGTAACTACAATTCTGCTTCCTTGTGCACCACCCTTGAGAGCAAGCTTCAACTGATTCCAGTCAGTGTGATTCTCGGTCCACATGTCATCCAGCACAAGTAGAAACCGCTTTCCTGTGACAGATGTATATAATTTTTGAATCAAAACTTCCCACTGAATGAAATTAGTGACGTCCTCACCAACAGCTTCAATGATCGATTTGGCAAGTCTTATTAAATCGAAAGGATCAGATACACACACCCACATTCTCTTCTCGAAATGGTTTTTCACTTTATCATCATTGAAGACCATTTGGGCAAGAGTGGTCTTCCCAATTCCCCCAGGTCCACATATAGAGATGACAGTTGGTACATTACTTGTGTCTTGCCGACTACTCTCTCTCAACAATTTTCTTAGTATAATATCTTTGTCCTCGGCACGACCACATACATCTAATACATCAATCATAGAGCTAGTCATTCGAAATGTTGGTGGTTCCGCAGTAATAGTCCTCAACCCATTAGCAATAAGTTGGAACTGGTCTTTCTCCTTTGCAATTACATCTAGTCTGTCCTTTATTTCTTTTATCTTATGGCCAATGCCACGACGTAAAGAAACTTGACTGAAGCAATTCCAATTGCAATTGCAAAGAGAGAACAAATAGAAGCATACCTTCTCTAATATGCCAACTTCTTCATTTTTCGATCTGAGAATTTCAGTGCTCCATTCATCCAACACATCTTCCATGTCGTAGAGCACATCTTTGAGTTTTTCTAACCAAAGCTTCACCGTTTTCTCTTTTACTTGTTTCTCCTCTGCATCTATGAGTACGGCTTGAATAGATTCAAGTGTAGAAGTAAGCTTTTCAACTTCTTGAGGGGTACCCAATACCAGTTTCACCTCTTCAAGGACGAAGGATCCCAATTGCTGCGAAATAGTGGAAACGAGAGCATGCTCCATACTTGGAAATGAGAGAAAAGGTTGAGGCAGCAAATTGATGAAGATGAAGCAAAGGTGAAAGTGAACAGAACATGAATGAAAGATTAGAATCTATTATTGGTTTGGTGGGAGACTAAAGCAATGATTCCACTGTCTTGTGCAGTGCTAGTCCACTAATTTTTTCCCTTTTTTTGGACTTCTATCACTATTATTTGAAGGAAAATGCTGGAATGACATAGGGCATTTATTGTGATTCTCACAATTCTGACGTGGGATGTGCACATAACCATAGATATGTTTCCTCGCGATATGAGTAAAAATCATCTACGGTTATGTATGCATCTCCACGTTAGAATTGTGAGATTCACAGTAAATCTTGTGTCACCCCAGCACAACTTATTTGAATTATTTCTGGTTAAGCTGTCATCATCTTTTTTTTCTTTCTTGTGCCCTTCCTTGAGAGCTGTTATTGGCTCTCCAACTTTTACTTATCAAACCTTTATTAAAAATAAAGAATTTTCTTCAAAAGGTTCACAACTATTGTCAAAATTCCAGTTTCAATACCTTGCTCATTTTAATTTCCAAAACATATATTTGAGCGAATTTGTCACTGTTATAATCAATGAATTCACTTGTATATTCACAAATTCATAAATATTAAAATTGACAAATTTACAAGTTCATAGATTATAAAAATGACAAATGCATGCTTTGGGCATTGAAATAAATTGTGTACTTAATTCAAAAATTTTAATGCACTAAATGGAGATTCACTCTTCTTCACTTTTTTTTTAGTAGATTTTTTTATTTTTAGGATTTAAGATTTTATTTGAGCCTAATCATAATTGTAAACAATTACTAAAATTGTGATCAACTGTTATAACATTTTATTATATTGAGATATAATTTGAGGCAAACCTTTCTAACATTTGAATGGTGAGTTTTAATCTTTAATTAGGGTGTGATAAATAATTTTAAAAATGGGGCTGTAATAAGTAAGTGTTGGGGTGCCACTAGGGCAGTTTTCCTTTTTTTTAATTTTTCATTATTTCTAAGAGACGTGTGAAAGACCTGTGAAAGTAATCTTAGTGGCATGTGATGTGTAATGCACCACAAGATGCGGTGTCTTGCACCGACATCTCTCTATTTTTTTACAACACCACTGACCACTGAGGTAGGTAAAGCAACCACCAAGATTACTCTAATAAATTTTGATTTGAGAGATTTACCGGGCAGACCTATCTGTAGTAATTTTCTTACAAAAAATCCACTCACTTCATAAGTTTTTTTACTGAAACAAATCTTACTTTATTAATCATGCTCCCATGACTAACTTAGTAAGATTTTAAATCTTACTAATGATCATTGAGCTCACATAGATTATCAAATCAGCAATCCAACAACAAGGCCTTTTGGATTTCGTGGAAAAACTATGACTAAAAAGAAAAAAATAAAAACCCTTTTAAGCTTGATCGTAGGTATTTAAAATTGATGGCTTCACTACTCCTAAATTTAAAACTAAAAGTAACGATGAAAATTAAAATTGATGGCTTTCGTAATCCAGAACCACAACCCTCTAAATTTCATTGAAAAACTCAAATCCAAAGATATTAAAATCAATTTCATTTTTGCGTTTAATCCAACATTTTGAAATTGGATGGCTACTGATCTTCCACCTAACTCCCAAACTTAAAAATAAAATTTAATAGTGAAAAATAAGAATTTTTCAATATATATATATATATATATGTGGGTGGCGGAGGCCCTAAAGAGAGCCAAACATTTTTTAAATGTATGGGTAAGAAGTTTCATAATGGGCTGCTTTTTTGTGAGATTGATGTCTATGATGAGGAGATCAAAACTGGTTTACAAAAATCTGATGGTCCACGATTCTTCAACTTGTAAACTAGGATTAGAAATTGCGGAATGGGCTGATTTTTGGTGAGGATGATGTCTTCACCAAAAAGATCATCCTCAACAAAAATCAGTTCATTCTAAAACTTCTAACCCACATTTTAAAAATGTTTGGCTCTCTTTAGGGCCTTTGAACACTTCCCTATATATATATATATATATATATATATATATATATATATATATATATTTTTGCCGTTACAATCTTAAAGCATCTGATCATGTTTTTGGATGTCACAAGGTGAGCTCATGGACCCTTAGTAAGGGTGGAATCCTTACGTAGTGGGGTTAGTCGGACTTTTCCCCCCATTAATATCTTATTTGAATATGGTTAAATCTATAATATATTTATAAATTATAATACATATAATAAAACATAACGGTAGGTCCATGAACAACGTATCTCAAGGAAATTATCCCTCCTCCTTTGTTTTGTAACTTCTTCCCCTTCCCAAGAATATTCTCAACTTTATTATTTTTTTTCTTCCTAAATAACATCCACAAATTTTTATATTGCTTTCTTATTTTTCCTTTTTCTAATACTACCTTTCCAAATATTTCGCTTTTTTTCTCTTTCACCCAACTAAACCCGAAGCAAACTCTTTTTTATATATGATTTGAATAACATATCAGGAAATATTTGATAATATAATAAAATATTTATGCTATCCGTCAAATTTCGGATGTCATAAATGTTTTCCTGATTCAACTATTCACATATCCATTGAAGGTCCTACCTATGAAAAAATAAAATTATAATTATTTTAATTTAAAAATAATTATAAACTTATAAAAAAGAAATTGAAGCCTTGATGCAAAGCGTGATCCCAAAAAATTTGACATAACTAAATGTGAAAAATCTAACATGGAAAGTCAGGCATAAAAAAATGTGTTGACAGTTAACACAAGTCCTCAAAAAAAAAAAAAAAAAACTATTTTTTTAGCCTTAGCCTATGTCATTTTGTAGGTGACAAGTTCAGCTAATTTATCCGAACTGAAAAATATATGGTTCAAATCCCTAATTATTGTGTATCTGACAAATTTCCCACATAAAACTCAAGAATTACGTCGATTAACATATAAACATCATCATGTGTCAAAAATCGTGAGAATATTGGCACCCACTTTTTGAGAAATCTACATCCACTTAAAAAAGAAAAAGAAATGATAAATGGATCTCATTCATGATAGTACTTAAACCCACCAGAATAACTAAATATTTGAAATCTAAAACCTTAAATTTTTGCTCATGCCATTGGGGAAGATGAAGAAAATTGTTCTTAGATCTTCCATTTTCTATTGATTCTAGGGTTCAAAAGGTTCTAAAAATCATTATTTCAACGGATTATGACAATAAAATATGATTACTATTGAAATCTCATTCAATAGGTTTTCTCATTGATTTATTTCATTTATTTGAACTTAAATGAATAATTCTCAAGAATTCAATCTAAAAAGGAAATAATTCAATCAATGACGACAATTACAATGAATATGATAGCTCAAAGGTTGTAGATAAAATTTGTATCTTTCCATGCATTTATCAATCGCCGTTTTCATATTTTAAGTTTTATAGAACAACTATGTCACTCCCGCATTAGTCTACTCATATTCTAATTACAATTTTCCAATATAATTTAAGAAGACGAAACAAAGAATAATATGTCCAGTACATTTTTTGTGGGTGTCTTTCTAATTAAAAGTCAAAAAAAGACAATGAATGTTTATCTATGAAAACAAATAAAGATAAAAAATCAAAACAACTAAGAATCAAGTAGGCATCTCGAAACGACAAATAGGGTAGGTAAATTTTTCTTCCAACCACTTCATGATGCATCTTTTGTGGAACAAATGCGAGCATGGCATCCTTGTACCAACAAGACCCACCAACTCATCTAAGCACACCAAGCACATCTCCTTCAACTCCCCTTTCTCAAATTTCTTTGTCTCTATGGTTTCGACAAAATATTCTAATGCAGGAATCACACCTAGTCCATTACTTTCCATTATATCACACACAACATGTCAAATAATTTCTTCTACCTCTTCTTCATATAAAGTCCGAGTTAGATCTTGTACTTCTATGACTATGACGACATGTTTATAACATTGTCGTATGGCACATAATCCAGCTTCTTTAGTGAAATCGGGTACAACTTCGTTGAAATATCCCAAGAATCTCGAGGAATAAGATTTGAGGAACAAAGATTATTGAAGAGATGATGGAGTTGATGGGCATCATGGATCAAAATGTTGGAAAAACTAAGGGAAAATTTTTTGATAACTGCAGGACTTTCTATTAGTTTCATGTGTATATTTTATCCATTGATGTATCTTTTTGACACTAATTACTAGCATGGCTTTTGGCTTGTAAAAATGAATTCTCTGCATGTTCTTTATATGTAGCATTCAAATTAAAATCTAAAAGGTAAGTAAACTCACCCAATGATAGAGTATTATGACGTGGTGCATTTTAATAAGGTGTATAATGATACACCATATCATCTCATGAAGATTAGATTTAGATGAGACAATATTAGAAAAGATTACATGCCAAAATAGGATCAATTGGATCTTTTCCTTCAATATCTTTCCTCTATTTAAACCCTATTAGGGTTATGTAATATGCATCTAAAAAGAAAGAAAGAAATCATTTTTAAATCTTATTTATGGTATCAGAGCAATGAGAGACCGATCTTGGTAGTCCACCATCCATCGCCAACAATGGCAATACTGCTGGCGGACAATCATTTATTAGTAACTTATGTTTATTAGGTATTTTATCAAACAACTTATATGCGTCACCATACTCACTTCTTCTCTAACACCTACATCGACTTGTAGTCTTACTTTTGGTATCTCGTCTTTGAATTAGTGGTAGTAACAATACCGATGGAGTCCATTTTGTTAACCCTATTCTCAAGTATTCCACACATTCTTCCAATCATCGTTGCGAACAAGATATGATTGTGATCAACAATAAAACCTATCTCCATCACTCCGTGCCTTCCGAATATCATCAAGGTCTCAAGTTTGCACTATGTATAGTCATCAAATCATCATCATCACTCGATTTCACTATTTATTGTGGACACTTAAGCAATGATCAAACACTATGTCATATTGCGTTTATTGCGACGCCACAATTGCTCTAAGAACAACTACTAAAGGCTGTCGTTAATTGCAACAGTTTTTGGCTGTCGTTTAATTGTCGTTTCAACCAACTAAAGGTAATAAGTAAAAGTTGGGGTACTGATAGCTATTCTAAAAAAAATTCTTTAGATAGAAGCTCGATCTCACTCTCTACTCGTCTTTATCGAACTTCTCTCTTCTCTCATTCACACTCTCTACTCGTCTTTATCTCTCCTCTCACTCGACTGCCTTTCTCTCTCGCTCTCTCTCGAATATGTATCTCTCTCTCTCTCTCTCTCTCTCTCTCTCTCTCTCTCTCTCTCTCTCTCTCTCTCTCTCTCTCTCTCTAAGTTTCAAGAAGAAGATCAACTCTCTAAATTTTGATCTAGTGTATCTCTCTCTCTCACTCGACTCACTCTCTCTTAAAATCAATCAGAATTCGATTTGCAAGTTTTAGGGTAGAATCGATCAGTGTTTGATTAAAAGTTTTAGGAATTTATTCAATCTCCCTCCCTTTGCTTGATTTGTGATTGAATCTTTAGGTATGTTAAAATTTTTGATTAAATCTCAAATTTTTCTTAATTAATTTAGGGTTTCAAATGTTTTCTTCATTGTTAAAGCAAGTTTTAGGATTTTGTTTTATCCCTCCTTCCCTAATCATTTTGAATTACCTTCTATCGTAGAGGAAATCCATATAAGATTGCATTTCAGCAACTAAATTTTGATCTCTATTGGATTTATCGCAAGTTTTTGCTAGGTTTTTTATCTAATCTTAAGGTATGTTAAGGCTTTTGATCGAAACTCAGATTGTTCTAAATTATTTTAGGGTTTTAGATTTTAATTTTAATTTTATTTGTCAAAATTATATATATTCTTAGATGTTAGTTGTTTAATTGATATAATTATAAAATCTTCATCTAATTTAGTTTTGGCACATTTAATTTCACTACATAGATTTTTTTACCTATGTATGTTTTATGATTTCTTATATAACTATTTTTGTTGTTAATTAACCCCTTTTTAACTCCGCCAATGTAAAATTATATGTTTTACATTGCCGGTCCCAAACCCAGATAAAGGTGGAGGGAAAATGATGGTCCCAAGTCTGGATGACTATTGGAGCTAGAATTTCTGTTTTTAACTATTGATAGTGCAAGGCTTTTGGAGAAGTAACTATAACTTTGGTTAAAACTATTGTTCTTACTTTATCAATGCATATAACTATTGTTCTTACTTTATCAATGGATGAAATATATCATTATATCATTAGTGGTTTCTTTGGAAGTGTTGTTGGGTGGTGTTGATATTCTTAGGTGTGTTAGGTCTCTTTGTAACTTGGAGTTCCTATCTATACCTTGTTGTCTTTCAGCTTTTAGTGATTGGATATAAGTTTAGGGAAGCTTTGCAGAGGTGATTGAAAAACCTAAACCACCTTGGAAGATTCTCATGAGTAAGACTTCTAATTGAAAAAGAAAAGGAGAATAAAAATGAGTTTGAAATTTTATATAAGTTCTTTACTTTTATAAAATGATTGACACAAACTATTCCATATGAACAAAGTAGAAGTTAGAGAAGCACTTGCTGAAGCATTTCAGTCTGGCCTTGTGAAGAGAGAGGACATTTTCATTACCACCAAGGCTAGTTTAAAGCTTTACAAATTTGTTTCTAATCTCCTTTGGTCCTTTGGTCTTGTTGTATCTCTTACTTCACATTATCCCAACCAATATCAAATTCTTACCTACATTATGTTTGTAGCTTTGGAATTCAGACCATGGACATGTTCTAGAGGCCTATAAAGACAGTCTAAAGAAACTTCAATTAGACTACCTGGATTTTTACCATGTCCACTTTCCTATAGCCACGAGGCATATTGGTGATTTCCTACTTGCCATTACATTTTTAACATTTGTTTTTTATTTGTATATATGATTATGTGCAGTAGTTTATACCTCTCTCTTTTTTTAAGTTTTTTGTGTGCGTGTGTTGTTGGATGGTTAATTGCTGTATTTTTGTAATTGGTGATGTATGTAATGAACCCACTTATCAAATAACTTATAAAATGCACCTACTCCCATATCTATATACTGTACATGTGGTCCACTGAATGTTCCAAGGTCTACTTCATAGATAGGGCACATCCCGAAAATCAAACTAAGTGAGGGATCTTAATCTTTGCAGCTCATGCTTTTTGAAACTAAATCATAATGGAATGGGATTATAGTTACAATTAGAAAAATATTGGGTCCCCAATGTAGCTTCACTCATTCAGTGTTTAGTTCATGATTTAGATCCATTTGTTTTGTGTCTACAATGGGTTTGATGATTGAGAGTTGATCCAAGACAATTATTATTCATGGGTTATTTGGCATAAATTTTCTCTCATGTCCCATAAATGTAGGTGTGGGTACAACTTCCAATGCTCTTGATGAAGATGGTATGCTAGACATAGACACAACCATATCCCTTGAAACTACTTGGCATGCTATGGAAGATCTAATTTCCAAAGGTATTGTTTGGAGCATCGGAATAAAGTAAACATGGCCATTTTAGTTTTTTTGTTTATTTGTTGGATCCGGCTCATTTTAGCGATTGCTTTCTACATTATGACTCCTTTCCTACTTTGACATGATAGATGGTTTCAACTAATCTAAACAACTCTTTCAAGAATCTGCATTTGTGATATAACCAGAAAGTCAATTCAAGCGGGCGAAGAATTTCTCACAAAAATTGAAATCCATGTCATTTTGGGCATACCAAGCTAGCCATATTTTCATTGGTTGCGCTTCCACTGGTGTTTATGACCCACTCTGCTATTACTGCAGTAAATCATTATTGGCTTATCTCGAACCATGTCTTTGGCTTTTGATGAAAAGTTGATATGAAAGTGACATCCACACTTAATCCTACAATTTTAAAATGGTGGCTCATTCTAATTTCTTGTTCTGTACTACATCTTTTGAGAAACTGAAATTGGAGATTCTTTCTTATTTGTCTCATATTTTTACATGGGTGTACTGGTGATTCAGGGGCTTTGGGGATGATTCCGCATACCCTTTTAATTATAAAGGGATACTATTTGTTCTATAAATTATAGAATTCAGTTCTAATGGTTTACTACATGGTGTGTGGTTTTTCAAGACATGGTGAAGTGAGGAATTGAGATGAATTATGCAATTGATGCCTTGATCCAGCTGATAAAAGATCATGGTCGTTGGGTGAACCCACCCAATGACCATGATGACTATTGGAGCTGGAATTTCTGTTGTTAATTATTGATAGTGGAAGGCTTTTGAAGAAGTAACTATAACTTTGGTAAAAACTACTGTTCTTACTTTATCAATGCATAAAACTATTGTTCTTACTTTATCAATGGATGAAATATATCATTATATCATCAGTGGTTTTCCTTCTTATTCAATTTTGTTACTTATTGATCAAATCTGGCTACTGATTGGATGTTGTTTAGAGTTACGCAAAATATTGAAGGACGCTGATAAATTCAAATTGAGTCTTAGCTGGTATTTCATGAGCCTCAGTCATGTAGGTACAAACATGTAAATGATTCAGTTCTCTCTGATATGCAGTTATATGGAAATTCGGTTTCCATTTTCTTTTGAAGCAATGTATTCTCTTTAATTTTGAAGTGAAAGCACAGATGAATCATCACATGGGACTTTCTTTTGCAGTGCCCTGTTTTGAATATAAGTTATTGTCCTCCATCAGAAGTTGATTTGTTTCCGAAGAAAAGCTTTGTAAGGTTAAAAATTGGTTTCTTTTTCATTGAATAGAAGACTACAAATTTCTGCCATGAATTCTATCTTTCTGTTATGAATACTACCATCATGTTTTAGTGTCTGATCACGCCAAGCTCAAGTTTTTTACTTCTTTTCTCAAGGATGTGTGACAAATGTTCCCATCAAAGTTACAATTCCAGAATTACCAATGGTAGAATGGAAAATTAACCAGAAGGGTAAGACCTGTAACACTAAGTTTATGCATCATGATAAGGATGAATCGATAGTACTTGCAATTGTGATTGCTATTGTGATTTGTGACCACAACATACCTCGATTGCTATTGTGACTTAGAAATTTTGATAAATAAATGTGTTGTGGGGTCTAGAATATAGATTAAACTAGTTGATAAAGATACAACATTGACAGATTATGCAGCTAGAGATTAAGTTTCAAGTGAACCCCACTGTTTCCCCTTCACTTGACAAGTTTAAAACAAAAACCAGATAAATCTAACACCTTGGTGTTGGTGTTGATGCTTGATTAGTGAGTTATTTTGTGATACAACACCTTCACAGTGTTGGTGTTGATGCTTGATTAATGAGTCATTTGGTACTCTCGAATCTTCATA
Source organism: Akebia trifoliata (assembly GCF_017979445.1). Taxonomy (NCBI): domain Eukaryota; kingdom Viridiplantae; phylum Streptophyta; class Magnoliopsida; order Ranunculales; family Lardizabalaceae; genus Akebia; species Akebia trifoliata. The sequence continues at coordinate 11,738,344 of NC_141380.1, read as the reverse complement.
GTACTATTAATGCTGGTGTTGATGCTTCCTTAGTGAACCATTTGGTACTTTTGCTTGATCTTACTAATAGTATTGTTGGTGTTGATTTTTTTTATTAGTGAGCCATTTGGCACTCTTACAATTTGGTATGTATTGTTGGTGTTGATGCTTAATTAATAACTCAATCAGATCCCTGGTTGCCATTACATCAAGCATAGAGGCACTGTCTGTCATCCCTTTGCACATAAAATCTAAGATATCAGAACTCTTTCAGCGGCGTATCAAGAGACCCTTCTCTGTCTCAAAAGTAGAAGCACTTGTTCAAACAGTTGAGAAGCTTGGAACTGGAAGGTATGTTTGATGATTACCACCACCCTTAATATGACCATAAACCATTTGGCCTTTTTTTTCCCTGGTATAAGTGATGATTCCCATAGTAACCAACTTTAGATTCTGCAATTATTCGATGTGGGGGTCAATTTGGTTAACAATTCAAATAAATCTGGGAGAGTTTCAAAAATAATTTGGAGATTAATCATCAAGGTTCTTATTTTAGAAAAAATAAAATAAAATAATGTTAGATAGGATTTTAGAAGTAGAAGAAGAATTAGGTCAATGGGTTTGTAGGAAAATATCAAGGTCCCAAAAAAGGCCCATAAACCTTGAAGAAGAATGGAAATATTAGAAGAAAAAAAAGAAAACAATGTACCTCGATTTTCCACTTGCAGGAAAATTGCCACTCGTAGGAGATTCATCACAAGTAGTTGGATAGGTTGAGAGGTGGAGAGGTGGAATTCGAAGTTCGAACATTTTTTTAAAAATGATAAAAAAGAATAACACACTTGAACCCTTAAATAGTGAAGTGGGTAATTAGACAAGATGCCAAATTAATTGGTGCTTCAGCTATTTAATTAGCTTGAAGGAGGTGATTAATCAAGATGCCAAATTAATCAGTGCTTCAACAATTTAGTCAGCTTGTGTCTTTACGGGTTAACTATTTTTTTTTTTTTTTGAATTTTTGGAAAAATATATAGAATTTTATTATAGTGATGATTCCTTGCAGCATACCGAATTTTAACACACTCCTTATTCTACAGGTGGTGTGACATCAAACTACGTGTTTTAGATAATGCAAAGCATCGAGCTTATGTGGACTTGAAGGTAACTTTTTTTTTTCTGAGAGATTTACATCATCTTTGTGATTATTTTTTAGTATTGCCAAGTTGTAGGTACACTACACTTCTGCTGTTGCACTCTAGTTATGTAAAGATGACAATTTTTTTTCAATGATTTTAATTGAGGATGCTTGTCATTTTTGTGAACACACCTTGTGATTCCTACATATAGATTGGCCCATAAGATCTTATGGTTTAGTCATTTCAAATGGCCCAGTCAGTCTCATGGTTTTAAAACAAAATATCTTGTCTGTCTCCTTTAAATTTTTTAGAACTATTTATCAATACATATTTATATTTGAATAATTTTATTTTTTCTTATTATAAGGTAGATTAGTAGATGCTCAGTCACAAAATCTTATTTTTCATGGATTACAAGCATTTAAGTCTAAAATATTGGACAGAGACTTGTTAGATCTCTCCAACAGCTATTAAAAAAGATGTAAAATATGTAAATCTTTCTAGTATAGCTTTCAAGGCTAGCTGGGTCAAAATAGTTTTACATTGATGAGTTTTTGATAGATATGGATGGATGGGGTGTTGGATGTTGGTGTGTGTGCAGGATAAATGGAAAATGTTGGTCCACACGGCAAGAATATCCCCTCAGCAGAAAAGGGGAGAGCCAATGTCGCAGGAGCTCTTGGACAGGGTCTTATCTGTTCACGCGTACTAGTCTCAACAGCAAACCAAACTATAGATGAAGCAATAGCAGATCGAGGCGCATCTTCTTCTCTAAAGCTTATATTATAGAGGAGAGGAGAGACACAGAGATCTGATTATTGTTCTGTAAAAAATCACTGGTTTTACTAATTTTTGAGACTACTCTACTCACCTCTGGGTTTAGCCTAGATGACCCAGACACCTTGGGCAACAGAATCCACAGGATGATAAAATTGAGATTAAGCATTGATGAAAGTGGTGATGGTGATGCAGAAGATCCACTCAAGGTATCTTCTATTTGAGGCATAATGTGGTTGGGTTTTCCCAACTTTTTGTTGGACAGCCCTGTCAATCTGTTGTGCTTATCCAAAGCTTGTTTAATGGTGTACAAGTTTTGTATTAACTGATATTCTAAATTGGCAAGGCTGTGTTGTTTAATTTGTGCACTTTCTATTGTACTTTTATACTGTAATAAACCTGAAAATGAACCTGGCAGCAGTATTATGCTAGTACAATCCTGTTCTCAACTTGTAGTTCTTGTTTATTTTATGTTTCTATTGCTAAAAGATAAAACAAGAAAAGAAAATTTCTTAAAACTTGTAATTGCAAAGTTAGCACTTAGTTTTCATTTACTTTTTTTATTATTTAGCTTAAGTTTTACTCTTTTCAGGGTAAGGTTAACCCTGGTCAATGTGAGGCCCTCACGATGGTTTGTGCTCAGGTAATGTGTAGTCTATACGTCCTTGTTCATGTTATATAACGTAAATATTTGGTCGTATCATCAACAAACAGTTTCATAACCATTAGAAAATTGTAATACTCATCAAATTTTTTATTTTTATTTTTTGTAATAATCCTTTTCACAAATCTTAGACAAGGTCACAGAATTTATTAGCATGCTTATTGCTAGATAAAAGAAGAGTTTTCAGTTGGTAAAATTTATATGGTTAAAAAATTTGTTTGATGAGTTCTACTAATCAATGTGTTACTAACTTGATTCTTCATCGATAGTCACTGAGGTTACTAGGATATGCATCTGTTTCATTCGAAAAGAACTGTGTAAGGGGATTCAAGCCAATCGTGATAGGATTTCAAAATTATTGCATGAGGTGAGTATGAGTTCAGTATAGTCATTTATTCTAGTGACCTCTATGTGAAAGTTCAAAATAACTGATCAGCTTATGCTGTGTTGGATGGTATGTTAGGGGGAAGAGAGTTTTTGCATCATGACGCATTTTTTGTTTTCAATTGTTGCAGGTAGCGATGCCAAGATAATCTTCTGTTTTGTTCAAGGCTTCTTGCATTTCCTAGTAATAATTATTGCTGACTTCACATTGGTAGACCCACGGCTACAATGCAAGTATCCAGAGAATGAGATTGGTTTGGGATTAATGTGTGCTCAAGACAATGTTGCCAAGCCTCCTAACATTCAAGCAATTGTGAACACTATGTCCAAACTTGAATCATTGTCAGAAGTAATAAGAGAGGTGGAAAGATCAGGATGGACAAGGACTCATAAGCAACAAGTCTACCATTTTTTTTTCAATTGTATCGAATATCAGAGATGAGAGAAAATAAGCAACAATACCTTTTTTTTGTTTGAGTACATTGTACTGAATGTTAGAGATGTTAGTGAATATGAATGGTAGTAGAAAGAAGTTTTTTGAGAATAAATACATTTCTATATTGGTGGCAGGGGTTTTTGAATTTCAGAAAAATATTTTTTTTAATAATCCATTTTTTCAATTTATAAATTCAGAAAGAAAAAATTATTATAAATCAAGAAAAACGACTATCCAAGACCGTTGTTTTTTACGACTGTTAAAAACAGTCGTTTTGACTGTCGTTTTTTTCGACTGTCAAAGACTGTCGTTTTTTTTCCGACTATTAAAGACAGTCGTTTTTTCCAACTGTTTTAGGCAAAAAACCACCCCTTTTAAAACGACCCCTTTTGCAACTGTATGGGCAATCGTTTTTGGCACATTATGACGTAGTGTCTCTTCCTCCAACTTTTCTCTTCTATTATTTCCCTTTCTCTGCACTCATGAACACACCACAAATGGTTTAAGCCATAGATGGGTATCTTTTCTTAATAGGGTGGTCATTAATGGTTTAAACCAACATCAAAGTCTCTCGTACTTGAGGGCACATATCAAATCTTCCTGACTTTTCTTTATATTTTATTTTCAAAAAGGATCGAATCTAAGGTTACCACCAATTGTGAAGGGAGTATGATGCCTAACACCTTCCCTACTCCATAATATGGACCCCCTTACCTAGATCCAAAGTTGGATCAATGAGCCCTAGCCGTACAAGAGTCACTAAATGCCAAAATAACATATTTTTCGAAAAATACAATTCAAGTGACCATTCACACCCCTTTCACAAAAAGAATGATGGCGACTTCAAACCCCAAAGTGGGAGAGATATTCGGAAACAAAAATCCCGTGTCCACATAAAGGAGGGCCTTAAGTTTTTGAGAAGTAGACGATTTTTTTGAGAATTTGGGCCTTGGGGCCCATTTGAATTTTTGTGACATTTTTGGGCATTTTGCATAGAGGGGCCCATTCCAAATATAAGCCTATTATTAGAATACTTTGTTTTGTTGATGGTGAGGGATCAATTGCAGGGTACTTATATGAAGCAATAGAAATGGCAAAGGATACATTGAAACAATGATTTTATGATAGTCAATCAAGGTACATGAAAATATGGGAATTATTTATTTCAAGAAAGGATACAAATATACTTCATAATGTTCATGTGGCTGCTACATTTCTATATCCATTGTTAATGACTAGTGAAAAGATAAGGTATGATAGCTCAGATGTTAGAAAGGGATTACTTTTTTACTGTTGAGAAAATGTTTGACACAAGTAATAAACGAAAAAGTCCTTGGTATATAAATAATGGAGTACAATACTCAAAGTTCAAATATTTTTACTACTCTTGGTAGAGATCAATTGGAAACAATTCACCCTTATAAGTATCTTATTATACTATTTTGAGTTTTTTTTTATTAATTATTAATATATGATAATGTGTTTTGTACTTTTTTATTTTCAAATAAACGTAGGTATATGGTGGTCACATAACGGTGAACCAATTCTCATAGTTCAAAAGATCAATATTTGTATCTTAAGTCAACCATGTGGTTCTTCATCATGTAAGTAAAATTGGAAGTGCATTCGAAGCTGCGCAAACAAAAAAGAGAAATAGATTGACACATGCTATAATAGAAGATTTGATTTACATAATGAATTCAAAGATAAAGACTAATTGTTGTGATCTTGAAAAACGTAATATAGAAGTAATTAATCTATGGCAGCTTGGGGAGCTTTTAGAATATGTAGATGATGATCGTGAAGAATTTGAAAAAGAAGATGAAGTTATACCTAATCATGAAAATATTCTTTTTTATGGACTATTTGGATTTCATTCATCTACTTCATGTCAATAGGTTTTTTGAAACTATTAGAAATATATAATATTTTTTTGCAATTATATCACAGGACATATGTAGATTTTGAATATTTTTCTTTCAATTTAGGAAGTTGAATTTAAACATATAGGATAATACAGATTAGTTGATTTGACATTAATTGTTACTTCTTTAATTGTAAATTTCTAGTTTATTGGATGAATGCGGTGTGGATTATTATATGCTTATTTAAGATTTTTTTATATTAAATTTTGATATATAATTATTGGATAGGAATTGTTATGACAAATTATACTTTATTTATGTTTATTAATATAGGGATGTTAATATATATTCGAATTTTTGAAAGTTTAAAAATTATTATTTCCAAACCATACTTGAACTATTTTCGTATCGTATTATTGTCAATTATGTGGTTTTTTCGCCAAATTTTTAAACGGATTGATGAATCACTATTTCGAATTATACTCGATTTATTTCCATACCAATTTTTTGCCGTACACCGAATTACTAACTACGAGAAGGACTAGATGGATGAATATTATTATTATTATTATATTTTTTACAAGACAAGCAAGGGGTTGGAGGCCTATATGAAAAGTTGTTTCAATAGGTTTTGAACCTAATTCGTTGGATCAACACTCCACACGACCTACCAACTTAGTTAAGTTGGCACCTTAAAATTTATGATTTACAATAGAAATGAATATATAGTAGTAATATGAGTTTTAGGAAGATTAAAATAGAAGGCGCCTTAGATTTAGAAGAAATCAAAAGGAAGAAAATAAAGGCTACCAAGGAAGGGATAGAGAAAAGAATAAAGAGAAATACGAGAAAGAATACAATTTTAAAATAGTGTAATGATTTTCTAACTCAACTATCATAGACTTACTCAAAAACTCACTAAAGTGGCATGTGTGAGAATCGTAGATTTTTTCCCTCAGGATACACAACTGCACATGTTTTATAGAGATGTGCAGTTGTGTATCTCAAGGGAAAAAATCTAATAACATGTAAAGTTGTGTATCCCGAGGGAAAAAAAATCTACCGGTCAGTGAGTTATTTTGTTAGGTTGACTTAGAAAATCAGTATTCTTCAGAGTATCTATTGTACTTGTATTTACTTAGCAGGAGTATTTATTTGATGTTGAAAATAAGGGTATAAAAGTAAAATTAAATAAATACAAGTAAAACAGTCCTTTGTTTAGTAAAAAGGTTCCATTATGATATAGGGATATATCTGTGTTTAAAATAAACTATTCTAAATATTTTCAAAACATGTATGACTTTCGGGATGCCAAACAATTAGGTGAGTGAGTTTGTTAAAATATTTAGCACAAACAGGACATCCCCTATTTGGTAATTAAAATTTTCCTTTTATTTACTTGCATTTATTTAAAATTATTTTTATCTGAAGTTGAAAAGGTTTATAAATTAAATTTACAGATTCCTCTTTGGTAAAAAAAAAAAAAAAATCCCATTACCGTATAGGGATATCTTATATCTTCTAAATATTTTAAAACCCTCATCATGAGATGGTAATTTTGACTTCTAGGTTGCCCTATTTTGTAAGCCAGTAAAAGATGGGTTTTGATGGATTGAAGATCTTCAATATGAAGAGTTTTTCTTTAGAATAATCAAGGGTTGTATTCTAGAGGTTGAGGGTGATGGATTGAATAATCAAGGCTTGTACGTGTTGATGATATTTTAAAAAGCTTATGAATTTGGCTTTTCATGGGTGCTTTGTTGGTTCTTTTGTTGGAGATAACAAATAAGTGTTGATGATATAAAGACTTGTATGTGTGAAATGCATCTATATCAGAGCACATTGCAAATTTTGATTTATTTTGATCCTCCCAACTAATATAGAACATATAGATCCTTTAATTGGGTCCATGATTTAGCTGGGAATTCTAAGTACCAATGTTAAAATTTCTCCAATTTAACCCACGACCAGTACATATGTCTAATTCCATTTGATGTCAAAACTAATCCACACAAAGGTTGTGTGTAATAGATTTAAATAGTAATCAATCTAAAAACAAAAACAAAAAGGTTTAAAATAGTATTTGTAACTAAAAAAAATTATCAACTACCTCCTAATGGCAAATTTTGCCCAACTGAATAAAAAAAACAAAAAAACAAACTAGAAACTTTTAATGAAAGTATGCAAAAGAAAAAGAAAACAACTAGCTCTTTTTCTAAAGGTCCTGGTTATGAGGGACCCTATGTTGATGTAATTGGCTTGGTCTCTAGACCAAACCCAAATGGGAAGAGTGGGTCATAATGTGCATCCCCGACGTTCATTGGGAGTTGATCAACGGTCTTGAACCAAGTGCGCGAAAGCCTTCCAGTGAATCCATAGTCTCCAAAGAGAACGTCGGTCACACCTTGACCTTCAGTGCCTGGGAGCCATGCAGCCACAAGGGCATCCATCTGGGAGACATAAGGCTCAATCACAAGAGGTCGGCCAGAGACGAGAATAACAACGCACTTTACTGATCCACACACATTTGTGATTGTGCTCAGCCCGGGTTCAGGGATGGTGAGATTCATGTTGTCTCCAGCAGTCTCTGCATAAGGAGGCTCACCCACAACAACAATGGCATAGGAGAAGTCATTGGACTTGACAAAGTCGGCGTCTGGGTTGTCACTGTAGACGATTTCGGTGCTTGGGTCAACTGCACTTGTGATGGCACTAAGGATGGTAGTTCCTGCTCATTATTTACAAGAGTATTCCATAAGTGAAAATGGACAGTTTTGTTTCTTTGTATAAAAGAGATCGATGAATGCAGTGAAGAGATACATACCAGATGTGAGGTTATTTCCTTCAACTCCTTGCCATGAGATTGTCCACCCACCACATTGATTGCCCAGGTTGTTGGCGTGGCTTCCAGCCACGAGAATCTTTGGGGCTTTCTTGGGGAGAGGCAGCATGGGCTTGTCTGCAGATTCCCCATTCTTCAGAAGTACGAGTGATTTCCTCACAGCTTCTCTTGCCAAATCTCTATGTGCCTGTTCAAGAAACAAGTGGTTTCATCATTAGTAGTAGACAATGGGAAGCAATCTTTTATGGGTTCTGATGTATGGAGTTGTGTTATTTAAGGACTAAAAGAATGCAACTAATGAAGGAACATACCTGACTTCCGAGCTGATCCACCAGACTGAAATCAGCCATAGGGTTTTCAAATAGACCCATGTTGAACTTAACACGCAAAATTCTCTTCACAGCATCGTCAATCCGGCTCATGTGAATTTCGTTGTTCTTGACATAGTAGGTTAGATCATCAATAAATTCAGTGTGGTTGTAGGGAATCATGACCTGCAAAAAACACGAAATGAATTGGAGCTTTAATGATTTTGTGACACAATTGAACAATAATGTTAAAGCAAAGTTGAAGAAATTTATATATATAAAAGGGAGCCACTGTGTCTGACCATATCAATGCCGGCGTGAATCCCTTCTTTGAGAGAGTGTGAGTAGTTAGCATGAGGTGGTGTGGTGATCCTGTCGATGCCTTGCCAATCAGAGATGACAAAACCCTAATAATAAAATAGTCAGAAAACACAACAATTAAAGACTAGTTTTCTTCCAATTTGAGCAACAACAGAGGAATCCAATTGAAATACAATTACTAAATGCTCTATACCCTGAATCGAAGTTTGTTCTTGAGGAAACCGGTGACAAGTGCACGGTTGGCATGCATCTTCTTCCCATTCCAGCTTGAATAAGAGACCATGACAGTTGAGACACCCTTGATGATTGAATCATAGTAGGCAGGCATGTGGATACTCAGCAAATCATGCCAATCGGTCACTGTATTGTTCTCGTTGATGCCCTTAACTGTGCCACCGTCACCCACAAAGTGCTTTGCACAAGCTGCAACCTTTGTCCTACACATAATTAAGCAAAAGTCGACTTTTATCTTTATCGATGAAGAGTTACAGAAACAGAAAGACATGGGCTTCAAAGGAAAGAGAAGTAAAATCTTTACCTTCCACCAACGTAAGGGACTCCCTTTTGAGAACCAGGCGGGATATCACCCTGTAATCCGGGTATAATTTCTGTCATTGCTTGGACAATCGTGTGGTCCTCACTATAACTCTCATAACACCGACCCCATCTTGGATCTCTGCAAACCTGTATATAGGGTCAAAAACATTACAACTCAAGAAACAGAAAAAGAAAAAGCTCAAAGCCTCAAAATTGCTTATCCCAACTAAAACTAATTCAAATACATTAATAATTAAAGCATTTCATGTCAAATTTGGTTATTTACCGCAATACATGGGGCAAAAGCATATTGGATTCCTGTAGCTCTAACTTCAAGAGCAGTAGCAGCACCGATTCTCTTCACAAGTTGTGGATCCCTATATGATGGGCAGTTTGTTATTAATAGTCGATAAAAGCGCAAATCTTTTTTCAGTTTATAATTTTTATCACTTAAGGTAGGATAAAAGAAGCAATAGGAAATCCAAATTTCATTCAGATATTCAATTAAGCTAACTCGTACTATAATAAGAATTTTCATGTAATGGGGTATTAATTAGTTGCTTGCCTTGTACATCCAAGTCCAACATTGTGGGGGAATACCGTCGCTTTGTACACATTGTTGTGTCCATGAACCGCATCAACTCCATAGATCATCGGAATCCCAAGACGGCTAGATAGAGAAGCATTCTGATAATCATTCACCATCTTAACCCAATCCTCTGCAGTGGCCTGAGGACGTGGAACACTTCCTCCACCACTCAACAAACTCCCTGAAAAATTACAAAAACCAAACATCGTCATTCCATTCTGATTTATTTCGATTCTTACATTAGAGGAAGCACAAATTTAGTTTACCTATGGAGTAATTTTTATAACTTCAGGCGTTGCAATCGATCGATCAAGCTGAACCATCTGACCAATCTTCTCTTCTAGAGTCATTCGATTCATAAGATCCTTGATTCGATGATTGATTGACAGTTTTGGGTCTTTGTAAGGAAAGTAGTCTACCTCAGCTATGGTTGCCCAGCAACATAACAAGAGAAATCCCAAACAAGGGATCAAATTTCTTCTCCCCATCTCTATGTTCTTTGATGTTTCTGAGATCCAGAGAAAGAGCAGAAGCAACAGAATTAAAATAGAAAAACTTTCAACATGTACAAGTGTGAAATAGAAGACGCATTAAAAGATTGAAATAATCAACTAATCTAAACTAATAATGGAATGAAAGATAGAAAACTCGGAATCTCGAAAAGAACGACAACACTTACAAACACTGTTGTGATCTTCTTCGAGAGAAAAATTCTTATTTCTTGTTTCTTGAATTGGAAAGAAATCTAAGGATACAAGCGGTATTTATAGATTAAGAAATCTAGCTAATCATTGACGGATTCCTAGTCTGTGTATGATTCTATTTCATTTGACGTGTCCGTGTTGGACATTGAACACTCTAGAATCCAAATTTTGCTGTCTGTCTCGTTTAACATGAAAGAGTGGTCCTTTTCATCAAGATTTTGTATCTGCTTATACAAATCAATATATATATATATATATATATATATATGGGGGAGCGTTCAAGGGCCAACTTTTAGCAAACTTTTTGGCAAAACTTTTTCAAACATAGGTTAGAGGTTTTGGAATGTGGGCTGATTTTTGGTAAGGATGATCTCTACGGTGAGGATGATGGAGATCATCATCACCAAAAATCAGCCCATTTCAAAACTTCTAACCCCATCAAAAACAGTTTATAAAAAATGGACGGTTCACGATTTTTCAACTTGTAAACATGGGTTAGAGAGTTTTGAATGGGCTGATTTTTGGTGAGGATGATCTCCTCGGTGAGGAGATCATCCTCACCAAAATCAGCCCATTCCAAAACTCTAACCTATGTTTTGAAAAATGTTTTGCCAAAAAGTTTGCTAAAAAGTTGGCCCCTTGAACGCCACCCTATATATATATATATATGGGTCCCGTTCGCCACCCTTAGTTTTACCACACACTTTAACAAACGCTTTTGTTTTACATGGGTTAGAAGTTTCGGAATGAGCTGATTTTTGGTGAGGATGATCTCTATGGTGAGGAGATCATCCTCACCAAAAATCAGCTCATTCCAAAACTTCTAACCCCATCAAAATTGATTTACCAAAAATGGACGGTCCACGAATTTTCAACGTGTAAACATGGGGCTAAACATTTCGGAATGGGCTGATTTTTGGGGAGGATGATCTTCTAATCATAGAGATCATCCTCAACCAAAATCAGCTCATTCCAAAACTTCTAACCCATGTAGGACAAAAAACGTTTGTTAAAGTGTGTGGTAAAACTTAGGGTGCTGAACATTTCCCTATATATATATATATGGGAAAGAGTTCAGCAAGACAGGCAAAACATTTTGACAAACATTTGGCAAAACATTTTTGAAATATGGGTTACAGGTTTTGGAATGGGCTGATTTTTGGTGAGGATGATCTTTACAGGGAATAGATCATCATCACCAAAAATCAGCCCAGTCCAAAACTTCTAACCTATCAAAATGGTTTACAAAAAATGGACGGTCCACGATTTTTCAACCTGTTAACATGGGGCTAGAAGTTTTGGAATGGCTGGTTTTTTGATGAGGATGATCTCCTCACCGTAGAGATCATCCTCACCAAAAATCAGCCCATTCAAAACCTCTAACCCATGTTTTGAAAAATGTTTTGCCAAAATGTTTGTTGCTGAAAGGGACCCTATATATATATATGGGGGCGTTCAATGCCAACTTTTTAGCAACACTTTTTGGCAAAATATTTTTCAAAACATGAGTTAGAGGTTTTGGAATGGGCTGATTTTTGGTGAGGATGATCTCTACAGTGAAGAGATCATCATCACCAAAAATCAGCCCATTCCAAAACTTCTAACCCCATCAAAAACAGTTTACAAAAATTGGACGGTCCACTATTTTTCAGCTGGTAACATGGGTTAGAAGTTTTGGAATGGGCTGATTTTTGGTGAGATGATCTACTCACCGTAGAGATCATCCTCACCAAAAATCAGCCCATTCCAAAACCTTCTAACCTATGTTTTGAAAAATGTTTTGCCAAAAAGTTTGGCTAAAAGTTTGCCCTTGAACGCTACCCTATATATATATATATATATATGGGGGGCGTTCAATGGCCAACTTTTTGGCAAACTTTTTGGCAAAACATTTTTCAAAACATGAGTTAGAGGTTTTGGAATGGGCTGATTTTTGGTGAGGATGATCTCTACGGTGAGGAGTCATCCTCACCAAAAATCAGCCCATTCCAAAACTTCTAACCCATGTTTAGAAGCTGAAAAATCGTGGACCGTCCATTTTTTGTAAACTGTTTTTGATGGGTTAGAAGTTTTGGAATGGGCTGATTTTTGGGTGAGGATGATCTCCTCACCGTAGAGATCATCCTCACCAAAAATCAGCCCATTCCAAAACCTCTAACCTATGTTTTGAAAAATGTTTTGCCAAAAAGTTTGCTAAAAAGTTGGCCCTTGAGCGCTACCCTATATATATAGATATATATATATATATATATGGGTCCCGTTCGCCACCCTTAGTTTTACCACACACTTTAACAAACGCGTTTTGTCTTACATGGGTTAGAAGTTTCGGAATGAGCTGATTTTTTGGTGAGGATCATCTCTATGGTGAGGAGATCATCCTCACCAAAATCAGCTCATTCCAAAACTTCTAACCCCATCAAAATTGATTTACAAAAATGGACGGTCCACGATTTTTCAACGTGTAAACATGGGGCTAAAACATTTCGGAATGGGCTGATTTTTGGGGAGGATGATCTTCTAATCATAGAGATCATCCTCACCAAAAATCAGCTCATTCCAAAACTTCTAACCCATGTAGGACAAAAAACGTTTGTTAAAGTGTGTGGTAAAACTTAGGGTGCTGAACATTTCCCTATATATATATATGGGAAATGTTCAGCAACAAACATTTTGGCAAACATTTTTGAAAATATGGGTTACAGGTTTTGGAATGGGCTGATTTTTGGTGAGGATGATCTTACAGGGAATAGATCATCATCACCAAAATCAGCCCATTCCAAAACTTCTAACCTATCAAAAATGGTTTACAAAAAAATGGACGGTCCCCGAGTTTTTCAACCTGTTAACATGGGGCTAGAAGTTTTGGAATGGGCTGGTTTTTGATGAGGATGATCTCCTCACCGTAGAGATCATCCTCACCAAAAATCAGCCCATTCCAAAACCTCTAACCCATGTTTTTGAAAAATTTTTGCCAAAATGTTGGTTGCTTGCAAAGGGACCCCTATATATAGGATATGGGGGGGCGTTCAATGGCCAAACTTTTAGCAAACTTTTTGGCAAAATATTTTTCAAAACATGAGTTAGAGGTTTTGGAATGGGCTGATTTTGGTGAGGATGATCTCTACATGAAGAGATCATCATCACCAAAAATCAGCCCATTCCAAAACTTCTAACCCCACAAAAACAGTTTTTACAAAAATTGGACGGTCCACTATTTTTCACCAGCTGGTAAACATGGTTTAGAAGTTTTGGAATGGGCTGATTTTTGGTGAGAATGATCTACTCACCGTAGAGATCATCCTCACCAAAAATCAGCCCATTCCAAACTTCTCTAACCTATGTTTTGAAAAATGTTTTGCCAAAAAGTTTGCTAAAAAGTTTGCCCTTGAACGCTACCCTAAAATATATATAGATATATATGGGGGGCGTTCAATGGCCAACTTTTTGGCAACTTTTTGTTGGCAAAACATTTTTCAAAACATGAGTTAGAGGTTTTGGAATGGGCTGATTTTTGGTAGAGGCTGATCTCTACGGTGAGGATACATCCTCACCAAAAATCAGCCCATTCCAAAACTTCTAACCCATGTTTAGAAGGCTGAAAAATCGTGGACCGTCCATTTTTTGTAAACTGTTTTTGATGGGGTTAGAAGTTTTGGAATGGGGCTGATTTTTGGTGAGGATGATCTCCTCACCGTAGAGATCATCCTCACCAAAAATCAGCCCATTCCAAAACCTCTAACCTATGTTTTGAAAAATTTTTGCCAAAAAGTTTGCTAAAAAGTGGCCCTTGGCGAGCGCTACCCTATATATATATATATATATATATATGGGTCCCGTTCGCCACCCTTAGTTTATACCACCACTTTAACAAACGCGTTTTGTCTTACATGGGTTAGAAGTTTCGGAATGAGCTGATTTTTGGTGAGGATGATCTCTATGGTGAGGAGATCATCCTCACCAAAAATCAGCTCATTCCAAAACTTCTAACCCATCAAAATTGATTTACAAAAAATGGACGGTCCACGATTTTTCAACGTGTAAACACATGGGGCTAACATTTCGGATGGGCTGATTTTTGGGATGATTCTCTAATCATAGAGATCATCCTCACCAAAAATCAGCTCATTCCAAAACTTCTAACCCATGTAGGACAAAAAACGTTTGTTAAAGTGTGTGGTAAAACTTAGGGTGCTGAACATTTCCCTATATATATATGGTCAGGTTCAAGGGCCATATGAGAGAAACATATGAGAAAACTTTCGACGGTAAATAAAATTTTAAAATATGGGTTAGAAATTTTGGATTGAGCTGATTTTTTGTGAGGATGATCTCTATGATGGAAAGATCATCCAAAAAAAAAAATCAGCCCAATCTGAAACTTCTAACCCCATTAAAAGTGATTTAGAATGTGGACCGTCAATTTTTTTACCAATTTTTATCACAAATTTGTAAATCACTTTTGATGGATTTAGAAGTTTCTGATTGAGCTGATTTTATGTTTTTGTAAGGATGATCTTCTCATCATAGTGACCATCCTTGCAAAAAATCAGCTCAATCCAAAACTTCTAACCCTTACTTGATGAAAAATGAAAGTTTTCTCATATGTTTTTCTCATATGGCCCTTGAACCTGACCCTATATATATAAGAGAGAGAGAGAGAGAAAACATGTAAGAAAACTTTCGGCGGTAAATAAAATTTTAAAATATGGGTTAGAAATTTTAGATTGAGCTGATTTTTTGTGAGGATGATCTCTATGATGGGAAGATCATCCAAAAAAACTCAGCCCAATCTGAAACTTCTAACCCCATTAAAAGTGATTTAGAATGTGGACCGTCGATTTTTTTTCAAATTTTTATCACTAATTTTGTAAATCACTTTTGATGGATTTAGAGATTTCTGATTGAGGCTGATTTTTTGTGAGGATGATCTTCTCATCATAGTGACCTCCTTGCAAAAAATCAGTTCAATCCAAAACCCTAAACCCTTATTTTGAAAAACGAAAGTTTTCTTACATGTTTTCTCACATGGCCCTTGAACCTGACCCTATATATATATATATGGAAATGTTCAGGACCCGAAGTTTTACCCACACACTTTAACAAACGTTTTTTTGTCCTACATGGGTTAGAAGTTTTGGAATGGGCTTGATTTTTGATGAGGATGATCTCTATGATTAGAAGACCATCCTCCAAACAAACAATCAGCCCATTCCGAAATGTTTACCACCCATGTTTACACATTGAAAAATCGTGGACCGTCCATTTTTTTTGTAAACCATTTTTGATGGGGTTAGAAGTTTTGGAATGAACTGATTTTTGGTGATGATGATCTCCTCACCATAGAGATCATCCTCACCAAAAATCAGCCCATTCCAAAACTTCTAACCCATGTAAAACAAAACACGTTTGTTAAAGTGTGTGATAAGCTTAAGGTGCTGAACGGGACCCATATATATATATATATAATATATGTGGGCGGTTCAAGGGCCATATGAGAAAACATATGAAAAAACTTTCATTTTTCAAAAAAAGAGTTAGAGGTTTGGATTGAGCTGATTTTTTGCAAAATGGTCCCTAATGATGAAAAAGATCATCCTCACAAAAAATCAGCTCAATCAGAAACTTCTAAATCCATCAAAAGTGATGTACAAATTAGTGATAAAAATTGGTAAAAAAATCGACGGTCCACATTCTAAATCATTTTTAATGGGGTTAGAAGTTTTCAGATTGGGCTGATTTTTTTTTTTTTTTTTGATGATCTTCCCATCCTAAAGAGATCATCCTCACAAAAAAATCAGCTCAATCCAAAATTTCTAAACCATATTTAAAATTTTATTAAAAACAAAAGTTTTTACATATGTTTAATATATATATATATAGGGTCCCGTTCGCCACCCTTAGTTTTACCACACACTTTAACAAACGCGTTTTGTCTTACATGGGTTAGAAAGTTTCGGAATGAGCTGATTTTTGGTGAGGATGATCTCTATGGTGAGGAGATCATCCTCCCCAAAAATCAGCTCATTCCAAAACTTCTAACCACACTAATTATTCAAACTTATCATTTAATCTAAAAAAATTTATTTTTTGGTATCGCTGTCGACGTTTGGAGACTTAGTTCCAAAAAGGGATTTGAGACAAAGAAAAAATCATTTTCAAATGATTTTTCAAGCATTTTGAAGATGTATTAAAATAATTAAGATTTTTCAATTCTTTTTCTTCATTTTTGAATGCAAATCAAGCAAGGATAGATTTTTTTTTTTTTTTTAAATAGAAATCATATACACAAGTCATTATATTTAGTTTGAAGTTGATCTTTCCATGTATTTTTAGTTGGAAATACTCAGAAAAAAAAATGGGTGACTTTTACTGCATCAAGGTCGATAATTTTTATTTTTGAGTTCAATATTTTTATTCTCGATATAATAATCTAGAATGTGGTTTCATTAAGTGGAACAATGTTGTATAGGTCAAAATCCAAGGACAACTTGCAAGTAATGAATTGCGACTTGTGGATATATGTCGAGCATATTTCCCAATGATCACGCAAAGACAACTTGATTATTTTTCAGGAACTAGATCATCTTTTTACCTTTCTTCCTTACTCAATCATGACTCGACGAAGGTCTGATGTGCACCCTCCTCCCTAGATCAACGTCCTCTACCCTTTCCACCGTTGATACCCTCTTTGTCAAAGGTTCCTTCTGTAATTGTTATCGATCCTAACCCTAGAGTGAGTCGGATTTTACTCCTTCAGTCTAATCTTTATGATCCTTCCTTCCTTCTTTTATTGCAATGGCAAAGCAGTTTTGAGTTGCCATCTGGTCTCCTGTCTCCATATGTCCCTTTTTGGTCAAGAAGCACACGACCTAATGATAAGTTGAGGGCACCACCTTCATTACATGTATCCATCTTCTCCCCAGTATAACATTGTATGACGAATTAGTCTCAATTACCACAAATCTAGTCATCACCACCTCAGGCCCTTTGTTACAGGTAGAGTAACTTCCCCAATGGCAACATCGGGTTTCTATTAAATTCATACACGCTGACTTCAGCATGTTAATCTCCCAAGCACCCTCATCCCTTCGATTGATGAGAAAAGAGAATGTCTATCGCACTTCCAACTTCGATAAGAATTCTTTTTAGATCTACCACCAATGTAATGACTAGGGTGTCATTGTGCGGACTTTTCATCCCTTTCAAGTCCTTTTGAGTGAATATTGTTGCCTTATTCTTCCAAACTATTTCAGATACTCGTGCCACAACTGCCTTCTCTAAGATTTGGTGGACCTCTCTCTCTCATGTTGTGACTTCCTGACCTTAGTCCAATGCAAGACCCAATGATCCTAATCAACCTAAACTCCCTGACGATGGTGTTAATGACCCTCTAATCTCTGTACTCCTATACTAGTGGTCTCCTTAGAGGCGGAGATAAGGGGTCTTGTCTCCTAGGCTCCTTTGTTGCTACCACTACATATCGCCTGAGCTTCTGCCATGTCCTGAATAACATGCTTCAACCTCTAGCAATCGTTGGTCGGATGATCTTCTACCTTCTACTTAGATATTCAGATAAGACTTTCCTGGCCTCCCTCGATAATTTGAGGGCGGTGGCACGAAGGGGTCGCCCTTTATGTGCTTCAAGATTTCAAAAGGCCTCTCAGTCAATGGCGTTAAAACTCTTCTTAGAAGAAAACTTGCCCAAGAGGTGCATATCTTAGGATTGTAGGACCATAAAAACCATCACATCACAAGACAACTTATTTTAACATATTTGGCCTTTAACATAAAATTCTTGATTTTTCTAGAATTCATTACCTTCCACTTCACAAAATCCTATCTCGTTCCTAGGTTTGTTAATGTGTGCTCTTAGGGCAGGCATCAAAGTGCAATAAATATACCTTGGATTAAGCACTTAAGAGTATTTTTTGGTAAAAAACACTGCATCTCAGTTTCTCCCACCGAAAATCTCGTAAGATATTATTAATTTATCGATAAGTTCCAAATTCTAAGAGAACTATAATATATTATTATAGCTTTAATTACTTTGTATGGGCAAAGATATTGTGTATGTCAGATGTATACTAAAAGTCGTAGAAAGACATGTCACATGTACATGATACCAATTCGCTGATAATCCATCCGCACCGTCCTATTTTTAGACCTCAAATTGATTCTCATCAAGATTTATACTTCTAAATGAAAACAGTGATCTATAAACATGTCACAAAAAAGAAAATAGTATTTTTAACACTAGTACTTTCACATTCATAGCTGGCTTTTTAGTAGTATTATTTGAACTTATTGCAAGGGTCACAAAGTCATTTTTTCATAATGAACCTCAATCATGCTCAATCATGCTCAAGATAATAAATAAAGTGAAAAATTACTTAATGGTCTCTTGTAATAACTTGAATCCCTCTTTTCTAATTAGTTTTGAATCCTACTCTAGACATTTCTTATATATGAAATGTCAAAATTGTCCTAATTATTCAAACTTATCATTTTAATCTAAAAAAATTTATTTTTTGGTATCGCTGTCGACGTTTGGAGACTTAGTTCCAACGAAAGGGATTTGAGACAAAGAAAAAATCATTTTCAAATGATTTTTCAAGCATTTTGAAGATGTATTAAAATAATTAAGATTTTTCAATTCTTTTTCTTCATTTTTGAATGCAAATCAATCAAGGATAGATTTTTTTTTTTTAATAGAAATCATATACACAAGTCATTATATTTAGTTTGAAGTTGATCTTTCCATGAATTTTAGTTGGAAATACTCAGAAAAAAAAAAATGGGTGACTTTTACAGCTTCAAGGTCGATAATTTTTATTTTTGAGTTCAATATTTTTATTCTCGATATAATAATCTAGAATGTGGTTTCATTAAGTGGAATAATGTTGTATAGGTCGAAATCCAAGGACAACTTGCAAGTAATGAATTGCGACTTGTGGATATATGTCGGGCATATTTCCCAATGATCACGCAAAGACAACTTGATTATTTTTCAGGAACTAGATCATCTTTTTACCTTTCTTCCTTACTCAATCATGACCCGACGAAGGTCTGATGTGCACCCTCCTCCCTAGATCAACGTCCTCTACCCTTTCCACCGTTGATACCCTCTTTGTCAAAGGTTCCTTCTGTAATTGTTATCGATCCTAACCCTAGAGTGAGTCGGATTTTACTCCTTCAGTCTGATCTTTATGATCCTTCCTTCCTTCTTTTATTGCAATGGCAAAGCAGTTTTGAGTTGCCATCTGGTCTCCTCCTGTCTCCATATGTCCCTTTTTGGTCGAGAAGCACACGACCTAATGATAAGTTGAGGGCACCACCTTCATTACATGTATCCATCTTCTCCCCAGTATAACATTGTATGACGAATTAGTCTCAATTACCACAAATCTAGTCATCACCACCTCAGGCCCTATTGTCACAGGTAGAGTAACTTCACCAATTGGCAACATCGGGTTTCTATTAAATTCATACACGCTGACTTCAGCATGTTCTAATCTCCCAAGCACCCTCATCCCTTCGATTGATGAGAAAAAGAGAATGTCTATCGCACTTCCAACTTCGATAAGAATTCTTTTTAGATCCACCACCAATGTAATGACTAGGGTGTCATTGTGCGGACTTTTCATCCCTTTCAAGTCCTTTTGAGTGAATATTGTTGCCTTATTCTTCCAAACTATTTCAGATACTCGTGCCACAACTGCCTTCTCTAAGATTTGGTGGACCTCTCTCTCATGTTGTGACTTCCTGACCTTAGTCCAATGCAAGACCCAAATGATCCTAATCAACCTAAACTCCCTGACGATGGTGTTAATGACCCTCTAATCTCTGTACTCCTATACTAGTGGTCTCCTTAGAGGCGGAGATAAGGGGTCTTGTCTCCTAGGCTCCTTTGTTGCTACCACTACATATCGCCTGAGCTTTTCCTAATCTGTCATGTCCTGAATAACATGCTTCAACCTCTAGCAATCGTTGGTCGGATGATCTTCTACCTTATGATATTCATGATAAGACTTTCCTGGCCTCCCTCGATAATTTGAGGGCGGTGGCACGAAGCTAGGGTCGCCCTTTATGTGCTTCAAGATTTCAAAAGGCCTCTCAGTCAATGGCGTTAAGACTCTTCTTAGAAGGAAACTTGCTCAAGAGGTGCATATCTTAGGATTGTAGGACCATAAAAACCATCACATCACAAGACAACTTATTTTTAACATATTTGGCCTTTAACATAAAATTCTTGATTTTTCTAGAATTCATTACTTTCCACTTCACAAAATCCTATCTCGTTCTTAGGTTTTGTTAATGTGTGCTCTTAGGGCAGGCATCAAAGTGCAATAAATATACCTTGGATTAAGCACTTAAGAGTATTTTTGGTAAAAAAGATATTCAAAGAATATTTTTTGTTGAAAAAAAAAAACAAATTTTGAGGCGTATTGAATGTACTTTAAAGTGTATCTTTAGGGCACTTGTTAACAAAACCCCTTGTTCTTAATAGAATCATAATAATATGACACACCAGGTGGCATACTCAATTGATTTCCTATATGACAAGTTTAGAACTGTAGATTTGTTTGCCTTAGGATACATGATTGTATTTTCCCATTAAAAAAAATGTATCCCTAAGGAGTTGTGTATCCTAAGGCATATAGATCTATGATTCCCGAATTTGTTAGCATTAGGGAGTCGATTAAGTATGCCATCTTGCGAGTCATATTATTATGACTCTTCTTAATATTGAAGGGGAGAATTTTCTTAAGGAATGATAAGGAATAATAGGTAGAAGGGCAAAAAAACGCACTTCTGTCATGCACAACTCATTTTACAACCACCATATTTAATGTTATATCTAAATTGCCCTTGCATCAGATAGTCTCTCTCCCTCCCCCTAGCAATCATAATCTCGGCAATTTCGTCTTTTAGAGTTCAAATTTGTCATTAACCGTAGGGTAATACAGTCATTTCATAGTGATAAAATAGTTTTAAAAAAAAAAATGTTCCCAAATTTCGTCTTTTAAGTGAAAGCAGCAGCAGTTTTGAACTTCTCTCTCTCAACGATCCGTTAGCATTCAAAAAAGGTGAAAACCACCTTCATTATCTTTCGTTTTCTCACTTTCTCTCACTCAAAACCCTAGACGTGGTTTTGTTCTACAAGCCAGTTCGAAATTTACAACGATTTCTTTTCCAGATCGATTTTTTGAGCTCTCTTTGCGTAGATCTTGATCGTAGATCTTGGTGTACAAACTTCTATCGACATCGGATTTCTCCCGCAAAGATGAACGATCTTTTAACGGTACTTTCTCTCTTTATAAATCCTTTTTTTCTGTTGTGTTCTTCTGGATTTTGGATTTCGAAGCTGATTTTGATCTAACATTTATGATATCGGTAGATATTGTAGCAGTCTAGCAGATCGTATTTAAATTTCGCGAAATTCAGTTCTTTCTTCTTTTCGTTTTATAGATTTTGCTTTATTTTTCGTGTTTTTGAATCCGTACTGGTTGGGAGATTAATTTGAATTTGAGCGCGATATGTGTTAGAGAGATGTTAGATTGCTAGATAATCAATTTAATGTGCCTGTCGGTCCTTGTGTGTAATCTTTTAAGTTCATAGATTATTGGAATAATAGGAAGCTGTGAAGAATTTGGAGAATGAGAAGAACAGGAAAGAAAAATAAAATCGGAAACACTAAGATTATGTAATCCCGTGCTATATGGACTTGTATCGGACATTGTATCAACTTGAATCCTATATTTTGTGTGAAAAGTACCTTTCATTTACCAACTGTAATAATTTATAAATTTTCTTCTCTTACAGTGAAATTTTTTCATTTAGTTCTGATTTTCTGACTCCTGGAGCACTGGATGACAAAATTTCCTATAGAAGTGGTAAAGATTTCGTTGGAAAATTATAATCTGCTATAAGAAAATTGGAATGCAAATTATAAGAGTTATTCTTTCTTTGATTTTTTATTTCTAATATTTCTTCCAAAATAACTCCACCTAGATAATTAATCATTAGAACACCGACTGTTATTACGTGTACACAAATATCCTTGTTATTTCACAAACAGTACATGGCTGATCTATCTTCCAATAGCAATCCTCGACTCTACTTCCATGTTCTAAAGTTAGAAGATTGGTTTATTCTCCCTTAAGGGATGATTAGAAGATACAAAGTTCCTTAGCACTTTAAACTTGGATACTCTCATGAACCAAAATGTATGCAAGAAATTTTTTGGAGTATATTCTCTTGGAATTGTGAAACGTGGTTATTTATTGATTAGACAGGTTTTTCATTTTTCTACTGGCTTCCGAGTTCATTGTTGTCAACTTTTATTTCTTCGTGGGAATTTCGGTTAAGGAAAGTCAAAATCTTGTTTATGATTTTAAAAGCCTGGCTTCAATGAACTCTTACATGATACCGTGCTATTTCGTTAATGTATCGAGTTCTGGGCATTCATTGTGTGTGAAAAACAATAGCTTATTCCTTGTTAACGTTATGTTCAATTGATAGTCTTGGGACTTTTCCACTTTTTTCATTTGTTTTACATATTGGCAGGAAAGTTGTTTTTAATGTTGGTGGTGTTTGTCAGGATTCCTTTGAGATCCCTCGAGGTCAACCTTCAAGGGGTGGAGACATTGAATTAGGAATGAATGCTCCAATGAATTCCAGAGACCTGGGCTTAGAGAACTTTTTCAAACAGGTGGCTATGGATTATTTTACTTACTAACTCATTTTTATGCTGAACGTGAAGAGTAGCAGTTGTCACTAAGTCCGTTTGCAATATTGTTATGCATATATGAGAATTTAATGTTATGTTTTATTATTTGAAATTGTTGAGTGGTTTTCTTGCCTCTGTTTTTTTGCTAGATTGGAGAGATTGAAAAGCAAATAGACAAGAAAAGTAAACTACTCAAAAAGCTACAGGTATTGATTTTCTCTTCTTTTCATTCTTCCTTGTCTTATGAAGGTTTCCATGCTAGTTGTTGTCAATATTTAGGGCACATTATTGTTCTTTTTGTTTCTAAATCAATTTTTCCTTTATCTTCTTAATCATTTATTGGAAAAAAGAGATTTCCATCCCAATTCGAGAGACAAAGCATAAGTTAAAGCTTGTATTGCACATCGAACTGAGTTATGGAAACAGAAAGATCGAAGGTTTCATGATGTGAACTACATCATTTGTTCTGATCATCGATTAACATGACTGCTGAATTTCTGAAACTACCACCAGTGGCCCAATACATCAGGATCTTGATGTAGCTTCATTCTTATGCCGTTGGTGTTGATTCTGTATCCCTAGCTAGAAAGTTATTATCCCCAAAACCCTTAATGTTAGTATTCTCTGCTGTCTTGCATCGTCACCTTGCTTAATTTGTCATTTGATCTAACCGAGTGTGAATTTGAAAACATGCTAATAAAACTTGAGATGATATGATCATTTGTGGTTTGAATAGTTCTCATATTGTTGTCTTCTTTACCACTTTTAATTACCCCATATGATATTCAAAGGACACTTCTAATCAATCTGTATGATATTTAAATTCCAAATTTTGTTTTTTAGTACGCTTGATTATTGAATTTGGGTTGCACTTTCTGGCAAAGATGTCTCTGGTACCAAGATTTGCATTAAGGGCTTGGAATATCAGGCTAATGTGTTTCTCATACCATTTACTTGCGAATGATTTCTGCAGGATGCAAATGAGGAGTCAAAGTCTGTAACCAAGGCTGCTTCCATGAAGGGTAAGCTGATGCATATATAATTAATGTACATGAATGCATGCATAAATAGATTAGTACACACCCAAAGAGAAGTACTCTATTTATGAAGAATAGAGAATGCTCTCTTCTTAATGTGGATGCCAAAATGTGTTACACCTGGAATTCAAACCAGTCTGTCCAAGTGTTAGGCCATTGCTTGGATTGGCCATACAAGCAATGGCCTAACACTCAATTATCGTTGTTCATCGACTTTTGATGTTACCCATGAACTCTTTCAATTTGGTGGTCAAACTTGCCCAACTAACATCATTTTTCAAGTGTATCGCATACATAAGGTACCTAACAATCTTGGAGTGACGACCATGCATTCAAAAGAATTGTCAAAATATAATTGTCAAGTCTCAATGAGAGCTTGTCAAGGTATTTGTAATAATCAAAGTGAATGGACATAAATACCCTTACATAGAAAAGAATAGAAAATTAGAAAAAGTAAAATAAAGATATAATAAAAACATATTTCCAATACTCCCTCTCAAGCTGGTGCAAATATATCAACTAAACATTGCTTGACAAGATGAGAGTTAGTGACAGAATGACCAATAAACTTCATAAGCATGTCGGCAAACTGATCTGAAGAAGATACAAATATTGTTTGAAGGGTACCAGATCGAACTTTCTCCCTAAGAAAGTGAACATCAACCTTTATATACTTCGTTCTCTTGTAAATGACAGAATCAGAAGCAAGCATGATAATAGACTTGTTGTCACAAACAATATAGAGAAATTAAAAATAAGAAATCCCATCTCCATCAGTAAAGATCGAAGCTAAATAAGCTCACATCTGCCAAGGGCTATAGTTCGATATTCAACTTCAGCAAAAGAACGGAAAATTACACTTTGTTTCATACTTTTTCACGAGATCAGGTTACCACCACGAAAGGCACAAAAATCAGAGATAGAATTTCTATCCATAATAGAGCTAGCATAATCAGTGTTAGCGAAGCAGAACAAGTGAGGTTGAGCATTAGATGAGTAGAAAAGTCCAAGACCTAGACGCGACTTCAAGTAGCAGAGAATACGATAAATAACATCAAGATGAGAAGTGCACAGAGCATGCATGAACTAACTGACCACGCTAATCACACAAGTCAAATATGGTCTAGTATTAGATAAATCAGATAGCCTAGGAGTCTCTGATAAAAAGAATGATCAAATAATTAATTGTCAAATTCGACATGGAGACGATAATCAAGCATACCAGTATCGTAAAGAAGATCCAATGTGTAATTGCGCTGAGATATCGAAATACTACAACGAGAGCGGGTCACTTCTATTCCCAAGAAGTACTTAAGAAGATCCAAGTCTTTAACCTCAAAAACACAATTCAATATCATCTTTACCCCGTCAATCAATTGGCATCATCTCCAATCAAGATAATATCATCCACATAAATTAGAACAATAATGCAACAACCATCCAATTTTCGACAAACAAAGCATGTATGATTTGAGTAATATCTAGAAAATTTCATAAATAAACTGACTTAAAAAAGCATTGAAACCAAGCTCACAGAGACTGCTTCAGGCCATACAGAGATTTGAGAAGGTAACATACCTTACCAGAATACTTCCTCTGAAGACGAAATCCAAGAGGGATTCATATAGATAATCTCAGTCAAATCACCATTCAAAAAGACATTTTTCACATTGAGTTGGTGAAGTGGCTATAAGTGACATGCAGTTAAAGAAATAAGGAATCGAACAATAGAAAGTTTAGCTACAAGAACAAATGTAGTACCAAAATTCTTTTCTAGATTTTGTGTAAATCCCTTGGCAACTAGGCGGGCTTTATATCGTTTAACAGTACTATCTGCGAGATACTTGACAGTGAAAATCCATTTACATCCAACAACCCACTCCCCAGAGGGAAGGAGAATAAGCTCTCAGGTATGATTCTTCTGCAAAGTACCCATCTCAGCAGCCATGACTGCAGTCCACTGAGGATCTCATAAAACCTCTAAAATAGACTCAGAAACTTAAATAGAAGCAATGACAGCAAGGTAAGTCTGATAAGAATGAGAGAGTCCCTGATAGGAAACAAATTGGACAATAAGATAATCAGTAACACAGCCACACTTACCTTTGCAAAGTGAAATAGGTAATTGAGAGTCAAAAACAGAAGGGATAAGAACAGGGGTAGGAGAGAATATATATAAGTCCAAGGAAGAGGTTGGCAAGGTTAGAGAGGGGTGAGGGCGACGAGAGTAAACCTGAAGCGTTAGCAAAGATGGAAGAAAGCCGAAGAAGACAGCACTATAAGGGAAGGAACAAAAGAAGAGTCTTGCAAAGAAAAATAGTCATACAAAGAAGACGTGGCACGAAAATAAGGAACATTTAAAATAAAAAAAAGCGACATCCATAGAACATATGATATGATGAGAAACAAGATCATAACACAGATACCCCTTTGACATAAATTAGTAGCCCAAGAAAACACATTGAATGGTTTTGTCATCTAATTTCGTGCGATTGAGATGTGTGGTCCTAAATAAAGCAAGTGCACCCAAAGTGTAATAAAAAAGAAGATGTTATTAGGACGAAGAACATGAAGAGGCACCTGTCCCCTAAGGTGCGACTCGGACCACAGTTAAAAAGAAAATTCGTAGTGAGGATCACCATGTCCCAATATAATTTAGGAACATGTATTCCTCGAAGAAGAGAGCCAACAATGTTCATAAGGTGGCAGTTATTGCGTTCTACCACCCTGTTCTACTCAAAAGTGTAGGGATATGTCAATTGGTGGAGCAATGCTCATGAAGATGAGAGCAAATCCCATCAGAAATATATTCACCTCCATTATCAGACCGAAGGGTTTTAATAGTAATGTTGTACTGGATATGAAAGTTAACAAAAATAAAAAGCACTGCAGACCAATATCGCATCAAATAAACTCAACAAGTACAACGAGAATAGTCATCTATAAATTTAAAATAATACCAATGACCAATAAAAACAATAACAAGAGAAAGCCTTCCATACATCAGAATGAACTAAATTAAACATAACCGATGCATGCAAGAGATATATGAAATACATGTATGTTTGGAAAGCTCACACACAAAGTACTGAAACTTATGCCTACTATAAGAATTTTTGAAAGCAGGAAATAAAAAACATAAGTGCTGAAAACTAACATATCTTAAGCGAGCATACCACAAATCTAAAGATTAAGAATAAAAGGTATAACTCCCAAAGGAGGGTAGTACAAAGGTCGAAGTAGTAGTATGTGGAGATCCAAATAGGTACAGTCCATCCCTCTCATACCTCTTGTCAAAAATCTTTATCGAAGTCAAGTCTTGAAAAGTACAGTGAGTAGGAAAACAAGTCACTGAGCAATTTAGATATTTGATAATACTACTCACAGACAGGCAAAAGATTAAGAAACAGGTGAAGAACATAGAGCATAGAGTAGACAAATACCAGATGATAAAGAGATGGTACTCTTGTTGTGTATAGGTGTAAGGGATCCATCAGGAAGGCGAACCTCCTTATGAGTATCAGGAAAAATTAATAAAGTAAAATGGTTACACTCACCGGTCATGTGATCAAAGGCACCAAAATCAATAACCCATGTCAGGGGAGCTAGATCAGATTAGGTAACATAAAATGTAGAAGATATACCTAGAGGTGTGGTAACTGAGACCACATTGAAGATAAGCGAGTGTAAGGATGGATCTGATCACAAACAATAGAGGTAATCTGGGTATGAAACTGTTGTAAATGAACAATGCCAGGAGAGACAGTGGTGGGAACAAGTGAGGAATCCACAATGGTAGCATGGGGAGCAAAATACCTCAATGAAGGAGAGCGGAAAGCATCAGACCTTCTCATGGCTTGTCTTCCCACAATGACTGCAAATAAGACTACTCCTTCGACTACAGCTATGGCCCCCTCGGCCATGAAAAGTATTAACAGTACCTAAAAGCCATCTAGATTTGCCTTTATACTTCTAAATAGAGTCTCACGAATTGAGACCAAGATTGATGCCATGTCATAATGCTCAACAACAAATGGCTAAAAAAAGGAGACCAATAATCAAATGTAAGAAGACTATAATTTGAGAGGAAAATTGTGTAGGATCAAATCGACATACACTTAGGGTGCGAGAACCAAGAGATTATTGCAAATCTGGAGAAAAGGAAGAAATTGAGGCAAAAAACTTGAACTCAAATAAAAAGGAATAGTGGAAGACTTCTAGAAAGTCGAAGAGCAAATCATATAGCTGAAGATTTGGCTTGAAGGGAGATCTCTTGCTAACCCAAACCCAATGTGTGAGAAGCAAAGGGGTAAAGAACAACTCAATGACCCAGAAAACAACATAAACAGCCCATACAAAACTCGAAAAACAGTAGGGTCAATCCTATATCACAGCAGACTAAAATCAGAAATAGTAGTATTTGGCTTGAAGGGAGGTCTCTCGCAACCCTAAATACAATGTGCGATCATCAAAGGGGCAGAAAACAACTCTATCGATCACCAGCCCTATCGCAAAAACAGTTAGGACAAACAGCAGCCAGCGGCCACACCCTATCGCAAATCAGTAAAACTGCAGCCAGCAACCACAAACACTATTGCAGCCTAGGCATAACAGCTAAGTCAGTACACACACACACTATCGCAGCAACCTGTAGCCCAATCGCAGCCCATTCATAAGAGCCAAGTCAGTCGCAACCTAGCAACACTGCAGCCAGCAGCCACACACACTATCGCAGTAGAAAAAAATAGCCAGCAGCAATCATATACCCTGCTGTCAAAGCCAGCAACACAGCCCCTTATCGCAGAGGCAGCCAACAGCAACAAATCCCTAATCGCAGAACAGTACAGCCAGCTGCATGGACCTAATTGCACAAAAAAAGATAACCCAACAGCAGTGCAACCCCATAGAAGGGAACTATTCGCACAAGAACTCCCTTATCGCATTGTGTGATTGGGGTCAAAAATAAAAAAGAAAGAACCCTCAAAAGGGAGACCCTCCAATGAAGGCTGCTTGCTAGGGTTTGGTCTCAAGGTCTAAAGGGGGTGATGAGAGGAGAAGAGAAGACAGAAGAGAGGGAGGTGGCGAGGGTAAAACTCCAAGGGACTCAAAAATTGAACGAGAAACACCAAGGGGGAGCAAACGATTGATCCTCTAGGTTCTAATAACAAGAAGAATTGTAGAAGAATAATTGTCAAGTCTCAATGAGAGCTTTGCAAGGTATTTATAATAATCAAGGTGAATGGACATAAATGACCTTACATAGAGAAGAATAGAAAGCTAGAAAAAGTAAAAAAAAAAGACATATTTCCAATACATTCCACGTAACATTGACAATCAGTGTTCTGAATCATCTACATAGTGACGGTCATTAGAAGAAATAAAAAAGCACTTGAATGTCAATAGGAAAAGAAAGCACTTAAGTTCTCTCTTTTTTCCCTTCCTGTTTTTTTTTTGGCTGGTCAAGCCAGATTAGTGGGTGAAGGAGGGTTTTGAACCCAGGCTGTGGTGTCAACACTCAGAGACTAACAAACTTAGCAAGCTGGTTAATATCTTAAAGTATCTTTTTTCCCTTTCTTGTCTCTTAGTATTACTATTATATGGTAAAGTCTGCCTATAATTCCTATATTTTTTTGGGTTTTTCTTCCTCTTCACCACTCCATGCCTTGATCCTTGGACCATGTGCTTTTCATTAAAGCCAGACAACCATTCAAGATAAGGGGGAGTGGCCTATAATTCCTACATAAAAATCAGTTCATTCTAACATATAAAAGAGTTCAACTAATACAACAGTTTAAATGAACAGTCAACATTTTTCAACTTCAATTTAACTTTTCATGGCGTTAATAATATCACAATGGACTTTTTTTTTTTTTTTTTTTTAAGATGGTCTCCTAGGTATGAAAAGTTCATTGTACTTTAGATCTTCCAAAATGCATCCATATGGATCCCATAAGCAAGAGTACAACTAGGGAGTAAGATCAAGAGGTAAGTATAGACCAACTCGATAATAATATGCAACTTGTACTAAGATAGATTTTCATTGCTTTTTTATTTATCAATGAGGCTCGGTCTCTATATTATGCCTTTATAAAGTAATAGTTATGCAAGAATATAATGTCTAGTATTGGCTTATTATTGAGTTTGCCTTGTTTGACACCTCTTATCCATTTCTTACGCCAATGTAGATGTCTAAGTTACATAGGTGGTGGTTTGTGTTTTGCATTCCCATCAAGAATAAAATATACAGTACTCTTCTTGAGTAGAGTGCCTTTTACCATCTCTCTATTTATTCATCTATATTGTGTCTACATGTTGTATGCATACACATATCCACATTCTCTGTAGCTTTTCAGTTCTAGTAGGCATTCCATCTGTTTTCATCTAAAGTTGTAAAGTTTCCAACTCAGTTGGCGGAACTGATTTCTATCATTGCTTGGAATGTATACACACATATACACATTCTCTTTGTGGCTCTTCAGTTTTAGTAGGCATTCCATCTGTTTTCATATATAGTTGTGTGGTTTTCAACTCAGTAGGCAAGACTGATTTTTCTATCATTGCTTGCAGCAATCAAACAACGTATGGAGAAAGATGTAGATGAAGTGGGGAAAATTGCTCTCTCAGTAAAATCAAAAATTGAACAACTTGACAGAGATGTAATACAAATTCTTTCTCCTTCCCAGTTATTTGTGTGGCCCTTGAGAGTTCTCTTGTGACCTTTTATGTTTTCTCTTTCTCCAGAACTTAAGCAATAGAAAAAAGCCTGGATGTGAGGAAGGAACAGGTGTAGACCGCACCAGAACAGCAAGAACTGTGTAATTTACTCTACTACTTTGCTATCTACTTCTTCTAGCACCAATCTACAGTGAGGCTCCATTTGAAGGGAAAAAAAATATATTTTCAAACTCATCTTTCAAGTGGACCTGTCCATCTTGTAATGGGCTTCACCTAGATGATCTCTCCTAGAAGCACTTGTATCTTAATCACCAAAAAACAAGATTTTCCATGTTCCATTTTGTTACCATACAATAAGAAAGATGAATTTCCATTTGGGTAAGATTGTCTTGTCAGGCTAATTTCAGTCCAGTAGATCTCTTAAATGGGTCCCTTGACTGGGATCCATATTGGTGCTGCTGAAACTGCATGTACTTCATGCTAGTATGACTAATGCCACACTAGTATTCCACAAAATGTTTCTTCTATTTATTTAGAGAGATTCTATTGCCACAGCAACTTTTGCTAACGCCGCCCCATTTCATATGTAAATCACCAAAGATTTTGCTCACATAGGGTTGGCATTAGTAAAAGTTGGTGTGGCAATAGAAGCTCTCATTTATTTATTGTTTGTTTTCCTCCAAACTTCCAACTTGATTTTATTTATGAAGACATACACGTGGTCATCAAAAACAAAAGAATGAGAATGAAGATAGTGAAACTATATATGAACACTTTCAATAACAGAAGACGTGGCTCTGGACAGAATGGAATGGACAAACAGGATTTGTTTAGCCAGCCCCAAATCTGGGACAAGGCTTTGAGAATGATGTGCCTGGACTTCCAAGATTACCATTTTAGACACCTTCATGTCATGCTTATGTTGCAAACCTTACCTGAGAAGTGTACAAGTCACTGAAATCTCACTTAGCCCTTACATTTGACTGCAGTGCATTGAAAAAGAAGTTGAAAGATAAGATGTCTGAATTTCAGGTATGTATACATACCTGAGACCAGCATTCCTTTTTTTTTTTCCTTCTAATATCCCATTTTTACGATGCTTGTAATATGGCAGACTCTAAGAGAAACCATCCATCAAGAGTATCGGGAGGTTGTTGAGAGAAGGGTTTTCACTGGTAAGTAATCCCTTCCTGTATATATAACATAATGAGTGTAATTTTAGTAATTTGAAGCATTAGATTTTCCATCATTATAGAGCTTACTGGTTTGACCTTTTGTTGTCATCTGTAACGATAAGTAATGGGTACAAGAGCTGATGAAGAGGTGAGAGTGCCCCCAACCCCTTCCCCCATTGAAATATTTTATGGGCTTTTAACATGTCTAGATTCCTAACTTTTTTTTATGGTTTTTTGATTCTGTACAGACAATCGACCGATTAATAGAGACTGGAGATAGTGAGCAAATATTCCAAAAAGCAATTCAGGAACAAGGCCGAGGCCAAGTTTGTCCTTTACACTCTCCCTTGACCTTTTCCAGTTTAATGGAGTCATCTTTGTTAGCATCGATTTTTTCTTTCTTTCTTCTTTTGGGTAGGTAAGGGTTTTCGATCCCAGGTTTCACAACCAAAGGATCAGACCAGGAGCACATATGAATAGTCACTCCTATATCCTGATAGGTCTTTTTCTGATTTTGAAAAATATTTCTGTGCAGGTAATGGACACCCTGGCAGAAATCCAAGAACGTCATGATGCAGTTAAAGAATTAGAGAAGAAGCTTCTTGAGTTGCAGCAGGTATTTTGTCATTTCCTCAAACAGACAAGTAAAAATTGGAACTACTTAGTCATCGTGACTTGTTCAGACTCTGATTGAATGAAAGAATATTTGGCTTCTTCAAACCTAAAAGCATTGAGATTTGGAATGTAGATTCAGCTGTTTGTTAAGAATGGAAAATTCCAATCTTTGTAAAGCTCTACTTTTTTATTCTCATCTTACATAAGCTGTTTATCAAGATACTTATGAATGTGTATATGCAAAGAATAAGACAATAAGTTCCCGTAAGGATATGTAAAGAACTGAGGGGCTCAAAAGATTAATGTTGATGGTCTTATAATTCTATCATGAGCTCGAGGCCTTCCGATCTAGCGGGGGACATTTGAGGCTTATTTTTCACTAGGTGTTGTAGATTCCGAAGAAGTGCAGAACTTAGGCTTATTGTTTAATCTACAATTCTTTTCTTGTAAAATTGTTTGCAAGTATTCAAAGAATTTTACAAGTATGCATTCTTCTCCATATGTAAAAGAGGCACCATGATCCCTATTTTGTGTCTAATTTTGCTGAAGATATACTCAAGATTTGACTAAGACTTTCTTCTAATGGATGCATGTTCTAAATCTTAATTTTCTGTTTCAACATCTTAGATCTTATTCTTGGTTGTAGATATTCCTGGACATGGCAGTTTTGGTGGAAGCACAAGGAGACATGCTGGACAACATAGAATCACAGGTATTGAGCAACCTTGTTTGATTACTAATACCTAATATGGTCAAAGCACCTGTCTGCCACTCTGCCGATTTGGTTTACCAAAGGAATCTCTGTATGACCTACTAATTACAATTAATATTGGACCTGCGATTCATTTTCTAAATTTTTTTTTTTCATTTCTCAGGTTTCAAGTGCAGTCGATCACGTGCAAACAGGGAATACTGCTCTCCAAAAAGCAAAGAAGTTGCAAAAAAACTCCAGGAAATGGATGTGCATAGCCATCATTATCCTTCTCGTAATTGTGGCCATCATAATTGTCGCCGTGTTTAAGCCATGGAACAGTAAAAAGGGTGCTTAGTTGAATTCAGTTTGGATGGAACCCTACGTTTTCTTTTCAAGGTCTTTATCTCAATATGTGTGCACGTGTGTAAGCAAAGCTCCTGGTTCTCTTTCAATATGAGTCTGTTATATAGCAAAGTGTGATACCGGCTTTATCTATATGCTCTTTTTAACAGTGTAGAGAACAAATATGATATGGTTCGATATAAACTTGTGTGTTTTCGGTCGTGAGCAGTGTTTCTTGAAAGATCTTCGAACCCTGTTATTTCTGATATTGCTTTTCTTGCTAGAGTTGTGTTGCAATCTTTGCGGTTTTGGTATATCTGCAACCAAAGCCCTGCTTGGTATGCTGCAAATCATTTGCAAATGAAAATAATTTTCTGAAATTCTTAAGAAATTTTGGTAAATTATTTGCGGAACAAAAAGTACCACAAATAATTTGCAAAATCACATTGAAAATTTTTATTGCAAAGTTCAACCAATTACAATATATATATATATATATATATATATATATATATATATATATATATATATGGGGACGGTTCAGCAGCCCTAAAGTTTGCCAAGTTGGTGCCAAACATTTTTCAAAATATGGGTTAGAAGCTTTGGAATGAGCTGATTTTTTGTGAGGATGATCTCTATGATGAGGAGATCATCCTCACCAAAAATCAGCCTATTCCAAAACTTCTAACCCCATCAAAAGTGATTTACAAAAATTGGACGGTCCACGATTATTCAACTTGTAAACTAGGGTTAGAAGTTTCAAAATGAGCTGATTTTTTGTGAGGATGATCTCTTCATCGTAGAGATCATCCTCACAAAAAACCAGCCTATTCCAAAACTTCTAACTCCATCAAAAGTGATTTACAAAAAATGTTTGGCACAAAACTTGGCAAACTTTAGGGCTGCCGAACCGCTCCCTATATATATATATATTCGCAAGTGATTTGCCTATGATTACTAAGGAATGGTAAATCATTCATTGCAAAACATTTTCAGTGCAAATCATTTGCAAATGCAAATGTTTTGTAGCGTACCAAGCGGACCCAAAAATAATTCCAAATGATTGTAGATTAGAAATTAGAGGGACTTGTAATCTTTACTTCCCGTGGTAGTGGTGAAGAGAGGTTGGTCAAGGAGGCATGAAGTTTGGTATAAGTTATCTGAAAATAAGGAAAAGGTAAGCGAGTTAAATCGAGTTAAATATTGTTAAATATCATGTCATGGAACACTAGAGGGCTGGGTGAAAAGAGAAAAAGGGTGTCGGTCAAAGCAATTATAAGGCAATCCTTGGGGAGATAAGAATGAAGAAATCTAAAACCTCCATTTGGAAGAAAATGCGGGGAGAGCAAATCGGAGGAAAGAATTTTAAAAGATTTCTTTCATGGAAGAAATGTGTTAGAAACAAAAATTGAAATAAAATGTTTAAAAGAATGGTATAATAACACAAGATTCTTCCATAAGGTGGCTAACGTGAGAAGTAGGACCAATTTTATTAATAGAGTGCTAGTCAATGGGAAATGGGAAAAGTATAGAGGGGGAGGGAGTTGGTAAGGTCGAAAGAGGTGGAGTATTATAAAGAGTTTTATAAAGAACAACATGTGTGTCGGCCTCGACCGGATCTATTGGAGTTTGATGTTATATCATTAGATCAAAGGGTGTGGCTAGAAAAGTCAATTGATTTAGCAAAGGTCCATAGAGCGGTGATAGAGATGAATGGGGACAAAGCACTACGTCTGAATGGTTACACAATGGTTTTTTTTTTTTTTAAGTTGTTGGGGTACAATTTGTGAGGACTTGACAAAGTAGTGGTGGATTTTCAGAATGGGAACTTTCTAGATTTTGGTTTAAATAATTCCTTTGTGGCGCTAATTTCAAAGCATCAAGGAGCAGTGGATGTGGCGGATATTAGGTCAACAAGCTTGGTATGCTCAACTTACAAAATAATCTCCAAGATATTGGCAAAAAGATTGAAGGAAGTCTTGCCGGGTGTAATTGGCCTTGAACAAATCAAGACAAATCTTAGATGATGTGCTCATTGCAAACGAGTGCATAAACTGTGGATTAAAGGAGGGGAAGCCAGGTTTGGTGTGTAAATTAGATCTTCAAAAAGCATATGATTATGTCAATTAGGGTTTTTTAAGGTACACGTTGGGTCGGATGGGTTCTGAAGACAATTGGATTTGGTGGATAATGAAGTGTGTTTCCTCTCATTCATTTTCGATCTTTATCAATGGTAGTTCAGCAGGTCATTTTAAAAGCTTTCTTTCTGTGTATCTAGTTTTGCCTTTGAGGGTTGGATTAAGGTGTAAGGAAATTTGGGGTCCAATAGTGGAGAAGATGGGAAAGAGGTTGAGCATGTGGAAAGCATGATACCTATCAAAATGGAAAAAATTCACATTGAACAAAAGCACCCTCATGAGCATATCGATTTATCAACTCTTCTTATTCCCAATTACAAAAAATATAGAAGTAAGGTTGGACAAGATGGTTAGAGATTTTTTGTAGAATGATAGAGATTGTAAAAGAAATTTTCATTTGGCTAAGTAAAAGGTGATTTGTTCTCCGAAGAAAAATGTAAGATTAAGCATGAAAGGTTTTAACTTCAAATGTGACACTTCAGGAGAAATGATTATGGAGGTTTGGAGAAGAAAAGTCAAATTTGTGGAGAAAGATAATTAAGGCAAAATATGGGGAGAAATTACATTGTTGGGTTGGGTGAGCAAAGAAGTGAGATACCTATTGGAAAATAGTAGATAGTAGTAGATAGTAGATAGTAGTAGTCTAATTTTGTTATTTCTATGTTTCTTTTTCTGTGTAAGGACATTTATGTCCATTCACCTATGTAAGGGCATTTTTGTCCATTCATATTTTTTTATTATTATATATATATCTGCCAAGCTCTTAATTAAAGACTTGACAATTCTACAATTCTTCTTGGTATCAGAGCCATTAGAATTCCTCTCTTGGAACTCCTTCGATCTCCTTCATCTTTTTTGATTCCATGCTGCGATAACTCTCTGCACTGTGTTTCATGCCCTATTTTGTTCATCGTTAGCCTATTGGCTGGACTGTTGGGTCTCTTTTTTATCTGCGATAGCAGCACTGCAGCCTGTGGAGGCATGCAACAGCACTTAGGGTGCCTTTAGAGACCTACGATATCGATTCGGATATTATCGGATATCCAACATTTTTTTCGGATTCGAATTCGGATATAGCACTAGTGCTGTGTGTGATCAACGACAGCAACTACAACTTCCTGGTTTTGATTCTCGATAGTTAGAACGCAGACGAACCAGCCATAACCACCGTCTTCTCTGGTCGGTGATCGTTCAGGATTTTTTATCGGTTCGGATATTATCGGATATCGGATATTTTTTTTTCGAATTCGAATTTGGATATAGCACTAGTGTTGTGTGTGATCAACGACAGCAACTACAACTTCCTGGCTTTGATTTTCGACAATTAGAACGCAGACGAACCAGTCATAAGCACCGTCTTCTCTAGTCGGCGATCGTTCAGGATTTTTTATCGGTTCGGATATTATCGGATATCCGATATTTTTTTCGGATTCGAATTCGAATATAGCACTATCTGATAGGATAGCTATCCGTTGACAGCCCTAGGTAACCCTCCTTATTTTCGACTGTACGAGATCTCCCTTCAATCCACAAGTTACGTCACTTTTTGTTTAGTGTAAACCATGACATCTACTCACAAGATAAAGGACTCACACACTGCTCTTGGAGGAAATTCTTCTGCACAACGAATTACTACTGCTCTGTTAGATAGTCATAACTTTCAATCCTAGTTTCGGTCTGTGCGACTTTATTTGGGTAATAGAGGTAAATCTGGTTGGTTATTGGGCACCATCCCTAAGCTACCCCCTACTGATCCCAAATTTGAACAATGGAAAATCGATAATTGTACCATTCTTGGATGGTTATTTAACTATATGGAACAGCTCATCTATACCATGTTCATGTACCATGAGACTGTCTCTTCTTTGTGGTCGGCCCTCATTCAGACATATGCGCATGCTATGAATGACTCGAGGATTTATGAGCTGTATCGGGATATTGTTCAAGCTACCCAAGGCACTCAAAGTGTGATAGATTACTTTGATTTCCTTCAGTCTCGTTGGGAGGAGCTCTCGCACTATGAGTCTATAGCTGAGTTGTCTGCAGAAGCAGTTGGGTATGTGGTTAAGCGGATTGGTCGACATCAGACATACCAATTCCTCATGGGTCTACG
The DNA here is from genome assembly GCF_017979445.1 of Akebia trifoliata. NCBI lineage: Eukaryota > Viridiplantae > Streptophyta > Magnoliopsida > Ranunculales > Lardizabalaceae > Akebia > Akebia trifoliata. Next base: position 11,700,283 of record NC_141380.1, on the reverse strand, counting down.
TCCTGAGTTTGAAGTACTTCGGACACAGATTCTTAACACCACTCCTTTACCATCTTTATTTGAGACATTTGCGATCATTGATAGTGATGAGCGTCGTCGCCGTGTAACTTCTTCTCAAACTCAAGTCCCTACGATTATCTTTGCCCCAGCTACAGATCAGATGGCTCTAGCAGCCAATTCAGGGTTCTCTGATTCTCGTACTTAAGGACATGGCAGTCAAGCCCATGGACGTGGTATAGGGAATGGTCTTACTTACAGCCATTGTGGGAAAGTTGGACATGAGAAAATCTATTGCTTTCAGCTTTATCCCCACCTTTTGAGATCTTCTGTGGGACATCCTTCTTCTCGTGCTGCTACTGTAGAGTCTGCATCAGTTTCTCAAGCAACTCTTGGCACTATCGATTTGCAACATCTCCAAACTCAGATTGCAGGCATTGTACTGGATCAGATCCAGGCTCACACTCCCTCATCCTCGACTGTTGCGTCGGTTATTACACCTCAAGGTACATCCTCTGCACTTCATGCTACTCAGTCTAGCTCTGCTCCACTGACATGGGTAATTGATTTTGGCGCCTCTGATCACATGATTGGTGAGTCTAATCATTTTACATCCTATATTTTCCCTACTACTCATAGGGAGGTTCGTCTTGCTATAGATCCCTCACACCTATCCACAGCAAGGGTACTATTTCATTATCGCCTAATTTTTTTCTTGACTCCGTGTTTCATGTCCATCACCTATCTCTTAACCTTTTATCTGTGAGTAGCATTACTAAATCTTTAAATTGTTATGTAACATTTTTTCCTACTCACTGTATTTTTCAGGACCTGACTTCGAGGAGGATTTTTGGCAAGGGGTATGAGAAGAATGGGTTGTACATATTTCGATCTCAATCGATTGCGGCTCCAGCTTCTGTGCTTCCATCGTCTGGGAGCCACACTTTTTCATCTCAGTCTTTAGATTTATGGCATGCTCGCTTAGGACATGCTAATTTTTAGCATTTGTGTTCTTGATTTCCTGCTTTAAAAACTTCTTGTAGTGGGCACAAATTTCATTGTTCTATGTGTGAACTCTCTAAACACATTCGTACCTCGTATATTCCTCGTATGCATCAGTTTAATGGAATATTTGATTTAGTTCATTCTGATGTTTGGAGGCCTTCCCATATTACTGCATTTAATGGTCATAGATATTATGTTACATTTATAGATGATTATTCTCGTTGCACTTGGATTTATTTGATGCGTTCTCGTTCTGAGGTGCTTCCTATTTTTGTTAATTTTTTTAAAATGATTCAAACTCAGTACAACATCACTGTTAAATCTCTCAGGTCAGATAATGGGGGGAATATATTTCGAATGAGATTCGTTCCCATCTTCATGAGAATGGTATGCTCCATCAGTTGACATGTCTATACACTCCTGAGCAGAATGGGGTGGTAGAACGTAAGAATCGTCATCTCATGAATATAGTCAGGTGTCTTCTTCGAGGCATGCATGTTCCTAAGGCATATTGGAATATAGCAGTTCTAATTACGGCTTTTCTTATTAACCGCGTTCCGAGTCGCACCTTAGGAGGACAGGTACCTCTTCATATTCTTTAACCCGACTGCATTCTCTTCCCCATTACTCCTAGAGTCTTTGGGTGCACATGCTTTGTTCAAGATAGGACTCTCACTCGTACTAAATTAGATGATAAAGTCATTCGATGCGTCTTCTTGGGTTATTCTACTATGTCTAAAGGGTATCGGTGTTATGATCCGGTTTCTCACCGTGTCATACATTCTCTTGATGTTACATTCTTTGAAAATATTCCATATTTTCGTACTACTTCTACTTTGCAGGAACCTTTTTCTTCGCAGGACCCATCACCTATAGTGCTACCCTCTTCGATCTTTCCTTCACCTCCGTCGGAGTTTCAGGTCTACACTCGTTGCCTTCGTCCATCTCCACATTTGCCAACCTCCTCCTTGGATTCAGGTATATCATCTCCTACTCTTACACCTATACCTGCTCCTATTCCTTTTGTTTCTGACTCTCACTTACCTATTACTCTTCACAAAGGTAAACGAGGGTAGATCATCCCATTGCCTAGTTTATCTCCTATCAAGGTCTTTCTCCTTCTTATCAAGCTTACCTTGCTCTTATTTCTATTCGAGTTCCTCTATCTGTATCAGAGGCTTTGCAAGATCTTCAGTGGACTAGAGTTATGACTGTTGAGATGGATGTTTTACAGAAAAATAATACCTGGGAACTTGTTACCCTTCCATCTGGGGAGTGAACCGTTGGTTGTAAATGGGTTTTTAAGGTGAAATACCTCGCAGATGGCACTGTTGATCGGTATAAGGCGCGACTAGTTGCTAAAGGGTTTACGCAGACTCCAGGGAAGGATTTTGGTACCACATTTGCTCATGTTGTCAAACATTCCACTATTCGTTTTCTTATCTCTTTAGCTACTTGTCACTCATGGCCTTTTCATCAACTCGATGTGAAGAACGCTTTCTTGAACGGTGATTTGATTAAAGTTATATATATGGACCTCCCTCCTGGGTTTCGTCTTCAGGGGGAATATTGTGGAAAGGTATGCCGCCTTCTCAAATCTCTGTATAGTCTGAAATAGTCCCCGCGAGCTTGGTTTCAGCATTTTTCAGAAGTTATTTTATCTATGGAGTTTACCAGATTCCACTTAGATCATACTTGTTTTGTTCATCGAGGATTGGATAGTCGATGTGTCATTATTCTAGTATATGTAGATGATATTATCTTGACAAGAGATGATGCCCAGTGGATTGACAGGGCGAAGATGATATTAGGTTGTGTTTTTGAGGTTAAGAACTTGGGTCCTCTCAAGTACTTCTTCGGGATAGAAGTAGCTCGCTCTCGACGAGGTATTTCACTATATCAGCGCAAATACACATTGGACCTTCTTCAAGATACTGGTATACTTGGTTGTCGTCCTGCCTCTTTCCTTATGGATCAGAATCATCAACTTCATATCGAATCTGGTGATCTATTATCTAATCTGGCTTCTTATTAGAGACTTGTAGGTCGTCTGATTTATTTGACTAATACTAGACCGGATTTGACCTTTGCGGTTAGTGTAGTCAGTCAATTTATGCATGCTCCGCGTACATCTCACCTTGAGGCCGTTCATCGTATTCTTCGCTACTAAAGTCACGTCCTGACCTTGGGCTTTTCTACTCATCCACTGTTCAACCACATTTGTCATGTTTCACTGATGCTAATTATGCGGGCTCTCTTACAGATAGGAGATCTACCTCTGGTTTCTGTACATTCCATGGAGGTAACCTTATCTCATGGAAAAGTAAGAAACAGAGTGTGGTCTCTCGTTCTTCTACTGAAGCTAAGTATCGTGTTATGACTCTTGGGACATGTGAGCTTCTCTGGCTTCGATCTTTACTAACAGAATTGGGATTTCCTCTTTCTGGTTCTTCATCGTTGTTCTGCGACAAACAAGTCTGCTATCATGCTTGCTTTTGACTCAGTTCTTCATGAACGAACTAAGCATATAGAGGTTGATGTTCACTTTCTCAGGGAGAAAGTTCGATCTGGTGCCCTTCAGACAGTCTTTGTATCTTCTTCAGATCAACTCGCCGACATGTTTACAAAGTCTGTTGGTCCTTCTATCTCTAACTCTCATCTTATCAAGCTGGGTTTAGTATATATATTTGTTCCAGCTTGAGGGGGAGTATTGGAAAATAGTAGATAGTAGTAGATAGTAGATAGTAGTAGTCTAATTTTGTTATTTCTATGTTTCTTTTTCTGTGTAAAGACATCTATGTCCATTCACCTATGTAAGGGCATTTTGTCCATTCACATTTTTTATTATTATATATATCTGCCAAGCTCTTAATTAGAAACTTGACAATTCTACAATTCTTCTATACCTATATGGGTGTAGTTTGTGAAGGGGTATAATAAATGTGAATGCAAAATTTAAGGAGTTGATGGCTTTTAATTGTGGAAGTGGGGATAGAATTCATTTCTAGAAGGATAGATGGTGTGGTAGTTCTCCATTATCTATTCAATTCCCAAGGCTTTATGTGCTATTCTTGAAAAAGGAAAATTCGATTGCTCAATTTATGAATAATTCAAGTCTTAGAATTTTTAGCTCTCGACTTCAAAAAGGACTTTAATGATTGGGAAATTTAGGAGTTAGTAGAGTTAACTTCCATACTTGAGCAGACTTCCGTGGAGCAGTCGCGTATTGATAAGAGGGTGTGGACTTGCATAAAGGAAAAAAAATTATAGGTAAGCGAAGTCCGTGACTCTTTGGCAATACAAGGCTTATCTTTATTTCCAGTGGATCCCATTTGGAACCACAAAATACCCTCGTAGGTGTCTTTGTCTATTTAGCTGGCACCCTCTAGTAAAATCCTTATCTTTGATAATCTTACAAATACCCATGGGTATTCATTGTCTATTAGTGTACAAACTTTGGGTTGATTTCTTGGATCTATTTAACAGCTCTTGAGTGTTTCCAATACCAATCTTGTTGTTTTCTCAAGAGTGGAATCATAATGCCTTCTTGGGTAGGAGTTTCTATGGTCCATAATCCTCTATGTCGTGTGTTGGGTAGCTCGACGAGAAAGAAATCGAAGAGTGTCTAATGGGCTTGAGTCAGACTTACAAGATTTAATTTTGGAAATCTTAGGCTTTATTTTCTTTTGAAGCAAATTGTTTGCCGATTTCAAAAGGGTATTCCTTGAAGATTTTGTATTTAGATGGAATTCTTTATGCTCGAACTAGCACTATAGTTCGTTTGTTTGTTCTTGTACTGGTCATCTCAACAAATCTATTTATTTTAATATATTTGATTTACCTATGAAAAAAAAATTACTGAAGTGACTTTAGGCTGGAACCTCATATCCCACTTCTTGGCATGAAAGTATATGAGAAACATAGATGTTTTTCATCGAGATACAAGTGAAAAATCATCTATGATTCCTATCCACTTTCACGTCAAGAAGTGCGATATGAGGTTCCAGCTTGAGGTCACTCTAGCAAGACTCAAAAAATAATTATCTGAATGATGGATTGTTTTCTCAGTGTCTGACTTTGTTGTTGAAAGTTGGTCATTTATAATTAATTTAAGGGATTGTTTTAGAAATGTGAAATAGATGGTAAGTTTATCATCCGTCATGTTATGTAAAAGTAAAGTAGATTTGCCTCACCATTCACATATCTACCTGTTTTTTTCATCTAATAATAAAGCTTAGAAGCTGTGTAAAGTTGAGATTGTCGAATTTGGTGTTGTCTTATCGATACTCACCCTTCTCATTATAATAGTGAAAGATTATTTGCTTTTATTTCCAACAAAATATAATCTCACTGGATATGATTTAGGCCATTTTTTTCTAAAATGCCATCTCTACAAGTTCATCAAGTGCCTTTTAAGTTACAAAAATTACTTAAAAGACCCTCATGGAAGGATTTCTTACTAAATAGTCCTTAAATTTTGGACAATAACTTGATGGGACATTAGTAAACTTTTTCTTTCTTAATAGTCCCTCGTTACCGGCAAGCTCACCGCTTTTTTATTTATTGTCGAGTTCACCACTTTTTATTTACTTTCGAACTCGACGCTTTTTAATTATTGTCGAGTTCATCACTTTTTATTCCAACTTTAATACATGAAATGGTCAACTAAAAACTTGAGATAACAACTTATTTAGATTTCAACCCAAAAGGATGGTTCTTAATCGATTTTCATTCAAAAACAAAGAAAAATGTGAAAAAATCCTAATTTTTTACACCTTTAAAATATTTGAAAATGACTTCTTCTTTCTTAAATCCTTTCCGACGGAATAGTCTTCAAAACTTAATTGAGATGTCAAAAATCCAATTTTTTTTAAATGAAAACTATTAATTCAATCAGTTAGAACATTTAATCATGAGAAATCATCAGATTTAGGAAAAAAAATCGAATGTACTTGTATTTGATTCTATAAACATTCGCGACAGGCTTACTTCAAACTAAACCCAGAAATCCCTTATTTTTCTCCCCCAAGCTAAAAAAGAAAAAAAAAACCTAGTTTTTGCTCTCTAAAATCTGTCATCTTCAACCTCAAGCCGGAAAATCCCCAAAATCCATCACCTTTAGGGCTTTGAAAAACAAAAGATGACTGATTAGACCGAAAAAAAAAAGAGGCAGATTCAGATTCAAATACTCCTATAATCGTTATCCGTTGACAGCCCTACGTTATGCAGCTCCCCCCCCCCCCCCCACCTCCCAACCAACCAAACAAAAAAAAAAAAAAAACCCTGGTTTTGATACCAGCCCTTTATCTTGTGGAACTAAAACAACTAGAAGGTTAAAAAAGGCATTTGTGCATATTTTTAGTTGTCAATTTTTTTTATCTTTTATTTTTATCTTCATATCCACCACCATCACAACTGGTTAATTACTAGTCTGCCCCATGAATTTTGAAATAAATAAAAAGGTAAATTGTTTTTTTTTTTTTTTTCTTTTTTGCAATATTCTGATTAGAAATTTGTGTTTTTCTACATCCATCCCTATCAAACCAGTTCCTTACTCACCTGCCTCATACACAAACAGAAACAAATCCATTTGAAATTTATAGGTTCCTTTGCGTCAATGGGAACTCAATTTTTATCCCCTAATAAAGAAAATGAACATTAAGAACACAATTTCATTTCGAGAGAAGAGGTAAAGGGAAAAAAAAACCGCTTACATCAAAAGATAAAGAAAAAAAAAAGCTACTTCTCCCTGGAGGAAGAGAAACTGGCAAAGAAAATTAAAAACAAAAACAAAAAACTACAGCATTTACAAAAAATAAAGATAATTTGGGTATTTGATCACTCTTAAGATGATCAAGAAAAAGTAATTAATACCAGTCTTTTATCATTTTTTTGTGTATGAGAGGTAGGGATCATGAGCAATAGTTAGAACATCGGGCCTCTCTGCTTGATTATATGTTAAACATCGACGTATCATATCCTGCAAAAGTATCAAACATGCAGTGAAATACGGTAATATCTACTGCAAAACCGTTCATTCATACTATCATAGATATGGAAACCTAAAACCATAGTGCCTCAAATCCCTCCGTTATAAGAGGACTAGTTGTACAATAGATTGCAGAGTGGCAGACTGAATCATGGAATGGGTACGATTGAGGCAAATCATATTAAAATGCACATATTGAACATTAAACTAAAGATTTCAACTTGGTTCACAGTGAAAACTCATGTTCGTAAGTTTGCATTTGTCTGTTTCATAAGAACTTGGGGTCCTTACAATTACATGGGAAAATGAGATTTGCATGTTTATGATTGTTCATTTTTGCAGGAAATCATTTTTCCAAGAAAAAAGATGTCTCCAACTTGACAGGAAAAAATTCTTACTCAACTCCCAAGAAAATGATCATTTTGGGGCAAGAAAAACCCTACTGTTATTATCTCACAAATACCACCCATCCCCTAAACTGAAAGCCAACTCTCTTTTTGACAGTTTCCCAGGTGCAATCAAACACCACCAATCAATTTCTGAGGAAATATGTTTTCTCAGAACCATTTTAGCACAAAATTGATTTTCCCAGAAAATCTTTAGTTTTGAAAGAAAATGCTTTCTCTGCAATCATACACACCCTGAATGAAACCCAGAAAGTTCCAAATACTGAATCAGAAAAACAAAGCATTTGCTTTACAAATTCCCATGAAATGAAGATATCACCTTCGCTTCGTTTGAAACGGTAGGCCGTGAAGGGAATTCCACCTTGCGTGCCTTGATGATTGTGTCCTCGCGGAGTATTCTCTCTTGTGTCTGATCATGCCCAAATGGGCGTTTGCCATATAGCATTTGATAAAACAGAACACCAGCCGACCAAACATCAACCTGTTTCGAAAATGATAAATGTTACAAGAAATGGAATGATCAACCAGGAAACAGGGCATCAAGGTATGACCTACTCGTAGGAATAGAGCTTGAGTACAAATGGATCAGATACCTGACTGTAATCCATTGAGTTTTTTGTTTAAAAGTCTAAGAACTTTTTTGTGTCTACCGATTGTTTCAAGTACTAGTGAGTTCTTATAAATTTCAGAAAGATAAATTTACCCTATCCTCCTTCACTTCACTTCAACTCAATAGTCTATTCGTGTCACTTTTTATCATGTTATACCATTATACATTGAGATCCAAAATAAATATAGTTAAGCAAAATGTTATACTTTACAGCAACTGTAATATTGGCAAGATACTGCTGTAAATACAGTAGACTTAGTGTCCAACTTACCCAAGAGTTTTTAAAACCCCAGACCTGACTAAGAGTAAGTGAGGACCCCAATTAAAACTGTTCAGATATGAATCCAACTTCTTCAAGCTGGAAGAGCATGTACTGGGGGAATTGCTTTGATATTCCAAGATCTTATCTATGTTTCCTACTGTATAGAGTCCTTTAGAAAGCAAGTTATCCCCTTAACATTGGACCAAGTCTTAATATATTCATGTCTAGATAATGCTTGACAAGCCAAATCATTTGACTTATTCGACCATATGGGGAAAGAACAGGTCATAATTATTTTACACTGTTATTGTGATGGCTATCTAGCTAAGCATGCTTATTAACATTTGAATTGATGATGAGTTATGCCAAGCATAAAGCACAGGTTTAGAAAGAGATGAATTTCTTGGCAAAAGAAACAAGTTTCTTTCCGTAATATCCATTTTAACAGTAAGAGACTTCAAACTAGCAGAAGAAAAATTCTAAGCCAAGGAGTGCTAGTGGCGGCTATTAATACTCTCAATATGCCCTTACGGTGATTTTTCCTGATACTAACCTTCGAAGATATGAGTGGTGTCTTGTTAAGCTCAAAGCATTCTGGAGGTAAGTACCTGTAAATGCAAAAGAAAACGTGATTTGTAAATCTCTACTTCATTAAACAGAAGAAAATAACAACGGATCAGCGGAAAGATGATACAGTAGAAATCAAAGGAAAGACATTTCAAAGATCAAAACAAAGAAGATAATTGCATCAAGACAGGGCAGGATGAATCCCTTCCCATTGTCGAAATGTGGTAGAAACACGCATTCAATCAGAATCGTGAAAAAATAATGCTCATAATACTCTAACCAGAGATCATAATGCAGGCAGATGATCATAGTGTTCTAATTATTCAATTTAGAAATATTGCCAAAGAAAACGCTAAAGCAACAAAGTATGTGCCAATGTCCATCTGACCGAGATCACTATAAACGAAGTCGTAGAAAAAAAAATGATGAAACATCAGAAAAGTTCACCAGGAAAGTAACCCTAGTTTCAGGAAAAAAAAATGGATAAATGAAGCTGAGAATATTGCTAGCCACAAAGAAACATATATAACATTAGACTTAAAACATTTTCGAGCATCACTGTACCATAATTGCTGAAGCGATGCACCACTTACCAGTACGTTCCAGCACCCTGGGACGTAAGTTCCATGCCTTGCGATCCAACATCATCCTCCACTATCTTGCTTAGACCAAAATCGGTCACTTTTGCAACACCAACCTCATCGAAGAGAACATTCCCAGGCTTCAAATCATAATGGATAATCTTCTGAGGTCCCTTGTTCAAGTATATGAGGCCTTGAAATATCTGAACAATTATAATTCTGGCCTCCCTCTCTGGTAGTACAGGTGTTGCTTTAAGAACTGCATCAAGATCTTTCCCTGAGCAAAATACAGCAAACATACATGAAAAGATTGTTAGATTCTAAATAAGATTATGATTCTCTTGTAAAAAGCCTTTCCTTCTAACTACCATAAAAAGAGAACAAATAGGACAATAAAGTGGGTAAGTGAAGAAAATATAATTACCACTGCAATACTCTAAAACAGTACAGAATGTGTTCTGGTCAATCTCAAAGATGTCCCAGAGCCGCACAATGTGATGATGGACCAAGGACTTGTGAATGTTGTATTCTCGAATAGCATGGCGTATGTAACTTTGCTTCTTCTCTTCACTCCATTGAGCATTCAAACCATGAAGCTTACATGCAACGTATCTGTACTCCACCAAGTCATATGCCTGCTTGAAAGTTGTCAACTTCAAATCACTGCAAAAAAGTATATCCTCACAAATGCCTATAGATAGGCAAAGTAATGATCTAGAATGTGGTTTCATCAAGTGGAACCATGATTACATCCTTTTCAGAAAATGCAATTGTTATGGAGATGTATTTGTAAAATTCTCGTAGAACTAAACATACAAAGAAAATGTTAACATAGAGTCGGTATGGTAGATACTGGACACTTAGGGGTAGGGATTTGTACCTTGTAAACCTCACTAAATCCTCCCTTCCCAAGAAGGTTTAAGAGGGCATATCGGTGGTTCAGAATCTGAAAATTGTTAAAGCGAGACCCATCCTCATCCCGTATACGCTTCATTTCGCGTATAAGCCTTCCCTTCTCTAGTTCATAGCGATCCCTCTCTCGCAAAGAAATTTCTTCCTCCTACAGAAAATCAAAAGATAATCAACTAAAATTACATTAAAATATAACAAAATGCATGATGCAGCATAGGCTTTGCATCCCAATATGATAAATATAAGTGAAAATTACTTGATACCCCTAACTTTTGGGCAGTAGTTTAATAGTCCAGTTAGTAAAATCTATCTTTCTAAATACTCCCTCATCTCCAGAGAAATTTTAAAGTACCCAAATATCCTTTACTCGTCTCTTTTAATTTACTTCAGCTTTTCAATAACGATTGCGATCCATTCTAATGATGTGCAGCGGACGGTATACTCATAATTTCGAAGATTTAGATGTAATTTTTTATTTATTTTGAGGCTTGATGTTATGGGTGAAAAAATAGACATCCAAAACCTACTTTAACTTTTCAATAAAAAAAATGATGTTTGTATAGTGATTTGATGAGAAAACAAAACGTGGATGGAGAGTCATATAAAAGTTCAGGGTCAAAATTGAAAAAAGGTCTATCTTGACCTTTTAAAGTAGAAGGTCAAGGCTAAAATGTCGAGCCTTGACCTTTTAAAGGTTGAAGCTGATGCTGAAACATCAAGCCTCAACCTTTTGAAGCTTGACAAGCGTTAAAATGCCGATCCTCAGCCTTTCAAAAAGTCAAAGCATGACCTTTGATTCTTGATCTCAACATTGCTAATGTCGATATCAACGATTCAATTTTTTTTTCCAAGCTCAACACAGGATAAATCTTCTCAAAATACCCACGACACAGAATAGATCTTCTCAAAGTACCCAAAATGCATATATTATAATTGCGAAATAGACACTCAATCTCCGGAATTATGAGTATACCATTCTCCATTCATTAATCATCATCACAAATCATTGGAATGGATCACAATTGCAATTGAAAAACTTGGGTAAATTAGAAGAGGTGAGAAAAAGGGTTTTTTGGGTACTTAAAATGAGGGTGCATTTTGAAAGAAAGATTTTATTAACTGAATTATTAAGCTACTGCCCAAAACTTAGGGGGCATTTAGAGAGAATTCCCTATATTAAGGTCCATTAAGTAATTTTCCCTAAATATAAGCCCAGGAAAAAAATGAGAAGTGAACATAGGCAGCAAACATACACGTTTAATGCTTGCCAGACGAGATTTACAAATCTCATCCTGGATGAGAAAATCTTCCTCCAGTATTCCTGTTTCAGCATCACTTCCATCGCCCTTATCTTCAAGAAATAATAACATTAAAGCAATCAAGAACTTCCACAAACTCATAGGAGAATGATAAAAGCTGTAGGGGTTTTGCCAAAAAGAAGAAAAGACAATTGATGTTGATGGGAGAAGAAAAGATACACAAATATTTTCTACAACCCATAGGATTCATGTGTCAACGATTTGAAGTGACCTCTAGATACGACTAGGCCTCCATCACCTCATCAAATTCAGCACATAAGCAATGACATCAATATCGCATCCCATCTTGGATGTCATTGGTGCATTGCATCAGCATTTATGGTACATGGATACTTCAAAGATGTTAATCTTATTTGATATAATAAAATTGATCAATCTAAAAATAAATACCAGATTGCCGTTTCTTCAATGATTTCCGGTGCCGCTCAATAGACTCCTTTGTTTCCAATAAACGTCTCTGTAAAATATACAATGACATCAATGCTACATCCCATCTTTAATCTTTAGGTCCAATTCATTTTGTAAATGAGCAATGTTGCCATAATTGAATCAGATCATAAAAATGTAAGGACTAGGATATATTTAAATCGAGATTCAAATTGTTGGATCATAGAACTAAAAATATTCTCATAATTTAAACAAAAATTGAATAATATAAAATAAATTTATTTTTTCCAAAGTGGAAAATATCACAAGTACATGTTTTTGTTAGTAGAGTGTGAGAGAAAAAAGGGAGAGAGAGAGGGGGGGTTCAACATGGTTGTTCCTTCAACAACGTCAAAACAGAAGACAAAAATCAGTATGAATACTTTGCATTCAAAGCAAGCATAAAGGATTATCGTGTGTGACAGAGAGCTGAAAAGGACATACAAGATGAGCATTAATATCCTTGAGTGCTTGCCCGTCCTCCCACGTTTCGGATATAATTGTTCCAGCTCTGTAATTTAAAAGACACCATAACTAAACCATCATAAATTGACAATATCAATGCCTATAACCAACAAAATAATATGAATGGAGCACAAAAAATTCATATAAGTATGACATATGTTTCTTTAAATCATTATGTAGCATAGATAACTCAGCAAGCAGTAAGAAGAACAGATTGTCTTTCTGACAGAAGTTCTGCCAGGATTTGAGGAAAAATATAAGTTCCATATTCATGTAAATTCAAAATTGTTCTTCTGAAGATCTTTTATTATCCCATAAAGGAATAATGACCGTGACAGTGGAGGGTAAAAAAAGGAAAAAGTTGTGTTGCCCCCCCTCATGCCCAAAAAAAGGTACAAATTTGGTGCAAACTGTACTGAACTTTAGTGATAAAGAAGGCCTACAGAGAAGAAGGGCAAACCAAGGGCTTCTGTTACTCTGTAAAATTGAGTTAAATTATTTACTCTAGATTTGAGCATTCTGACAATTATTCCACCATAGAGTATTCAGTGTCGCCATTCTTATACAAAACAATGAAATGAGTGAATTTAAATTATACCTGATTACACCTACATTACCAAGCCTCAAAGAATCTTGACGTACTTTTGTCCTTGCTTCCTGCCTCTCTGCTTTTGAAACAGATATCAGGAGATCCGATATTACTTTTATTCTCTGCAACAGAAGAGGAAAAAACATTCCAACCAATTATCAGAGAAATCCCCCAAACACATGCTTACCAGAAATCAAATTAAAAAGAGCAAAAAGACATAATCTTGCCAAACAAAATTCCTAGAACAAGAGATGCAAGGCATCCAATAGGATATGAGCATATCGAAGAGAAATCTCAATCAATTTAGTCATGAGGATGCCAGAAGTGAAGGTCGAAATGTGTGATGCAGGTTTGACGGTAGTGGTTGATGTCGGATGTATTGGAGGTGCAGAAATAACTGCTATGTTAATGTTATAACCAATAACTGCAGTCTCTACTAAGTCCACTGTCAGAGAGAGAGAGAGGAGCAGAAAAACTGCTATGTTAATATTAGAACCAATAACTGCAGTCTCTAGTAATTCCACTGTCACAGAGAGAGAGAGGGAGATGAAAAAAGCAACATCTTAAAGATTTGGATGCAAAAACAAAATCTCTAGACTGGATGGGATAAAAAGATCCATCATCTACGGGGCCATTGAGTGTGAATTTGTTTTTTTTTCTTTTTTCAATAGGTGTATTATACGTGTGAAGGCAGAGTTTTGATCCCACATTAATTGTGATTTCTCATGAAATTGAAGTCAAACACATAGCGATGGAAGGAGAACTGCACCAGTTTGAGTCAGTTCTCCATCTTGGGACCAGTGTTGTCAAATGTGATCGCATATGCAATTGTGCGCTTGTATTTGCAAAATCGCATATGCCACCCTTGCATATACAAGATTATGCTGTCCAAGAAAGTATGTGATGGCATAATTTCCAACAGTCAGAAATATGACCGTTGGAAACATAATTTTTTTTTGTTTTGTTTTTTCTCCTACCCCCATGCTTCCTCTAAAACATACTCTCTACTCTCTACTACCTTTTTTAAGCTCAAATCTCTTTCTTTCTTCAATTCTTCTTACATCTCCTCTCACTCATTAGTCACTATCGTTCACTCTCAACTCTCAAGTCTCAAGTTCTCAACTCACTTACTACCATCATCACTCACTCTCAACTCTCAAGACTTGAAGACAAGAATCAAGAATCAAGTTCAAGTGAACTTGTCTCGTCGTTCATTCAAGTTCAAGAATCAAGTGTTCAACTTCAAGCTTCAACCTTCAACTTCAAGAATCAAGAAGATTCAAGTCAAGAACTCAACTCAAAAATCAAGATTCATCAAGAGTCAAGGCATCAAGCATTCAAGTATCACTCAAATTCAATTATCATTCTAAATTCTAATTTCTATCAACCTTCAAGGCTTCAACTCCCTCAAGACAAGACTTAATAATCAAATCAACCTTCAACTATCAATCTATCATCATTCGTCATCTCCTTTCTCTTCTACTAATACTACTCAAGTTGAGGTTGAGGAATTTAAAATTTATGTACTTTTTTACTTTAATAGTTATTACTTGTAGTTTTTTTTTCATTTTACATTTTTACTTGTTAGAACTTAGAAATTAGTATGTCATCCTCGTCGGCCAACTCTTTCTTAAGGCCTAAATCTAATGATCCCAATTGGAAAAACGATCATTACCGTAGTCCAAATGAAATAAAAAATCTAGTAGTATGTGAGTTGTGTGGGTACATTAGTAAAAGTGGCATTGCTACGCCACAAACAACATTTAGTACACATGCCGGGATTAAATGCTAGGGCATGTGAAAAAGTTACTCCCAAAATCCGAAAGGAACTGATGGAGTATATGGAAAGGATTTCAAAAAGAAACAAGATGAGGTCATAAATCTAGAAAGTTATATGGAAGGTGGTGGTCGAGAGGATGATACCAATGATATCATTGCTTACGATACCCCTCCTACGTCAACGGGGCGTGGTAGACCACCGATTCCACTACCACTATCTCGAAGAGTTTCTAAAAGATCTCATGCCCATGGTTCTATGGATAAGTAGTGTAGACTACATCCAGAAGATGTGGTCGACCAAAGAGGGAAATGTAAAAGCCTATACCAAACCACCATTGAACATAGTACCAAAGATAGAAAAACCACCATTCAATATATAACCAAATGGCTATATCAAGCTGAAATTGCATTTAACACTGTCAAATTAAAAAGCTTCTAAGTAATGGTAGAGGTAATAGGCCAATTTGGACTTGGCCTCAAGCCACTTTTTTATCATGAAATAAGAGAGTTATGGCTTAAGAAAGAAGTGGAGTTCACCCAAGGGTTAATCAACGACTATCAAAAATCACAGAAAACCTATGGGTGTACTTTGATGGTTGATGGATGGATCGATAGAACCAATCGGTCAATAATTAAGTTTTTAGTTAATTATCCGATTGGAACAATGTTCCTCAAATCCATAGATGCATCAGCCCATTCTCACACGGCTAAGTATCTTTTTCAATTGTTAAATAAAACAATTGAGGAAATTGGAGAAGGCAACGTTGTCTAAGTTGTAACAGACAACGTAGCTGCATATGTGGCTGCAGGTCACCTTTTAATGGATAAACGCCATCATTTGTATTGGTCTTCATATGCAGCACATTGCATAAACCTAATTTTAGACGACATAAGTAAAGTGCATATCAACACCATTGCTAAAGCTAGGAAGGTTATTGTTTCTATGTAAAAGCATGCATCGTTACTACAACGAATGAGAGCATATATAGGTGGAAACCTAATTAGGCATGCAATCACTCGATTAGCAACGGCCTATTGACACTACAAAGCTTACATGAGAAAAAGGCCGAACATAGAACCTTCGTAGTGTCGGCAGAATGGAACAATGGGCCTTGGCTAAAGAAGACCTAAGGAAAATTAGTTGCCCAAATTATCATGTCCCAAACTTTTTGGACAGGTGTCACGAAGGCCCTAAATAATGCCATGCCATTAGTCTCTGTTCTTCAGTGAGTAGATGGTGATGAGAAACCCCTTATGGACTACATTTACAATGCAATGGAAAGAGCTATTGAAAAGATTAAGGAAGTACACCAATACCGTAAAAGAAATTATAAAAATGTTAATGATAGTATTTATAAGAGATGAGGCAGTCAAATGAAATCTCTATTATATTCAGCTACTCACATCCTTATTCCAACCATATACTTCTAATCCGCCAATCAAGATCAGGCGGATTCAATGCATATGATTGGATTTCTTGACGTGTTGGAAAGAATGATCCCTGATCAGGTAAAACAAAATGCAATATCGACATAATTGGATCGTTACATGAATTGCAAAGGGATCTTTGGAAGAGATATAGTCAAAAAGCATAGAACAACGAAAATAAAAAATTTAATATTTAGATTTAGAGTTTTAGACTTTAGTAAATTTAACTTATTTAATTATTTTTCATCTTATTATATCTATTCTAATTATATTGCATACTACATATGATTGGTGGTTGGAATATGGAATTGATCATGTTAAGAAGGATCCATGCTTGAAGAGGTTGGCCATACGGATTCTTGGCCTAACATGTTCTACATCGGGCTACGAATGCAATTGGAGCACCTTTGAGATGGTAAAAACTAAGTAAAACATTAATATTTTCTTTCATACTTTAAATGATATAAATAAGTATCTAATATTTATAAATTATTTTGTATTGAACAAATCCACACTAAAAAGAGAAACTGACTAGAATAAAAGAAGTTTAATGACTTGGTGTTCGTGCAATACAACCAGAAATTGCACAAGCGATTCAAGTTGAGGAAAGAGAATCTCAGCTTTCTATGATCCCATCTCTATTGATGATCTTAGCACAAATCATCCATGGATCACAGATGCACGGGACAAACATGTGTTCGAAGGAGAGGATCTAACTTGGACCCAAGTTGAGCAAGTGGTTTTTGCACCGACACCTGGAGAAAGCTCAAGCCAAATAAGAAGAAGAGGCACTGGTACAAGAAGACAAAGTTGAAGATGAGATACAAGAAGAAAATGATGATGAAGATGAAACAGTACAAAGTCAAGGAGATGAAGAATTGGTGAGGTCCAAAAACGAGGAGACTGTGGAGGATGATGTGTATGTGGAGGAGGGTGATGACTTTGATGACGACGCGAATGGAAGCGATGACAATCCTATTAAAGATGTTCCACAATGAATTATGGATGCTTGTGTGTAGACTAGAGTATCAAACTAACTATTAGAGTTAGTTACTTAGACATTTCTATGACTATTTGGTTACTGGACTTATTGTTTTTTCGATAATTGACTATTTTAAGTCTTTTACTTGCATGTTTTGATGTATGAACTATGATTTATGAATGAAAATAAGGAATTTGTGCATTGCTTAATTACTAAGCATTTTTCTGAAGTTTTTTTTTTTTTTTTTCCCAATTTTTCTTTTTTTTTTTCTTTTTGCTGAATGTGCCATGGCATATTTCTCATATGCAAACAGACCAGGCTGGTCATATATGCCATTTGACAACATTTCTTAGGACTTAGCTAAAACGAGACATTGTCTTCTTTTAGCATACGGCATCTAGACCTACAACATTTTCCCAAATGAGTTCATTTCTAGTCTTTCCACTCATCCATCGCAACATTCTTATCTTTGCTACACTCGATTTATTAACATGATTCATTGACAGCCCAAGATTCAACTCCATATAGCATAGCTCATCTTATTACTGTCTTGTGAAATATTACTTTTAATTTGATTAGTATGATTCATTCAAATAGCACTCTAGAGGCCCAACTCCACTTAAATCATCCAACTTTGATTGTATTATACATCCAAGATAACAAAGTGATCTCTTCGGGATATTTTTAGTCTATCAATTTTTTACTTGACATCCTTTCTCCTAGGTGCCATTACTAAACTTACACTCGACATACTTGGTCTTATTTCTATTCATTCTAAAGCCCTTGGACTCCAGCATATACCACCATAATACTAGTTTTGTGTTGACACCCTCTCCAGTCCCATCAACTAACAATATTACATCATTCACAAATAACATACACCAAGATACGTACTCTTGAATATGAGCAGTGATTTTTATCTACAAATAGGGCAAACAAATATGGACTCAAATTCAATCATTAATATAGACCCATTATAACTAGGAATTAGGGCTTAAAATGGGATGAATTTTATTCGAAATCCGAGTGAACCGCATCCGAATTTAGCGGGTTTGGTTCCTTCAAGTATATCGAATTAAAATATGGGTTAACATCCCTTGACCCGAGTCGAATCCGGGTCAGATAAGAATTCATCCCTATATCCGCTAAGATCCGAATGATATGTTACCTTCCAAGTTGTATTTTTATATTTTTCAAGCTATCTTTCATCAACCAAAAATAGTTGAA
This sequence comes from Akebia trifoliata, assembly GCF_017979445.1. Classification (NCBI taxonomy): domain Eukaryota; kingdom Viridiplantae; phylum Streptophyta; class Magnoliopsida; order Ranunculales; family Lardizabalaceae; genus Akebia; species Akebia trifoliata. The sequence goes on along the minus strand of NC_141380.1, from coordinate 11,681,738 downwards.
TGTAGTGGTCAAGACCACTGTTCAAAACGGCAAAGTCTGGAGTTCAAGTCACCATTAGGCCACACTTTAACAATTTTATTTGAAATAACCTTCAACGGTTTGACATTATCTGATCCGACCGACCCGAATCAATTAATTTGGTCGGATTGGATCTGGATATGGATTTAATGAAAGTAAAATGGTTTGGATATGGGTCTAGCTAGAAAGATACGAGTCAAATTCGAATTTGAATTTAGATCCGGACAAAAAAAAAAAATTGGATTGGACATGGATATGGACATACTCATATCCGGTCGGAACCTGACCCGTTTTAAGCCCTACTCGGAATTCATTCGTATCCTCAGCATTCGCCCTCACACTAGCCACAATCCATGCATACATGTCCTTAATTATGTCAATGTCTCCATTCAATACTCTCTTCTCTCTTCATACCTACTAAATTAACTTTCTAGGTATTCTTTGGTATGTTTTTCTAAGTTAACAAAAACGATATGAACATTATTTCTCATTTCTCTATACTTCTTAAATCATTTTTTCTAAGTAGAAAGATTACCCATAGAACCAAATTAGTTATGAATGTTAGAATGGTGAAAATTGTTATCCTGCATTTATTTTTATTTTTCAATAGATAAAATGACTTATTAAAATAAAGAATCACCCCCAAGATTACTAAAGAACATAAAGCAACGACAAACCATAATACTCCCATTCATCACGCAGGAAATCCCATTTAAATGAAAAATCCTCAAAAGACTTCTTTAAACTCCTTAAAACTCTTGCACCAATGAAAGATAAACCCCAGGATGGATATAAGAATCTCATGCAAGGGATGCTCCTTCCCTTCAAATCTGCTCCGACCAAATACATTGACACACAGTAAACTTGGTTAATGACAATAGGAGTCTTTTTTTGAGAGGTATATTCTTTGAGATGCCATCCTCATAATCAGGCTAAGAGTGAGGATGGAACATCATGAAGATTGAAATAGCGAAAGAAAATGAACCCACACCTCTCTTGAAAATGAAACATTCATTTAAACCTCTATATTAGATCAACTTCAGTATATAGTTAGTAATGTTAAAATTGACTGGTTTTTGGCTACAATGATCATCATGTTTTTTTTTTTTTTTTTTTTTTTTTTTGGGGGGGGGGGGGGGGGGGGGGCAAAAGTTGGACTTGAACCCATGACCTCAAAGTAGTTTTGCAATCTGTCAAACAAACTAAGCTATGAGTCTAAGGCCATAGCTCACTTGTGAACAGGACACAAGGAACAATTGGATCGCTCAAATGTTATCCTTATAAGGCCCACAAGCAGGGGTACAGCTAGGGAAAAGTATACTCACTATTTATTTATAATTAAAAATCCTATATATTCAACTGAAATTAATATTAGAAACTTCCTACAATTTCTAGACTAACCTTAGACCAACACAAAAACTTCCTCTTTGACTCCAAGAAAGGAGGTTGATACCTACCTCAAGGATGCAAAAGAAAATCCTAAAATCTTTTAGAAGTTGCTTTTGTACCTCCAGGGGGGTGGCTTAGTGGTAAAACTAGTTATAAGGGTTTGCTCCCCCTAGCTGTGTGTTCAAAACTGATGACCTCTTGATTTACTCTGTTGTGCATTGGCAAACTTTTGTGGGTCGGGGCGTGCAACAGTAGGGATTAGTCCACATCAGATGTGGGATACCCTGTGCTATAAAAAAACCAAAAATTGACTTCTTAAAACAAAATCAAACAAACAGATGCTGAAGACTTTCTAGAAACTAATGATTTTTTTATATGTTTGTATTTTGGAGACAGTTACAGCCACGTTTGAATTGCTTAATCAAGGGTTGGTTAGTGACCTAATCGAATAAACTTTCTCGTGGTATTTTAAATCTTTGACACAACAAAAAGGGCCGAAAGGTAGAGATCTGATTGACCGCATCTTTCAGCGTATTCATTCATGTGCATCGACTAATAGTAAGCTGCCTCAGCATATAATCATTAGACTAGAGAACTGAAAACAACAGACATACTAGCACCTTTGGCTTTAGTTGCTGCTCTTGATCTTTGAAGTCTCTCAATTCCTGTGTGCATCAAAAGAAATAAGCAAATTCAGTTTGTGCAAAATAGCTGTATCAAAATCATTCTGCAAGCAAACAATAATAAATGCAACCAATTAGGCACTACTTTTTCTAATTGGCGGCAAAGCTGCTGATGATCAGACACTTCTTGACGTGACTGGCGCAGGTCCTCCTCTAAAGATGCAACTTTTGCACGCAATGATCCCACCTCCTCCTAATTTCAGTTGATGAAAGAGAAAGAGGAAGAAAATGCAAGAATGGTCAGATTTCCTCTACTTCTAACAATTCATCAAGATACAGTACAGAAGTTTCATTTGAAAAGACTCCAAAGAACTAAAGATGAAGCTGTATCCATACTGCAGTAGAAGAAGAAAAAAGTTATAGGTATAAAATTTAAGAGATTTTCCGTACGTTCTTTTTACAAATCCTTACTTCCTACGTTTGAAATCTCCTTTCCGGAATCCATTATTCGGCTGGCACTTGTTCCATCAAAGTATCCTTGTTTGTGTGGCTTGCCTCCCTAGGGAGAATTCTCACCTTGGATAATTTGATCTCTCACGGTTGGATTTGTCCAAATTTTTTTCCTCTATGCATAAGAAATGGGGAGTCTACTAACCGCATTTTAATTCATTGTCCCTTTCCCAGAGGTATTTCCCGTTTCAGGTGGATTGGGTTTTATCTCAAACTTTCTTTTCGTTGTTCGAATGGTGGACCTCCAATATCTTTTCTCTAAGAAAAAGACACCTCTGGGCTATTCTTCCATCAGCCGTTGCTTGGAGACTTTGGAAAGAGAGAAATAAAAGGGTGTTCCAAGGCAAGGAAAGAACGACCCAAGACGTGTTTCTGAAGATTTTGGGCTTACTATACTTTTGGTCCCAGCTGAGCAGAGATTTTGTGGGGGCTTCTTTTCAGGATTTTGTGTTAAGTGGGGTTAATATATATATATATGTATATTAATGAAAACTTACACTTGTCAAAAATAAAAGAAAGAAACAGATGGGAGGAGAAGCTAGCCACCCTAATGGAAAAATAAAATAAAACTAAACAAAAAAGTGAAGAAAATACACTGCTCACTCAATCAGCACAAAATTACATCCATTTAAACATGAAATCCTCAAAGAAGACCCCATTAGTTTCTTTAAAGATTTTGCTCCATAGGAAAATTAACCCCACTATGGCCAGAAGAATTATCAACCTAATGAAACTATTATGAAATTATTTGTGAAAAAAAAAAAAAAGGGCAGTGGCATACCTCAAGAGAAGAAACCCTTTCATCCCTCCCAAACTGCTCTTTGGGCCAACTCTCCTGCCAGAGGAGTAAAAAAATGAAATAAGGTTTGTGAAGACAATAAAAATTGACACTTAAACAAAATGATTTAAATATCTAGAAACTAAAGAAAATAAACACTTGCCAATATTACAGAGATGTTTAAAACAACTAATTCTCCATCACAGACTACCATACTTGTACTTATTCCACGAGTAAAGCAATACAAAGTTTCTTGAGCTTATGTTATTGTAAATTGGGGAATGGGAGAATTACCATTCAAATGAAATAAGTAATAAAATAGATATGTAGACATTGGTTCCACCAGAAGATAATGGCCCCTTAACACAGTGTCACATAAGAACAGGATTAGTGTTCTGAACCCAACTAGTTGGATCTGGCTATGTTGGTTGACTTTTCAGAATTAGCGTTTATTTTTCACCATATACTTGGATGTGCACTCGATAGCTTGAAAAGGGTAAGCCGATGCTTGTTCCAGTTTTATTAGACTCTGCAGAAAATTTATTATATCACCCAGGATTGGTATAAAGGGTATTAAAATATAAGGGTTTCCTGGAAATGGGTAAAAAAAGGCTTTGTTCATAGTCCGTGTAAGAGAAAGGAATGTTTGTTGCAATTAAAGGTTTATGAGGGGATTCCACCATGAAAAAGAGACATAAAAAGAAAATAGTCAATATAGTCATTTCAGACTAAGAATAAATCCATCAGGTCAAGAAATTGTGAAGAGATATCCCACCTGCCAGATAGATTGGAACACACCATTCAGTAGGTTCCACTTTATACTATGAAATCATCTTGGCAAAAATTTAGTGGATATTGTAACCATCTGATCCTTGGACTTCAAACAGCAGTGTTTTACTCGGCCTAGTAAACTGAGTGTAACAGATGAAGCGATTAGGAAAATCTTTGTTCAGCCTAAATTTGGCCTAGGAGATCTCATTGCTACTTGTCAAATGGTGGGTAATGTTTGCTACGTGTACCATACAAATAGGTGACACTTTCTTCACATTCTACCATCATGATGAAAGCAGTCCCTTCTCTCATATAACTACTAACTCCATAAGCAAATGAATCAAATAGACTCACATGATTATACATGCAATACTAAAAACGCAATGGTGGAATTTATTAAGGAATTTAAAGGAGTCTTTTTTCGAGGGCTTCTTGTTCAAGTGAAATCTATTATGTGAAGCTTGAGGAGCTTGTAGTTTCATATCTTTTGTATTTTTATTTTTTTTGTACCGCGGCAACCTTGGCCATTGTTCTTGTTAACCAACCAACTACTCCAAAAGACCAATCTGTTGGAGAAGGGGAGAACTATGAATATAAGAGATTCACGGGGCTTAACTGGGGTATAACACACCCGAGAGTGGAAGAAAATATACACTCAACACCCCCTCACCCACAAGGGTGGAAAATTTCGAACCCGTGACCTATACAAACCTAGGGCTCTAATACCATGTTAACCATCCAAGTACTCCAAAAGACCGATCTGTTGGAGAAGGGGAGAACTATGAATATAAGAGATTCACGGGACTTAACGGGGTATAACACACCCGAGAGTGGAGGAAAATATGCACTCAACAGTTCTCTTGCCTTTATCAATAAAATCTTTTATCTATCAAAACAAAAAATGGCTACAGTGATGTTTCCAACCCAACCCATGCTAACATTTGAGAAAATGAAACCACAACAAGAATAGCAAGTCGTGGAAATTTGAAACAAAACCAAACTAGACAGGAAGAAAAGGTTATACCAATTCATAACAGTAAATGCATACCTTATGTGACGAGTTCTCAAGCTGTCCATTTGATGATGAAACCGTAGAAGGAGAAACGAGTGTATGAGTCTGATCAGTAGCCCTCGAACCACGGCCTCTGCCTGCTCCGACAGGACGTCCTCTGCCACGGCCTTGTTTTTTCCTATTTACATCTTCAAAACCAGCTTTTGCATCCACAGTCTCCACTGCTTTTATTTTTCCCTCAACTACTCCCTGGTTTTTTTCTTTTCCATTACTATACAATTTTTTTTATTTAAAAAAAAAAAAAAAAAAGATAGAAAATAAAGGACCTAGCGGTCCATGACTAAAATCATGCCCTAAAGCAAACACCAACACTGACATGGCACTTTAAAGCTTGCAAAGTTATATATGTATATTTAGTTTTTAGAAACTAAGCTATTAGAAATAGTAGGATGAAGGAGTAGAAACAATAAGAAAATTAACCTGTTCTGGGAAGCAGTGAAGAATTTCCAGAACAGCAACCACAAAGATCCGAACAAATGAAGTCATCAAATTGGAATACCTCGGACTGTTGAAAAACAGCTGAGTGATCATCCTCTTGAAGTTTCTGTCGCTTTTGAGTGTTTGGTTGTATAAGAAAGCCCCCTCCAGTCTGATATCAGGGTATACCACCATCAATACGCGTTTCCACATAACATAATTACAAATCAAAGATCAAAAACCAACAATGCCATGAGTTTTTGCATACAAGATATATCATGTTACACATATGTGCAAGCAAGCGAGATCAATAGATAGACAGAGAATGATACATATAAAAGAATGGTCTTGATAATCTATACAATAAAACACAATGGTGGGTTGAGCTCTCTTTGTCTCAATATTTATACCCCATAAATAACATATCTCGAGGACAAGATTTACCTTTTCTCTTCTTCCTCCTTCCAAAAAATACCCCTAACTTTATTCTCTTTCTTCTTCTACCATTTTTCAATATTACCCATACAATTTTATTGTCTCTCCTCTCTCTCTCTCTCTCTCTCTCTCTCTCCCCCCCCCCCCCCACCCCTCTTTCTTAATAATACCTCTCCAACTTTATTCTTACTCCTCTTTTACCCCCTTAAACCTTACAGCACAGGCAGACTCTAGTAATATAACAAATGTGCAATATATAAACAAGCAAGATTGATAGATTTATAAATTGTCTAAAATGTTATCCAAATGGGTCCTGTAGATGGGAGTACACAAAATGGAATCTCTATCCTAATTACATAGTATTAAAACAAATGTGCGAAAAAATTACTTTTAAGCTAAATGTTACAATATGTGTTGATTGTTCTATACATCAATGTCGGCATCCCTTTTTGACATAAACCACAGAAAATAATACACTCCAGAAAAAAAAATCCACCAAACTTAGAGCTACCCTTACTAGACCAGAAGAGGTTATAACAAAGATAATAGAAAATTTAATGTAGTTGTGTTCCACAACAATGTTGACTTCCCTTAAAGGATCTTCAGCATCCATTGAAGTTCAAGAGTTCACCATACTCATACCAGCAGAGTTTAAACTAAGATGCTAGAAATTTCAATGAGATAAGCAGAATAACAAATGGCCATATCATTTATTTGGTTAACTGAGCAAATTAAACTATCACGATTCACGACGCAAAGATACAGTTGAAAATTTAGTGAAAAATTTAAAACTCACATCATCATCGGAATCACTTGATGTTGATGGTTCAGCCAAGTCCTCTGTAGCTCCAAATTTCACAGAAGGAACAGATGGCCAAGTCGCCTGAGCATGAACAGTCGAAGAACCCTTTCCTGCCATCCGAGCTTCAAGCTTCGCGAGCTTTGTTGGCAGAGATGGATCCGATTGATTTGAAGAATTCGACGAGAAATGGATGAGCAAATCATCCGACATCGCGAACCCAATGAGAGAAACACAGTTTAAACTTCAAATAAAATAAAAACCGTAATTCAGGTCGTCTTCAGCTCTACTATACTGCAGAAATCGTTCAAAAACATCGCAAACTTCCCATTTTCTTTGCAAACAGAAGCAACACCACTCCACGAACCCTAATCTAATTCTAGATTCAAAATGGACCCTAATAACATGAGCTTTCGTGAAGAATAATTCGTTTAAAGTGCACCTGTTTTGTTACAATGCGCCCTAGACATGATCAAGCAAGAGACAACAACAAAAAAAGTTAAGAGAGGGAGAGAGATTAAAAAAATGAGAATTTTAGGGTTTTGAGAAAGAGAAAATTGGGGGTTTTCTATGATGAAATCATAGCGGGGAAGGATTGAAAGAGAGAGATTCCCAGTTCTGAATCACAGAAAGAGGAACTCAAAAATGATGGAAACAAAGGTTGTGTTTTTCTTTTGTTTTTTTTGAGTTTCAATTTTGGGCTTGTATCACAATAACAACATCAACAACAAAATTAAAAGACTTCAAATCTAGTGCTTTGTTTTGTAAGTATGTTTCATCCACATAACAAAAGACACAATCTCACAAAGGGCACAAGGGATAACTTGGGAGAATGTGGGAGGTTTGTGATTTGCCCCAAGGACACAAAGTGGACAAGGGATGACTTAGGAGAATGGGGAAACTTTGTGATTTGCCCTAAAATCTTTTGTTGTAGAGTGGGGGATATGAAAAAGATGTGAGATGTGATGGATTTTGACTTCTTTATTTTATTTATTTTTTTGTCTGATTTTGAAAGGAGGTGCCCTTGATCCTAAGGGGGTAGGGGTAGGGGGTGAAAAGGTCTATGGAGTTGTGATATTGTATTTGCCTTTAATACTAATGAAATGAGGTATGGTCTTGCCCAAATTTTGTTATTTGCACTTTAGAACATATGAGTGTGTTAATAGAAATAAATATTCTTATACCAAGATGAAAGAATTCCCTTTAAAAGGGTAATTACACTCTAAAACATGTCTTGTGAGACAAGTGATTCTACTTAAAAGTGGGTTTATGAATCATTAAGAAAAGAGGAAAATATTGCCAAAGGAGAAGAAGATAGATTATTTTATGAGTTTAGATCAAAACAATGAATTTCATGTTATTTTTGTTTTCTATCCTTAAGGAGGATGTTCAACACTAATTTATATGATTGTATTGCCAAGCTCTTTTATTTCTATTTAATAACTTTAAAAAAATATAATACATCAAAACCATGAATTTAAAGAGGAATATGTCAAGCCATGACACTTTGTCAATCAAATTATTCAACAATTGACGCTCAAGATCATAGCAGTTCTAGAAAAAGTTGATCACTTTTTAATTTATTAAAGTCAATCTATTTTTTATTTTGTTGAGATAACAAACCGTCTATGCATATAATTTACACAAAACAAGTTCAATGTCAAACGGTTACAGTGCATCAATAATTTATCTTTATATTTTTGTACAACATTGATTTCATTGGGTAGTTCTCTAATGGATGTTAGGTTATTTCTAAGTTCAACAGCACCTTGATACCTCCCTGAAGGCATCATCAAAAACTATCTCACGCTACTATTTTTACGTTAGTTGGCTTTATATTTTTTATTTTCAATGTGAGTCATTACAGTAATATTGCATTAACTACCTAAAATGCATAAATTAGATGTTTTTAGTAACATAATTAGGCTAATGACGCAAATAGTTAATTTTCAGTCAAACTATTTAGCAATTGATCGTGGTAATAATCCAAAACTGTAAACAATTTATCTCAAAATTTTCATGGTTATTATGTTAGAAAGCCCATGGATTGGTTGCATTTTTTTTTTCCTTATTCTTCTTCGTTGTTTTTTTTTTTTTTTAATCCTAATGGTATATAGTAAAAGTTATTCAATTGAGTTACTTATCCCACATCAACGCATATATATAATCATACATCTTATGTTGAAAAATCACTAATTATCCTTCTATAATATATAAAATGCATTACCTAAAGAAAAAACATATAACTGGAATATCCATTCAGTTCAATTATTTAAATTTGGTTCACAGTAAATATATATTTATATAATTATTTTCTTTTATATTGGCACTATTTACATTCACAGCTAAATCATTGATGACAAATATAAGATGATGGTATAGCAGTGAAAGTGGTTTGTCTTGCTTAATGGTGAATAGTGAATTTGAAAGATGATATTCACAATTGCATGTAAATGACTCAAATGACTAAATTTGTCATCTTTATTTCCAAGTGATAATGGAAATATACATTTTTCATGCGAGCAAGACTTTCATCATGGTGGTGGCTGCAAACAGACACCCAATTACCCATTATGTCTTTATTTCTATCTACTAAGTTTAAGATAAATGGATTTAGTTTATTTATTTTCTAATGACTAAAATATAAGACTTGCCCATGAAAGATAGGGTTCTTCGTCATTTTTAAACTATAAATTTATGCTTCAAATTTAATAATGGAGAAATTGTGCTAGGGACCCAATATTAAGTGAGTACAATATTATAATTTCTTCTACAAAACTTTCATAATAGATTATTATAGGCAAATGTCATTAACATTGTATATCATTCATTATTCAATAACCCCTAAGCCAAATTATTTTATAAAGTTACATTGTTAGCTACCATGAATTATACTATTTATGACCATGATATAATATTTGATGATCATCTTTGAAATATTATTAGTTTACCTTTCTCTTTAATTAAGTTGTAGGAAAAATATCTAATTTTTAATACATGTTAATATCACATTCAATTCAATAAAAATATTTTATATATCAAATATATGGTTACTTGCCCCGGTATTCAAAAAATTATGTGTTCTATAAATGCTCATTCCTCGTTACTTCTATCAACTCCTTTTTTATCCCTCTCTCCTTAAAAAAAATTATTTTATCTTAATATAAATCAAAGTTTTTTTGTTAACTTCTAGAGTGTAAAAAAGCTCTCACTTATCAATTATAGTTTCATAGATGAAAAATTTTAAATAAATTTTATTGTTCTTAAACTATAATTGTATCATTATCATTCATCAATTATTCCAAAGTTGTGATTAACAAATATATAAAATTATGTCTTTTATTAAAACATGTGTCTTCACGTTTTTTTTTTTTGTAATTCACATAAATTTTTTGCATTCACTTATTTTTAAAAACCCTCAATTTGAATAAATGAACCTCTCATTATTATAATCATTGGTTTTCATTTATTTATAGACTAATATAAAATTCATTAGTTGATCACTAGTGACAAATAATAAGTTGTGTGATTTTTCTATCACCATTCACCACAAGAGTATTTTCAAGCTGAGAAGTCACAAACTATAAAATTTTCTATATTACTCATTTAGTATTTAAATTTTTAACATTTTTTTTATTTATTAATAATTTATACAAATTAAAAATTAAAAATGACTTTTATTTTTATCCATGTGAATCTATTCAAACTCATTGTTTAAACTTTAAATTACATCTTTGCCATTTTAAAATTGCTACTTTTGAAATTTTCTCAAATACGAATACTTTAGTGACTTTATATATATATATTCCTTCTTTATTGTCGTATTGTGATTTTTTAGACATTGATGTTCTTTAAAACACTATAAATATTGTTGATTTTTTTTTCTTGAGGGTTGACCAATGGAGAAAATTTAGTTGAGTGATTAAAAGAAAATTACAGTTCTTGACTAATTTGATGTAGCAAAAGCAATAGAAAGTTGATTGAAGACTCGTTCAAAAGTCTACTTCTATCACTATTAAAAGCATTTATTTAACAATACTATGTCCCATGACTACATTGCTTCGAAAGTCTATTTATTTCTAAAAATATTCTATTTCACATTCAGAAATTATATTTTATGTTTGGGTATATATATATATATCAAGGGAGGCGTTCGGCGCCTCACTATTTAACAGACGGTTTAACAAACAAATTTCGATCGTTGGATATGATACAAGTGGACGAACGAGATTGAAAACAACATCGTTGCATTTAAGTTATAAATTATACATTTATTAGAAGTGTCATCCCTCAAATTATTTCTATTTAGTGCTACCTCACTGTTCTCTTAAATCGAGAACAAAGAGTTTCTCTATTGACAAAACTAAAACTCATTTTTCTAAAATCGCTGAAACCTTTTCTCTCACTCTCATTCTCTCTCGCTCTTGCTGCAACTAGCTCCTTCTTACCCTCTCTCTCACTCTCTCATTCTCTCTCACATTTTCTTCATATTGCTCACTGCAACTCCATCTCACGAACACGAATGGTTGCAACACTCTTTCTCGCTGCAACTCCATCTCCCTCGCACGAACGACTGCAACTACTTATCGACGAAGACAGGTACTCTCTCTGATTCTAATCATGTTATGATTTTAATTAATACAAATCTAGTTCAGAAATTATGATTTTCATGATACATTTGTTTCAAATCTAGATACCTATTTCAGAAATTTTTGATTTTTGATTTTGGTAGCTAAAAAAATCCTATTTTTCTGATGAATTGAATCGAAATTGAGACTTAAGGCATTAAAAATAAGTATGTAAGTTATGAGGTGTTTTCCTTCTTCAAAACCTGTAGATCTGTAATATGCCAGAAAGTATTCTATGCATTTTGAAATAAGATGCTTTTATTCACCAATGTTTCTTCTCTTTTATTGTTTGAATCATCAATTTTGTTTGATTTTCATAGGAAGCAAACGAAACTAATGCATTACGCTTGGAAAATAATAAGCTTGAGAAGCTGTGGCGCCCCGTCAAACACTAACACAAAACCCCATGTCAAAACTCGAGATACTAGGTGGTACCTCAAAATTTCGGCATGATCTCCTCTGTTTATGTTAGCATTCCAATGCGTTTAACCTGCACCTGATAAACGACATACAATCCTGCATATAAACAAATAATATATAGTACTAACGGAAGTCTATATACATCTAATAACGTACAAAAATCAGAGTGCGGAAGAAGAAGTTTATATACATGATTATACAGAATTCCTCACTCTAACAAAATTCCTAACGCTCAAAATAGAATCCACAAAACTACCTGGAGGAACTAACACCACTAGGGGTAATAACCCCAATACTCACCAGGTAATGAACTTTGGTCGTCTATCTGACCCACCAGATGGTCCTCACTCACTGGTTCTATGCCCACCTCGCCAACTGCAGGCTCTGAAGCTAAAAAAAATAGGAAGGAATGGGTGAGTAACAATGGTTACCTAGTAAGGAAACAAACAATTTCTGCCAATAACATCTTCTAGCATGAACGAGTAAACATACTAACTCATTTTAACACATGCAAAGTTTTACAGAATAAGCTACGATTAACTGGTACATATAGCTAGGGATGAGCAACTAAACATTTTAAAACTGACATCACATCAATCAACAGTACTTACTATAGTATTTTCTTTATATACCAATCTAATTGATCAAATGGAGACAATAAACATGGATTTCATTTTATATATCAAAGTAAAGCAACAGATACATAATACACTATGGTGGAGTATTGGAATTAGAGAGTTGGGATTCACGACTGGATCGCTCCTAGTCGGGACATGGTACAATTCTTCTCTAGCTTTTAGTTCCTGATTTTGTGGCCAGTCGCTACACTTACCACGCTTGGTTGACCATTTATCCGGCTCAGGCTGGCGTTTGACGTGACCGTAAGCAATGGATCTCTTTTCGATGTGTCAGAACGTTCGACTACTATAGATTGTTAGTGATCACTGACTAATCATCTTCGTCTATGCCTATCAGGCGTGCATGTGATTCTCAAATATACAAACCATTCGTATACGACCACCTTTACATTACAAGTTCACTGGTAAAGATAGAGAGGAATAAACCTGGATTCCAATTGTGACTCCACACACATACGTGTCACATACCACGTATGAGCTTGGTGGTCTCTACCATACATCCCAGGATAGTACACCACTCCGGATGATATGATGCACTATCCCTTCAGGCATTCACAGACTCTTTAACAACTCACAAAATAGTTACATATATAGATTATTTTCATTTGAAAATAAAAGAGAAATTAACAATACAAGGTAGAGAATGGATATCCAGCTTCCTACTATACAAGTGTGGCCACCCGGTCTAAAATAAATAACATAACGGAAAGGTAAACAGCGCATCGCGCTAACAAAAATTTAAACAAACATGCAACCAACAATATTATCCATGAATATCTATTCACCAACCTACACACAACACAACAACGTAAAATGCAAACATCACCCCTCAGGTGTGACTCTGACATTTTACCGTTTCATACCCTTTTTCTGATTTTTACAGTTTTCAATCTCTTCAATAAAATATTCATTTTCTGATATTCATCAACTCAATATGAGTTCATTGAATATTAAATCACATTTTTCAACTATAGAATTTATTTCTATCAATAATATTGAAAAAGACTACAAATTTCATATCAAAACGGGGTCCGAATAGTGCATAAGACCCAATTTATGGAAATAACCCGCTAAAATACCCTACCCACGTATAATTTGTTAAAAATATAATTAAACATATCAAATATGCAATTTCTGAAGTGAATTTTTGAAATAACAAATAAATCCTATATTTTGGAAATACATCCAAATTTTTTTTGATAAAATCCTAAATGCAATTTTCACAATCTACGATTACTAATAGAAATTGAGAGTTCCTTACAATGTCTAGGCAAAAGGATCGAGGCGTGTGCGCGAAAATCGAGGCGATCGACACAAAAATCGAAATGGACCGAACTTTGAAGCGGTTGATTTTCAAAATCGGCCTAGTGGTTTCGAAGATCTCGACGTGGTCGTCTTTTCTCCCTTCTGCGACGGAGGACAGTTTGACCTCGAAACGGATGAAATCCGAGGTTGAAGTTTCGAAATCCTCGTATATGTATACGACTGATTATTGACGATATGGGGTGAAAGAGAAGATGAAATGAAGGGATCTTGGGTGGGTTTTGTAGATGTCGAAGCTGTAGATCTTTTTTCCTTCTACGACGATCGTCAAAGGTGGATCGTTTGCGATGAATTCGATGTTGAAATTTTGAAGAAAAAACAAAATTTTCGTTAAAATTTTGCGTTGGCTGTATTTTGACGAGTTGGAGAAGATGAGATATATATATAAAAAAAATTAAATTTTATTTATATAAAAGTTGGGATGAAATCGGTATTTCGCCTATTGTTTTGATGGATGATAACTTGGCCATTCGGACTCCAAAACTGACAAATGAATATTCTATTTTACCTAATTTTTCGTTCCAGATCTAATAGTATAGTCAATTTTTACAAATTATGTCTCTATCAAAAGTTTACATTTTTGGCCTGAGGTGATCCCTAAACTTGATGTTGTTTTCATTTTTTACCATAATTCGACTTTCTGATCTCCAAAAATGACAAATAAATAGTCCATGTTCAATAATTTTTCGTTACGAATCCAATGATATAATCGAATCTTAATAATTCTTTCTCTAACAAAAAGTCACTATTTTAGCCTGGTCCTACTCGGTAATCAAGGATTTTGTAATTTTTATATTCGGACTCGCATTTGAGCGTGCTTACAGGCTAAAGTATATTTTTCGATCATTTTGAATCTAATGGTAAGGTCAGATTCCATTAAAAATGATTATAAATATCCTAAAATTTTACCCCTAAGTCCTACTTTCAAGATTTTCTCAAAATTCCACTATTTATTTTTTCTCGAGATACGAATTGAAAATCTGGGATTTTACAGAAGCAGTTGGAAAATCTGACATGGCAATTGCATCTAGAAAAAAGATTGCGGGTATGCCTTTCTGTTGTAAAATTGGTATTCTTGTCAATTTTATAGTAAACTAATTGTTAAAAACATTTGTAAATTTTTTGGGTTGTCAACATGTTACTTTGTGTAGCTCCATATTGATTTCAAACAAAATATATATTGAGGTATACCTCAAGTAATGACTATGAAAGTGATAGTTATATTGTGAAACAACTTGAAGCATGTGGAGTGCAATAATCAATTTTTTTTACTGTTATGAATTTAACATGATCTGTAGTAAACATGTTCTGCAGAGTGGATGATGTATTCAAACCTTACCCTTCACTTTAATTATCTAAATTATTTCATTCTTGTTTTTCTCTTTTTTTTACTAGAAATGATGCTAAATATTATTGCTACATAGTTTCTTGTTATGATTTTATATCCTCGTCACTACTAGTTTAGTTGGGTTATTTTCATATGGTTTGTGACTGCACTTATCTCTAAGTGAAAAATGAAAGAACATTTTGCTATGTAGGTTTCCAATAAAGAAGTTAAGTTAGTAAAAATTTCAATGTTTCAAAATGCATTGGAAGCATTGAATATGGAGTTGGATGCAGTTAAATTGGCAACAACTAGTGAGTGCAATCAGAACACATTGCTTTTAAGTTAGCTTAAATTGTCAATAAAAAAAGAATCAGATTGTCAAAAGGAAAGACAATCCATAGACCATATTCATATTCATAGTATGCATATTCATGAGTTTTATATTACCTATAAAACTACACCCCATATATATGCATCTTCATAATAGTTTGTTACTAGTTAATGTGGCTTGCATGAGTAATGAGCATGATGATTTTTTTAATAAAATGTTTGTTGTCCTAATAAAATGGATGTCTGAAATTTGAATTTTAAAAGTCAACATTTTATGAAAGTTGAATTGTCACAATTTCTTGAGATTGTCTTTGAACATCTTGATTGAGACAGTCAAAATTCTATCTCATGACCAAGACCTTGCCTTGAGACGAGATTTTAAACCTTGACAATCATCTTTATGTTTTTAATATTAATTCCCTTATTTGTGTTGTCGGCATGTGCAAACCACTGTTTTATCTTTCGGTGGACATCTACCTGCTTGGAAAAACATTCTTGCCATACTTTGAGGTCGTGGGTTCAAGGTTGTATATGTTATGTGGAGTGTTCATCATTGGGATTTTGATAAATATGTGTTGAAGGCTACTTCTTTTGAAAAATCACCTTGTTGTGATAAAAAAAAGAAATTTGGGGTTCATAAGAATTTGTAAAGTTTAGTTTACTAATCGATTTTGTTACATTCTTGGAATCACTAATTTTAATTGTATTTCTATCAATTCTTGGATCCACCGTCTACATGTTTGATTTGTTAGTAAATGATTGGGCTTGCTTATCAACAACTTCAGTAGAGTTCTTTGACCTACTTTAGTAGATGTATGAGTTCACTCTAAGTTCCATTTTTAGATCCCCATATAACTCTTGTGATCTTACCAAATTCATTGGGTTATTACAAATGTTTTTGTTTGGCGGAGATGAATGTTGAGATAATGCCTATCCGATGATATTCATACCCCAATTGCGTAACAAAAGACGATAATATCAACGTTTGAGGATCATGTGATGGTGATTGATGAAGACACGAGGAGATGCCAATGCAAGTAACTAGAAATATTGAAGGAAGAACAGGAAAGGGATCCTTTTCGGAATTTATTCAAGAATTGCATAAATTAAGATCTCATTAACTGTATACCATTTTTCAATGGAGCTGAATGTTGAATTGTCAAAAAACATTACTAATTACGATGTTATCCACCAAAAACAAATGTTCATGATGGACTCGAAACGAGTTTGCTACGTTGGCAAAAGAGTGATGTGTTGCACCCAATAACTTTAAGATCGAAATATCAAAGCAATAAAAAATAAAATTTAATACATCCTAATTAATGAAATTAAATAGATGACCAAAACAAAGTTAACCACTACTTTTTTTTATCATCACCCATTAGCATTTTCTTCTTCTCCAAAGGCCTTCAGATGAGAACTCACTATTGAGACTAGCTATCCTACAATGCTTGAGTGGAGTGAATAGGAGACAATAAGAAGCAACCAATTGAACATGATGATAACAAACTACCACCTTCACAAATTCATAATAAACCGAAATCTTAAAGAGAAAAAAAAAACTCAATTTTGAAATTGAAAATTTCAATTATATTAACATCTACAAAGACATAATATATTCCCAATCAAAAGAAATATTCAATTTTCAAATTATAAAAGAGTGAAAGAAAGACCTAAAAAAACATTAATTGAGATGATGAACATAGATTTGAATGCATGAATTAGCTCACCAAATCTTTAGGATAAGGTTTAAAAGATAATAATGATGATTGAAAAATAACAATATAAACCTAAACTAATTGTTAATGTAACTTTTCTTTCACACTTCTAACATAGGTATCAATGAAAAGAAATAAAGATGTCATTTTATTAACAAAAAAACATGAAGAGATAACAAAATGTTAATTTTCATGAAAAATTACATCCAATATATAGAGATCCTCATAATTCCTCACAATAAGCAATGAGTGTGGATAGAACCATCTTCTCCTACAAACTTTCATTTCACACAAGGTTCAGGTAGTCTGCTCTGGCATTGAATGCCAACATTTGGCAGATCAACCAAAGGAGAGATGCATCAAGGGCAAGAAGAGCAACCAAAAAGTCTAGTCTTCGCTGTGGGACATCCATAATCAAGATGGTGATGAACATTATTGATGTAGTGAATGCTTTCAGTTATTGTTGCCCAAAGCATCATTGCTTCACAAAACACATATGCGCCCTTATTTCACAAGTGCACAAAAAATCTGAAAGCGTCAAGAGTCACACATACACAAAGAAACACAGGCTTAGACTTATACCTCAGTTAGTTTGATACAATGCAAAGTAACTTTGAGGTTGTTAAAAAAGAAACACGAAAAAAACATTGGTACGCATATTTTTATAATGAAGTCTTCTAGATTTCAATACATCATTATTAAAGCATCCCCAAATATACATTCATAAATAAGCTAAATATCAAGTAAAACATTTGGATGATTGAATTATTCTATAAAAGTTCAATGATTTTATCCATTCAAATTACCAAAACATGTGTATTTTTAATTGGAATGATAAAAACGTCTCAAGTTGGTGCAGATGCAAACAGGTCCCCACCAACTATTCCATGGATACATAGACAATCTCCTAGGCTAAATATCAGCATAATTTGATAATCTAATCTATTTCATTTTTTTATATGGAAAAAAATCTTGAACCATCCTGATAGAAGTCTACTATTGTATGGCTATAACCTCACCTAGCTGATTTTTTACCTGGGAGATCTCCTAGGTGGAACCAATTGTATGGTTATAACCACACTAACCCACTTTTCCTAGTCCTCCAAGGATAGACCAACATAAAAACAGGTTATAACTTGTAAGTGATAAGTATTCATGGCAAACTAGGCACTACTGCAAAAGAAGTTCATGTGCTAGCACCATCAGAAACTCTGATTAGTGAAGCAGTAATAGCGACTCACTAGTAAATAAATTGGTATTAGAATCGCACATCATCAGACAATGATGGCATATATAGGTACTGAACTATTTTCATGTATATATTCTTTAAAAAAAAATATTTATACCTCAGGGTTGAACACAACGATGAAAACATTTCTTCTAAAATTTGGGGGGGGGGGGGGGGGGCTCAATATGAAAAATAGAACTAATGAGGGCTCCTCAAATGATGAGTAATGCACCTATAGAGAGAAGGCATTCAAGCATCCACGTATATAGTATAAGTTCTCCTATTGGGAATATAAGACATAAATAACGATATATTGACAAATAAATAGCATTAAAGAAATCATTGTAAACATGAGTGAAAGGAATGACATTTGATTACCTTGATCTACTAGACAAAGGATCAGAATCCATTGTAATTCGATGATGCCAACCATTGAAGCTACCTGCGACCTCCACAGTTCCACCACTACCCCAGTAATCAATCTGAACCTAGAATAATCGATAGAAAGCGATCCTATTCAATAAATATAATCAGATACTAGTTTTAGCGTAAAACTATGTACGAGAACAAAAATAAGAGAAAGGCCTGAAAATTGAAAGAATAGATGCACAGCTAACAGGAAATATGATAGATGGAAAAAAAAAAGTTCTAAATAATTCTGGATTTTTTGTCTTCATAAAATCGAAAATCAAATCACAATAAATAATTCTGGATTTTTTTCCTCATAAAATTGGAAATCAAATCACAATAAATAAAATCGAAAATCAAATCACAATAAATAATTTTAGATTTTTTGTCTTTATGAATGAATAAACTATTCATGTTCACAGAATAATTCCATGACAGTGTTTGAGATTTCATAAATTCCAAAATAAATAAATAAATAACTTATAGTTCTGTCAACAACAAAGAAGTTGTAGCAAGGTCGAGTGTTGCAGCCGTTCGTGCGAGGGAGATGGAGTTGTAGCAAAAAATAGGGAGAAAGCAGTGAGAGAGGGAGTTGTAGCCATTCGTACGAGGGAGATGGAGTTGCAGCGAGAGAGAGTGTTGCAGCCGTTTGTGTTCATGAGATAGAGTTGTAGCGAGGAATAGGGAGAAAGTGCCAGAGAGAATGAGTGAGTGAGGAGAGGGTCGAGAATGAGGTAGTTGCAACGAGAACAAGAGAGAATGAGAGTGAGAAAGAGGGTTTCAGCAATAGAGAAAAGGGAGTTTCAGTTCTGTCGATAAGAAACTATATGTTCTCTATTTAAGAGAACAAGGAGGTAGCACTAAATAGAAATAATTTGAGGGATGACACTATAAATAAACGTATAGTTTATAACATAAACACGTCACTGTTGTTTTCAACGATCCATTTGTGTCATATCCAACGATCGAAATTTGTTTGTTAAACCGTCTGTTAAATAGTGAGGCACCGAACGCCTCCCATATATCAATGAATGTTTTACTATTTTTTTTATGATATGTAAGTTGGACTCGAACCCACGACCTCAGTGTGTGTTTGGTAACACTTCTGAAATCTGAATGGAGATGGCCCATACTTTAAATATAGACTTCAAAAGTAAAAAAACTTGTTTATTTAATTTTCAGACTTTAGATTTTAGAAGCTAAACTAGAAGATGTGAATCAGTGTTGGATTTACACTGGACGAAAGTTCTGATTTCTGATTTATATTTCTTTTCCTAAATTACCCCCATCTAATATTTCTTTCCAAGTCTTACCCATTATTTATAGGAACCCTAGAAACCCATTTCGTCATTTTCATATTTTCAACTCCTCTTTCTATTTTTTATCTTCTACTTCACAACTCTTTTAGGTTAATGGTTTATTCTCTCAACTGTAGGTAATCTTCTTTTGCATACTATCAATAAATATAATGATATTGTTTTAGATGTCACAAGTATATTAAATTTATGCATAAATTAATTGGTTAAACTAATTTCTGATCCAAAGAATATCCTTCTTGAGGTCAAAACCTCGTGAATTCATCCATCCTCAATACTCTAAAAATTAAAAATATTAGAGAATTTAGAATTGGATGTTAGCAAAAATGGCAAAATCGAAATTGGATTTTGTGGATTCAATCGAGAACTTTCTAATTGAATATGTGGACAAAAGCTATGTAGTGTCTCTTTTGTACTCTTCCTAGATTTTTATTTTTCCAAACTCCAAAGTAATTCTTACACGAGGTTTCCTAATAACTGACATTACTATTCCAACAAATTTCCAACTTTATTAGTTATATAATATATAATCATTCATCAAACAAAGGGAAAATTATGAAAAAAAACTAAAAAAACTAAAAAAACAAATTATTTCTTAAAAGAAACCAGAATTATTGATAATTATAACGAGGATACTAATTCGGCCATTAAACGGCCGGTCAAATTCTCCCTCTTCACTTTTCTCTCTCCTCTTAATTTAAAAAATAAAAATAACAAAAATTCAGCCCAGTCAAATTCTCTCTCCTCTTTTTTTCTCTTTCCTTCCATTAAAAAAAACGAAAATATTATATTCGGTCATTAAATGGCCGGTCAAATTCTCTCTCCTCTATAAAATTCTCATTCCTCATTTTTTCTCTCTCTTTCCATTTTTTTTTAAAAACGAAAAATATATTCGGCCATTACTTGGCCGGTCAAATTGTATAAACATTCACCACTTCTTTTCATAATATATTCGAACATTTTTTTTCAAAATTTCTCCTATTTTATAAACATCAAGATTTTAAGATGATCTAAGATCTTGATTTTAAGATCTTGATCTTGATCCTAAGATATTGATGTTGATCATGATCATGATCAAGATCATATCGTGATTATGATCAAGATCAATTTTTTTTAATTGATTTTTCTTCACATTTGAATCTATTTAATGTGATATTTGATTTAGTAAGGTTTGTCTAAATATTATTTCAATGATAGATTTAGTGGTTGTATGCAATTTTGTTTAACGGTCGAATAAGTATCCTCATTATAATTATCAATCAATTTAGGTTTTTTTATTATTATTTTTTCCATAATTTCCCTTATATTCAACCATTAAATGGTCGGTCAAATTAGTAAACAAAATCGCATAAAACCACTAAATCTATCATTGAAATAATATTTAGACAAATCTTACTAAACTAAATATCACATTAAATAGATTCAAATATGAAGAAAAATCAATTAAAAAAAATTGATCATCACGATCACGATCATGATCAATATCAATATCTTAGGATTAAGATCATAAGATCAAGATCTTAGATCATCTTAAAATCTGGATGTTTATAAAATAGGAGAAATTATGGAAAAAAATGGTCGAATATATTATGAAAAGAAGTGGTAGATGTTTATAGAATTTGACCGGCCATGTAATGGCCAAATATATTTTTCATTGTTTTTTTTTTAAATGGAAAGAGGGAGAAAATGGAGGAGTGAGAATTTTAAAGAGGAGTGAGAATTTGACCGGCCATTTAATGGCCGAATATAATATTTTCGTTTTTTTAAATGGAAGGAGAGAGAAAAAAGAGGAGAGAGAATTTGACCGGCCATTTAATGGCTGAATATAATATTTTCGTTTTTTTTAAATGGAAGAAAAGAGAAAAAAGGAGGAGAGAGAATTTGACTGGGCTGAATTTTTATTTTTATTTTTTTTTAAATTAAGAGGAGAGAGAAAAGTGAAGAGAGAGAATTTGACCGGCCGTTTAATGGCCGAATTAGTATCCTCGTTATAATTATCAATAATTCTGGTTTTTTTAAAGAAATAATTTGATTTTTTAGTTTTTTTTCATAATTTTCCCTCAAACAAATACAATATGTATACTTGATTTTGCAGAAATTTTAGCCAAGTTATTGACAGAAACTTGGTAGTGTTATTGATTTATATCTATAAAGATTCTTTCTTGGAGCAATTTGAAAATATTTTTATTAATCAGTAAAACCCCATTTTATTGTTTGAGTATAACCTTGTTAGAATATAATTTCTTAAGTATGAATTCAATTTGAAAACAATACTTTTTGGGTGTTGATTTGTCACAAGTCGAAATTAAATGTATGAATGGTTTCATTATACATAACGTGCTATGTTTTTATGTTTTTTTTGTTAATAATTTATTAGAATAAAAAAAGAGTAACATTGTCAAAATGACCATTAATTTTTAAAATTCTGTTTGTAATTAGAAGCTTTTAAAAATGGTAACAAACAACTCTTCCAAAATAAGATTTTAAATTTCAGATTTAAGAAAATAGAAAATATACTTTAGACTTCAAACTTTAGAAGTGTTACGATATATACCTTTAGATTTTCTTTGTAATATGTCAAACCAATTGAGCTACGTGTCTAAGTTCAAATTTCTGGTAGATTTTAGATTCAGTTTACTTGAATTCGTCTTGTTTAACAAAAAATTCATTTTCCAAACAAAATATTTTACTTGATGCAAAAATTTTAAGAATATTGTCATATAATTATTTTGATTTCATCGTCAGTTATCGTTGAATATATATATATATATATATATATAAACAAAATTTTCTAAAAATATTTATTATTTTTTTAATACAAATATTCTATTAGAAAATTATCTAATTTAGAATATAATTTAATTGAACTCGTATAACCAACACTATATATTTAGAACATAAATATTCACATTATAATTAAAAAGTAGTGGTATTATAAAGTGAAATAAATGACGTTGGTAGAATAAGTAGAAATTTTGGGTCTAAAGAGTAAAGAAAGTGATTGATACAATTTTCTAAAGAAAAAAAAACCTATATTGTATAAATAGTATTTCTTTTCATAATTCAAAAGTTTTAGTTTTTTTTCTCACACAAACAAAATTCTAATGTAAAAGGAATATTGTATTATAGAATCCAAGTATTTTCATAAATGAAACAAAATCTTGTTGATTATTAAGGGTTTTTTTTATTGTTGTTATTGCTCAATATACACAATAAAATTTTCTATAAAAAAATATTTATTATTTATTTACTATAAATACTCTATTAGAAAACTATATTTTTTGTAATAAAATTTAATTATAATAGCATAACACAATACAATCTATATATATTATAAATTTAATTTACAAAATAATTGAAATCTATTGGCATTTTTGTAGTGAAATAAGTTGCATTGTTAACAATAGGGTGCTGATGGTGGTTGTAGTAAGAGTGAATAGAGGTTGTTGGTCAAAATAGTAGATGAAGAGAGATAAAAAAATTTTAGAAAAAAAGGTCTATATGGTATTTCTTTTCATATTCAAAGCATTCAGTGTGCAGATTTTTTTTCAAATATGATATTTTAACATTACACACGAGAAATTTTTATATAATAGGAATTTTATTTTAAAAATAAATGTCATAAAAAATAAAAAAATAAAAAAACAAAATATTGGTGACCATACTTTAAAAAAAAAAAAATTCATATTTTTTTCATTTTGTTATCGATTATCAGTAAATACTTTAAACAATTTTTTGAAGAAAAAAATATTCATTGTTTGTCGGAAGTAACTCACTACAATCTATTTCTAAAAATATAAATATTTAACATTACAATTGGACTCTAGTGGTATTGTTGTGGTGAAATAAATGGTGCTGATAACGGTAAGATGATGATGATAACTATAGTAATGATGAATAGAAGTTATTAATATAAAATTCACTTTATTTATGATCTCATCCTGTGAAAAAAAAAATCTCACAAAAAGTATGGTGGTTTTCCTTTAATACACAACCTTCAATATAATTTATAATTAGTTTGTGTCATCCAAAATTATTAGTTAATTCCTTCGTCTTTTCCCAATAAAATATTATTCAAATTTCACTTGATTGGTTGAACAACAAAAGTAAATGGTAAATACAATTTTTCAAAAAAAAATCATATCGTATAAATGATATTTATATTGTACAATAATAAAAATAAACTACAAATATAAAAACTTTTAAACTGTAAACGATTAAAAAAAAAATTAAATTAGTGAGTAAGAAAAAATTTAAGGCATAAAGTAATTTATATAATTGCTTAAATGAGAGATTGTAAGATAGATATTTGTAAACTAATAACAATAAAATAAAGATAAATTTATTAAATTTACTAAAAAAGAATCAAATAATTTTAGTTAGTGATGGAATTAAATAAATAAAAATTAATTATTTTTAAAAATTACATTGAAAACATCATATTTGATTTTGACAAAGATACTAAAATATAAAATTATTATTACATGAATAATAATAGTTTTTTATCTAAGAGAAAAATAAGAAAAAATTTAAGCTCAAATGATTTACTATCAATTTCACAAGTGCATGTGAAAATTTTAGTAGTTCATTTGGTTTATTAAGAAACTAAGAGAAAGGCATTATATTTGAGAAATAATTTGTAAAATATAAATTCTTAATAATAATAAAAAAAGGACATGTGATATTACACTAATTATCATGGGATAATAAAAGTAATATTTCAAGATTTGAAATTGTGAAAAAAATAATTTAAAAAATCTGTAGGTATGATACCATATGTGTAACGACCCAAAATACGGAGGTCCACAAATCAATCCATGACCCAAGAGTCAAGGCAGATATTTGAATCCAAAATGTAAAAGAAAATAAAGGATTTTTTAAAAAAGGGGACACACCAACCATAGCATGAATCGTAAACATAAGGAATTTATTATCATAATACTAATTAAACACTTTTAAACATTTAAAAAAAAATGACTTGAAAGAAACCCTCATTATTTATATTTTAAAAATACATGTCAAAAAGTGTTCAATTTTCAAAATCGACGGTTGAAAAATACTTGAGTTGTTACTGGAATTAGACTATCGGACGGTAGAGAAAGAGATTTTAGCTACAATGATCATACATCAAGGATCTTCGCCGAGCCATACCTTTTTTACATTGATTTAAAATTAAAATCATATAGGAGACATTATAAAGTAATTACTTGAGATAAGTGAGATATTTATACAAGAAATATTTAATACAACTTTGTTTCAAACGCTTCTAAGAATGAAACACTGTTAAGAATAATGGACATTTAATACTAAAGGAACTCAATTTTGCTATTTGATATCAATTTTACATAGAGATGTAGAGAGTGATGAGGATGTGACCCATTAGAGTAGTCCAATTATACTTTAAACAAGTAAATATTGAATAGTTATAAAAAAAAATATTTGTGGCAAAGATGAAAATGTTAGAGATGAATAGATGTGTTACATTAGGAAAGGGGAAAAGAAAAAAAAAAAGGGAATATATTCAAGAAAATTTTGAGGAATATTTCATATATAAGAGATTTTTTATTTTCAAGCCATTTTGGGTTTTTTAACACTTTGCAAAGAAGAGCTCTAAAGGATGAGGAGATGAAAACTAAAACAAAGTAAATAAAATAAAATTAAATAAAACATCTAGACTGAAGATACAATTCATAATAAAACTAAACGACCTACTACGCATCGAAATGGTAATTGGTTTGGAAGAAGCTACAATTTTTTTGATTGAGATGAAGGCCAAGTTTGTGACTCAAAAGAATGCAATAATGAGGTGTTAAATCCAACACTACAACCATTCCTTCAGCATAACAAGAAAGAATTCTAAACCGATATAAATATGAGAAAACAATCATAATACATCAAACCCCAACATTAGTCTAATTCATTATCATATAATGCATTCTTCACATGGGAAGGTATTCTCCAGCTCAAAATTGAACAAGATTAATTTGCAAAATAAAAATCTATGAGAAGTATTTGGATTTTGTTTCATGAGGGCTTCAAGGATCTAAAACATACATATCAATCTATGCATTGAGGCATACATGTTTGACATGCTAAAGAGTATAACCATGCAAACAAAACCAAACTTGAAAAATGTTACAAAATCACACATTGCATGTAAAACATGTATTACAGGTCATTTATTGTTGATTTTTGCAATCAAAGAATCAAAAGATTTTTGGACATGTCAAGCAACAGTACCTGAAACAATAAAATGAGAAGGCTAAAAATAAACATCTAAAACAAAATATTTAGAAGGTTACAACATGTTCTGTGCCCTCTACAAGAAACTAGAAAAACAATTTGAGCTGATAAGAATGCTGAAAATCTTGTATGACAACAACAGTGAGAACAAGTCATTTTTCGTCTTATAATCAGTCAACTTATCCTTGTTACCAATCTTAAGTTCTCCAAAACCCACCGCCACTAGGGTTGCCAAACCATGGTGCCGAATATCCTTGTTGATAAGAATTAGTTGAACCAGGTGAACTGGGAGTTCCAGCAAAATGATTAGGATTTGTCCAAGGAGATTGAGAATTTGAAATATCTCCGCCAGCAGCGAAGGTATAAATTTGGTGAACCTCTTTGGTTGGTGTTGAAGAAGACATCCAAGCATTTGGTAGAGATTTTCTATTTGACAGGTCTCCCATATCACCGGTTATCCACCCATTCCTTTGCTTTAATGTCAATGCAGTCATAAACTCATTTCTTTCATATTGGGTATTTTTCATTTCATGAGTTTTCCTGAGATCATGAGGTAAAGATTGAGATCCCATGGAGTCTCTAGCTTCCTTTGGAAACTGCCAGGCAGGGGTTGACAATTCACCCGTCCTATGTTCACGCTGCAAAAAAACTTAATGGATTATAAACCTCTATGTAACCTAGAAATCGAATAAAGAAAGATCTTGAAGATGATTCAATAGCATCGAAAATCATGTGTAAGCATATGTTGATGTGTACCTTAGCATTTGTCTTGCACGCTCGTTTCAAATGTCCTTCTTCCCCACATTTGTAGCACAAAGTAGCAGTACCAGCACCACTGTTCTGCCTGGGACCCTTTGCAGATGCCTGCATTGATGGACTTTAATAAGAATAGAGTTGACTTATTTGACTTTAAGCCACACAAAAAATGCAAAGCTCGAAATTGATTATTCACCCATCCTACTGTCAGGCTGCAAAAACTTAATGGATTATACACCTCTGTGTAACCTAGAAATCAAATAAAGAAAGATCTTGAAGACGATTCAATGGCATCGAAAATCATGTTTTAGTATATGTTGATGTGTACCTTAGCATTTGTCTGGCACGCTCGTTTCAAATGTCCTTCTTCCCCACATTTGTAGCACAAAGTAGCAGAACCAGCACCACTATTCTGCCTGGGTTCCTCTGCAGATGCCTGCATTGGACTTTAATAAGAATAGAGTTGAATTATTTGACTTTAAGCCACACACAAAAAATGCATAGCTTGAAATTGATTATTCACCCATCCTACCTTCAGGCTGCAAAAACTTAAATGGATTATAAACTCTGGGGTTCAGATGAGTGAACTATAGACCACTTGGTGTAAAACCTAAAAATAGAATCAAGAAAGATCTTGAAGACAATTCAATGACATCGTAAATCATGTTTTGCTGATGTGGACCTTAGCATTTTCCGCGCATGCTCGTGCAAAATGTCCTTCCTCCCCGCATTTGTAGCACAAAGTAGCAGACCACTAGTCTGTTCAGGTATCTTTGCACATCCCTAAGTTGATGGACTTTAATAAGAATAGAATTGATCTATTGATTTTCCAGGGTCGCAACTATCCATTGCAAAAAATTCAGTTATGGGTATTGTAGGAATAAGTAATACATTATTTATGTAGTAGAGATGGATTTATAATATTTAGATGTTGAGGGGGCTATCTGTAATTATTGTTAACTAAATATATAATATAGAGATTAGGGTCACTGATATCACTCATACAGTTGCTGACGCCACCCTGCTAACGTCACCATGCAGATCTGGAGGGCTCAAACCAGGTCATTTTGATTTGGGGATTTCTGGTGATTTTTCCCCAATTTTTTTAAGCTTTTGTGATGATCGTTTGGTAGATCTCCTAAAAAAATAAGAAAAAAATTTGATTCTGCAAAAGTGTGTTGTGCGATCGATTGAGGGCTTCTTGAGCTGCTTTCTTGGTTCGATCTGTCCATATCAAGTTTCCCTAACTAATGAATCAAGTCGTGGGTGATTTGGAGAACAATTGAAGGTGCAAGGAGTTTTTTACTCCATTATATCTACTGTCCCTCCCTAATTTTTCAGTTTTTGTTTCTTTCAATCATTCCTTCTTTACTCCAATCCGGTTGATTGAAACTTGTTCGGGCCAATATGTTGAACATAGTGATTCTGTTGTCAGTGGCTTTAATTCTGGTGTAGCCAGGACTATTTCCATCGTAGGGGATTATGGTTATAACCCTGGGGCTCAGATTACTACTATAAAATTGAATGGTACAAACTTCCTAGAGTGGTCTTAGTCGGTTAAGATGTATATCAGAGGACGAGGCAAACTAGGGTACCAAACTAGTCATATCCGAAAGCCCTATGAGAACGATCTTATATATGAGAGGTGGGAACAGAAAATTTGACTGTGATATCTTGGCTCCTAAATTTAATGCAAGCTCAGTTGAGCAAAAATTCTTTATTCTTGGAGACCGATCGCCAGAACTGGGAAAAAGTGACGAGGACATTCTTAGAAACGGAATATTGCTCGAATTTATCAACTTCAACAGAAAGTTACCAATCTTTGTTAGGGGGAGAAAAGCTTAGCCACTTTTTTGTTATCGATAGCTTAGCCCCTTATTATTCAACTTTACAAGTTCTCTGGGAGGAATTGGATCATTATCAAGTGTTCAAGTGAAAACATGATGATAATGCTAAAGAATTCCAAAAGCTGATGAATCAAAATCGCGTGTTTCAATTCCTTGTCGGGTTTTGCCCTTCTTATGAGTTTGTTCAAATTCATATTTTAGGAAAGGATGTGTATTTATCCAAAGTGAGGAGAATAGGAGTGTCATACAACCTTCTACTGATGTCTCTCCAGCTGCCTTTATATTTTCTTCATCAAATAAAGGAGGATCTGGAAGGAATGACAAAGGGGGAGATGATAAAGATAAGCCACGTTGTGATAATTGTGGGAGATCTAGGCACACCCAAAGTAGTCTAGGGTAGGGATCTGATTGGCATACCAGCCAAGTTCACCAAAGGAAAACAACTCCTCTGAAGCGTCGCACCAGTGCACATGTAGTCAATCAAGAGCATCAACAACCTCTTGGCTCTTCACAGCAGCAAATTTCTACTCCACAAGTGGTTCTTACATCCATTGGTTTTACTTCTCTGCCTGAGTTATCCAATGCCCAAGAGGAAATAGAGCATCTCAACAAATTTCTTACCAAGCTTGAGGGATCAACTAGTACTTCCTCTTTCGCCCAATCAGGTATACGTGCCTCTTCATACTCTGCTTGTTCGTATCCTCACATCCCTCCTGGATTATTGACTCAGGAGCGTCTGATCATGAGCGGTATGTCTTCATTGTTTTCTTCCTATAGTTGTCATCAGGTATGGAAAATGTTAAAATTGCAGACAGATCTTTGTCTAGTGTTTATGGGAAGGGGGTGTCAAGAATGATGATTCCCAATCCTTAAAATCAGTTCATGTTCCAAATAAGCCTATTAATTTGTTTTCTGTAAGTTTTCTTACCAAGTCATTAAACTGTTCTGTCACATCCTTACCTAATCAATACCTTTTTCAGGATTTGGCTTTGGGGAGGATGATCGGTAGTGGTCAAAAAGTAGATGGCCACTATATCTTGGACTCTTCTTCATCGCCTTCAACAACTCTTCAGTATGTTAGTATGCGTCGATGTGGTAATTAAGTTATGGCATGTTCGCCTCGATTATTTGTCTTTTCCATCTTTGAAAGTTTTATTTCCTGAGTTGTTAAAATCTATGTCCGTCCTAAGATGTGTGGGGACCCTCTCTTATTGTGTCCAATGGAGGGTTCCGATACTTTATCTCCTTTGTAGATGATTACAGCAGTCAACAGATATACCTGGACATATCCCATTAATACTAGAGATGAGGTGCCTTTAAGAATAAAGATGTACCACGTGATGGTCAAGACTCAATTTGAAAAAATAGTAAAAATATTCATATTTGATAATGCTCGGAAATTTTACAAGGTGAATTAGAATAATATTTAGCTGAACATGGAATTATCCATCAGAGTATGTATGTACAATTCTCAACAAAATGGAGTAACAGAGCGAAAGAATCGTCATCTTTTGAAAGTTGTGTAACTTGTGATTATATATGCATGTCCCAAAACGCTTTTGGGTTGATGTTTTACTCAAAGCACCACATCTGAATAATCGGATGCCATCCTGAGTTCTCCAATTTCGTTCCTCGTTACAATTGTTGACTCTTGGTCGTTCTACATTTAAATTTCCTTTGTGTCTTTGGGTGTCTATGTTTCATCCATATTCTTGGTCCCAATCAAACAAAATTGAATGCAAAAGCTATTTTGGGCGTTTTTTTGGGTTACACATTAACACAAAAAGAGTATCAGTGTCTTGACCCTTTTACCGGAGAAAGATATGTCATGGTCGATGTTACCTTTTTTGAGTCTTCATCTTTTTTCAATCATCCCTCCTCTCTTCAAGGGGAGCATAGTATGGAAGAGAGTCGGTCTTCATTCATGTCTTCTTTTTCTTTTTTTTCTTTTTTCGATAGAATAGATAAAGAAGAGAACAAAGATACAAAGGGGAAGGTTGAGATGACCCTCCCAAAGGAAAAGAAACAAAAACAACACCAAAAGAACAACAAACTGTTAAGGCATTTTAATGCCACACACGAAATCCCACTGAGACAAAAAATCCTCAAAAAAGACCCCTCTAAACTCTTGAAAGATTTTGCACCAAAAAAATAAGTGCCCGAGAATTGATCTGATCAACTCACGTGCCGATTTCAACTTTCCTTGAAAAGTTCTAGCATTTCTTTCTAACCAAATGCCCCCAAAGGATCATGAATGGCATTAAGATCCAAATTATCTTCTTAGCATGACGAAAGCTCAATCCTATTTGAAGCTATTCCCCAATGATACCTCTAATGGAACCTTGGATATGACATTCCACCCCAAACAAGGAGAAGACATGATCCCATACCATCTTTGCTACCTCGCAATGAACGAGTAAATGGTTAGTGGATTCCTCGTTTGCTAGACACATGCAACACCCGTTAGAACCACAAAAATCTCTTCTCCTAGGAAGATTTTGAGTTCAAATTCTTTCCCAAACTACCGTCCAAACAAAAAAGGCACCCTTGGACCCCAAACCGCAACATGAGGGAAAGTCGACTCTCCTCTTCTACTAAGCTCTATATAAAAGTCCCTAACTGAGAATAAGCCTTTTGTTGTTGGGACCCCACAATCTCACATCATCTACCTGAGCATCTCCTATGACATTATTAAGCGAACCCATCAACTCAAAAACCTCCATCATCTCCCAATCGTTCAAACGCCTCCTAAAACCCAAAGCCCTCCTAAGACCCAAAGCCCTCCTAAGACCCAAATCCCATCTTATAGAACCACTCTCCAAAACCCAAAAGCTTGCAACAGGGTGATTCTTTTTCACGGAAAGCGCATATAACATCGGGAATCTTTCCCTCAAAGGATGTCCCCTAGACCACGTATCCTCCCAAAATCTAATTGTGTCCCCCTTATATGTGATCATTTTCTTGAATTGAGGTAAAACCTTCAAAATACTTTCCACACCCCGCATCCATATGGATTTTTAGCTACACCACTCTCCCAACCCAATCTTCCCCAAATTGTCGCTGTCACCTTCCGCCATAACCCATCTTGTTCCACTCCAAATCTTCATAACTACTTTCCGAGCAAGGCCCCATTGAGGCTCCCAAGCTTCTTGAATCTGAGACCCCCCCCCCCCCCCCCCACTTCTCCACACTTCTAGTAATTGTGAACAATGATAGGTAGGAGACTGGAATGTTGGATAACATGTTCTTAATCAAGGTTAGCCTTCCGCTTTTAAAGAGATAGTTAGCTTGCCACAAGCTCAACCTCGAGACTTTCACTACGACTGGCTCCTAGAAACTCTTGTTCTTATAAGGAGCTCCCAAGGGTAAGCCTAGGTAAGAGTAAGAAAGAACATCCGCATAGCACCCCAATGTCGTTGCCATAAGATCCACTTCCAGCACTTGGCCCATAGAATACACCTTGTTTTTTCTAAAATTTACACGCAATCCAGAAACTCTTTGTTGTTTCCAATTGCAATTCTAGTTGTGTCTTCTCCAGTTCTAGTTGTGTTTTCCCCATCTTCTTTGGCTCCATCAGGAAAGATTGTTGATAAAGGGAAAGAGCTTAAGGTTTAGTCTCGATGACAAAAGGAAATCCACCAAGAGGCTCTCACTAATCACAATAACTAATTGGAATTTGAGGAGCCAAGTACTAGTATTTTTATTCTTAATGTTGTTTATGCTTGTGATCTTAATATTCTTATTGCCTTACGCAAAGGAACACGCTCGTTCACATCACATCCTATTTATCATATCCTTCATTATCTCCTAGCTATCGTGCATTTGTTTCTCCAATTTCTTTTATTCCCATTCCTCAGTGTGTTACAAAGGCCCTTAAGATACTAAAATGGAAAGCAGTGATTCAAGACGAAATGAATGCTCTAGAAAAAAAAAATAACACTCATGAGATGGTGACTTTGCCAAGAGGAAAAAAACTAGAGAAATGTAAATGGGTATTTACTGTAAAACATAGAACTGATGGCACAATTGAAAGGTACAAGGCGAGATAATAGCAAAGAGACCCATGGTATTGGTTACACTGAGACATTTGCTCCAATTGCCAATATGAATACAATCAGAGTTTTGTTATCGTTGAAGGCAAATCTATCTTGGCCTCTTCGTCAGTTAGATATAAAGAATGCGTTCTTGAATAGAGAATTAGAAGAAGTGTATATGCATCCTCCTCAAGATATTGTGCTCCTCGGAGTGAGGAAAATTTTTATAGATTGAGAAAATCTAGATATGGGTTAAAACAGTCTCTCAGATCAAGGTTTAACCGTTTCAGCAAAATAGTTACGCGAGTGGGATACTTTCAATGCCATGCTGATTACACTCTCTTTGTAAAAAAGAGACAGAGTTCATAATTGTTCTTAAGGTTTATGTTGATGACATCATAGTGACAGGAACTTGTCCATAAGAAATACAAAAGTTGAAGTAGTTTCTAACATTAGAGCTTGAGATTAAGGACTTCAAAGATCTCAAGTACTTCCTCGGTATTGAGGTTGCTCGGTCAAAGAAAGGAAAATTTATTTCTCAACGCAAGTATGGGTTGGATCTATTACAGGACACAGGGAAACTTGGAGCCAAGCCAACAAACACTCCTTTTAATCTTATTCATAAACTCAATGGTAATGATGGAGATTTGTTGTCAGATGCTAGCTAGTTCTAGAGACTTGTACGGCGTCTCTTTTATTTGTCCTTAACTTGGCCTAGTTTTGTTTATGGTGTAAGTGTCATAAGCCAGTATATGCACTCTCGTGGAACTGCTCATCGTGAAACTACAGATTGGAAGGCAACTCCTGAGAAGGGAACTCTATTTGCTAATCATGGACATCTTAAGATAGAAGTCTTCAGTGATGCAGATTGGGTTATGGCTAAGGATGATCATAGATCCACAACTTGTTACTGCACATTTGTTGGGGCAACCTTTTTACGTGGAGAAGCAAGAAACAAATTGTTGTTGCATTATCTAGTGTAGAAGTAGAGTATCAAGCAATGGCTCGTGGTGGCACAGATATTCTTTGGCTATGTATCTTAATGGGTGAACTTGGTGTTATAGTAGAAGAGTCTATGAGATTGTATTGTGAAAACAAAACTATTATTAATATCAATGTTTCAAAAGCTAAGGCATCAGGCAAAGCGTTGGAGTCTCTAGTGTCTCAAGGCATAAGCATCATGCGCATGAATTTTTTTTAAATAAATAGTACAAAATATATAAATAATTTAAATTACAAGTAAAAATAAGATGACCAACACATATTTACACATTTATAATACTAAAATTCCAAGTTTCAATCGTCATTCAAATTCAAGTTCTAATTCCCTATAATTAAGAGTCAATAGCCAATACTCAACACTAAGAATTTCCATAATCCACCATTATAATAAATAAATGTAAAAAGTTAATATCCACCACTAAAATATAATTTGAAAACCCAATCACTTCCAATCTTCTTCTTGATTTGACCATGTGGTATCATTTTCTACAACATCCATGACAACCTATTTGGTACCTGGTAGTATTGAAAGTAAAGTGTACAAAAATATTTAAATGAAAATAAAAGTAAATTTAAAAAAGAAAGATTGATTTACAACTAAGGCTTACGCCTCAACAAAAACACTTTGGTCGCCTCACCCTAACGCCTCAACACCCTTTTAGTGCGCCTCACCTTGAGGCATGCAAAAACACTGCTTAATATGACTCTTTCAACATGACAGGACTAAACACATAGAGATAGACAAACACTTCATTCAAGGAAAAGTTGAAACTCAAGTTACGTATTTACCGTATGTGAAGTCAGAGAACCAGTTTAGCTGATATCTTGACCAAGAACCTAGACAATGTTTTATGCCCCGATTGAGGGGAAGTATAGGAATAAGTAAGAAGTCAATTATGTAGTACGGGTTGATTTATAATATTTAGATGTTGACGGGGGTTATTTGTAATTATTGTTAAATAAATATATAAGATAGAGAGAAGGGTCGATTAAACCCTAATCTCTCATCACTTTTGCCCTATTTTTCTCTCCTTTCTTCTTCTACTGATCTACAACCAATATATGTTGACGTGGACCTTAGCATTTGTCGTGCACTCTCGTACAAAATGGCCCTCCTCCCCGCATTTCTAGGACAAAGTAACATACCTAGACCACTAGTCTGCTCAGGTACCTTTGCAAATCCCTCTATTGATGGACTTTAATGAGAATAGAATTGATCTATTAATTTCCAGAATTGTAACCATCCATTGCAAAAAAAAATCAGTCTTAGGCATATGTTAACGTGGACCTTGGCATTTGTCGTGCATGCTCGTGCAAAATGTCCTTCCTCCCCGCATTTGTAACATAAAGTTGCAGGCCCTGGACCACTAGTCTGCTCAGGTACCTTTGCACATCCCTGTGTTTATGGACTTTAATAAGAATAGAGTTGATTTATTGATTTGCCAGAGTTCCGACTATCCAGCAAAAAAATCAGTTTTGGGTATATGTTAACATAAACCTTAGCATTTGACATGCACGCTTGTGCAAAATGTCCTTCCTCCCCACATTTGTAGCACAAAGTAGCAGACCCTGGACCACTAGTTTGCTCGGGTACCTTTGCACATCCCTGCATTGACAGACTTTAATAAGAAAAGAGTTTTTCTATTGATTTTCTGGAGTTGCAACTATCTATTGCAAAAAAATTCAGTTTTAGGTATATGTTGACGTGGACCTTAGCATTTGTCATGCATGCTCGTGCAAAATGTCCTTCCTCCCCGCATTTGTAACATAACGTTGCAGACCCTGGACCACTAGTCTGCCCAGGTACCTTTGCACATCCCTGTGTTTATGGACCTTAATAAGAATAGAGTTGATCTATTGATTTGCATGAGTTGCAACTATCCATTATAAAAAATTCAGTTTTGGGTAAATGTTGAAGTGGACCTTAGAATTTGACATGCATGCTTGTGCAAAATGTCCTTCCTCCCCGCATTTGTAGCACAAAGTAGCAGACCCTGGACCACTAATATGCTCGGGTACTTTTGCACATCCCTGCATTGATGGACTTTAATAAGAAAAGAGTTGATCTATTGATTTTCCAGAGTTGCAACTATCCATTGCAAAAAATTCAGTTTTGGGTATATGTTGACGTGGACCTTGGCAATTGTTGTGCACACTAGCGCAAAATGTCCTTCCTCCCCACATTTGTAGCACAAAGTGGCAGACCCTGGACCACTAGTCTGCTCAGGTACCTCAGATCCCTGCATTGATGGACTTTAATCAGAATAGAGTTGATACATAGATTTTCCAGAATTGCAACTATCCATTGCAAACAATCAGTTTTGGTCATATGTTGACGTGGACCTTAGCATTTGTCGTGCACGCTCGTGCAAAATGTCCTTCCTCCCCGCATTTGTAGCACAAAGTAGCAGACCCCGGACCACTAGTCTGCCCAGCTACCTTTGCACATCCCTGTGTTGAAGGACTTTAATAAAAATAGAGTTGATATTGACTTTAAGCCACACAAAGCATACATAGCTTTAAATTGACAATTCACCCATCCTACCATCAGGCTGCAAAAACATAATGGATTACGAACTCTAGGGTCCGGATGAATAGCCTATATGCCACTCTATGTAACCTAGAACAGAATCAAGAAAGATCTTCAAGACAATTCAATGACATCCAAAAATCATGGGGTAAATGTTGATGTGGACCTCAGCATGTGTTGTGCACACTTGTGCAAATTGTCCTTACTCCCAACATTTGTGGCACAAAGTAGCATACCATGCAACACTGGTCTGGTTACATACCTTTGCAATTCCTTGCATTTATGGATTTTATATAAGAAAAGAGTTGATTTATGTACTCTAAGCCACACAAAACCTACATAGTTTTAAATTGATTATTCACCCATCCTATGATCGGGCTGCAAAAACTTAAGGGATTACGAACTCTAAACCTCCGTATGAGTGAACCATTGACCACTCTATGTAACCTAGAAAAAGAATCAAGAAAGATCTTCAAGACAATTCAATGACATTGAAAAATCATATGTGGGTATATCATATATGTTAATGTGGACCTTAGCATATGTTGTGCAAACTTGTGCAAAATGTCCTTCCTCGCCACATTTGTAGCACAAAGTAGCAGACCCTAAAACACTAGTCTTGCTGCATACCTTTGCACATCCCTGTATTAATGGACTTTAATAAGAATAGAGTTGATTTATCGACTTTAACCCCCATGGAACATTCATAGATTCAATTT
This sequence comes from Akebia trifoliata, assembly GCF_017979445.1. Lineage (NCBI taxonomy): Eukaryota > Viridiplantae > Streptophyta > Magnoliopsida > Ranunculales > Lardizabalaceae > Akebia > Akebia trifoliata. Next base: position 11,644,459 of record NC_141380.1, on the reverse strand, counting down.
GATGAGTGGCAAAAAATGGCTTACCAAGCCAGTATGACCTGATTGTCCACAGTTGTAACAAGAAGCTTGTTCTGGACTGGTATCAAAGTCAATACAACAAAGATGACCAAATCCCTTGCAAAAATAACACTGAATTCCCTGTCCAAGTGACCAAAAAAATGTCATAAATAGAATGTAAATATCATTTTAGTTTTGAGTTTAGACTGTAGGAGAGACCATTCAGGTCTAGACCTCAGAAACCTCTATGCATGGTAAACATAAAAATAAAATAAAAAAGTACTCAAGTAAAATAATTATATAATTTATTTTCGGAAGGTTCTATGGACCTTGAGATCCTCAGGAGCATAGTCATTTGAGCATGAAAACATGTCATGCCCTGAATCTCCACATCTTAGACAGATTTTAGGATCATGAGTGCTCCCTCCATGTTTCTCTGGACAGACTTTTGCCCTGTGGCCTCTTTTTCTGCAGATGAAGCAATATCGTGCCTGAAAAGAATCGAGCAGATACCTTGACAACACATCAAACATAATGTTGAAATTCAACATATTCCACAAAATATGCCAAAATATTTTCATTTCTAAAAGGTCCGACACAAAATTTAACCTACAATTTCCTTTTGTATATATTTTGAAGGAAATAATTGTTCATTTTGGGAAATATTCTGATGAATAATGAATTTCAACCTAAGTAATCAAATCCTAAGTGTAAAAAATGTAATAATTCATTAGAAACTATTTTGATCAATAACAAACTTCTACCAAAATATTCTCTATTGAAAAAATACTCTAAAAATATTGATAAAATTTATGAAGTTATAAATTATTTGGAACTTCATCCCCCTCACCATTTGGGCATGTTGGTCTGTTCTACCAGTTGAGATTGAGTTTAGGTTTTAAAAAACCCGTAAATATATTTTGTAGAGGTTTTCTTATTAATATTTGATGAAGAAGAAAATATTTTTGAGTTCCCTAGAGATTGGATTGGTGTGAAGCCTTACTTTGGTGTGATTCTAAGGTATTTTTTGTTCTCATTAATTTTCTGTTAATCATTGATCTTCTTCCTGGTTTCTTACATTCAACTTGCCTAAATCCTAGTTTCACATCAACCAAACCCTACCCTAGCTGAGATGCATACTGTAGACACCCCATTTTTGCATCTGCCCGATTCAACAAGCCGTCACCCGGTTGTTGTGGATTCCTAATGATGAGAGTAGAATATGTGAAAATTTTCGGATGCTTGTGAGAGACCATCTCCCATTTTTATCCCTTCCCAATCTTCATGATTCCTTCATCTTCTTTATCATCGCACTCAACATAGAAATTAAGCACGCTTAGGATCTCCACACCCTATATTCAATTTAGCAAGTACATATGCTTAAGTTCACCATGCATTTTTTATAATCTAGAGACCTTTCAACGCTAGGAAAATGTGACCTCGAGACTTAGAAACAATCACATTGGAACTGAAATAGCCGCTCGTCAAAATTCAAAAAAATCAACATGCTTAGGGTACCGATTTTTCACATAAAATGACAAATTTCGTCACATGAAACAACGAATTTTCACGAAAACCTTTCACATAAAATGACAGATTTGTTCGCATAAAATCATAAAATCCATATATTAAATTCGAAAAATCGAAACTTAAAGTCGACCAATTAATGCACAAATTATTTTTTAACCAATCAATCTCCGATCCGAGTACTAAAATCGTCAACCGATCTTAATCAAACAGACCATTCTAAGTAATTAAAACCTTAACCAATCTAAAATTCAAATCATTCATCAATCAATCTCAACCCACATTTTTTTAACCAATCATGCAAATCAATTAACACAAAAAATCATAATCCTCTAACCTATCACCAATCAAGAACAAATCCGAGCCAATCCAAAGGGTTAAAAATTGAAATCAAACAAGAAACTTTAAATATCAACCAAACAAAACAAGATAACCCATACAATGGGTCAAAATCGGTAAAGAGAAATTTGTTCCAACCTATGTGAGTCCCATGAGATCATTTTTTTTTTATCGATAAAGATAATTTATTAATAAGAAAAAAGGGGGTCGAGATGACCAACCCAAAACAAAGGGGACCAACCAAACAAAGACAAAACAAAAGAAAGAGTGAAACAAAAGGAGCTCGACCATCGAGTTAAACCCGCTATAACAAACACACCCTGTCCCAACGCACGACAAAGTCTTCAAAGAATACACCCTTGAAATCCTTGTACAGTTTACTCCAAGAAAACATGATCTCCAAAACAGAAAGAATTAATCCTTTCATCGTAGAAACCTTCCCCTCAAAGATACAACGATTGCGTTCTTTCCAGATACCCCAACAAATTGCAAACAGAGTTAGGAACCAAAGAATTCGTTTAGAAAGCAAGAATGAAGCTCCCCAAGCTAACCAAGATTCCAAAACCAACTTGACTGATCGGGGAAAACAACCATTTATCCCGAATAGAGAAATAAAGTGCGACCAGATGTGATGAGCCACCCGACAATGGATGAATAAGTGATCCACCGTTTCGGCCTGGGATCTACACATACAACATTGATTTGGCGAGATGAAACCTCTTCTGATCAGCTGGTCTAGAGTTGCGAGTCTCCCTAAAGCTGCCAACCAAAGGAAAACCGAAATCTTCGGAAGTATCTTGCCACCCAAGACAATAGAGTAAGGAAATGACGTTGTACTACTTGGCGCAATGCTAACATACAACGATTTGACAGTGAACTTCCCATCCCGGGTGCCTTCCCATAGTCTCTGATCTATCGAGGAACTCTGCACATAATTATTCTCCACCATAGCAATAAACCTCCCAAGCATATCCACCTCCCAATCGTTGAAAGTTCTTCTAAACCCAAAATCCCAGTTAAGCACTCCATTTTCCACTCTCTTGAAGACAGAAAAAACTTGCTCCTTCTTCAAAGATAAATTAAAAAGCACCGGAAACGAGTCCTTAAGGGGACCATTCCCACACTACCAATCCTCTCAGAACCTCACCTTAGTCTTAGTCCCAGTCCCAACCTTGCATTTCACTCTGCTCCTAACTGCCGGAAGTCTCCTAAGGATTCCTTTCCAAACACCACACCCCAACGCACCTATCGCTGGGCCACTCTCCCACCCATTCCTACTTACACCATATTTATCCACGATTACTTTCCTCCAAAGACTATCCCCTTCCTCACCGAACCTCCAAAGCCACTTCCCCAACAGAGCAGAGTTCATAGTTCCGAATTTGCGAATACCCAGCCCCCCCATTCTTCTTGGGCAAGCATAACTTACTCCATCGCACCCAATGATGCTTTCTAACACCATCCTTACCATGCCATAAAAAATCACGACATATTCTTTCCAACTGAACTTCCACATATTTGGGCAATGAAAAAAGAGACAGAGTATAAATGGGAATACTAGCCAACGCACTTTTAATGAGGGTAACCTTCCCAACTTTCGTTAAAATCTTCGCTTTCCAAGCACTAAGTCTCTTTCTCATCCTTTCTAACACCGGCTCCCAAATATCATTACTTGTATAGCCCATCCCCAAAGGAAGCCACAAGTAAGTAGATGGAAGCTCCCCTGTCTGAAAACCGATCGATGCCGCCGCTACTTCCAATCCTTCCTCTTCACCAACCGCAAACAACTTACTTTTGCGAAGGTTCACTGGGATACCAGAAATGACCTCAAAACACCCAAGAATGCCGCTTAAGAAACTCAACTGACTTGGAGAGTAATCCAAAAAAATTAAGGTGTCATTTGCAAACTGGAGGTGAGACACAACATGGCCACCCTCCCTAGTGGAAAAACCGGACAGTTCCCCCATATCTGCTGCTTTGGAAAGCATCCTTCCCAAGGCCTCCATGACTATCAAAAAAAGAAAAGGCGACAATGGATCTCCTTGGCGTAGCCCCCTTGAACTTCTAAAATACCCTGTCGAAGATCCGTTGACCAAAATCGAGAACGTGGAAGTTGATATGCATTTAATAACCCATCTCTCGCCACACCCCATCCTCCTTAACAAATACTTCACCAAGTTCCAGTTCACATGATCATACGCTTTCTCTAGATCAACTTTGCAAACTAAACCTGGAATCTTAGCTTTACGATGCGAATCGATACATTCGTTAGCTATAAGAACCCCATCCAAAATCTGTCTCCCTGAAACAAAAGCTCCTTGAGCCGGACCAATGATATCCCTCAACACAATCTTAAACCTGGAGGATAAAATTTTCGAGATAATTTTATAAACTGAGCTCACCAAGTCCCATGAGATCATTGCTCTATTATACATGTTAGAAACTCACCCACGTCCAATAGATGAAATAGAAACAAAAAAAGAGAAAGGAGGTTCAAAATTTCGGTGATTGAAGAAGTTTCTCAACAACAAAAAAAACAGAGGAAATCTATAAAAGAAAAGAGAAAAACAAAAAAAGGGCTCTCACATTCGACTGGCTTCTTTCAATGACTCTCTCTTCTAATACACATGACAGCAAGATGGTTCTCTCTCGTTTGGACAGACACAACAAGGAACAAAACGAATAAAAAAAAAGAAGAAAAAGAAGAAGAGAGAAGGAAAAGAAAGAAGAAAAGAATAAGGAAAGGAGGGACTCACCTTGCCTCCCTTCGTTCAGCCCAGCAAAGACCCCCTCTTCTTCCTTCTTTCACCACAGCCAAATTCACCTCTATTCTCTTCCCTTCCCCACGAAGCAGCAGCCCCACTCAGTTCCAACGCCCATAGCAGCATCCCCCACCCCTTCGGCCTTCTTCTCCTCCTTCTTCCTCACGTTACAGTCCATATCTCTCTCAACCTTCTTCAAGCTCTAACCACCACAGCCTCTTCTCTCATCCATCACTTCATCACTTTCTCTCTTCCCCCTACAGCCCCACCTCAGTTTTCTCTCATGTTCCATCTCCTCCTCACGATCCCATCGCACTCCTTCATCATTGCCTCACAGTTCAGCAGACCCCCTTCTCCCCTTCGTTAAAACAGCCCCCTTCTTTCCTCTCTTCCCACCTCCATAACAGCCCTTCATTCTCCTCTTCCCACACCCAAACAGCCCCTCTTCTTTAACGCCCCAAAACAGCACCTCCTACTTCTTATGTTAGCAGCCACAAATACCCTTCCCTAACCTTCTGTTAGCAGCCCCAAACACCCTCATTCACCTTCAGTTTAGCAGCCCCCACAGCCTCCAAACAACACCTACTCATCTTTGTTTAACAACCCCTTTCTAGCCCTCGGCTTCACCAACCCACGCATCAACCACGACCCCTTTTGAACTCACCACAACTTTCTTCTATAAGACTTTCATTCACAGATTACAGCCACACTTTCTTCTCTTTCGAGCCATTAACAGCAGCACCTCCATCACTCTCGACTTCATGTCCTCTCAAACAACCAAACAATTCTGAAGGATTACCTCTGCAGTAGCCACATCCTACTTATTTGTTTAGCGTAAGTTTATTTTTATTTTCATTATTCTTGTTGACAAGTGCGCATCATGTGCAAATCATTCTACCTTTCACGGTTTGATTCTTGCTCAGTTTTTTAGTATATAAAATCATGTGACATAATTATCTTTGATCTCAATCTAATGGATCGCTCCCTCATGAGATCATGACTGAATTATGCATTTTATCCGATCACGTTTAAGATAATACCACTTCGATAATTATCCTAAGCTTAAGATGATGATATTATTTTATGCTCGGAATAATGACCAGTATTATTTTATACTTGTAGCGATGGTTAATTTGATAATTATTTTACGCTTGAGATGATGTTCAATTTGATAATTGTTTTATGCTTGAGATATTAATCAATTTGGTAATTCCTATATATGTTAGGATTTTCAACCGATTTGGTAATCTTTATGCATGATTTGTTTGGTAATTATCTACACATATTATGATTTTCACCAATTCGGAATTTTTATGTACATGTATTGACATTTTTACTGATTAGGAATTTATTTATGCACGTGATATGATTATTGATACATGTGATTTGATTACCGATTTGGAAATATTGATACATGTGATATGATTACCAATTTGGAAATATTGATGCATATGATATGTTTTACTAATTCAGAAATTTGATGCATGTGATAGAATTATCGATTTGAAAAATTTTATGCATGTGACATGTTCACTGATTTGGAAACTTTATGCATGTGGCATTTACCGATATGGAAGTTTATTGATGCATGTGATATATTTTACCGATTGGAAAATTATTGATACATGTGATATTTTTACCAATTTGAAAATTAATTTACATGCGATGATACGTTTGACAATTTGGAAATAAATTGAAGTGTGATGATGTTCTTACAAATTTGAAAATTTGTTTGTGCATGTGACCTTTATCACATCCATTATGCATGAGGCATGCTAATCGGATTTTTTTCATTTTTCATAAATCTTGCCACGTGACCCCAAGGACTTTGCATGATTCAAGTTTTTTCAAATTTATTCCTTCATTTGTGTGGAATTCGAGGAATTGCGTACTATTTGGAGGAATTTTAGCCTTAGGGTTTATTTGACCGACTTAACATAAAATAATGATGATTGGACCCTAATTGGACTCTAGGCTTTGCCCGTTGACTATAGGATAGTCTTGTATCGTAGTAGAGACCAATCACCTCGATCAGACGGGTTCAACGCGTAACACCTTCCAAAATCCATAACTCAACCCCTTGCTCATTTCTCTTACTCGTGGACCGATCCAGATCCGTTTTGGAGTTATTTTGATTCCTAGACCTAAACTAGGTGGCAACTCCCCATTCCCTAAAATCCTCCAATTTATCATGGGATACTATTTATTTTTAATCATAAAAAGTATCGAAGCGCTTTCATATACACCTAGAACCACCTCAACCGATCCACCCAAAACCCCTATATACACCCCAATCAATCCACCCAAAGCCAATATACACCCCAGCCCAAGGTACTAAATTTCGATTAGTCTAGACATGGAAATATTTTGATCAATGTGGAAATTAAAACAATTTTTGGTAATAATGGAAATGACAGAAATATTGAAGAGATGTTCATTGACCCTCTAGAAAATGATAAAATGAGCATTAAAACACTCATTAAGTCAACAAAATACAATAAACAAACATACGGATTGTGAAAATGAAGAACAACAACATTTTGCTATATATATGTGCAGGTATTGAGAGTCCAACCATGAAAAACAATAGTATTTTACATGAAAATAAGCGTAATGTGTAGCGTTAACTACAACAACTTAATGTGTAAAACATGGGAATGAAGAAACTATTAAGTATTGCATTCATGTGTTATAATATTTCTTATTTGTTTTGAATAAGTATGAAAAAACTGTTGATGTGTCCGATTAATTAAAACATGACCGATTGTGTTAATTGAAATATTTCACAAAATGAAAAGTGTTCTCCACAGAAATAAATGCAAAAAGAAACTGTCTGTTAAATTTCGTTTCGGAACTTGTGGAAATGGAAATATTTCTGTATATTTCATGGAAATATGTCGAAATTTATTACTATGCCCAAGCCTATCCACCCTTAACCATCATACCACCCAGTTGAACCTCTTAAACCTAGCTACATCCTTCAACCAAAATCCCCTAATTCAGCCCCCAATTCATTCTACAACCCTTAACACCCCCTTTTTTAGATTGAGTTGAAATTATGTTGCTGGAATTTATTCATGAAATTGGATTTTGTCCTAACTGAATTCACACCTAATTTCCATTAGATCTAACTATTTGGGTCTAAACCTTTTCTCAATATCCTTGAAAGGATCCTGAGAAATCAAATTGTTATTAGTTTGAAACCCTAGACTAGTGGAAGTAAAAGTCTTCAATTGGAGAACCTCAATTTAATATTTTTGGGTATCCAACATACGGGACTTTTATTTGATCATAAATTAACTTATAATTGCGTATTAGATTCTCTAAAGAATTTGTGGTAGATTTAGCCCTAATGTTATATTTAGAATTGACTCTTGGTAATCGTAGTTGAATCTCATCTCATCATATTAGGTTCATTGCATAGTTTTGCATCAAGTACGTTCATATAAGCACGCACGCACAACTGCCCATGTTCAAACTAGTTGGATATATTAGTAATTTATTCATACATATATAAAAATATAAAATATAAAAATTAATGCATATATATATATATATATATGCGTGTGTGTGTGTGTGCGCGCGCGCGTGCGAGTGCAGGTGCCAGGTGCGAGCTAGCTTAGTTAGTAAAGTCTTTGGGTGATGATACCAAAGACCTGGGTTCAAATCCCACCAGCACCAAGTTACTGAACTCATTAAAAACAGGCTTACGAATCATATATATATATTTAAAAATAAAGCCTGAATGTAATAAAAAATAGTTTGTTCATTTAGGCAAGTGTTCTTTTTACATATACTAAGGACTTCCCTAACATCAAACATTCTCCATCATACAATTGAGATAATAATAATAATAATAAACAAATTTCCTAGAGATCAATACTTTTTGTTTTTCTTTTAAATGTCAGTTTTTCTTGGGAATCCTTAGCAGCATTCTCCATCTCAACTGTTTCTTTAATGGAGAGCCTCAAACGACAATGTTTTCCACGTATTAATGTGCATGTAGTTAATGCAACATTACTATCCTCATCTCCATATAAATATTATTGTTTTTCACTCTCGGGTTCAAATAGTTACATTTCAGTGTAGCAGAACATTATTAATTTTCAACACTACATATGGTTATTTATCGTACTTTGATGATTTAGTAGTGTGTTTTATTTTAGTTTTTGTTTTATCAGTTTTGATGAATATTCCACACATTTCCATCATTTTCCTAAAAGCAGTATTAATTTCCACATTAATTGAAATATTTCCATTTCCAGGATGACTGAAAGACATTAAAATCGAAATTTAATACCTTGACATCAAGTACTTGTGAAAATCCCATTCCTCCAAACTTTGCCGATGATATTCTCAAGAGAAGGGAAAAAATTGATATATTTTTTTCATAGCTAAGTTAATACATCAAATAGATGATGATACACTTGATCGTAAAGATGAAACTCTCAATGTCAAAGTTGTTAGAATCAAGTTGTTTCGTAAAATCATGAGGTTTCAAGTCAAATAAGCATTCAACTTGTTGGATAATAGATTCATGAACATTTATTTTTTCAGGAGTAATAAACTATGAAAATAATATCAAAAAATGTGTCTCTATACATACGTACACACATACATACATAATACATATGTACGTTTACATACATATATTTTTTATTTATTAATTGAATTTTGTTCAAATCAAAAAAATTCTTCTTAAGAGTATGTTTCATTACGCATGGAAAAGGGAGGAAAATGAGATTTTCCATGTGTTTGATTGGCATTTTCAATTTTCACCGTCATCTAAAAGTCCACCAAAAGCTGGATTTCATTTTCCCACCCTAACCACCCCCCACCCCCAAAACAAAAAAAATGAAAAATGAAATCCACCCTTCAAATCCATCCCAAAAAGCCCTAGCTCTTCTTCTTCCTTTTTCCCTTCCCACCACAACAATATTATCATCACCGGCATCGCCACTGTCATCCATCGGAATCATTGCTGCTGTCGAGGCTCTCTCTCTCTCTCTCTCTTCTTCTTCTTCTTCTTCTTCTTCTCTTGATTTTTTTTATTGTTTTCCAGATGCAATCCAACACAAATTTTCTGATTTTCCATGGATTTCAAATTCCATGGAAATTTGATTTCCATGCTTAATACCCTTATTTTACTTTATACATAGGTTGTCAATTCAACATTGGATACTTTTCATTACAAAATGAACAGACCAAAAAAAAACATGGAATGTTTAGTGAAAGAATGTTTAGGCCTATAAAAAGTGGAATATGAATCAAATCTTTCAAAGTAGGATTCCAACCTACGACCAATCAGTTAATAATTACCAATCGTTCACCACAAAGCTATTAAGGAACAATGGGGCATTAGATCTCAAAGGCTCATGGAGTTAAATTCGCATTCTCAACTCGTGACTGCTATGAGTCGAAGCTTCCTTCGAAACTCCCGAAACTCCTTCATAGTGGCTCTATTCCCACCTCATTTCATAGCGGGAGAGTTATCGAAAAGAAGATTCTTTCTACACTTCTTTCTCCCATTCAAAACCGTGCATGAGGTTTTCATCTCACACGACTCCTAAGTGATAAAAAAAAACTCATCTTCTTTCTTTTTTGAATACCTTCCTCATGTATATAAGACAAAATCCATTCGATTTCTAAAAATGATTACTAATCCTTAGGATTAGGAGCAATCAAAAAAGCCAGACCAGCAAGATATCTCTTGGAATACTCAATATGGTGCTACAACAATTGTATCAATTTCCATGTCTTTCCTCCATCAATTAATACTAGCAGAAGCAGATGAAATTCTTATATTTGTTCGATGAAAAATGGAAAACAATATATCAGTAAGGATCCCTATTAGGAATTAGATTTTGCTCTTTGCCCCCTTCACGTAATCCGTAGTACTGCGCTCTCTATGTGTGTTCTCTATGAAGTGCTAGATGAAGACCAGGAATCAGAGGGGTGGAGGAATATTATATGGAGTAGGAATGGTATTCCACGATTTTCCTTAATTGCTTGGTTAGCAATTCGAAGGAAATTATCGACGGTAGAAAATCTTAATAAGAGGGGATTTAAACGAGTTTCTCAGTGTGCATTGTGCTGTAACCATCAAGAGACAAATGATCATCTTTTCTTTAAATGCCTATATACCCGATGGATCTAGAAAAAATGCCTGCAGAAATTTGGAATAACAAGAATTGGTATCGGGACAATCAAGAAGGGAGTGCAGGTTATTAAGAACATGTGGTTTCAGGAAAAATAGATAAATCAAATGTTGAATATAGCGTTCTATGCAGTGATATATTTCTACTGGAAAAAAAGAAGTCAAAGGTTGTTTGCTGAGATGTCCATCCAAAAGGAAGTTGTTTTAAAACAAGTGGAAGAGGCAATGAAGAACCGGTTTGATGGGATGATCGTTGAAGATAAATCTCCACAGGTAACGCTGCAGATTTTGAATAATTGGACCTGTGGCTTCTCTATGGTGCCAATTGCCATACAAAGTACATCTTGAGTACCCCCAGCGGACAATGTGCTAAATATTAATACAAATGGATCAGCGCAAGGGGTGGGATTTGGTTTCATTGGGAGAGACAAAGATGGGATAATTCATTTTGCCGGCTGGAGTAACATTGAGGAAAAAGACACCATTCAGATTGAAATCCAAGCAATCTTGGAAGCAATGAGATTTGCAAGCTCGAGGGATTTCAAACAAATTCTGATTTCTTCAGGTTTTTTATATTCAATCAATTGCATAAAGAGAGACATTATACGTTCATGGAAGTATGAAGAAGCGCTAATGGAAATTGCAGACCAAGCTCGGTGTTTTGATGAATGTGGGTTTGACTTTCAATGGAGAGAACCAAACAAGACAACGGATTTTTTAGCAAAATTGGGTGCTGTTTCGAATGAGTTTTTTATTATTCAAGATTGATCCAATGTTCCTCAAGATCTTCTAAGAATTGCAGAAGAAGATTTATCTTGTATTTACACTTGCTAGCAGTGTTTTCTTGAGAGGGGTCCTTTTAACCCCAGCTTACCAATCAAAAAAAAAAAAACCTCCAAATGAAAAGAAAAAAAGAAGGTATAAAAAGACCCTCCTGGCCCAACCTAGACACTCTAGGATCTTTTTTTGAATTTGTTCTCATTTCAAGTCAAGATTCTTATCCAAGATTTGTATCATTTGCTCATGCCATGTGAATCGCAAGAAACATGTGAAGTGTATGGCTAACCCAATAAAGAAAGTTTCATAAGGTGACTGGAATAGGCTATCATGGGATAAAAGATCTTCTTTCTAAAGAGATTTGATTCGAAAAATTGATCTTGTACGATTCCCAAGAAATCCTTCAATTTCTTCCAGAAACAGACAATTATTCATCAGTTTCTTGCATTCCGTAAATAGCCAGGGCATTGAGGAATATCTAGAAAGGCATTTCGAGAATCGGTATGATTCTATCTCAATTCGTTCCATTTGAAGAAAGGAAGGATCCCAAAGAATAGATCTTTCTTTTAGTTGTTAAATCTCCCTTTAATCTATAAATGTGTGTTGGAGGTATGGTTGAGTGGCTTAAGGCATTGGTTTGCTAAATCAACATACAATCTGTTTGTATCATGGGTTCGAATCCCATTTCCTCTAACACAGAAGTGGAACGGGCAAACGAAATTATATGAGAGAAAAAACCTCTTGGTGGAGTCCCCCAGAGGATAGAATAGCAGTATAACACTACTAGTGCTGAGACATCGACAGGTTCTCTACCCTGCGGGGATGGAAAGACAGAAGTTTTGAGAATCCAAGAGAAAGACACAATGAGACAAGTCGTTTATCATTACAATAGGTTTCAAGTGAAAGTGCATTGATGAATGCAGCCGAGGCATCCTAACAAACCATCAGACTTGAACCTTGTTCATATATGACCCGATCAATTCGATCAGGCGCGAGCCCATCTATTTTCACTCAAGCTCACATTCTTGCTTCCACTTCGTCCACACCTGCCCACACAGTACTTCTCTCTAAGGCAGAACACTCACCTACTGATGCATTTTACATCCCACAACTTTGGCAGGTCACTTAGCCTTGTTCATCTTTGGCGCAAGAGTGTTTGATCAGTGAGTTATTTGTTATTTTCTATTCCATTGCTGGATAGAACCGAAAAACAAAGTCATTATTCCTCTTCTGCGAATATCCAAATTTTGATGCCTAATATCCCATAGATAATTTAAACAATACGAAGAAATTTTGGCTGTTAATCGGAATGGCTTGTGGATATTGAACAGCTATCCTAACTAATCCAAATAAGATAACAAATACAATCCAAGAAGTAATGAGTACTTGGGCATGGATTTGAAAACCTCATATTTGCTAACAAAAATGTTAGCCTACTTCCACATTGAATATATCGTATTAAACCTTTTAGAGAATTGATAGAACAGTAAAACATTAATTGATGGGGACATCAGATCATCACCCTCTAAATATTACCATAGGAGAAGGAAATCACAAGCTTCCTTGTGGATTAATGACAGATACAGAGAGGACTTGAAGACCACATGTGCAAAATCTTTTGAAGACTCCACATTGAAGAGTGCATATGGGTTGCATTTGGATCGAGGACTTGTTGGTTGAATTAGAATGACCAACATGTGACCATAGTGTTAGAATACTTAGGATTTATTTAATTTTCTGTTTTAGACTTTATTTTGGATTTTTTTTTTTATGTTTTGGCCTTATATTTATGTTTTATTGGCCCATGGTCATAATATAGATGTTTGGGGGTAGTTTAGTAACTTTAGGTTGTCTTTTATTTAAATTTTTTAAGGTCTGAAATTTTAGGAGAGTAAAAGTTACGAAAATTATATAATTTTTGTAATTTATCTTTTACTAAGGGTGGCTTAGGTCTTTTCTCTTTAGAGTATTGTTTTTACTATTTAAGGACATCTTTATGTTATTTTATGAAAAAATTTTAATACAATTTACATAATTTCTGATTTTCCTACCTTGAGTGTTAGGGCATTTATCTTGGTGAGTCATCTATCTCTTCTATTTTCTTCTTGGTTTGCAGGTATAGTCTAATTTCTTCTTCTTTTCATCTTATTTTCATAATTTTCTGTGATTTTTCTGTTACTAAACCCTAGGTGAGCCCTTACCAACACCTTTTTAGAAATCCTACACATACTAAAACCTACCAAAACCCCTCCCAAAATTATCATGTTAGCCGCCTAGCCCAAACCAGTCCAAAAAATCCTTGTCTAGTCGACCTAAATCAACCACAAAATCATCTCTATTTGTAATCCAATAATTTACAACCAACTTAGACTATCCTAAAATCCTTATTTTTATTAATCTAACATTATTTCAACCCTAGATCAAAACTTAGAAACCTTAATTTTCTAAATCTTCTTAGATATTGTTAGACTAATACCCTAAGCTAGCTGGAAGTTCTACCTTCCATAAGATCCCTCAATTTTATATTTTAGATTCAGACCGGCGGGACTTAAAACATTGTTTAGAATTATTTGTTAGCTATTTACTAGACTTATCTTATTTCTTTGTCGTAAAATCTGGTACCTTATAATATTCATTGTCCTTGATAAATTTTTTAGCAATCTCAGAACCATCATTTTAGTTAGTTTCATAATCCTGCATCATTAATCTTGCCCTCTGACTAAAATATAACTTAAAAAGAAATTATTTTGATTCACATGTACATATTAATCGATAGATAGATAATGCCTAAGCCTAAGTACTCCATAATCAATCACATAACAATATGATTTTACACAAACACATGAAAATAGTGACAACAATTTAAATTGCAACCCTGACATGCAGCATAGAGACATTGCTGCAAATTCTCACATAAAAGCAAGATTTTTTTATAGACCAAACATAAGATTTTTTTCCTTAAAACAGAAGATCAAAACCATGCATCATGCTTCATTGCCAAATTAAAAAATTTATCATTTCTTACCAACAATCTATATTTTAAATTGTGTGCATGGACAATCACTGTTTTCATTTGAATAGACACACCATGCCTTTCTTCAAATCATAACATTTGACACAACCATGAGATGCCAATCATGAATCATAGTCGAAACATAAGATTTGAACAGTAATCATAGGATTTTTATCAAAGACAAAAAAAAATCTGTTTGGTTAAAATTTGACTTGAAAAGAGATTTCAAGTCATAAATTGTAGAATTTTAGAAACGTTGCTCAATGTGAACCATTGGGCTTTTTTATTTTTTTATTTTTTCTAACAAAACTGAGGTTTGGCTCAATATTGAACCAGTAAAATAATTCTAAGTCGAACAGCAAATTTCCCAACACTGGATAATGCAAACCTTTGCACAATGCCTGACAGTGTGCTCATAACTCCCACAAATGTAGCATGGCTTTTTCCATTTCTTTGGTATACAGTTCACAGCCGTATGGCCTTCTTCACCACAATTGTAGCACGTTGCCCGACTGATACCTGGATTATTGAAGTACCTCAGTTTACTCTGTTAAAAGATAGAAGAAAAAAGGAGGCACATAAGCAATTCATCTACTTTTATTTTCCACAAACTTATTTTGAAATCAATGAAGTTCAGCTCACAAGAAGCTTCCGTAGCACAATATTGTCTGCTATCTCAACTGCATCTGCTTCTATGGGTTTAGAGGTTTGTACAGCTCTAGCTGTATCCACCAGTTCCTCTGTCTCTACAACACCAACCACATTTGTCGTAACAATATCCTGAATCTCTTCTATGTATGCAGAATTGACCTAACGTAACAGAAATGGCCAAATGGGTTACTGTGAGAGAGATTGCAAGCTTAACATCTTGATACCCATTTTCAAATACAGCAACTTATCAAACTTAAACATAGATGATGTGTTCTGTAGCAAGTTTTTTTTTTTTTGAAAAGTAAAAAAAAAAAAAAAAACTGTATCTGCCAGTTTTTGTCCGATAACTCAACTGCTTCCACTTTTGCTTCCATGGGTTTGGCGGTTTGTACAGCTCTAACAGTGTCCGCCAGTTTCTCTATTCCTCCTACAGTAACTGTATCTGTTTCCATGGATGTAACCGTTCCCTGAAGCTCTTCTGTGTCAACAGCATTGACCTAAAGCAACAGAAATGCCCAAATTGGCCATTGTAAGAAACATTGCAAGCTTAACATCTCAATACCCATTTTCCAAATACAGCAATTTATCAAATTTAAGGCAAAATTGCAAATAAAAATATCAAAATTGGTCTAACAAAAAAAAAATACATTTGACCCAGTAATGGCCAACTTGATCAAATAGTCACGAAAAGGGATCTAACTAAAACCTTGTTTTGGGGGAGGGTGACATGAATCGTATCAAATTCAAACTTAAACATAGATGTGTTTGAGGATTCAAAAGAAAATTAAGTTCAACTCACAAGACACTCCTGTAGCATGACATTGTCCAATATCGCAACTCCTTCGGCTTCTGCTTCCATAGGTTTGAAGGTTTGGACAAGTCTAAATGTGTCCACTAGTCCCTCTGTTTCTACAACACCAACAGTAACTATTGCCATGGATGTAACAGTATCCTGAAACTCTTTTGTGTGCGGAGCACTAACCTAAAGCAACAGAAATGCCCAAATTGGCTTCTGTAAGAGAGATTGCTACCTGAACATCTCAATACCCATGTTTCAAATTTGACAAATTTAAGGCAACATTGCAAATAAAAAATCCAAATTTGATCTTATAAAAATTTCCCATTTGATCAAGCAATTATCTGAGATGCTCAAACAGTTGCAAAAAAGAATCTAATTCAATCTCCTTTTTCAGGAGGGTTGCATAAATTGAAACGAATTCAAACTTAACCATTGATGTATTTGATGGTTCAAAAGACAATGAAGTTCAACTCACGATAAGCTTCCGTACCTCAATATTGTCCGATATCTCAACTGCTGCTGCTTCCATGGGTTTAGAGGTTAGTACAGTTCTAACTGCATCCACTAGTTCCTTGGTCTCTACAACACCAACCTTATCAGTTGCCATGGATGTAACTGTTTCTTGAAGTTCTCTTGTATCCACAGCATTGACCTAAAGCAACAGAAACACCCAAATCAGTCACTTTAAGAGAGATTGCAAGCTTCACATCTTAATAAAAACTCGTTTTGACGTCTCACCTCGCCCATGAATGGGACCAAGTCGTCTCGGCCGAGTTTTCCAATACGTTTGAGCTTCTCGTTCAACCATGAGAGAAATGAACCGTGGTTTTAAATCTTGTCCAATATGTTTGACTCGTCTATCCATCTCATTGGTGGATGATACCGAGATGTATCGGACGAGTCATCTCGGTCTCGGACGAGATTTAAAACCATGCTTGATATCCATTTCTTAAGCACGGCAATTTATCAAATTTAAGGCAACACTGCAAATAATAATCCAAAATTGGTCTAACTAAAATAATCCATTTGAACTAGCAATTAACCAACTTGATCAAAGTGTCGCAAAAGGAAACTAATTCAATCCTATTTTTTGAGAGGCAGCTTTAAATCGAATAGAATTCAAACTTAACCATATATGTGTTTGAGGATTCAAAAGAAATGAAATTCAACTTACGAGAAGCTTTCCTAGCACGATATTGTCCGATATCCCAACTGCTTCTGGTTCCATGGCTTTGGAGGTTTGTACAGTTCCTGTAACTACTAGGTCCTCTGTCTCTACAACACCAACTGTATCTGTTTCCATGGATGTAGCCGTTTTATGATGCTTTTCTGTGCCTGTAGCATTGACCTAATAACCAACAGAAATGTGCAAATTGGGTACTGTAAGATAGACTGCAAACCTAACATCTCAATACCCATTTTTCAAATGACTAATGCTGAAGTGACCTCAAAATCGTACAGCATATTGCACATCCTGACATGAAAGTGTGTAGGAACCATAGCTTTTCAACGAGATACAAGTCAAAAATCATCTATGGGTCCTACACACTTTCTCGTCAGGATGTGCGACATGAGGTACAATCTTGAGGTCACTTCTGCACGACTCTTTTCAAATACAGCAATTTATAAAATTTAAGGTAATATTGCAAATAAAATTCCTAAATTTTTCTTTAAAAAATATTCATTTGATCTAGCTATTATCCGACCTTGATCAAATTGTCGCAAAAGGAGATCCAACTCACATTTAAGGCACTATTGCAAATAAAAGTCCAAATCTGGTCTTAAAAAAAAATTCATTTGATCTAGAAATTAGCCAACTTGATCAAATAGTCTCAAAAAGGGATCAAATTCAACCTTTTTTTTTTGGAGGATGGATTAAAACCGAATCAAATTCAAACTTAGCCATAGATGGGTTTGAGGATTAAAAAAAAAATGAATTTAACTCTAGAGCTCAAAATAATTAAAACTAAACGCGCATAGATTACAAGTAGACCATACAACTACTCACAGTTTTGCCTCCTTCGATCTTCTTACTCTTCTTCTTCTTTTTCCTCTTTTTCTTTTTCTTTTTCCACCCCCAAATCACCTCCGAAAGAACCGTATCAGCTCCTCCATGGATTCGATCTGCACCCACTTCGAACTCATCTGAAGATGAACAGATATCGATGATCCCCACAGAAGATCGAACTCCATTACTCGCCTCGAAATCCTTCTCTCGTTTCCTCTTCGCCTCTCGTATTCGCGCTCTCTCCACGATTCCAAGGCTCAGATCCTCCTTCGCCTCCTCCTCATCACTACTAATCAAACAAATTACTGGTTTTTGCAGCTCTTCGTGATCGAGCTTCCCCTTCATTTTCCCTCCGATCGCCATTGTTGCAGAAAACGAAGCTTTATAAGAGAAGGAACAGAAACAGAAGAAACACACCCTAAAACTTATCGATTGAGAAGAAGCTCCAAAGAACTACAAGTGGAAGGAAAGGAGATTGCATGGTTTCGAAAAGTTGGATTTTAGTAATGCCCCCTGAAAATTGAAGAGTAAGATATTAGGTTCAACCCCCTCCCGCTGGCGTAAATTTCCTTTGACTAAAAGTCAACGTCATTTTATTTTATTTTACTGTCAAATTAAAATTGATAAAAAGATATTTTAAAAATATCCCCTATAAAATTAGTAATATTAGATTTACCCACTTGTAAAAATGGAATATTAAGTTTACCTTATCGTAAATCAGCGTTGATGATTTAACAGTGTACCCATCAGGTAAGACCAACAACTAGAGTTTGCTCCTCTAGATTGTAAGTTCGAAACTAATGACCAATTTTTTATTAAAATGTCACATGTGTTATGTGGGGTTGATGCATGTGATCATGGATTAGTCTTATCGAGAATGACTAGAAAATTTAGGTTGGGCTTGTCCTATGGACTGCCTAATTGACCAAGTCCGGATTCTCTACCAACGAGGATACCATGTTTCGAAAAAAAAGAAAGATGATACAATAATGAAATTTTGATTTAATAATTTAAGTATTACAATTCAAGGGAAAACATTAATCTTGCATTTTAAAAGAGGTAAATCTAATATCATCAATTTTATATGGGTGTATTTCTAAAATATCCTTAATAAAAATAAAAGTATGAGCCTTAATTCATAAATAAAAAGGTTTGTTAACTTTGGGTCAGGGGCATAGAATTATTTTGCAAGGGTAAACCTAATATCCCCAATTTCTCAACGAGGTAGTACTAAAATATCCTTCTCAAAACCAGTATGTCATTACTTGTTAGCGGTTTTAAAAGTCAATATCAAGTATCACGTCTTGTCTCGTGGTCTAGGATACCGAATTGACTCGTTTGAGTAGTTCCTTTTTAGATGAGTCAAAAAATTTCAAATTGTAAATCCTTTAAAAATATATATTATATAATTTTAATCTTTTTTTTTTATTACAAGATAAATTAGTCTATATTCTCAGTCACAAAATCTTGACTCCCCTACAGCTCGAGCCTTCTTCTTTTCTTGGGATCTCATGTCATCCTTTTGTCATAAGCAACGGAAAAGATGCAAATGAAAGCCCCCTCTTATGGGTGCCTGGACTTTGAACACATGTTTCTATGAAAGGCCTCCTAGGTAGTCATGGTGCTTTCATCAAAAACCAACAAGGTACCCTCCCCTCCCCCTCCCCCTCCCCCTCCCCTCATGGCTTATGTAGGTTGCACCACAACAGAGTATGTCCTTTACCATAAGCTTATAGCCATAAGAAAAGGACTCAATCTTACAAACAAATTTGGGTGTGATAGGTTCGTGATATCTTCTGATTCTCAATTAGCGGTTCAAATATTACAATCTTCCATGATTCCTCATTGGCAGGCTAGCCATTTGGTCAAAGAAATCAAGTTAGGCATGGACAAATTGATAAGTGTTCAATGTTCACATGTTTATAGGAAAACTAACAAAGTAGTTGATTACCTTTCTACTATGTATTCCATTGTCTAGAGGGCACCTTAAGGCCCCAAGACTTAAGTGATGAACTAAATTTTATTGTGGAAGGTGACGTGCATGCTCGGTCCTACATAAGGCTTTAATTTCGCATCTATCTTAGCGATTGGAGGTCTACTTAAACCCCCGATTACCTTCGAAACAAATATATTTTTCTTTCATATATAATAAATGAATTACTAAAATAATAATTATTTTACATTAAAAACACAAAATCCACGACTCGACCAAGTTTGCATTACCTCAATCAAACAAGTCAATGTGATGGAAGATTGACATTGACAATTACCTCGGAGATCAGATGACTCACCTGATCTCGGAAGAGTCATCAAAAAAATCGAATTGAGTTTTAAAGTTGTGATCTTGTCTCATCATGTCTTGTATCGTCTTACCCATTATATTCACCTAACTTATAGATACTCATCATCATCAAATTCATTCCAAAACTTTGGTCCCAATTAATGAATCCAAATCTTTTCATACTGCATGGTATTATGCAATTATAGTTATACAATAATTCTAATTCGTTTCATAGATTTTATTTTTCGCTTTTTTCGATAAGCAAGAATGAGGGATTCATTTTTCTTGAGAATCCCAAGGAGTAATACAAGTCTCATCTCAAAAATTTTGCCAAAGCTTAAACAAAAAAAGATGAAATGACGAACAGTGTTGTCGTTGGTGGGGAGAGTAATGTTGGCCCAGGTAGACCACAGGTCTTCAAGGTCCAAAAATGTTGGCTCAAGAATAATCTCATGCTAGGAGTAGCGGAGAAAGGTGGTAAAGGCATCACGGAGATGGTGTTATTTGAAGAGGATAGAGTTTGCCTGTCACACGTGTTGGTTGATGCTTTGCATTTGCCATCAGGGAAGGTTTTTTGGAACAAATTTGTAGTGTTGGGAAAGTTCATGACTGCTTTTGGATATCAGAATGAGTATGGGAGGTTTATTACACTATGTGAAAAAGGCCCATATTTGACGGTCTTAGCCCGTCAAATTTTGAGAAATTTGATGGACCCTCTCGTCAAATATTCTCTTGTAGAATTTTTTTTTTTTTGACGGCCCTGGACTATCAAATTATTGGAGAATGGACTTAAAAAAAAACAAAAAAAAATCCATAGAGTATGACCATCAAATTTGGAGGTTTAACAAACAATAGCACGGTCCTCTAATTCACCAAATAATAAAAAAAATCAGAAAAAGAAAAATCATAAAACAAGCTCCAAATTAAACTAAATAACCCAAAATTAATATACATGTAAACCTCTTTATTAAGATTGAAAATTCTGTAGAAGCTACAAATAACTGACAATAAAGCAATATATGATATATATATCTTAGTGTTTTTCCATGTTGGGTAACTATGGTGGCATCGTTTCCTTTGATTTCTGTTACTTCTCCATCTATCCACGCAACCTCCGAATCCTCAGCCCACACGTGTGAGCCGACGACGATATTAACAGGAGTTCCCTGAATTAAGCAAAGATCCATTTGGTTCAGTCAAATATGTTAAAAGAAAACACAATGGTGATATTGACATTTAGAGCTGCAAATATTTGAACTGTTTCACATAGACATTCAAACAAAGAAAGATTTGATCAAAAACAAAAAAATCCATGCCATATGCAATTCATCTATCACAATAATTCCAACTTCAGAAAGATGCCCTTCTTCCAACAATCTGTTGAGTAAAGAATTTGCTTTCTCTATAGTGCAGATAGCTACAGAAGTATCTTTAGGCAGTGTTCCACCTCCTTGATCACATCTTCAATACTAAATATAGAATACGGAACCTGCAAGTAACAAGAGAGACAATAAAAATACCTTTTCTGCACAAATTGACACATATGGCAGTACAAGAATTGCCATTTTTCCAGTTGACACGATTCGTCACAACATCAAGATTTCAACAACAAAACTTTTACCAACACTGTGACGATTCAACAGCAAGATTAAGCATCGGCTAAATACCCAAAAATATATGAAATGCTTCCAAAATCAGGTGTAACTTTTTATTAATAGTAGCCATTCAAGTGCCACTCAAACCTCTTTGATAACTCAAAGAATTTCCATCAAAGACTAACACAATGACAATGGTATACATTCATAAGAAATAAGAAAGCTATAAAAGCGAGTTTTCATGCAATGAATCACGAACTAATGTTACAACCTTCATTGATGCAGACAAAAATACACAAATAAAAACCTTACTAACCAACACAAAAATGGTTCCCAAAGTACTTCAATCATGGAAGGAGCTGAGTATTCTTATAGAAAAACGACTGTTTAGCTACATGTGTTTCTTTTAAAGCACCCCAAAATTCTTAGGGGAACTAAAAACCTAAAGGTTAATTTTACTAATACAAATATTTTTGCTTATAGTACTGTCTTTTCTCTTATGTGGGCAAGTGCGCACCGTCCATAATATAGAAATCAATATCTCTTTCCTAGGCATCAGTCCACCACAGATTTAGTTAGCAATTGAATTTTAACCTCTTGCTTATTTTGGCATGGAATGAGGTAAAGCCCAACCTAC
The DNA here is from genome assembly GCF_017979445.1 of Akebia trifoliata. Taxonomy (NCBI): domain Eukaryota; kingdom Viridiplantae; phylum Streptophyta; class Magnoliopsida; order Ranunculales; family Lardizabalaceae; genus Akebia; species Akebia trifoliata. The sequence goes on along the minus strand of NC_141380.1, from coordinate 11,621,916 downwards.
GAAGCTTTATAAGATGCCAAACTATAAACAAGTCAACTCATTTCATAAACAAAGCCTTATCTCAAGGATTTGGGGTCGTATAAACAAAGCTTGTTCCTCCATTCCACTCTACCTAAAACCACGTCTACCTAAACAAACACCATCTAACCCACCATCATCATTAAAACCATATCTCAAGAGTAGAAGAAAATATACACTCAACAAATATATAGTCTCACGCATGCATGTACACACACCTTTATTGTACCAACTAGACCATACATAAATCCAAGAAGAAACCTTGTAATAAGTGCCATCCAAAAGCTTGTAATGAGGCCAAAGAGAGTGTTGAATATGACCCTGATATGTATTATTAAAACAGAGTAAATGACATAAATAGTTTTGAGACAACAATTCAAGTTTAATTATATAGGGAATAATGTCAAGCAATACTAACACTGAAATTGTGCCCAACACTATAACAGGTTTCGACCATATCGATCAGCTATAACTCCCCAAAGAACAGAAGTTAAAGCTCTTCCAAACATATATGAAGCTCCTACAACACATTAAACGCATTATAAGCCTTGTATTATGAAGTACTCAAATGAGATACCATCGCTAACACGTGCTCACCCACAAAACCAGCATAGATCCAATATCTTCTTCCCTTTCCGCAATATGAAAGTCTTGTATCTACAATGAAATTTACTTTATAAGAATATTTAGCACAAATTTGACGTGAATATGGGCAAATTGACAGAAAGATAAGTGATGAAGTAAAATACACACTTACCATGAAGTAAAGAAATGGAAAAAGAGATGAAGTTGGCAAACCAGAAAATGTATATAACATAGAAAGGGAGGTTAAGGGTTAGACAAATCGAGTCATGACAACCCAGGCCACATAGGAGCTGGTTTCATTTTTTGTGTTGTAGAGTGTGAGTTGATCAAGGCTGGCTATAGACACTTCAGATGGTTACGAATACGCCATCATTGAATGGTCGAGGCACAAATTCTTAAAAGGTGTGAGCAGAGTGAAACACGAACACTACACTATGTAACGCAGTGTCATTGGTTCATAGGCAACTTTAAGAGTACATTGTGACCATTATTCAATCACACAAAACACTTTCCTGACTAACTTAGTCAGGAAAAAATGCCTTACTAAGGCTCATCCACCTCAAAACAAAACCTTGAGATTAGTCAGGATTTATGAATCTCAATGTTTTGTTTGCCTTTTTTCCTTACTACGTTAATCAAGCTAGTCCTACTCTTATCCAATTATGTAACAATATACTCAAGTTTCTCATACAGCGAGAATAGGATCAATTGAGAATCAGTTATCAAGAAATCTCCATTAGAAGGAATTAAAGGATAAACACAAATTTTGTACTATTTTAATAGCCAACTTGCATACCTTCCCTTCGGGTTTGTTCCTTTACGGAACTAGAGGAGAATGGTACCTTCTGCAAGCACATCCTGGTCGTAGAGAGATCTCACAATTTTAGGGAATAACTTTATTAGTTTAGCATCCTCGTAGCATTGGATCTGAACTTTGTACAGGAGTTCCAGCTCCAACTTTCCACTTGTACAAAAGGTATTCAAAAGTTTTGCCCATGTTTTTACCTGTCCAAAAACACACATTCCACTTGTACACTAGGTTAATGTGAACTTCTCAACTAAACTGAGAATAATTAAAATATTACCTTAATGCACTAGTAAGGGATGATGACCTTGACAAAGATGTTGGTGACCATTTTATCGATGAAACGTCAGATAATAAGGATGCCAATGAAGATGACATTGAATTTTTATTATTTTGACCAGATGATGGTTCCTAATTTGGATTCATGATTATATTGTTTTCTATATTTTGAATAATATAAATTTTAAACATGTCGTGGGAATTGATATTAATAAGGATTAGGCAATCTTGTAGAAACATGCTCTCTGTAAAAAAGGGGATTGATTATACCTTTGAAAGAAGAATTTGTAAACCAGCATATTTGTTGTCCCAAGAGAATTCAGCAACTGCCCATTCAGTTCCACCCAAGGATACCGCATTATCTACCACATATTTTAGATAATATTCTTCACCCGTTGCTCGATATAGCCAACCAGCAGATCATAGCAGTTCATCCTGAAGTTCACCATCACATATATATAGTATTAACCAAATAATGAGAAAAAAAAACTGTTGGTGGTGAGGATTAATTTCTTACCGAATAACTAGATTCTGAAGCATAGAACTGCCTAGCACTTGTAATTGACTCGTCATACCGACCTCTAAATCTATCCGCAAATGAGAAAAACTGCAATAATTTCTTAAGAATTAAGCAAATTTTTGCAATGCAAATGATTTGCATTATGTAACCAAGCATATATCAGTAAAATGAAGAGCAATCCTGACATGGAGAAGGTTTCCATTCGTAGGTTATTCTTTGTAAATAAGTTCATCCATCATCTCTCCAAAGAGATAGATTCAAGATAAGTACATGATATGTATTGAACATTACCAAGGTTAACTATATGAAAAAATACAAGAGAAAAATGGGGGGAAAAAAAAAAGAAAAAAGAAAAAGAGAGGTAACAACTTAGATTTAAATAATGTCATAGTCAATGTGACTAAACTGTTTTTGAGATATGAACACACTTTTCCTTTTTTTTATGAATACATGAACACACTGGTGTTAACACTTTCATTAGATCTTTAAACTTTTTTCAAGGGAGTCAAGACCTAGGAAGCATGTATGCCTCTTTCTCATTATGGTAGACCTGAGAAGAATTCTTTTTTCAATCCAATGAGAAGAAAGGATGACATTTTCCACTTAGGCAATATGTATGAAAAATAATTAATAAGAATCAAAATAAGTATCAAACCAAGTATAGAAGAAATGATAATAGGCCAATCAATTTACCAATTTGGTGGAACATGTCACGTGGTAGCCATGCAATGAAGATTTGACAATTTGTAATTGTGTGTGTTTGTATGTGCATGTGTTTAGCACACATTTGTGCATAGTATCTCTGAGCATACATATCATGTTTCTTTGCAAAGTAAGAATGTGAAGGCAGTTAAAAGAGAGTTAAGGACCTCCTAACCATCACCACCATCATCATCAAAGTCTTACAACAAATGTTTGTTTAATAAGGATCTAACCAGATTCCTGTTAATCTGGATGGCATATAGATATGTGCTTAGAAGTTAATAAAACATCACTTTTATTGACAATCTACAGAGTAGAAATTATATCAACAAGATGCAAAAATGTGTGGGCATGAGAGAATTCAATTTCAGAGAGCATGCCTGATTAAAAGCCGAAAAAATATAATCTGCAATGTTGCTCATACATTTTCCGAATGCATTCATTTCTATCTTTCGAATGCCCTTATTACATTGACTATATACAAGCTCAATCTAAAGATACATTCCAATGTTGCTATCAGACTATTATGTCAACCATGACTAAACTATATATTATATGATATATTCCATAGACTGATATTAAGCTTTAACAAATCCTTATGTCATTTACCTATGGAACCAACAATAGTGCAAATATAAGACAAACTAGAAAAAATACATTAGTAACACAATAATAATACTCACCTTTTACAAGACATATAGTCCTCAACTGCTTTGTACTGTTCAGAATCATAACCAGCTAGTCGATACGACATTTTAAACCTTGCCACAAAGTATAATGATGGCACATTGAATATGCAGGCTTTCGTACTAATTGAAGTACTAACGAGACCAGACTTGAGAAAGACAGAAGAGCTTTTAAGATGCATGCACCGACATAAAAATTGCTCTAGATAGAAATGAATGGCAAAACATCTATGCAACCCACCACATAATGTTTCAAGATTCAAATAGGATTTGATAATGATGATGAAAAGGTATTTTGGAGCATGAGACCAATGCAGGTTTTCCTTTCCACAGGGAGGGTAAGTGTAGCCAATTCAACCTTCCATATAAATTGACCATGTAAATGGTGCCAATTTCATGCCTAAAACCTGCATCTTACTACTAATGTAACACCCCGGATTTTCAACTCATGTCTCGAGGAAATTTAATGGTGAGATTTAGAGGAAAATGTCGAAGGAGAGATTTAGAGTAAAATACTCGAATATTGCTATGATTAATTTTGAAGAAAACCGACTTCGCCATTAGATTCAAAAGGATCGGAATATATACATTAGCTTGTAAGCAAGTTCGAATTCGAGTTCGGAGGAAAAAGTTAACAAATCCTCGAATTTCGCGTTAAATGGGATCCAAAATAGTGGAATTTCGTTAGAACGAGAATCGAAAATATTTGATGATACCATTAGATCCGTAGTAAAAAATTATTCGAAATGGTATATTCGTTTGTCGTTTTCCGAGATCGAATAGTTAAGTTACGATCGAAACTAGAAATGATGGGGAAATTACAAGTATACCCTCAGCCCTCTTATAAAAGAAAACTCACTTTCTTTTATTTCATTTCACTTCTTCACTCTTCTCCAAAGAACTCAATTCAGCCATTTTCTAGACCTAGGGTTTGAACCCATTCCTATCAAGATCTATCCCAATCAAGTCCGAGTTGAACCTCGACGAAGAAGGCAAAGTCGTCGGCGTTGTCGAGCTCTACGTCCTCACCCCATCCAACCTCCATTTCCTCTTCTTTTCTCTTGGTCTCCCACAAAAATCAGCAAGTGGGTTTTTGTATAATCACTTGGAACCTCATCCATATCATAGGAGAGTCGTTATTGGTCATTAGGAAGCGGGGAGAACACCTTCAAAGAGGGTTTCACAACCAACCACTCCGTTGGCACCCGAGTTCAACCACTTTCGGAACTTCGAGCCGCCTAACATTGATCATTAGTGTTGATTCATCACCATTGACGTCCACAAACAAGTAAGGGACTTCCAATTCTTATTGGTAGCTTTAGATTTCCGAAATGTGCATTTAGGGTTTTGAAACAAAACTTATTGTTTGCATTTAAATCGTAGAAATTGGTGTTTGATTTCAAATTCATGGTAGAAGTAAGTGTTTTGTTTATGCTTTATCGAATTTCGATAACAAAATCGTGGGTGGGTCGAATGGTTCGAAGAATGGAAGAAGAAATCGAAAAAGGGATCGAAAAACGAAAAAAAATCGTGAGTGAGGTTCAGGCTGTAGGTGGGAAGGGTCGGTGCCACCGGCACCTGCCTAAGGCATTCTGTCAGTCCCACCGACAGAATGTTGCTTCTGCCACCGACGAAATCAGGAAGCACCTGAAAACTTTGTTCTGTCGGCAGGACCGTCGGTCCCACCGACACCTGCCGATGTGTATTCTGTCGGTTCCACCGACAGCATATTGATTCTGCCACCGACAGACACAGTTTTGACCAGAACAGTGTTCTGACTCTTGGCTTGATCTCCTCACACCTTATACACTATTTCTCACCCTTCATTTCATTAAAAACATTTAAGTAAATGTTCCATTTACTTTAAGTTCTTTAATGAAATTAAGGTTTTACCCCCCATTTTGGAACAATGGGAATGGTTTCAAGATCCAAATCTCAAAGGATCAAAATCCGAATTTTGGTTTCAAGAACAAAACGTATTTTTCGACGTTTTCGGCAAGTTTTCAAAATGAAATAACTTTCGCGTTCCTTTGAATTAGATTACAAAAACTATATGGTGTCGAATCTCATGATCAAGACTTTCATTTCGAAAAATCCGTTTTTAATTTCGAGAACTTTGAAAAATTAAGTTTCTAACACTTAGCCAACTTTTCACCAGCTTTCTCTATTTTTAACAGCTTTGGTCCCGTGCATCATTGGGACCTTGTTTGTGAATAAACTTTGAAGGTTTTCAATGGAAAGACCGAAATAATGACCTTGAAAGATTGAAAATGGATGGTTGATTTGAAAATATGAAAAATGAGAATGTTGAGAGAATGGGAAAAGGGAATGAACGGTAAAATGTCAGAATCACACCCGAGGGGTGATGTCTGCATTTTACATTGTATGTTGTGTGTAGGTTGGTGAAAGGATATCCAGGTTATTAATGAAAGGGTTGCATGTTTATTTCCGAATATGTTAGCGCTTGCGCAGAGTACTGTTATTTATCTTAGGCCGATTGGCCACAGTTGCATGGTAAGAACTGGATATCCATTCTCAACCCTGTTTTGTTAATTTCTCTTTTGTTTTAAATGAAAAATCATATATATACGTAGCTATTTTGTGAACTGTTAAAGGGTTTGTGAATGCTTGAAGGGATAGTGCGTCACATCATCCGGAGGGGTGCACTATCCTGGGATATACGGTAGGGACCACCAAACTCATACGTGATATGGGACGCGTATGAAAGTGAAGTCACAACTGGAATCCGGGTCCATTCCTTTCTTATCTTTACCAGTGAACGTGTATTGTAAAGGTGGTCGTATACGAGTGGAGTGTCATTTGGGAATCACATGCACGCCTGATAGGCATAGACGAAGATGATTAGTCAGTGATCACTAACAATCTAGTAGTAGTCGAACGTTCTGACACATCGAAAAGAGACCCATTGCTTACGGTCACGTCAAACGGCCAGCCTGAGCCGGATAAATGGTTCCGCAAGCGTGGTAGACACGACCAGCCACAAAATCAGGAATTACGATGTTATTAAGGAATATCATGTCCTGACTGGGAGCGATCCAGTCGTGAATCCCAACTCTTTAATTCCAATACTCCACCACTTGTATTATGTATCTGTTGTTATATTTCGAATTATAAACTGAAAAGCATGTCTATCATTTTAATGTCGTCAACAGTATTTGCATAGAATGGAAAATGTGAAATGAGTATGGATGATTGGTGCTATGTGAAGATTTTAAACTGTTTAGTTGCTCATCCCTGGATATATGTACCAGTTGATCGTATTTTATTCTGTAAAACCTTGCATGTATTAAAATGTTCAGTATGTTTTACTCGATCATGTTTAGGGAGGGTTATTGGTAGGAATTGGCTGTGGACTTGCTGGGTAACTCTCGTTACTCACCCTTTCCTTCCTATTTTTTTTAGTTTCAGCACTTGCAGCTACCGAGACAGGCGTAGAGTCAGTAATTGTGGAGCATCTGGTCGGTCAAATCGACGATCAGAGTTTATTGCCTGGCGAGCACTAGGGCTACATCCGTTAGAATTGTCAGTTTCATCTAGGATGTATGAGATTTTTGGATTGAGAGTTTAGGCCTATGTTAGAGTGAGAGTATTTTGTAAGCTTGTATATGATTAAATCTTTCGCACTCTGATCTATCTACATGTTGATGTAATTAGCCTTCCGCTATTCATTTCCTGTATTTACAGCTTTATATACAGGTTTTGTTATAAATTGGTTTATCAGGTTTGAGTTCCGTGAAACGTTAACATAAACAGAGGAGACCATGCCGAAATTTCGAGGTGCCACCTAGTACCTTGAGGTTTGGCATTGGGATTTGTGTTAGCGTTTGGCGGGGCGCCACAACTAACGAAACTTTCTTTGAGGGAAAATATGTGAACTAATTAAACAATGGAATTTACCAAAAGAAAAAATAGATTTCACTATTGTGATAAAATAAAATTTTCACAAGGCGAAGATTTTGACATCCTTGGCAATAGAATCTGCGTGGTTGTATTTACATAGATTCAGTTAGATAATTCTTTTCAACACCCTTATGTAAAATAGATTGAAATGTTAGTAGTCAAAAAAGGTACAAATTTCTAGAACTATGGATGAAAATAAGAAATCAAATTTCTAAGTGAAGAAAGAAAATGACTGAAAAGAGCAGACAAATTGCATAAAACAATAAGGACCTGATATTGTATCTGAGGAACCATCAAGGGACTTCACAATTCCAGTGAGTATAAGAGGGCCCATTAGCTTCAACTAATCCATGATTGCCTACGTAAATAAGACAAATGAAATCATTATTATGATTTTAGAAAAATAAGGAATACAAGATCATTCCATATATATATGATCCATTTGCAATTTGCATATGAAGTATTTCAGTGCAAGCATATAAAGAAGGCAGTTGTTTCCCAAATGCGAATACATGAAGAAAGCACTTTTCTAACATTTTCTAGTGTAATACTAAACCACCAATACATATAATTGTGTAAGGATATATTATTTGCTCAAGTAAAAAGTTGGCCATCTCAAAATTCATACTCTTAAACAGCATTCCAGGATCTTTCTGGATTTTGTATTTTTTTTAGGTAGGTAAGTCCTTCCATGACCTCCTAAACCTAATCATCTATTCCTAATTTTCATACTAAATAAAATTTAGCTTATAAATAAATATGTATCAATAATAAACACAAAACACAGGTAGAAACAGAATCCCAAATCTTCACATAAAGTTCTTACAAGTTTAAACACCCACATAGTGAATTCCACAAAAAGCAAACAACAAGAAGCAAAAAAGTAACAAATCACTCCCTAATTACATTTTCCCATCTAAGCATAAAGTCTTCAAAAAAGAAGCCCCTAAACTCCTTGAATTGCTTGCACCAAAAGAATGGTAATCCAAGAGTACTAAAAATGATTTCATGCATTTAGTCTCCACCCCTTTGAAAGTACGCGCATTCCTCTCCTTCCACAAACCCCAACAAATAGCAAAGGGAATAAGTTTCCAAGGAATCCTTGACATTCCACCAAAGGGTGAATGATCCCACCCGACTAAAAGAGGGATAATCGAAGACGGAGTACACCAAAACATATTAAACAAGGAAAGGAAGTGTGTCCAAACCTGAAAAGTGACCTTACAATGAATGAAGACATGATCTACCGACTCACCATCAACTCGACATAGACAACAATAATCAGTTAAGAAAATACCTTTACGCCTAAGGAGATCAATTATAGGGAGTTTGTTCAAAGCTGCCAATCATAAGAAGAAAGAAACTTTGGATGGGGCCTTAGAAGGCCATATAATGGAAGAAGGAAAACACACCTCAAGGAGCAAGTAGAAAGAGCTAACCGAGAACCACCCATCTGAGAAATTCGAAAAATGACCCACTTTACGAATATAATTGAGAATCCCTTGATCTCTAAGGGCCTGATTGATTCAGCTGCCAGAATCTGCTGTCAACTTCTGCTGTCAGAATCTGCTGTTAGAATCAGAAACACTGAAAAGTTTGCTTGATAGAGCTTTTTAAAAGTGTTGTGCTGTGAGAATCTGATAATTACTGCTTGATACAGCTTCAAGAATTTGTTGTATTAAGGTAAAATGACCAAAATACCCTTAAGGTTGATAATGCACCCAGAATACATTAAAAATTACCAAAATACCCCTATAATTATATAATTACACTAAATATAATAAAATTATATAAAAATTAAAATAATTATTATTTTAATTTTAAAATGTCTATAAAAATTATAGAAAAATTTATATTTCTATAGAAATTTCGACAGCATCTCCTCTTAAAAATGGACATATGAAATTTTCCTGATAAACAAAGCATTTAAAAATCTCTCCAATATCAAATTTATGATTCTTAGTGTAAAGGTTGAGTCGTAAAGGACAAAACCCCATCAAAATGTTTTGAGGCGACATGAGCCCATGTTGGACGCTGTTATATAACGTTCCCAACGGTCAGATTGGGCTTACAATACTAGAAGGAAAGAATTTTTTTTCACCACAATTGAAATATGGTTGGGTAGTTCTGTATGATTACAACAGTGAAAAATGAATCAAGAAAGGCCAATAATAATATTAAAAAAAAAGAATTAAAATAAGCAAATACAACAATCAACTTATTATTAAGATGTGTCAACCGTATACATGAAAAAATGGGTTCAAGGTAGAGAAGAATATTTGGGTCCTTAGTCCTTAGTCCCCACTCATGTTTAACTGTATACATGTTTAACAATTCTAATTAGAATGGTTACAAAACAGCCCTTAAAACTCTTAAAATCCCTAAGCTCCATTAACTCCAAAAACAATTACTCATGACTCTAATATATAGGCCAAGAACAACATAAACATAGAAATTAAATCCCTTGTGAAAATTATATTCCTTCCGAAAACTAATTTACTGATTCATCTAAAATTGCTTCCTCCAACAATCATTCTAAACATGCACATAGCCAAAGGAATGTCAACCCATTCATTCAGAGCATCTCATGATAGTTCCTATCATTCTACTCATCTAATCCCTTGCACATCTACAATTCAAGAGGCCACCCTATATATCGTTTGAGTTGTTCCACCAACTACGCAAAGTGAAAACTACATATTGAGACCTTTGTCACGCAAACAACTACTTCAACAACGCCTGAGTAACACCTTTCAATCACAAATATGTTTTTTCACCCCACTAACCATCTTTATAAATAAATAAAAATACAAACCACTCCTTAACATCTAAGGTGGAATCTAAGCATACATGTTCATAGTATAGGCATGCGTTCATAGTATCTATCAAAAAAAAGCATGGGTATACCCATAAATTTATGCTCGCATTCGAAACACACTGTGACAAGCAAAAATACCATTAAAAAGTGCTCCCATATGATATGTCTATATACTTGATCATATAGGGCATATCTATATACTATATCAAAGAAACATAATTTACATCTTGAACATTTTAATTGCTCATAAATAGCCCTAAAAATGAACACAAAAAACATCCACAATTTGGAATGGAAGAATATTTGGGTACACCCGATCAATTGAAATGGTGAATAAAAATAAACAACAAAAATATACAACAATTTCTAACCCAATCAATTGGTGAATATTAATTTTTTCTATTATAATTTTTTAATAAAAATCTAACAAGAAATTGAAAATTAGAAAAATCCTAACAGAAATTTTTATGTTAATCGAACATTGAAGTTGGAATTTCGTAAAAAATCGAAATCCATGACAGAGAGAGAGCTCACATGACTTCTTAGAAGCTGATGTGCGAATGAATCGAAAGCCGTTGATCGGAAAAAGGGCAAACGGAGAGATTGAGTTCGCTTGGACTTGGAATCGTCGTCGTCAATGGCGTAGATTGGACTCGGAGTCTTCAATGGCGTCTAAATGCAACTGCTGTGCGTGCTTGCTGTGCAGGTGAAGAAACCAAACGATTAGTAGATCTTAGTTGCAGAGAGAGTAATGGGTTACGATCGGATTTCAAGGTCGTCGGTTTAACCAAGACAACGTCTTCTTCGTCGTCGATGGGTTACGTTCGGAAAATTGATCGGCGTCGTCGAGGTGGGTCGCCGTTAGCTGTCGAAATCGATGAGAGAGAGAGACTGATGAAGATGAAAACAGTCGAAGTTTTAATCGTGGACTAAGTGTGTAAATTCGATAAATGGAGAAGGGTAAATTTGTCATTTCACTCCGACGCGTTAAAACTCAAATGTGCGAAGCGGCTCACATGCACTTTTCAAAACACCGTTTTTTTTTCATATTTGCGTTTACAACTTCAAAACACCGCGTTTAGAAGCGATATCTAGCACGCGAAATTTCGTAAAATCCAGCTTTTTAACGCAAACGCCGGTAAAGTCGCGTTTAGAAGCGCAATCAATCGGCCCCTAAGCTTGTTACTGTATTGATTGAAGAAAAACTGGTGACAACTTATAACATTAATTTAAAACTAGGCTTCTTTTAATGGGGAAACAAGGCAATAAATGGGAAAAAAAACTTACCATCCATGAAAAAAATTTCCATCAGAAGATATATAAGTTTCTATTATAATAAGGTTTAGATCAGTAAGAATTTGTACAACTTCAAGAAGTATTCCATACTTGTTTGTGCTATCCACCTTCATCACAAAGTAAATAAAAATATCAAACAAATCAGAAACAAAGGTTAACTGTCCAAGCCCATAAAAATGGAAAGAAAACAAGACTTACTCTTATAACTATAGCAGTCTTACAAGCTTCATTATCCATTTCAACCCTATAAAGGTTTTAAAAAAAATTTTGAGAAAAAAAATAGAGTTGAAAAACAGTGGAATATCATGAGTTAGGTTTAAAGTGACTTTCCGATACATTAGAGAACCCGAGAGGCAAATTTTATGAACAATCAAAAGTCTCTATAATGCTTTCATTACCTCAACTAATGGAAAATAAAACCATATTACCTGATTATTAACAATCAAAAGTCACTCTTTAATACTTTCATTACCTATATTTATAAGAAAATAAAACCTTATGACCAAAAAGTAATGAATAAGTAACAAATCCCAATAATCTATCTAACAATGATCAAACTACCTCCTACATCTTGTCACTGTCATTGAGCTAAATTTTCTAATCAATTTTGAGTCTTAAAACATCAAATTTTCGATTGAAGTCTCGAAATAGTTCTACTTGTCAAGGTAAGCTTCCAACAAATATGATGACTTCTTAGTCAAACATCTATGTACGTAAAAATGTCTTGCCATCTGAAAAGTGATTGACCAATCGCACAAAACCTTCAAGCGCTCCCTATGTAATATTCACATATATTAGTTGTATTTTATTTTAAATAGGAGTTTACAAGTGTGGCCACTCCACAAATCTTGATGATGAGTTGGAAGACAAAACCATGGATGCTCTTATGTGAAGTATGTTGCTATAGGTTTGTCAAATCCTAATGATATCCATATGCAAAGGTGAAAATTATAAATCAAAATAATGACCATCAAGTCTAATGCTATCGATTTTTCTATGGGAGAAAAAATGACTAACCTAGAAAATCAATAAGGAAGCGCATCAATATGAAAAAAAAAATCAACAAACAAAGCATCATATATGACACCCACTGAGAACAAAAAAACATATAATAAAAATTAAAATATGTAAAACATCACATAAATGATCTATTTTTATCTAAAATATTAGCTAGAGAAATGCAAATAATTTCTAGAAAATCAATAAATCTGAGAGCAATGTTAAAACAATGAATATATATATATATATATATGTGTGTGTGTGTGTGTGTGTGTGTGTGTGTGTGTGTGAAAATTAAATAACGAATCAAACAACCCTACAACATCCAATTCCATATCATCGACTGATCACCAAAACATTTAGATCAAGCATCGAAACAAAATCTCAAGTTCAAAAAAATTTATGAAACAACTTACCTGATCCCCAAAGCTTATAATGTTTAATAAAACCCTATAACATGATAACGAAGTAATCGAATCAATCTCTTTTAGAGATTAAGAACACCAACAGACTATCAAAATCTCGCAGATTTCAAAAAACTCTGAAAAAGATCGAGAGGAGAAGAAATAGTGTTGATGTTCATGTATCACGCTTTAGAGATTAAGAACACCAACAGACTATCAAAATCTCACAGATTTCAAAAAACTCTGAAATAGATTGAGAGGAGAAGAAATAGTGTTGATGTTCATGTATCTCGCTTTTGTAAATTAAATTAAAATGACATGAAATCGTAATCGATGGGGAAAAAATCGAATAACAAAATTACCTTTCAACTAGAAGGTAAATACATTTGAGAAATAAAAAACCAAAATTAATGCATTTTGTGGGATTACAAATCCTATATCTCATCGTCAACAACCTGAATAGGGTTATGGATCTATAAACCTGAGAGAGAGAGAGAGAGAGAGAAAAACTCACCTTAAAACACAATAGAGAACTTCTTCTTCACTCCATCATTTCTAATGTTGAGAGATCGAGCGATAAGATAGAGAAATATTAAGTGACCAAATAGAGGGAGAGATGAGATCGATCAAGAGACGAGATCGAGGAAGACAGGGAGGGAGAGGGATAGAGAGAGAGAGAGAGAGAGAGATTGAGACAGTCGAGAGAGATCAGAGAAAGAGAGGAACAAAGAGTGATCTTTGATTTTGTTCTTGATTTGTAGAGAGAGAACGCGGGGAAAGACGAAAGGAGAGAGATTTCGTTGAAGGCTTTGTTAGGGTTTAAGCTTAGAACAAGTTGAGACAACGAGTTCAGCAATTGTGGACACGAATTCGTGGTTCATTGGCCGCGGAATTTGAGTAATAAAATTTGACGGGCCAGGCCCAACAATTATTTTCGCTAAAATTTGGGATTTTCATGTAGTGTTAAGATCTTTGAATTGAACAAGCTTGTCAAAGGTGGAACCCATCGTTGTACATCTCAGAAGGCAAGCAATGGGCTGGGATGGAAGAATTTGTTGGATGTTTTATTAGGGTGTGAGGTTGAGGCTAATATTGTAAAAAGATATACTCCACTTGCTCAAGGGGCTGCGGTGTGGGTCTAGCTAGTACAAGTCCAAAAGCAGTTCAGGGCCCCTCAGACAGCTTTGATATCTAGAGGAGGGCCATATTGTACAAAGTCGGGAGGGCATGAGGATTTTTGGGAAGGTGTAATTGAAGCGTTGATTTGGCATACAGGATACTCGAAAATTTTCTCGTTATTACCTTGTGGGACAGATTTGAAAGTCTTCTTGTGCTCCACTAAACGGGATTTTGAGTTTTTTGAAGGTTTGAAAAGTGTTAGAATCCATGACTCTATGGTGAGGCTTTAGTTGTGATTTGTTAATTGTGATAGTCCCATGAAGAGCTAAGGAGCTGGATTGACATTGTTGGCTTCCTTTCCATAACTAGAACTTTGAGGTATTTAATTCCATTGGGGCTTTGTTAGGGGGATTGATCGAAACAACAAATGCCATGGAATATCTCAAGGCAGTGACATTAAAGGTGGGTTGGATAGTTGTAGGCATTCCTAAGTGGTTGAAAATACTAAGGTGCTGTTTGTTTGACGCTGATTTCAACACTTAATGTTGAATGCAATTCAGCTTCAGCAATATTTCGGAATTAGCGCGTTTGTTTAACGCTGAAATTCAGTAAAAATCGCTGAAAAATTGGCCTACATTTTAAGTGAAAATTTATCACTTAACGCTGATTTGTTATGCGCTCAGCACCGTTAAACATTTGGGTGGACAAGTATGCCCTTTGAACTTTTAGAAAATTACATCTTTATCATTTAACCTAAAATCCCATTTCTCTACAAAGAAGGGACATTGAAGCCAACAGCCATAGTCACCGAGGGTTGGTTATCGCCGAACAAGATTCATCGCCAAATGAGGTTCATCATCGAACGAGGTTCATCGCCGAAAATCCAGGTTTCTGATTTCTCTCTACCTTCATTTATTTCTGTCGTTTTCTGTGGATGCTTTCTTCTTCTTCTTTACCTTCAAAGATAACAGATGAGATAGGTTTTTCTTTAATTTCTCACAGATTGAGATTCTACAAACCTGGTTACCAAAAAAATCAAAATCAGCACAAAACATAGTTCAACACAGAATCAATTTTTAACAAACAGATCGGGGTTTAATTAATCGAAATTTACATGAACAACTAAGCATACCTAAAAGTGCAGAAATTCTGTGAAATCAGTCAGTAAGAACAAGAGATGAAGAGATCTCTCTTGGATTAGATTATATGCGATTTAAGTTTCGAAAACTTTCAGACAGAAAAGACGCCCAAAACGTCTCTCACTTTCTCTTACTTGCTTGCTCATTGTTTATTTCTGCTGATAGATCCGACTTTTAGTCAAAGCCTATGCTTATCTTCTGAGATTACTAATTTCTCCTCGTCCTATGTGTGTTTTGTTATGTAACAATACAGAAGTTGTGTGTTTTGTTATGTAAATCTGCTAAGTGTTTGATCAATTACCCAATAGAGGTGACTATTTTGTAGTTGTTATGTTGGTGTTGAAATATGGCTCTAGTTTTTCATTTTTCATGTTAATGTGATTTATCCATGATGGTTGAGAATTACTGTATTTTTTTTTTAAATAAATAAAAAAAATTTGGGATCATTGATCCATTTTCGATGACTTTTGTGTGTGGAAGTTATTTGCCATTTTCACTTCTTTTTTGCCAGTGGTTTGTTTGTAAGTTATTTGTTATTTTCACTTCTGTATATAGGGAATTCTCTTCCCTAACTCTTTTTGGTTTATCTTAAAGAACTATTTCCCCTCTTACCCAAACTGTACCCTTACAATAAAATACCAACACTGCAATTGGATATTGCAAGGATAATCTTTACTGTTATAATAAGAAAAGGCATTTCTCTGCTATGTGCATTTTTATACCATTCACCACTTATCATCTTATGCTTTATCTCCTCAATTTTTCTCTCTCCGAACTTTAGACCTTCAGGTTGAACTTGAAACAAGTTTTCGATAAAAATAGTACAATTGTTGAAATAATATAGTTGACATTGGCCTGGCCTAACAACTTATATTAATATATGTTACATAATAATATTATAATTATGTAGAATGTGCCGGCTAAAATGTGAAATGTTTCATTTTCTTAATTGTAACAAAAATGAAAATCAAGACAATTTTGAATGAGAATTGTTAAACAGACACACAGAAGCATAGAGTAAGAGAGATGAAAAACAGGTCATATTATCGCACTAAATATGGAAAACAAGTTGGATCCATGTCTAAATATTCTTCTGCAACCTTCAACACATGAGAATCAGATTTATTGTATAAGATTACAAAACGCTGCTCAAAGAGATGAACACTCTGAGCCTTATTATAAAAGAGATTGGAAATGTCACAATAGGACAATACCCGAACGGATAAACGAAGGAGATCAAAACTTCTTGATGAAGTCGTAAATATGTGCGCTGATTTCATCGGGCTTTTCTTGCTGGATGAAGTGAGCAACTCCTTCCATTACAACTACTTCCTTCAGGAACGGCACGTCTTTCTTGAATCCATCTCCATTTACATATTCTTTTATACCCGGCATACCATACACCAAATCCAATTATGTATGGTTAAAAATATATTTTAAACTTAAGGGTAAATTTAATTTGAAAATTTGAATTTCAAACATAAATAATGGTAAGTAAATAGTGCCTATTACTTGCAAAATAACAGTCACTATTTAGTTTGAAATTTGTTATTTACCATAATAAAAATTGGTTAAATAGTATGATATTTAATGTCCAAGCGATCCGGAAATAGGTCATGGACCGGGGTTATAAATCTCAAAAATCAGGGTGTGACAAATACAATAGTGTTGTTATATCTAAGTAATGAAATACACCATATATCTCAAAAATCATGCTTATTGTTTTGTTATTAGATATCATTACAACTTCACAAACTAACCTTCAAAACATATTTCCTAATCTCTACCTCAAGCTTCAATACATTAAAACTTGCCATTAGTATTGAAATACACCAAATATGATTCAATGTATTTCATGTATCATATTATATTTACATCATAAACTATACTAATAACGATGTCTAGAAATAATAAACCTTAAAGCTTCCTAGGAAAGTTTGGCTCTGCGAAGCATCTTTCTAATTTCCTAGGTGTCCAATTCCCTTGGAAGTTGTTGTAATAGGTCTAAAGTAGTCAGCCGACTTGCATTCTTTGCATTTATGTCCAATGGGAAAGAAATGTTATTGATCTTAACCAATGTTTCCACAACTTGCAAAGATTTCAGCATACAAAACCATACATACCACCATTAATGACTTGGTACTTTTACTTGTGCCCCGGTCCATGGTGCTGTGAGCTCCCAAGTTCTGCCAATAAATAAATAAATAAATATAGAAATTATTATTCAAGGTAGGGTTGTCAATGGGCGGATTAGGCCATCCTTCATTAAGCCCAAAACTTAATTGAACCCATATGGGCTCGGGCTGAGTTTCAAAAAGAAATTGAATCTAGAGTGAACATGGAGCAATTACATAAATAAAATTAAATCTCACGAAACAAAACAAAGTTCTTAGGCTGCTTATTTTTTGTCTTGATTTTGTATTTGTTTTTCCATGCATATAGAAATTGATTACCAAAAGTTGCATTTTTTTTATTTATACCCAAGAAAGAGATGTGTCCGTTGTGAAAATTATAGATTTTTACCTTGAGATAATTTTAGATGAACCATTCTCCTCAGATTAACTTGTGATGATGATGAAGCATGGCTTTAAATCTCGGCCAAGTTGTCTTGGTATTGTCCACCTATGAGACGAGTTGACAAGTCATCTCAAAGACGTGGTTGCTTCTAATTCTAAGGCATTTTTAAGAAACGAAAATGCAATCATATTGTTGGATGTGATTCTGAAGTGGAGTTTTGATTCAAATTATTTGCTATCTATTTTCTTAATTAGGTCTTAATTCTTTATTTGTTAAGAAATAAGTAGTCTTCTTTAATTATTTATGCCTTTAGTTACTAGGTGATATTTTTTTTGTTTAATCAAACATTTCAAATGTTTGTTATTGATTAGATATGCCTCCTAAAGAAAAAAGAACAAATTGGACAACGGAGCTTAAGAATTTATTTATCAACTTATGCATTAAAGAAGTCAATCAAGGTGGGAGGTCAGGAGGGAGCTTGAAATCCCAATGTTGGATAAAAATAATTACTAAAATAAAGAATATTACTAAAGAAGAGTTGACTCAATGATAACTAAAAAATGAATGGGATTATCTAAAAAGATTCTACGGTGTTTGGGTGAAACTTATGACCACCACTGGTCATGGATACAATGCTGAGACGGATACCTTCGATTGGGCGGATGAAAAATGGGATGACTTCATTAAGGCAAATTTCAAAACTATTTTTTTCTATTTTTCTTTCAAAATGTGGATGAAACATTCTAATTAGGTTAAATACATTTCATGTCACAGAAATATCCTATTGGGAAATAATTTCTATGAATACATTGAAGGATGTGAAGAAGTTGACTATTTTATTTGAGTGTACCTTGGCAGAGGAAAACAATGGATGGGGTCCACATCGAACAGGATTGCCTGTAGATTCTTCTACATCCACAAATTTGAATGATGATAATATACCAAATTTGGATGCATTTAACGAAGAAGAGGAAATGACCATACCCACAGCTCCAAATACCCAAGATGCAAGTCAAGATCGTCAAGAATTTGTTCTTAGTTCTTCAACTAGTAAGCGTCGAAAAAATAATGATTTTTCTGAGCTTCAAGTACTGTACAGTCCCTCATCACTGTACTTGAAAAAGAACCTGACAATGGCCCGTCTATTCCCGATTATATTAAAATATTAAAAGAAATGACTAATTTGGAAAAGGGAAGTCATCTTTATAATCTTGCGCTCAACACGTTTGTCAAATCGAAAGAGTATCGTGAAACATGGATGGTGTTGGATGATGAAGATGAACGGTTGTCTTGGTTAAAGAGTTTTGTTTAAATGAACTCTATTACTTTTATGAATGAATTTTGTATGAACATTATTATGTGGTACAATATTTTTTATGAGTATGAGTTATGTATTAAACTTTGTAATAGATGTTTTTTACTTATATAATATTTTGTTCATTGATGGAAATATTTTGTTGGTAGATGGATATATTTATATTATAAAATTTTGTTGGTGGTTGTACTCTTATTATGATTTGTATTCTTATTTGAAAATATCTATGCATCCAATGCTTAGGATACTGCAAGGAAAAAAACTATTATTAGTAATAATGATGTTATTATTGGAAAGTCTGAAGCGATTATCTGTCACACATGAACCTGTGAATGTATCATCACTATCCGGTGCAGAATTTATGAAAGAACTTCTAGATGGACCTTCTTCAAATTGTTATGAATTATTGAGGATGGAAAAGAGTGCATTCATTAGACTTTGTAATTTATTTCAAGATCGAGGATGGCTTCAAGATAGTCAACATGTTGGAGTATCAAAGATGATTGCAATGTTTCTTATTATAATTGGTCATAATTATAGGTATCGATTGGTTAAAAATTGATTCCAAAATATCTATTTTTTGCATGGACCTTGAAAATTTTCTGAAATATGTTTTTCTAAAGAAAAAAAGATTTTTACAAAAAAAAAATCTATTTTTTGCATGGACCTTGGAAAATTATTAAAATATATTTTTCTAAAAAGAAAATAATTGCAAAAAATAATCAAATTTGTGAAAGTTTTTATTTAATGAAAACATTGTTTGTTAATAATTTTCAAGAGTGCAATAGAATTATTTTCCTTCTAAATAATCATTGCATAAATGGATTGTTTAATGGATTGGTGCATAAAATTAAATAAAATCTCAAGATTCATTAAAATATTATCAAGGGTATAACACTAAAATTGATAATCTACCTTTGACGGGATTACAAGGTTATCATTGTACCTAAGATCAAACGTCCGCTGCCTAACTAGGGTCGTAAGTCAGGTTGGTTAGAATAAAATGTCAGCACCAAGTCAATCGTCAGCAATGACCCCAAAATCTTTCAAAATTACATAGTTGTTCTCTAAAGATCACAGTGCCGTAGTCCTGTCGGTTGTAAGCAATGTCTCAGTCCTCAGTCCTAATTAAGCCCGTTGTGGGTAGATGTTTTGAGTTTTCATGAGTCATTTGGGTTAGCTCGAGTCTTTTTTTTCAGCAAAGCATGTCTTCTTTAGATCGAGCCTACTTTCTTCTTATTGAGTCGAGTTAGTTTGTTGAGTCTATAGAGGTGTCTGTTGCCCCATCTGAATTTTATTAGATAAAAGAAAATTTTGAATACTTCGAGCGCATCAACGAATTAACTAAGGGCCCGTGTGGATACAAGAGCTAGAATTACTTAGAATATAAGTACTTTTATAAGTACTTTTTGAAGTACTATCTGGAGTAGGTGGATAACTGTTGTGTGTTTGGATGCAGGTTCTGAAAAGTACTGTCAGAAGTACTTTTAATAGAGTTTTGTGTTTGAAAATTATTTTGAATTTTGTTAAAATGATCAAAATGCCCTTATAAGTATCAGTTACTATTTTTAACATTATAACTTAACAAATTATTTTTCAAAAGAAATAAAAATTATTGTTTTTATCCATAAAAACTAATAGAAACACCCAACAATTATAAACAAATAGAAGATATTGTGAACAAATATATACAACCACTAAAAATATGAATAAACTTTCACCACATCAATGGATCGTAATATAGTATTACAGTAATTGCATTTTTGAGGGTATGTTTGTAATTTTCAAAATTTATGAGGGGTATACTTGTCCCAAATGTTACACCAAAAGGCTACCATCATATCAATGGATAGTAATATAATATTATTCCAATTGCCTTTTTGAGAATAGGTTTGTAATTTTTAAAATTTATGGGGGGCATACTTGTCCCAATCTCGTCATTTTGACAATGTTTTGTGGCTCCGCGCAAGAGTAGTTTAGAGAAGTAGCACCATCGGTACTCCGTAAAAAAGCACTAAAATGACTCCACAGTAAAGTAGTTCTTTCCAGGAGTTATTTATCCAAACACCTTTAAAGTGCTTCTGACTCCCCCACAAAAGTCAGAAGTACTTAGAAAAGTCAATCCACACAGGCCCTAATAATCTGATAGATTTCTCTCTTGAAAAAGAAGATAAGGGTCGGACTCAACCTTTAATCAGAAAGCAAAGGTCATTGACCTAGAAAAATAATTCCCAAGGAATTTAAATAGAAACCATTCTATCCCTAGATGAACACGAGGGGATAATGAATTTACTCAGAAATTTTAAAAGACTTGATCGTATGAGGATATATTAGGTGCAAGCTTGAATGTTATCTGACACAAAATAGATACTGACTCGATAAAATGAAATCAAAGAAGATGTTATAAAATGTATCAGTGCTGGACTTCTCAAAATGGTAGAGCTCCCAGAGTAGATTACCATTATCAAACTAATGAAACAGTTGAAGCAGAATTGATCTCTAACAACAGGTCACACTTCAAAATCGAGATTATTATTCCATCATCTCCCCACCGTCTTCAGATTAATAGAATGGTTGAAGCAAGCAACTAATAAGAGTCTCAAAATAATCATCGTCAAAATGTATCAATCACACCGAGATTGGTCAGAGAAATTATCATTCACACTGTGGGCATATTGTACTTCAATACAGTCTTCCACTGGAGTCACTCCATATTATCTAGTGTATGATATGGAAGCAATCTTACTAATGAAAATCCCGTATCTCAAAGTCTTGATGGAAAGTTAATTGTTAGAAATAGACTGAGTCCATTATCAGTACAAAGAACTGAACTTGGTTGAAGAAAAATAACTTAGAATTTTGTACCACGTGCAAACTTATCAAAGAAGAGTCCCTCGCACGTTTGACAAGAAGGTCAAAGTTTGCCACTTACAAGTCAAGGATTTAACTATCAGACTTCAAAGAAAATTGAGCATCCCTCCTCAACCTTAAAAGGAAGTCTAAACTTAATTGTAGAAATTCATCCATCAGCAAGAAAACACTACTTTGGAAAACCATCAGATCCGAAGAGAATCAAGTACCTATTTTTCACCCCAGAGGGAAGATCAAACCTAATTGGGGAGGTCCGTTCATCATCAAAGAAATATTATTGGAAAAACTGTTAGACTTCAAGACCAAGATGGAATCGAACTACCATAACCAACCAACATTGAACAGATCAAGCGGTACTACATTTAAGGATGCCACCTTTGACCGAATCAATTTTCCTATTACCTAGTTCAATATCTCCTTTCTCAATCCCTTACAGCATTTTTTTTAAATATATATATATATATATATATATATATATATATATATATATATATACCTTTTTTTCTTTCTAAACCTGGTCACCCGACTCAAGAGATGGAAAATTTGAACTACATTTTAGTTTGATCCCAAAATTCTGAGGTATGTAGGCAACCTAAGAAGTTACTTCAAGCCCAACTACATCAAAATAAAATAAAATAAAATAATATATATATATATATATAACAAATTCAAAAGAAAAATAAATATTGTCAAAATAGGAAAGAAAATTCGAAGAAAAAGAAAATAATTTAAAAGAAATGTCACACAAAGGGCACTCGGGTTTTTTTGCCTCAAAATTCCTTTCTTTTTATGCCTAGTCCTAAGCTTACCCATGAAAGTCCTCCTAAGTACCGTATGAAAAAGTCAAGGAAGGTAACAAAGAATGATCAGACAGTATATCCAAAAATTCAAAACGAAAGAAAAAGAAAATGGGGCATGCTATGTTGAAAACCCGAAAAAGATGACTTAAACAAAAATTAAGGCAAGCTCGCAAGGTTGAAAATCTAAAGAGACGACATTGGAAACAATCAAAGCAAAAATAAAAAAATATAAGCTCGCTAGATTAAAAACCTTAAAAGGCGGTCTAGACAAAAGCTAGAGCAAGCTCGCTAGATTAAAAACCTTAAAGGGCAATTTAGGTAAAAATTAGAGCAACAGAAAAAAAATCTCCGAGAGTTGAAAAGTTAAAAGGTGATCCAAGCCAAAACATTAAAAGTCCGAATGATCAAGTTTCAATATCCAGTTTAAATCAAATATAGACTCAATGGATACAAGTATCTCATCTATGATTGATTTAAAGAGCTTTATGTCCTTAAGTGAACCGACGAGGAGAAAGAACAGATTCTATGATGAATTTCAGAAAGAAATATTTTGTTCCAATTTCTTTGAGCCGGACTCAAAATCTTTAATATAAAAAGTCAAAGTTAAAAGTTAAATCTTTATTGCGCTTGTGGTAATCAAAGATTTCAAATCTTCAAAACAAGAGGCATTTTCCTTTTCTAAAGTATGTAGTTTTCCCCTTTACACTAGGGGTAGTCTTTTTCAAACTGAGTTCAAGTATTCCTAGTGCAATGTTTTCTGTTAAATTAAGGGCATTTTGTTCTGAAACTTAATCAACTCCAAAGGATAAGGTTAATACTCAATTAAAAGGTTACCTTCTTGATAACAATTTGTTGAAAACCCCTGAGGTTCAAAAGCAAGTAAAAATGTTGACCGGACTTTCATAAAATCCAATTCTTTGTTTTTTTTAAAAAAAAATTCAAATGCGATGTTAATCCCCCGTTTGTTTCCCTCCGAGTAGGTAGAGTAGGACTCCAATAAAATTAGTTTATTACTCTTTCACCCCAAGTAGGTAGAGTAGGACTCCCAAAAAATTTGTTCATTACTCTTTCACCCTGAATATGTATAGTAGGGCTCCCAGAAAATTAGTTCATTACTCTTTCACCCCGAATAGGTAGAGTAGAACTCCTAGAAAATTAATCCATTATTCTTTCACCCCGAGTGGGTAGAGTAGGACTCCTAGAAAATTAGTTCATTACTTTTTCACCCTGAGTAGGTAGAGTAGGACTTCTAAAAAAATTAGTTCATTACTCTTTCACCCTGAATAGGTAGAGTAGGAATCTTAGAAAATTAGTTCATTATTCTTTCACCCTGAGTAGGTAGAATAGGACTCCCAAAAAATTAGTTCATTACTCTTTCACCCCGAGTAGGTAGAGTAGGACCCCAATAAAATTATTTCATTACTCTTTCACCCTGAGTAGGTAGAGTAGGACTCCCATAAAATTAGTTCATTACTCTTTCACCCCGAGTAAGTAGAGTATGACTCCTAGAAAATTAGTTCATTACTCTTTCACCCCGAGTAGGCAGAGTAGGACTCCCATAAAATTAGTTCATTACTCTTTCACCCCGAGTAGGTAGAGTAGGACTCCTAGAAAATTAGTTCATTACTCTTTCACCCCGAGTAGGTAAAGTAAGACTCCTTAAAAAATTAGTTCATTACTCCTTCACCCCGATGAGATTGAGTAGGACTCCCCAGAAAATTGGTTTATTACTCTTTCACCCCGAGTAGGTAGAGTAGGACTCCCAAAAAAAATTAGGTCATTACTCTTTCACCCCGAGTAGGTAGAGTAGGACTCCTAGAAAAATAGTTTATTACTCTTTCACCCCGAGTAGGTAGAGTAGGACTTCCAGAAAATTGTTCATTAGTCTTTCACCCCTAGTAGGTAGAGTAAACTCCAAAAATAAATTGTTCATTACTCTTTCACTCAGGGAAGGTAGAGTAAGACATTCAACTTTTGCTCAGATTATGCTCAGTTTATACTCAGATTTTGCTAATTTATGTACAATTATGCTAACATTTTACTCAGTTTTCGTTGATTTCAAGTGCACACACTTGCATATTTTTTTAATTATTCAAGGATAATTTTTTTAAAATTCAAGGATCTGACACCGTCAGTGAGAGTTCGCTCTCAAGGACCTGACAAACTTTTAGTTCGGGAAGAGTATTATCCTCAAAGATCTGAATGCCCCGACGAATTGCTAAATCAGGCGACAAAATGAACTGTCACCAGCTTTGACATTCAAATATCGCACTATCTACCAAAATAGTTTGCTATCTAATTTGCTTCAACCCTCAACTAAAGAAGAGCATTTATAGACACCTCATTTTTGCCTACGCCTGATTAATCAATTCATCAACCCAATCGCAACGATTCCCAATGATGGATGATTATCCCAATATTCTATATTATTGCTAGATATGTTTCAAAAATTCGGATGAAGTATCTCAAGCAAATAAAATTTTAGAAACCACGCTACGCTAGGAAAATGTGATCCAAAAACATAGAAATCATCATTTTTCAGATAAAAAGAAGTATTACGATAAAAATCACTAAAAAATGATCAAATTATCAAAATACCCCTAACATCAAAACATACATAGAGCCTACATTACACTTAGGAAAATCCTTTCAAACATATAAAACAATAAACTAAAATCAAATAAACCATTTCATCAATTTTTACCAAATTTGATAAAATTACGAAAATACCCCTCATAGGGTTTACAATCATTTCATGCGAAAAATTCATAAGTGACACAAATTGATAATCCCGTCGAATTTCTTACGAAAAGTCGATTTCAAAACATCGAAAAACGACTTCTCAACACAAAAGTCCTCTTCGGGGGCAAAACGATAATTTTTCAATTTTAACAATTTAAAATTTTGAAATTAATAATTAAAATATTAATTAATGTAAAGTGAAATCTTAATTAAAATTAAAAAATTTTAAATCAATTAGTCAAGCTCTCAGGTAAAATTGTTGATAGTTGCCCACTTATTTAAGTGGAGCCTCCTGATATATTTGTTAAAAAACCCCTCCATATGAGGCCTAAAGAATTAAAATATAATTAAGGGGGTTCTTCAAAATAAAAAATATACTCTTTCATTGTATGTAAGAATTAAAATCATAATCTAAAGAACCTAGTCAATCAAATAAGACTTAAGTCAAAATCCTAATTCACCTTATCTAAAAGGAGACCTAGTCAAACCTTAATTCTTCCAAAAAAATCTATAAATAGGAGACTCTACAACCTAATTTTGCAGGTCAAAATAAATTCTAGAAAAAGTAATTCAAAAAGTTTTCCTTACCTTCTCCAAACCCTAATTTTAAACCCTTAACTCCCTATTCATCATCAAAATCCCAGCTTTTACTTAAAAAACACATAGAAACCTTTCAAAAGTATCCAGCAACTCTTTAAAAAAATACAAAAAATACTTAGATATAGATACCTCAACTTGGAGATTAGAAGTAGATCTAGAAATGAAAATAAAGTAAGGAATCTCATACGAGGAGTCTCTCCGCCAGCTTTGAGGGAGCAAATCGTTGTGATCATCTAAGTATATTTCTTATTTTTTATTTATTAGTTTTAGATCTTTTAGCAATGTAATCTTTTTTGAGAAATAATAAAGATCGACGTTTGCCGGACGAGATTGGTGCCTAACACCTTCCAACCCCGTAACGTGATCCCCGAACTTGTTCTCTTTGTAGATTAGTATTTTATCTATTAGAGTCAATATTTGGTTTCTAGACCATAATAACTAGGTGGTGACTCCCAAATCTCAAAAATCAAAAGCGGATCCGCACACCCCGCAGATCGATGACGCTTTCAATAGGCAAAATTCATATACATGGCAAGTCAGAAATGCATATATATGTGTAGAAATTCTTGATTCAAAATGTTATGAATACATGGTAAATCTGTGAATCAACCATTCATACATATGTGAGCCATTCTTGAATCCGAAAAGTTAAGAATACGTGATAAATGTTATGAATACATTAATGAAAATTGGGTGATCATCAACATACAAAAAAATAAGAAAATGAGGACAAAAAAAATAAAAAGATGAACTAAAATAAAACCAACTTACGTCTAGACCAGGATGGCGATTGAGTGTCGTTCCTTCAGGCACAACTCGAGTCAATGAAGAAAGGGAAAAAAACATTGAGAATGCTGTTAAGGTCTGTGTTCAAAAGACGAAAAAAGAAAAAAAAAGGTGATGTGTTGTGATTAGGGACATCCCAAAAAAAAGATGCGGCTGAAGTTGTTGTTGTTCGGGACATTTTAAAGAGAAGATAGGTTACTATTGGATAATCTATAGAGGGAAAAAAAATGGTTGGGTTTTACTGGCGCGTTCAAAATGAGATAAAGAAAGATGGCTAGGTTGTTGTAGCTGGGGCATTCAAAAGGGGAGAAAGAGAAATAGCTAGGTTGCTAGGGCTGGGACGTTCAAAAGAAGAAAAAGAGAAATGGCTGGATTGTTGTGGCTGGGGCCTTCAAAATGGGGGAAAGAGAGATGGTTGGGTTGTTATGCTCAAGAGATTATTAATGGAAGAAAATAAAGAAGATGATCGAGAGGAAGAGAAGAAA
Source organism: Akebia trifoliata (assembly GCF_017979445.1). Taxonomy (NCBI): domain Eukaryota; kingdom Viridiplantae; phylum Streptophyta; class Magnoliopsida; order Ranunculales; family Lardizabalaceae; genus Akebia; species Akebia trifoliata. Next base: position 11,594,509 of record NC_141380.1, on the reverse strand, counting down.
TTAGAATGGAAAATGTTGTTGCAGGATTTTGTTCTTTCTTCAAGTATTTTTCCTTTTTCTCTTTCTTTTTCTTTTTCTTTTTTTTTATCGTTCTTTTCTTGCAAGATCCTCTCCAACAAGCCAGACCCCTCAAAGAAAAATGTACAGCCTTTATTAAAAACAATTAGTTCATATTTGTGGTTCTACTTCCTATTTTCGTTTAAATTGGAATGTCCTATGCTCCCGGCTTCTTTCTTCTTATTTTTTTCTTTTCTTGTACTTCTCACGTTCTTCTTAAAAGAATGGGGTGTTGATCTCATGCTACTCACCTTGATAGTCCCCCATTAATGAATTCGTGATTGGTCGATTTTTATCTTTTCAATTTTAAAATGATTGTTTTGATTTTAATTCGATTAGTCGTTTGGATTTTAATTATAATTTGATTGATCGATTATATTTTAATTTCAATTTGATTCGATTTGAATTTTAATGTGATTGGTTGGTTGGAATTTGATTAACCGATTGAATTTTAATTTCAATTTGATTGGTCAATTAATTGAAGTTTCAATTTGCGATTTTGGTTGTTTAATTATTCACTTTAGTCGTTTAATTAAGGTTATGTTCGATTTGTTTTTCATCTTTTCATGTGAAAATTTTTTAGATTTTTTAATGTACGTATATTTGTTGATGATTTATTTTTTATCATGTTTTCTTAAGAGTCAAAGTCTCTAGATCAAAATCGGACATTGAATGGCGTTTCGATCATTTTTGTGATTTTTCATAAATTTCTCTATTTTTATCAATTTGGGCCTCGTTAGATTCGAAATCATATTCTGAATGCAATGAAGGTACTTTAGAGATTTTTCGAAGTTTTGAGATTAATGAAGGATATTTTTGTCATTTTGTTAATTTTTACAAATTTTATAAATTTTGACGAGATTTCTTTCAGTCTCAATGTGATTATTTCTAAGTCTCAAGGTTATATTTTTCTAGCGTCGTAATGTTTCTAAATTATTGAAATATGTAGTGAACCTAAGCGTACGTACTTGCTAAATCGAATGTGAAGTGTAACGATTCTAAGCGTGCGTAAATTTCTATGTTGAGTTGTAATGAGTAAGGGAGATGGAATGACTAAAAATGAAAAGATCGAGGATAGTACTCCCAAGCTTTCGAGTTCTTTGTGCTCATCATTAGGAATCCACAACAATCGAGTAACAAATTGTCGAATTAGACAAATGCAAAAATTGGATGTCTAGAGGAGCCTCTTAGGAAAGTGTAGCAATTTGGGATCTCTTTTTGGATAAGGTTAGTAAACGTTTAGCTTATTGGCAAACCAATTTTCTCTAAAAAGGGGAAATCTAACTTTAACCAAGAATGTCCTCTCGTCTATTCCATTGTATTTCCACTTCATTTTCTTTATGCTTAGATTGATAGAGGCGGGATTGGAAAATATGTTTCATGATTTTTTGTGGCACGAAAAAAAAAAGGTAAGTAAAAACACCACCTTATAAATTGGAAGTGCATGAGTTTGGACAAGAATAATGGTAATCCTAGGATTAGAAGGTTGGGGTTGATGAATTTGGCTCTTTTGGGGAAATGGCTTTGGGAATTTGGATTAGAAACAGATAGCCTATAACAAAATGTAATCTTGGAAAAATTTGGGGATAGAACTTTCGGGTAGGAGAATGGCATAACACGGGATTCATACGGGTATGGAATTTGTAAGGGAATTATAAAGGTGCTTCTTGTGTTCATGATGGGGATGCGATTCAAGGTGAGAAGAGGGAACATGGTGAGGTTTTGGGAAGATAACTGGTTGTGGTTATTGCCCTTTGATGGAGGATTTTCTGAGCCTATATTCAATTTCAACAAAGAAGGGACTCCTAGTTTTGAGCTTCAAGATAGTTTTCCAAGGTATGAATTCTTAGGATTTCGATTTTCACATATGGCTCAATGATTAGGAGCCATATCAGTTGGGACTGTGAATGTTGGTCTCCTTTGTGAGTTATGTTCAGGTGTTTGATGACAGAGAGGATAATAGAGAGTGGAAGTACGGGAAAGAAGGGTTGTTCTCTATTAGTTCTTTCTATCACTCTTTGTGTTCTTCAAGGCCCCTTACCTTTCCTTCAACAGCTACTTGAGGGGCAAGGGTGCCTCCTAAGATCGTGTTCTTTACTTTAATGACGATTTTAGACACGAGATTTACGAGTTTGAAGATTTCTCTTACTTGGGTTTGGAGTCGTTACCATTTTATTTTGAATGGTCACCCGAGGAGTACTTTTCAAAGTATCATTTTTATTAGTAATTTTTGTACGGATAAAGTCTATTGGTTCACCCTAGATCTAGGTAAGAGGGTTCATATTAGGGAGTAGGGAAGGTATTAGGCACCCTACTCCCTCCACTATTGGTGGTAATCTCAAATTTGGTCAACTTGAAAATGAAAATAAAAAAAAAGTTAAGAAATCGATTTGTACCCTCAAGTACGAGGGACTTTAATTTCAGTTTAAACTAAGAGGGGCTTCCTTATCAAGGAAGAGACCTTTCTATAGTCCATACTTTTAAACTAGTTTGAAAAATGTAGACTCTTCTTTAGTCGAGAACCCATTTCCATAAGGAAATGACAGAAGGCCTTAGTTTCAAAAATTTTGTGGTGTGTGCATTAGTATAAGAATTTTAGAAATATTTATTTTTGAAAATATTTTCAACCTCTACCCTTTCAACTGAATCAGAGCCTAATCTACCAAAGAAATAAGAGGTTTTTTTATTCTATCTTAAGACTAAAAGAAAAATAAAATAAAATAAAAAGGGGGAAATAATTTTTTTTTCTCTTTGTCCACACCCTACCTTGTTCTTCTTCTTTTTTGATATTTCTTTTTTCTCTCCAATTGATGAGCCTTGATTTTAATCTTGATGTGTTAGAGGTATAAAACTTTTAGTGGTTGGTGGATGTGAGTATGGTGATTGTGAAAGAGGGGGGGAAAATTGAGAATTAAGACTTATTAAGGGAGTTTAAGTCTTGGGAGCGATTGTGTTGAGAATGAGGGGATTTATAGGATTTTGAAGGTAACTTTTAGGGGGTAAAATGTGATGAAAGGATGAAAAGAGGTAGAATGGTATGAGATTTGTGAGAGGGGGTGTGTATAAATTGATGTGATAGAAGGGAATTTGCGAAAGAGAGTGTAAATGGGTTGGATCTTTCAACCCATTTGGATTTAGTATTACGTGAGTTGAATGGAGTGTGTTTTGATTAGAAGAATGAGATGTGTAAGAAAGTGGTTGTTGATTTTTTAGGAGGGTGGAGGATATGAGGACATGTGTCCAAAAGGTGTTGGGAGTATGTGTTAGGTGAGTTGATTAAAGAGAAGGGGTGTGGGGGTGACTTGTGATGAAGGATTTGAAGAGATTGATGGGGGTAGGTTATGACATAAGTATGGGTAAAATGTAGGTAGGTTAGGATTTTAGAGAAATGTGATGGGATTGGTAGATGAATTAGGGAGGGGGGTTGTAGTGGTGACGTGTATCCCATTTTGATGGTCATTGGTGATTGCTTGTGATCATTAAGTTGAGACTTGGGCTTTGAATAATGGTTGGGCTTTAAGTCTAATGGGCTTAGGTCGTGGGTTGAGTAAGCATAGGGTTGAATTTTAAGTCTAATAGGCTTAGGTGGTAGGTTGAGTATGCATTTGGGTTGGGATTGGGTTGAGTGATGATGGTTTAGAGGAGAGGTAGATCCTTAATCCATAGGCCATGCAAAAGGGGGTGCTAAACTATTTATAGGAAAGGTAAGTGGAATTTTGCAGGTTTGGACCTTGGGGCCCATTCCATTTTTTTTTATTTTTTTTTTTTGCGAAGTTTTGAACACTTTGCATAAAGGGCTCGTCCAAATTCGAGTGTCTACAACGATCCTAGGTAAGGTTTTGACAATGGATTTGTTAATGTGACGCAGCTTTTGTGGGGGACATGTTTGCCTTATGCACCTTCGAGATGTTTAGTCTGTTGATCATTTATTGCTACAATTTGTTAGGAAATCTGAAAAGAAAGAAATAAACACGTTTTTGAAGGAAAGGTTTTGAATGCTCAAGCAATCATTATCTTTATTCTTGAGTTTTTCTCTGATCTAAGATTTATGTTTAATTTAGAGGGGTTGTCTTTGATGACTTTGTAACCAATTGGGAAAGGGTTTGTTCTTTATGCTCGGTTTAGTCCCTTGTATCTAGTTGTGTGTGGTTTGTCATCTCATCAACCTCACTTTTAATCTATAAATTCTTTATTTATAATTATATATATTGTTTCATATATTTTAATTAAGTAGATGATGCGATTCAATTAACAAGTAAACTAGTAATTAACTAATTCATGATGAAACAACATTGTTCCCAAATAAAAACTCTGACTATTCACAAAAATCGACTTTGGATCTTTCCTACACAACTTAGGTAGAGAATAAAAAAAAGAAGATTTTTTTAACAGTGGGTGAGGGAGGAAAGGAGTCATTAGTTAGGTACCATTTCAATTTTATCCATGATTATGTCATATTAATTCTAGGAAAAATTACTTGAAGGATCCTCGTAGAAGGGTTTCTTAAATAGTACTTAAGTTTTGTGTGGTTGCTTAACATGACATTTAGTAAAAAACAATTCTTTTTAAATGATCCCTCGTATTGTCGTGTTCAAAAAATTTTCTGTCGAACTCAGCGTTTTTTTATTTGGTGTCGAGTTCAAAAAGTTTACTGTCTAATTTACCATTATTTATTGTCGAGTCACCACTTTTTATTATTGTCGAAGACAATGCTTTTTAATTACTGTCAAGTTCACCACTTTTTACTGTCGAGTTCACCACTTATTAAATAAAAAGTGGTGAACTCGACACTGGTGGTAAAATCCACCCATTTTAAAATTTCGAGTTTTTCCGACTAAAATACATAGAAAGGTCAATTAAAAACTTGAGATAACGACTTGTTTAGATGATTTCAACCCATTAGAATCATTCTTGATTGATTTTCATCCAAAAATTAAGAAGAAAAATTGAAAAAATCCTAGCTTTTTTGCATACATCTTCAAAATATTTGAAAAAATCATTGAAAATAACTTCTTCTTTTTTAAATCCTTTCTGACGGAATAAAATCTCTGAAACTCAATTGAGATGTCAAAAATCCAAATTTTAAATGAAAACAATGAGTTCGAACGGTAAGAACATTCAATCGTGAGAAATGCGGGAGATGAGGTCCGGGGACCATTTAGAAGGAAAAAGTTTACAAAATTTCTTGTCAAGCAACCGCTAAAAACTTAGGGACTATTTAGAAAGATGCCCATCCACGAGGGTCTTTTTATTAATTTTTCCTTAATTCTAAAACGTTCATGGTTGCTTTCACTATCTCAATTCCTGTTCTATATGGTCATCTTCTCATTCTTTTAGAATCCTTAGGGCCTAAACTTGTTAGGCCAGAGCAACTAACAATAAATCAAAACCATTGATAAGATAACTAATATATATCAAATTCTAAATACTATTTATATCACCCTAATGTGCATATACTTCCAAGTTATACAAAGCAGCTCTAAATCAGCCAGTAGATGGTATCTTCATGACTAAATAGATATGACAAAAAGTATATACATGATTTTTATTCTATATAAATTAAAACCTACAAGAGAATCACCTAAGATTCTTCAAATGAAAATTACATGAGAAGTGATTAAGAGTGACCATCTTTTAGCATGACCAAAACACCCTTCCTTATGCAATGGGTTTCTCTCTCTCTCTCTCTCTCTCATGGTTTCAAAACTCGTCCGAGACCAAGACGTATCGTTTGAGTCATCTCAATATCAAGCATGAACGAGACAGACACACAAGTCAATTTTTAGAACGAGATTTAATACCTTACGTTCATTTTTTAAAAATTTGGACGAGACATCTGAAATGTATCGAAAAATTCGTCCAAGACAACTCAGTATCAGGCATGGACAAGATGAGACATGAAACTGAGTTTTAAAACCATGCTCCTTTTGGAATGTTTAATTATAGCCAATCGAGTGATAGGTGCACACATTTAACAGAAATTAGAATCATGCAAATAATTTTCAGGAAAAATCCATAGGAAACTATTATTTTCTAATGATTTACCGATGTTTGATTTATCATTTTCTAGAAAAATCGCCAATTCGACCAAGTCTTCATGAGCAGGATTTCTATCACAACACAATCAACATATTCCCAATGTATTTCTTGTACTCAGAAGGTTATGAATCGATTGACAAGTTCAATCCCAATATATTGATTTTGAATGTCCTATGATCATAAGAAAATCATTTTCTTACTTATTTTGAAAAATGATTTTCCCGTGTGACGAGAAAAATTGACGCCAATTCTTTCACATTGACCGCCACTAGATTCTTATCAGTAAGTCCGGTCAGAATCAGATTTTTCATATGCAATCAACCTCTTTGTTTGATTAAATTTTCCAATTAATTAAGGTTCCTTTTGTATATAGCACAGTAAATTGCACAACTTCATACAATAACAATGACATTTTGGTCAGTTTAGTCATTTTGCATTCATCAAGGGCATTTCTGTATTTCCACATCAAAGATTAAAGTAAGAAGAACAAGATTACATATCAAATAAACCCAAAAACCAGGATCCCAACAATGTTCCAAAAGTATTTCCCTCCCCTTGTCCCTATTCTCTATCTCTCTCCATGCAACGAAACAACCCATCCTTTTCTTTTTAAATGAAAAAATTTTGTGCTCTCCTTCTAATGAGCTAATACTTCCCTTAATTGGTTTTTCTTACATACAAACAACAATGGTATGTGCTTCATCTCCTTCTCCATAGGATCTTAATCATGGTTCCACCACTTGATTTTGATCTAATAAACCAATCGAGTGTGGTACCACGATCGAGTCGATTGGTTTTCGACTAGGAAAATATTTACATATTTTTAACACTATTTTTTTTTTGCTATTTTTGAAATTCAATTAGGAGATGGACAGCAGTCTAGAGTTCTCTAGAGGAAGTGAAGCTGGGGACGCGTCGAACGTTGTAGATGGTTTTGTCGATTACAAGGGTGATCCTGCAAATAAATTCAAGCATGGAGGGATTAGGGCAGCTATATTTATATTGGGTATGGTCCAATTAGAAAATTTATGGCCCTGTTTCGAAGAATCATCAAAAATAAACTTATAGAATGGTATCTACATCTACGTGGCACTTTCTTATTGGTGTTTAAAACACATTGGGCTCCTAATCAAGCCGTTTTCAACACAGCAGCCTAATGTATTTAATCTCCACCCAAAAAGTGCCACGTAGATACTTTGGTTGCTAATGCTAACACTGTCGTGTCAGTGTGTTTTTTTTTTTCTTCTAAGTCAGTTTAGTACGACTCCTTATTAAAGTGACTTAAAATAACACTCAAAGTAGCACTTGAGTGTGCAGAAAATTAAAGATTTTTTTTTTCTCTAGATATTATACATTTGAGTGTTATTTTCAGTCATTTTTACATGACTCTTCCTTTTTTTATTTAGTGCTTACTTCTGGCCTTTGTCAAAGGGGTTTTGTAATCTCAAACCATGGTTGAGGCTCTCCATGAAATCGGACGGTAGAGAAAATAACAAAAACATAAATTTCTTAGAGATCAGTATTGACGTTTTAGGGATTAGTGCTGTTTTCTAGGATATGTTTTTTATTTTGAATAGAATCAAAATCTAGAGTTCATGTCCTGCATTAGATTTAAAAGAAAAATTAAAAAGTAAAATCTTTTTGTTGTCATAGTTAAAGGTTTTTAGAGAACTTCTATTATCACACCAACTTTTGCTAATGCCACCCCAAATGTGTGCTAATTCTTTTGTGATTTACCTATGAATTGGGATGGTATTAGAAAAAATTGACATGGCAATAGAATCTTTCAAAATTTATTCTGATCACTAACATTAGTACTACTCCCTAGGTAATTTGTGCTTTTTCTTTTATCTCAAATGTTCGTCTAATGGAAAACTTAGACCTCATTCGATGATAGAAAAGTCTATTTTTATTCCATCCCACACTCTTTCAGGCACCCTTAATGTCTATATGTGGCTTAAGAAGCACCCTCACATATCATAAATTAATTTTCGTATTAGAAGGTGGCAAAGCTTTTACACAAAATGTAAATTTGAGGGAACCCTCCTCTTTTATCAGGGGCTTGGGGTTGCAATATATATAGTAAAGGAAATACTAACAAATTGAATGTATTTACAAAAATGATTTTTTTTTATAACCGAGCATCCCTATAGACAGCTGACCAGGCATATCCTGGCTTTGCCCAGTTCATAGACCATTGTCTTGTCCAAGGACTAGTCCCGGGGCACGGGCAACGCCCGCACATCACACGCCCCAGGTAAGTGAGGGTGCGTCCTCGCGGGTGGCCTCTGAGGAATTAATGCTCATACTGGGTATCGAACTCATGACCTACAGGCATCAACCGCTTATCGGTCTAAAATTGCAAATGAATAAATTTTACTTTCTATAAATATTTTCAAAATGTATCTCAAAACATTTTTTTTCAAGTTTATCAATTTGTGTAAAACACCCTAAAAGAAATTAAAAATAAAAATAAAAAATGAAATTATACATACTTGTAGTTTCGTGCTCTCATGGATTATGGTTTTGTGGTGGATGAATTGAAGTGATGGCTGCTTTGGAGAACTTTGGAAACTTGGGGACGTCAGTGAATTTGGTAACTTACTTCTATTTCCACATGCATTATGATCTCTCTCAATCAGCAGATATGGTCACCAACTTTATGGGCACTACTTTCTTACTATCCCTTGCGGGAGCCTTCATATCTGATGCTTACCTCTCTAGATTGAAGACCATACTCATCTTTGGCTCCATAGAATTCATTGTAAGCCTCCCTTAATTTCCCTCCTCTCTCCATCTTAATTTACAAGATATACTGACAGGTTGAATAGCATTAAAATCTGAGAGATTAACAAAAATGAATATGATCTTTTCGAAACATATTTACAAAAAATAGTATATACCCATTTTTGTATAAATAAAAAAATTCTCTAAAAATGGGTGAAGTGGTGGATTTGCATTTTTTTTTTCGTGTTTAAAAGTTGTGTAATTCAACCTTGATCTTCTTTTTTTTTGGAAGGTAATGGGGGGTATTTAGCAGACCCCTAGCCGACAAAAGAAAGTTACAATCTCACATAGAATTTGCCCACGGCATCCTCATTTACAATGGTAAGAAGCTAAGTTGGGAACTTAAAATGAGACAAAGTTGAACTTTGAAAAGATCTAAACCACGACACCAAGAAATCAGCAGTCTTGTTTGTTTCTCTATAGATGAACGAGAATCTGACCTCTTGAAAGGACCTTGAGAGCTCCTCGATAGAGTTGATTATCCTCCTTGCATACCAAAACATAACTGCTTGACCCGAGATAAATTGGACAACAAGCTTAGAATCAGAGTCCACACATAGCTTGTTAACTTGTAAGGAGATAGCCAACTTCAACCCTTCTTGAATAGCCCAAAGTTCATGCATTAGAACATTGTTTCCCATAATACAACTAGCATGAGTTGCTAGAGGAGACCCTTGATCATCCCTTACAATGGCCCCTTGGCCCCCAAAGAGTCCTCTAAGAAATCCATCCATATTAAGAGTGTGTCATCCCCAATGAGACTTTTTCCATTGGCACCTAATACACTCCTTGTGGTATAATGTTACATTAATCGCCCAAGAGTCAAAAATTTGTCTAGAATAAGACATGTCTTCAACCGTTAGCCTTACGTAAGAAAATCTCATTCGAATATCATTAGTGATCATTTTTCGACTTTAGTGGCTGGCAAGTATTCATTCTAGAAGATTCTCCGGCATTTTTCTGTCCATATATGGTAAATGAATGCACACAAGCTGCTTCTTTTAACCTCAATGGCTGGGTCATTACCCTTTCAATTTCTTGTAATCCACTCAATTTTGAAGTCCCACGAGGAAGAATCTCTAGAAGTGAGGGATCTTTTGAGAACATTGATCGATATTTGTTTGGTGAAGGGACATGAGCAAAAAAGATGGTCTCAATTTTCTTCATTTGCACGACAATAGACTCAAGAGGCTTGATTAAGCTTACCTCTCCTAACTAACCAGTCTTGGGTTTTAAGGTTGCTACTAAAGCATAACCAAGAGATAAAACGGTGCTTGGGGACCACTTTGTTGCTCCACACAATCTTGGCCCAATCCTTTTTGTTAGCTTGCTGGCAAAGAAAAGAATATGTCGAGGAGGTGGTGTAAGTCCTAGTGGAATTAACAGTCCAAACAACCCTATCCTCTTCAAACTCCACCATTTTCATTTGAGCGATCTCCTACCAGACTGAGTTTAGAGCCCCTAATCCCAATCGAGGCATCGCCCATTCTCCATACCTAATAAGAGTTCTCATCTTAGCCTTCGTATTAATACTCAAGTCATGAGTTAGCTCTATTGGGAAGTTGTCGAACAAGATCTCATTCAAAGTCCATGGGTCATGCCATAGATTTGTGTTAGATCCATTTCCTATAACATATTTGAAGACATTTAGCATCTCCCTCCTTGTTTTAACCTTATTTGCATGCATCTATTGCGCCCATAGGTTCTCTTTGTCTGCCACAAGGATCCATAGGTGCCTTGTGGTCGCAACTCTATTCCAAGTTTCTAACTCCCCGACCCCTCCCCCCCCTCCCCTCCTCCTCCTTTGGCTTTCAAATTCTGCTCCAGCTAATCACATGGTGTTTAGTTTTTGCAGTTGTGCCTGCCCACAGAAATCTTGCATATACTTGATCTTAATCATGAAATGACTTTTGATTAGGGTGTCCGTTTCATTATTATGTATGTTCTTAGGGTAGCTTGCGAAGATCTATCCAGTTGGAACAATGAAGCATTTCAACCATTCCTATTTTTGTAATTTGGGGTTATTTTAATAGTTTTTTGACATTTTTCACAGTCCTCCACCATGTTTCAAGTTTGGGAAAAAAAAAAAAAAAACAGCGAATTCTCCACTTTTAAACCAAAAAAAGTAACAAATTCGTCGCTTTTTAAAAGCAACAAACCCACCACTTCACCCATTTTTGTTACCAAAAAATAATTGGGTATTTGTGAAAATGGGTACATATACCCATTTGTTAAAAAAAATAATAAAATAAAAATCTATAATTTTACCAAGTTCATCCCCATTTTTTAATAACAGCCTTAACAAGTTCAACTTTTCTTGTAATTATCAGGGTTTCATGCTACTTACAGTCCAAGCACATTCCAAGTCACTTCAACCACCTCATTGTGAAATGTTTGGCCCAAATGCGAATTGCAACCATGTCAATGGTCAAAAGAGTGTTATCCTATTCTCGGGCCTTTACCTGGTGGCGTTGGGATCGGGAGGACTTAAGGCGACCTTACCTACTCTAGGAGCTGATCAGTTTGACGAGAATGATCAGAAGGAGAAAATGCTTGTGTCGTCCTTCTTTAACTTTTTCCTCTTTAGCCTTTGTGTTGGCTCGTGCATTGGTTTCGTGTTTCTTGTGTGGATCCAAAACAATGAGGGATGGGATATTGCCCTCTCCATAGCTACTTCTTCCATCCTCTTCGGCATGCTTATTATGATATTTGGGTACACCACATTTCGCAATAGAATCCCTTTGGGGAGTCCTGGGACCAAGATCTTGCAAGTCCTTGTTGTCGCCTTAAAGAATCGAAAGCATGACCTCCCAAAAGATCATGGAGACTTATATGAAGAGGGTACTGTGAGGCTAGCTCATACAACTCAATTTAAGTTCTTGGACAAGGCAGCCATCATTCTTCATGATGACAAGGAAAATATAGCTAGTGATCACCAAAATGGATGGAAGCTTTGCACTGTGACACATGTCGAAGAGGTGAAGGTCCTAATAAGGATGGTCCCCATCTTCGCGAGCACCATTTTGATGAACACGTGTCTCGCTCAATTACAAACGTTCTCAATCCAACAAGGAGTGACAATGGACAAGAAGCTCGGGAACTTGGAGATCCCATCCGCATCTGTCCCAATTATTCCGATGGCCTTCATAGTCATTCTCACGCCAGTTTATGATAGGGTCTTTGTTCCCTTTGCTAGGAGGATCACAAGAATTGAAACTGGGATCACCCATTTACAACGAGTTGGAATTGGGTTGGTCCTATCTATCCTCTCTATGGTTGTCGCCGCCATAGTAGAAATAAAGCGAAAGGACATCGCCAAGAAACATAATCTTGTTGAAGCCAATCCTATTTTGAATCCTCTACCTATAAATGTATTCATGTTGGGCTTCCAATACTTCATATTTGGGATAGCTGATCTTTTCACCTTTGTGGGATTACTGGAATTTTTCTATAGCCAAGCTCCCAAACCTTTTCGATCATTGGGCATATCTTTCTCGTGGTGCTCGATGGCGGTGGGATATTTCTTGAGCTCAGCTTTAGTCAACTTGGTCAACTTCACGACGAAGGACTTGACTTCTAGCAAAGGATGGCTTCAAGGGAACAACATCAATAAGAATCACCTTGATCTCTTTTATTGGACCTTAGCTATACTTAGCTTCCTCAACTTCTTCAACTACTTGTACTGGGCAAAATGGTACACACACAAGCGACTGGGAGATGGTCTTTGATCACATGTTATATATAACAATTCTTCTTCTAAAGAAAATTCAGATTTTAGTCCGATGTCAATAAATGACATAATTAACAATACAGTTTGGATGATTTTGAGCTATCATACGTCGCGAAGTTGATATGATAGGTGTCTATGGGCCATGCCAATGGTTCAAGTTAAGTTACAATGGGTGTTCAAAAGAGAGAGTAAATTACTACAGCCACCATGTATTTAGCCAAAATTACTAAATCAATCATACTTCGTAATATTTACAAAAAAGGGTCATATACCCAATTTCATACTTTTGTTTTTCTAATGAAATCCGGTGTATGATGAATGATTAATGTACAAACAGTTTGATAAATTTATATTCTTGTTCTTCGCTTCACTTGAATGTAGTAGGTTCAAATGAAGGATAAAAATAGTAAATAGCAAATGTGTCCGTATAATACATAAATTTTGGTTTTTTTTCCCTAGGCAAGTAAGGGGTTAGCGTTAACGGAGGTGAAGGAGGGTTCAACAAGATTTGAACCTAAGTCCGGGGATCAACTTTTCTCAAGCCTTTACCAATCAGGGAGTGCTGACACCATGACATGGGTTCGAGTCCGTCCTTCACTTACTAACTTGTTTTCTTATCAAAATAATATATATAATTATTTTTATAAAAATAAATAATTAAAAAATAGATATATTTTATTTTCATAAATATTTTTTTAAAAAGTACGACTCGTTCAATGTTCACTATACTTATGAAAAACAACTCATAAAAATACACGTGTCATACCAATCGTGTAATTGAGATTTTTATCTTAAGGATGTGTTATGTATCCAAAAGATATGTTTTTGTCCTGATAGTTGGATTTTGTTTTTTCATTGTTGGGATTGGATGTTTCTTTATGAAATCTTTTCACAAATACCCGAATCGGATAATTATCAAATAGAGCTATGTCTTGTATTGGTTAGACTTGTATTCCTCCCATTTGCATTTTTGAGAAATCATCTATTTTGTAAATATTTTCAACTTCTAAAATTTATTATACAATGTAGTCCCACAAAATTTATTGGAAAAATGTTCATAACATTTTAGTCTCGAAGATCAATTGAATTTTGTGTTTTCAATATAAAATATTAATTTTATTTTAGTAATATAAATATATGTTTTGATGAAAAATAAGATTTTGTGATTGAGCATCTACCGATCTAAGAAAAATTATAGCTATTTAAATATAATAATATATTAAACAAGGAGAATGTTAATTGGCATCATGGGGACGTTAGTATTTTTCATTACATTTACTTTTTAATAAATCTTTGTCCATTTTGTCTTTTAGTGAAAAAGATAAGGATATGTTGGTCTTTATGTAATGGTATTGTTGTAAATATAAAAAATTCTTATGAACATATTTTGTAAAAGTATTGTCGTCATTGATTGTTAAAACATTGCCACTCGAAACTAGACATTTACATCCAAAAATTAAAATGCATATAACATTTATTATATAAAATATAAGTATTTAAAAGTAGCATGTGCAAACTCACATGTTCTAAATCATTTATTTGTAATTTAAAATAGGATTTTATTAACATGTGCCCTAAGGGCACACGTTAAAGTGCAGTAAACACACCTTAGGATTTGATGTTTGTATTAAAATTATCTTTTTTTTACCTTTACCAAATATACTCTCATATGCTTAATTTCGAGATGTATTTAATGCACTTTAACGTGTACTCTAAGGGTATACATCAACTAGAACCTTTAAAATATTAGCAAAGAATGGTTTTGAAAGTTATATAGTGAAAAGGGTATTTTTGTAATTTTAAAGATTAATTAAGACATTGCAAATTTATATCTTTAACCAAAATGAGTGCGACTTTGTTGACGCATAGTGACTGCGCAATCCTATTGGATGATTGCTTGGAATTTTTTTTTTGTAGCAATCCCTCCATCTTAATTTTTTTTTTACAATTACTCTTTATTAATTAAATACAAATCCAAACACCGTCATTTGCAATTGAAATAACAGTCTTTTTACTCATATGGATAACCACATCACTAGTCCAACACTACCATAGCTCTCTAAGTTTCATCAAAACTCGGATAAAAAAAGTAAAATTCAAGAAACAAATTTTTTTTTTTAGCTTGATCCAGTTTTTTAAAATTGATGGCTACCGAACTTTCAAATAACTTCCAAACTTAAAATTGAAATACAACGGTGAAAAATAACTATTTTTTTATTATTTGTATTTTCAAAGTTCATATACTTTTGTCCACTACAATATTGAAGCATCTGATCATGTTTTTAAATGCCACAAAGTGAGCTCAAGGTTACTTGGACATAATAAATTTTAGATAAGTACTTTTTGTACTAACTTAGTAAAATTTGAAATCTTACTAAGGGTCATTGAGCTCAAATGAATTACCAAATTGACAATCTAATACCCAAGTTTTCGATTATGAAAAAAAATCAAAAAAGTAATTTATGTAAAATAAATTATGCTTTTTGAATGAAAATGATTTCCTTGAAAATTCAGATAAAAAAATGAAAAAAAAAATAATGAATGAAAAATATTTTTCTAATTAACCTACAAAAATAAAAGGAGGTGTTTCAATATTTTATTACAAGAGATATTTTAAGATATGTGCTATTGGCACCCTAACTTTTGCTTATTACACCCCAATTAAAAATAAATAAAACAATTGAATGGTTGAGAATAAGTAAAAATTGAGGTGCCAATAGATACTCTCTCATTTTTTTTCTTTTCTTTTGCTTATATTCTTTTGTTTTGGATTTAGGAATGTATATGAACATTTTTTAATAGTAAAAATCTACTAAAATTATTTGAATGAGTGTTATAATATTTTATTCTGTTGAGATTGTAATTAGAGGCAAACATTTGTAATAAATAAAGAAAATAGGTGAATAGTTAAGAATAAGTAGAAGTTGGGGTATCAATAGAAACTCTCATTTATTTTTTCTTAGATTCTTTTGTTTTAGGTTTAGGATTTTATATGAACCTTTTTGAATTGTAAAAAACTATTGAAATTGTTTGAATGAGTACTATAATATTTTATTCTGTTGAGATTGTAACTAGAGGCAAACCTTAGTAATAAATAAAGAAAATAGGTGAATGATTAAGAATAAGTAAAAGTTAGGATGCCAATAGAAATTCTCATTTATTTTTTCTTAGAATATTTTTTTTTTAGGTTTAGGATTTTATATGAACCTTTTTGAATTGTAAAAAGCTACTAAAATTATTTAAATGAGTGCTATAATATTTTATTATGATGAGATTATAATTAAGGCAAACCTTAGTAATATTTGAAGAGTGTGTTTTGATCTTTAATTGGGGTGTGATAATTAATTTAAGTAATTGGGATGTAATAAGTAAAAGTTAGGATGTCAATAGCCCCTCTCTTAAAATATCTCTCATAGTAAAAAAGTTGAAACACTTCCTTTTATTTTTGCAGGTTAATTAGAAAAATATTTTTCATTCATTATTATTATTATTATTATTTGAATTTTTTGAGGAAATCACTTTCATTAAAAAAATTATAGTTTTTTTTCATAATTTTTTTTTAATCTTTTTTTTTTAGGATCAGAAATCTTAGTTTTGGATTGTTAATTTGATAATCCATTTGAGCTCAATGATCCTTAGTAAGATTTCAAATCTTACTAAGTTAGTAGGAAAAATGTTTTTCTAAAATATTTTACTGTTTTCGATTAACCTTGGGCTAACCTTTTGGCATCCAAAAATATGATCAGATGCTTCAATATTATTGAGGAAAAAAGAATATAACTTTGAAAAAAAAATCCCAAAAAAAGTTAATTTTCACCATTGTATTTCAATTTTAAGTTTGGGAGTTATTTGGAAGTTCAGTAATTTTCAAGAACTTACATCAAGCTAAAAAAAAAATTGTTTCTTGAATTTTATTTTTTTGATATGAAGCTTTAGATGAAATTTAAAAGCTATGGTTATCCATATGAGTAAAAAGACCCTTAGTAAGGATTAAAATCTTATTACGTTTGTATGACAAGTGTTTTGCTATCTCAATTGAAAATGACGGTGTTTGGATTTGAATGTAATTAATAAAAAGTATAAGAATTGTAAACAAAATTAAAATGGAGAGATTGTTGCAAAAATATTCCAAGCGATCCTTTAATAGGATTGCGCAGTTAGTATGCATCAACAATATGCCCATCAACAAAATCGCACTCAACCGAAATGGCCCTGATTACGTCAAGTTTAAATGTTAAGCTGGGGGCATTTATAACAACTCAAATTTTGGTGTCGAACCACTTTTACTCCGTCTTCTCTCATTATAATATTAAAAATAAGCATTTATTATGTAATAGACTAACATACCCTTATCATTTTCAATGAAAATATTAACAAGGCGTTGGGCACAATAGCCAATGCTTCCCTCCAAAAAGGGAGGTCTTGAGTTCAACTCCCCCCCGTTGGTCACCCATAGGGATTTATCCCTGTTTACTTACTATGTATGGTTTGTAGGTGTATTGCATTACTGTTATAAGAGGTCAGCTGCCTTTGCCATTGCTGATTGGACCTATCAGTCCGAAAACCATGTTAAAAAAAAAAATTCCCATGAGGACTTGACGTTAGCATGACCCTTTAAATAAGAGAGTTACTATTGACACACCAACTCTTACCAATGCCACACCAATTCACTTAAAAATCATCAAACAAATGCACATAATTGGTGTGGCGTTAGTACAAATTTGTGTGTCAATAGTAACTTTCTTAAATAAATACGACTCAATTTTAAAACGATTTAAATGATTTGACTCGTGCAAATCGAGATGACAAGGAAGAGTTAACTCGGTAGACGAAATGCAGGGTTTAAAACCAAGAACATGAATGCAAAAGATGGTAAGAGTGTAGATGACAATGAGCAACGTTGCGCAGATTCCGACTAGCTTCGGACACGAGCTTAGGGCTTGCCTTCGTTGCAGGCTCGTCAAAACATACGATCAGGTTCGTCTCCGTCTCTCTCTCTCTCCACTTCGATTTTAAATTCTAGGGTTTTGATTTTTGTTTCGCATCGTTCGAAAAATCTCTTTCTTTTTTTTGTCTTTTGTGATCTCAGTTTAGAGAATCTGGCTGTGAAAATTGCCCTTTTTTTAACATGGATAAAGATCACGAACTCGTGGGAGATTGCACCACATCCAATTTTACAGGGTAAGTTCTTCTACTGAACAGTAGTCCCTCTTGCAATTTTTTTTTTTTTTAATTTATAAATTTGCAAATATGGTTTATGTCGAAGAATATATGTATATTGATGAAGGGAGGTTGTGAAAGGAAACTCAAATAAGCAATTTATAGCTGATCAAGAATGTATGTGGAATTTGAGGGGATTGTGGATTTTCATTTGCAGGATAATTTCGGTCATGGATCCGACTAGGAGTTGGGCGGCTCGGTGGTTGAGAATTGGTGAGTAGAGCTATTGAAGCGTTTAGAATTTTGTTCCTTAAATTGTTTCTGGAATGTTTAGTTATGAATATATGATATTGTTTATTGTGGGTGATTAAAAAAAAACCCAGATGATCATTTTCTTTATTAAGAGGATGTACATGTAAGAGACGTGTATGATCATACTCGCGGGGGGTGGGGGGAGGATACTTTATAAGAGTACTGTCTAATGGGGTTATATAATACAAGTAATGGGGAAAAATATTGTGTAATCAAGAAACAATGTGTGTGTTGAATGAGTGCAATGGAGGTGGAGCTTAGGGCTGTCAATGGATATATATCCAATCGGATGTAGGTATACCTGAATTCGAATCTGAAAAAATTCACTAGTATCCGAATTCGAATCTGATTTACTTATCCAATTCGAATTGAACTCAAAGCTAAATTCATCTCTGGGAAATGTAACCCAAAATTTTTTAGAATAAAAAAGTGTACTGATCTTCAATTTGCACAAAAAAAAAAATCCTTACTTTTTTTTTTTTTTTTTTAAATCAGTCATCTTCAAAGAGGTGAAAGGGGTTTTCTTATAGTTGCTCATGGTGAGGGTTTGGAGATTGAATTAGTTAAAACTAAGGATTTTCTTACATCTTATAGGGGGTGAAAGGGATTTTCTTAAAATGGCTCATGGTGAAGGTTTGGAGGTTGTATGGGTCAAAAACTTAAAATAGGTTGAAATTAAGGGTTTTGTTACAAGGGACAAAGGTGAGTTTGAAGATGATGGAGGTAATAGTTGAAATCATGGGTTTTATGGTTTTAGGTTAAAGATGAAAAGTGATCTTAGCCATTTAACAATTAGTAACACAACATAGAAAAAATCAAATGGACTACCTACAAAGATTGGTGTAGATCTAAACCAGATGAGGTGTCTAATGCCGTGGCCAATGAAGTGTACTTAGCTTGAAGCCAAGCACAAAGATCGGTGTAGATCTAGACTAGATGAGGTGTCTAATGTTGTGGCCAATGGCCATGAAGTATACTCAGCTTGAAGCCGGATTTTCTTTTGGAAAAACAAAAGACGTTGATTGTTTGTCTCCACATCATGAAAGTTATTTATCGCCTAGAGAAAGAGACAGAAGTGGCTAACAAAGATCCTCTCTTAAGGGAACTAAGTCATCTTAAAAAGTTACAAGAAAGTAGTTAATCATGCTATTCAAGTCACTGAAGGATTATCTTGAGGTTGTAAGACCCCATGCAATTATTTGATCCTTGAGTTCAAACCCTCTCGTTGGCCATCCCCCTAGGGCTTTAAAGGGCTAGTACACTTGGCATGTGTTGGAATGGGTGACTCCCGTGTCCATGGGAATAGTCAGACTATGTCTGGATGCCCATGTATAAAAATAAATAAAAAATTGACCCTTGAGTGTTACATGCTATTTTTAGGGAAGTGGGCACCATTGCTTCAATTTTTATTTTTTTTCCCCTTCGCTTTAGTGTTATTCAGCTTGTTTCTAGCTGTGACATCTTGAAGCTTTGAGTTGAGCCTAATATCATTATATAAATTCCTATATTATTTATGAAATGGCAGACTTTGCCTTCTTAAGTATTTTGTTAGTACCAATCTTCCTACGTGGGCTTCATTCTTATAGTGAAAATATTCCATGGCTGGAAACTTGTTTTGGTGGTGCCAAGAGTAGAAATCAGTTTTTTTTTTAGGAGCAAACAATTTAGAAAGAGTAAAAGTCAGCATATGAAGATATATTGGAAATGTTCTTGTCGACAAATCAGCTTCCTGCTTATTTCAATTGGCGTTTTAAAATTAAAAGCATGAGCTGAAGTTTGTTTGCCCAAAGTACGAGGCATAACATGCTTTTCTAATAAATAAATTGGGCAAATTCTAACAAGAGGGGGAACGCTAGAAGTTTTTACAAGTAGAAGAAACAAGTAGAGAAAACTTGTTTTCAGTTAATTTGGAAAAGGATTCAGGTTCAAAAGTCAGGGAAATGATCTTGAAAAATAGGGCAGCAAGTGATTTTTCTGGAAAGAAAAGGTTGTTCAAGTAACTCGATTTTGACTCTTCGATCTCCTAGTTTGATAGGCTAATCTTTGTTATTTGGTGAGAGGAATCAACTCATAAAACAAAATTTGTTTTTTGTGAGCAGTTACTAGGAGCGAATGTCATCTTCACCAGATATATATTATCAAAAGAAAAAGGAGGTCAGAAGACCTACTCACCAGCTCTAGGTGTCATAAAATATGTTTCCTCTCCAGTTCAATAAAATGGAATCTTTGCATTTTTGTTGTTGTTGTTTTATTTGACCAACTAGGGATAAGAGGAGGTAACACATGGTAAGAGGCAAGTGAATTAAATTTCTTTTTTTTTTTCCCTGAAAAATTGCATTTTTTTTTTATATAGCGACTCATGTTTGGGTCATCACATACCAGACTCAGAAGGCGCATGCCCCAGACTTTAGGCTTGAAGAAGGCATTGTCTCACAGAGTAGATGTTCTGTCACCTCTGATGAGTACATGAATACTCACTATATGTATTCCACACCACCTTGTATGTGTCTCATCTCGAGGAACAACTTTTATGCATATTAAATGACTCTTCTTTGCAGCCTTTGACAATGAGAAGTTATTTTGTCAATGAAATGGGTTGCTTCCTAGAGACCATATTTTCTCTTAGAAGAAATACTGGAGAGAGAGAGAGAGAGAAAAAAAAAAATATTTCCATTATATGTAATCATTTGATTCAGAAATCTTGGCATTAGCCTTATTATTACATTTGCTTGTAGCATGATTCAGCTTGATCTCTCCCCATATGGAGTGCTCCCTTATGAATCTTTACATTTCATCTCCCCTTTGTTTTTTCCTGTTTTTGTCTTTCTTTTTTATGTGTATGGATCTTGTGTTCTTTTACTCTGAATTTGTAATCAAGGCCCAGGTTGGTACACTACAAATCATTTGCATTTGCAAATGGTTTGCGATGAATGATTTATTATTGCTTGGTAACCATTGGGAAATCTCTTGCGAATCTATTTTTGTGATTGGTTGATCTTTGCAATATAAATTTTCATCGTGATTTTGCAGATGATTTGCCGTACTTTTTGTGCCACAAATCATTTGCTGAATTTCCTTAAGAATTTAGGTGATCCATGCAATTTTCAAATGATATGCAGCGTACCAAGCAGCGCCCAAATAGCTTATTTTTGAATACCTGATCACTATCTGGTCAGATTAATCATTAATGGGTGGTCAATTATTGCAGGAAGATTTGTCCCTGGTTGCTATACGCTTTCTGTCTCAGAGCAACTTCCAGAAGAATTACAGGTTAACAATATTAGATTTATTTATTATCATTTGAAGTAAGCACCACATCACATCATCTTTTGCTAGTATCTAACACATTGTTGCCAACCTGGCCACCACTTCATCTAGCAAATACCATTTCTTTGTTTGATTTCTCATGTAAGAATTGGTCAATTGGGATTCCAATTTTCTTAAACCTAGTTGTTTTTCCATTTTTTATTGGTAAAAATGTTAACTGTTGAAGAATAAGCTAATACAACAAGAGCACCAAGCTAGTGAGAGAGGGATTCATTAGAACCTTGAAAAAGATTTTAAAAAAAAAAACAGAATTAGGGCCTCTGTAAGTATCTCAACCCATTTGCATACAATCTCTTCAAGAATTCAGCCCCTGAATTACAGTATTATGGTGTCTATATTTCAAATATCAAAGAAATCTGGACTGCTTTCTTCAATGTGTCAAGAGCTTCTGACATCTTTATTAAATGCTCTCCATCAGCGGGGCGGGGGGGATACGGGAGACACTTGATGGGACCACCCAATTGGATGATATCATGCCAAAAATAAATCTGATTGGATGATGTAACCATATGCCCCATTGTCAGATTGTAAATTCTTTAAAAACCATAGATTGAAGGCTTAAGATCATCCTTTGGCATGGTTTTCAGTTTAGATTTCCCATCCGGGTCCTTGCTCCATTCATATGCATCACACGTAGAACAATACAGTTGGCAACCGTACATGGTGTACAGTTGCTTTAGATTTTCTTTATTTAATTCTACACTAGGTTATTTGAAACTGGATTGGCTGCTGATCAGTTATCTGGGATACATTCCACTGCTGTTAGGTTTATGACTTTCATTTCTTGTTTGTTCTCTGTGCAGGCTTTGTGTGAAGATAATCGTGTGCAGTATATACCACCAAAACGTGTTTGATTAGCCATGAACATTTTGAGTTTGATGCGTAAAATGAATGTTTATTTTCTGAGGTTCGAAATGTGAAACCTTATTTTACACTGAAGTTGGAAACTTACTATATATAATTTTCCCAGGGATTTTTGGCAGATTTGTTTATTAGTAAATCGGAGCATTCTTGGGTTTTAGTTCAGTGTCTTAAAATACTTGTTTTTTTTTTAAACATGTTTTGAAATACTTTGTTGAGAGTGGACTTTTCAGTCAATTTTGAAAATGGATGCTTCCGTATCTCCTTTGTTTCATGGCTTTGCTGTGCTTGTAGATTTTCACAGTTCTTTCGTAAAGGATATATAATCTCTATTGATAAAAGACAAAAGCTTTGGTGAATCGACAATGTAGAGTTATATTTATTGTATATTTATATATTTATATATTTATGTGATGGGGACACACATCAAACTAAAAGAAATTTATGAGAATGGTAGTAAGGTCAGCTATGTTTTATGGAGTCATACGTTGGCTGGTCTAGAGCCATGATGGTAAGAAATTCTGTTGTAGAGACATGGATGAGAGGAAAGACTACAACGTAAAATTATAGACATGTTTTTTGAAGTGCAAACTTAGCTGCTTTTTTGGTTTTTTCTTTTTTTTAAGGTATCGCGGGAATCTCCACCCTTTGAGTGGGACTAATCCCATGGTGACATGCACCGCCCCCTTGGAAAGTCCTACATGCAACATGTTGAGTCAAGGGTCAACTGACCCTGGAGGGTGGCCCCAAATAATTCATAGCTTCGTAGGGTTTCAAACACTTGACCTACCCTTCCCGAGAAGCTTATCAAAGCCCGGCTTGTCACTAGGCCAATCCCTTGGGGTTAAGTGCCAACTTAGCTAAGTTGGTAAGACATCTTAGGTTCGAACCCCCTAAACCTGACTTTACTTGTTGACCATTAACCCTTTACCCCTAAAAAAGAAAAAAAAAAAAAAAAAAAACAATATATTCAAGAAAATGTAGTCTTGGTTCCAATAGGTGATAAACTAAGAGAAGAAAGTTGGTTGGTAGAGATGACATGGGCATGTTCAACAAAGATTTAATAATTTTAGTTAGATAAAATATTCAAGTCAAAGGTCTTAAGAGAACAAAAGGAAGACAAAAATGAATGTGGATGGAGATGGTGAAAGTAGATATGATCTCACTTCTTTGAACAAAATGGAACGGTTATGAACCCACATCTTTGGGACAAGGCTTATTTTGGTTGTTGGTGGTAGCGGTAATGGTATTGGTGGTGGCACAGAAGGATCATAAGAAGGAACCTTGAAGTATCTTTGCTTTTTCTTGTGAAAGATTTTGTGTATTAGCTTTTACTGTTATTGTTGTTGGCGGCTCGAAGGCTCTGATAAAAGGAAGCCTTGTAGTACTCTCTTTTTTTTCCTTTTTCTTGAGAAATGTTTTTTTTATTAGCTTTTACTGTTGTTTTTGTTAGTGGCACAAAGTCTGATGAAAGAAAACCTTGGACTATCTTTTACTTTTTCTTGTGAATGGTTTGTGTTTTAGCTTTTACTCTCTTAGTGCATTTTTTTTATTTTCTAAGTAGAACCTCTCATGTAATTCTTCTTTCTTTTTTACCTGTATAAATGTAATTGTGAAGGTGGGGGTTTTGATGCCAAGTATGTGGTGTTACTCATTAGGTGGGGCATTTTAGGTTTAAAGTTTTGTACAGTCTCAAATATTTCGGTTGAGATCATAACGAATTAAACGTGTCAGTTGAAGCCATGTAACAATGCCATAGCAATGTTTTTAAGTTGTTCTGCAGTTGAGCACCAATTGCCTTGTTTGTAGGTTTTATTGACCACATAAAATGAGAATACTATTATTTTTAGTCTATTTGTTTGATGTGATATCGACACTGGTTAATATCGACCAAAATATTTCCAATACGACCTCAAACATTCAATGTTTTGTTGTGCCATTGAAATTTTGTAAAACAAAAATGGATTACAACGCCCATGTGTTGGAGATTTTGACGTGCATATCGACGTCAAAGTGCGTTGACACATACAAACGAAATATGATTACATATAAATGTCAAAAGCAAATATTATCAAATGAAACCCTCAAAACACATTTTGGATTCAAATAAGTTGTTCCAATGATATAGTAGCACAAGTATGGCTGTACTTTTTACTAATTCTATTTCACTTGAACAAGCTTTACCATAGTAACTACAATTCGAAAATGTCAAGAATAGCCTTGAATCCGATGAGGGTCAAAGGCCTATGTGCATTGAAAATCAACTTGTTCCTCCATTCAATTTTTACCAAAATCAAATCTTCCATTCCTTGAAAACCTCGAGGAAAGATAGGGTTTTTGTTGAAGTATAAAACTATAGAATTTTGGGTTAAAAAGAAAATTAGGGTTTCTAAGTAAGTTAAGGCTAGGTGGAAAAAGATGAATTGGAGACAAGGTTGAATAGATTAAAATTATCAAAGAGGCTGAAGATGACTGATTTTTGGAAGAACAAAAAAACAAAACATTTGGAGAAGAAAGAACTTTAGGGTTTTCTATAACGGGTTAAATGTTAGGTTGAAAATGATGAATGAAAGAGAAGGGTAAGTAGATTACAAAAAGATATCATAGATAGTTAAGATCTAGAAGAAGATGATTACTTTTAGAGGCCAAAAGTTGAAGCTGAGGACATTTAGGTCTTTTTTTCTTAATCAGTTAAGAAGACTTGGGTCAAGGGTGGCATATTATTAGTTTCAAAATCTAAGGGATATCTATAACGATAGAAAAAGTAGGTGTGCATCTAAATCAGCCAAAGCCGCCAGGATTGTTAATTATTTTAAATATATAAAGTTCTGCTAACATGGGCAAAAGCTGGAGTAGCTCAGTTGGTTAGAGCGTGTGGCTGTTAACCACAAGGTCGAAGGTTCAAGCCCTTCCTCTAGCGTTTTGGAGTCATTTTTATTGTTCGATATGCTTTAGGTTTTCTTTTATTCAAATTAAGATTCAACTCGGGAGGGTTCGGGATCAATGCACCTAACCCACACTTGATAAACTCCAATCCATGCCCAACTCGACCTTAGGTATGAAACACTCAATTCAAGCCCAACCCATGTTGGGTTGGTCGGGTTGGCTCATTCCTTATTAATGTTAGATAATTTAGTAATGATAATAACTTATATAAAGACTAGAATGTGGCATGTAAATACACATGTATCAAAAGGATTTATTTTTAATTATAAATATTGATAAAATGATTTTTGTATATTAGATAATTAAAAAAAGAGAGGATATTTTTGTAATTTTGAAAATTAAGCAATGTGATCTTAAGATCGTGATAACAATTTTCTTACTTTTTTTTTACTAAAATGATCTTAATTATATTCAATTTAAATATGAAATTAAGGGCATTTATGACCACTTAAATTTTACTGTCAAACCGTTGCTAATTCCCACCTTCAAAGTAAAGATAAGAGGTATGTAAAAAAATATAATTTTATAATTATTTATTTTGAAAGTATATTCAAAGTCCACATACATGAAATTATAAGCAAATATTAAGAAAAAGGTGATGATGATTAACTAAAGTCTGAAATGTGAACTGTGAATGAGAAAGAAACAAATATTTTTAAATTTTAACTATATTAAGTTTGAGTTCGGGCAACTCGATGTCTATGTCCAAACCCAATCCGATTTGGTAAAGTTAAATTTTTTTTTTTTTTTTGCCTAAACCCTAGCTAAATGTGCCCAAACTTGCTTCAAGGTCAAGTTGAACCTATCAGGGGGTTTAGATTTGACCTGCCCAAGTTGTAGCCCTAATCAAATAGTGTGTCCCATCAATCAAATTAATGACACATGTAATAAAGAGATCTTAGATTTTGTATCTTCATGCAAATATTAGTATCTTCTCATGAATGTTGTGGAGGTAAAAAAAAAGCTCCACTTCGAGATCCTCCGTGATGTAATCCTTCCCCTTTTTACTATGCTCACGGGAAGGCCTGCAACAAAACCATTCTAACGCCCAAGTTTGAATTTCTAGTGTCAATGCCACAGTGTATTCTTAGAGAGGATTTTTCATACCTTTTTGGCATGTTGCCCCCTTGTACTTATAGAGATTTCCACCATCAAATCTTCCTGGATTTCCTTCGTGATTCCTACCTGAGTGGTTATACCTGCTTAGCGATTTACCTTGATTTTCGTAGGAGCAATTACACCTAATCCCCCAAATTTTACGAGATTTGATCTGACCTCCACACTAATGTAGTTGGGGAGACTGGTTTTAATGTTGGTTGGACAATTGATTAACTCGTCATACAATTCGGTTCTTTGGCTACGATTCCTCAAAATTGTCACGTGTCACTTGTCCGAGAAATACCCTCCAAAACTGTATATACAAATAGTTGTCTACTCTAGCCTTTTTCTTTAAATGGACCCACAAAGCTCCAAACAGAAAGTACTAACCTCAAACCACGTTTGAGATTCTCCACCAAACGAGTGAATGAGATGAGAGGATACTCCTAGGGATTCCAAAAAATAGATCCTTAAAAATCTTAAGACTGATAAGTAATGTGCACTCGTCTCTAGAGAACATCTTTTGCCTCTCATTTCAATCATAAATACATGGTTTAAAATCTCATCCCAGGCCCAAAATCTTCGCTAGCAGTTTTAATCTTAGTTACATAGATGACTTGTTTGCCATTTTAAAAGGAAAAGCCTAGGGTGACATTGTAGAAATATTATTAAAATATTTTGAGGCATACAAATTTCAACATTTAAAAAGGTCTTTTAGAAGAGACCTAGTCAAGTAGTACATCCATTTGAAAATACAAAGGAATCTCAAATATTTACAAAATGTGAATAAACTTGCCTGAATGTGTCAATTTTCAAGAGGAGACCAAGGTCAAGGGCATGTTATCACTTTGAAACATGGGTTTCTCAGATATATATGGGCAGCATTCGTCTGACAATCTTAGGATGATAAAATAAAACTAAACTCTATGGTGGGGAGATCATCTTTTGTGGGTTATAAATTTTGGATTGAGTTGGTCTTTTGTGAGAATAATCTCTATGGTGAGGAGTTCATCCTAAAAAAAAATCAACCTGGTCTGAAATTTCTAATCCCGTCAAAATCATTTAAGAATTGTGAACCATTATTTTCTTTTATCAAAAATTTGTAAACCACTTTTGATAGACTTTGAAATTTCAGATTGGATTGATTTTTGATGGGGACGATCTCTTCATACATATATAGATAGATAAATTTAAGGGAGCGTTTGACTGACAATATTGGTTGACAAAATTTGTTTTATATGATTTAAAAGTTTCAGATTAAGCTCTTTTGATGAGGTTAAAAGTAGATTAGGCTGATTTTTTGTGAGGATGGTCTCCTCACTATAAAGATCACCCTCACAAAAAATCAGCCAAATTCAAAACGTTTAAGCCATATATGACAAATTTTGTCAACCAACATTGTTGTCCCAAGATTGTCAATAGAACACCCCCCCATATGTATATATGGGTCGGGATCCCTTGACCCTTGAGAATGACTCGTGAAAAAAAAAAAAACACATGATCCCAACCCTTCAATTGCAAATTCCAATGGTTGAGATTTATTATCGAGATAAGTATTTCCGAGATTCGTGTTATCAAGATATTAATAAATCTCAACCATTAGATTTTGTGTGTTAAAAGGTGGGGATCTTGTGTTTATTTTTCACGATTCATTCTTAGGAGTCAACAGATCCCAACCCTCTTTCCCTTAGTGCATATATATATATATATATATATATACATATATATATATGTATGTATATATATATGGGTGGGGTTCTCTAGACACATAAAGCTACAACGTTTTTGTCTTATATGGTTAAAAAGATTTAGAATGGGTTGATTTTTTGTAAGGATGATCTCTGTGGTGAGGGGATCATCCTTGCAAAAAATCATTCCATTCCAAAACTTCTAACCCCATCAAAAGTGATTTACAAAAATTAGACGGTCTAAAATTTTTCAACTTGTAAACATGGGGCTAGAAGTTTCATAATGGGCTGATTTTTAGCAAGGATGATCTCCTCACCATAGAGATCATGCTCACAAAAAATCAGTCAATTCCAAACATTTTTGCCCATATAAGACAAAACACATTGTAGCTTTATGAGTAGCTTTATGTGTATACGGATCCTAATCCTATATGTATATAAAGATAGAGAAAGATTTAAGACTTTGCGTGACTTTCACGACTTTGATGATCAAGGTACCTTTCTTTCTCTCTCAAGAAGAATCAAATCATTAAGCGAAACTTTAATCTTTTGATTTCATCTTCGAATATCGAAGTATTATGAATCACTTATAAAGCCAAACCATCTATATAATAAAGCACAACTGAATTGTTACATTTTTGTATTTTTTGAATTTAGGATAAATGTCTCATTGACAATTATTTTATGATTGGACAAATATCCCATCGACATATATCACATTTTTTTCTTTTCTCTTCACTTCTTCTAACTTTATTATATCTTTTTTATTTTTTATTTTTTATTTTTTATTTTGTACTCTGTTAACCCCTATTAAGTTATAGTTTTGTGAGATCCATTTTAGTTTCTTTACATTTCACCTTTTATAACTTTTTTATATTTCATTCTTTATCTTTTTAACTTATTTTATTATTTCTCATATTTTACCCCTTAAATCTTAAATTTTTCAATAATAATTTTCCAACTTCAATTTTTACACTTTTACTCTCATAACTCGAGAGCATGATTTTAAATCTTGTTTGAGACCGAGACGACTAGTTTGATAAATCTCAATACTGTTTAGGAACGAGACAGATAGACAAATCAAACATATCAAATGAGATTTAAATCACAATTTATCTTTTCTCATTGTTGAACGAGACGATTCAAACATATCAAACAACTCGTTCGAGACGACTCACGGGACGTCAAAACGAGTTTTAAAACCATGCCCGACAGCCCGAGAGAGGATGTCCGTGCGTAGGCTCGGGCCAACTGTAATTGTTTGATGTTAGAGTTCAGAGTTAGAGTTAAGAGTTCTAAACGTTGCTGGAATTTAGAACATTTTATTACGAAAATACCCCTCGTGACCTTTTTTTCCTAAACCAGGTTTCGGTGGTCTCTCAATTGGTCTTTCGTCTCTCTCTCTCTCTCTCTCTCTCTCTCTAATTTCTCTTCTTCGTTCGTCCTCAGCTTCGCCGATCGGACGATTCTTCTGTATTTATCCATGACTATGATGACTCCTCCACCGTTAGATGTAAATATCCTCTCTTTCTCTCACTAAACCTAAAAAATTAAAATTTTTTCGTTTGTTTTCGTTCTCATTCTTTCTAAAATTTAATTCTGTCTATTGCTATTTTTATTATTATTTATTTTATCGATTTTAACTCTCTAGGGTTTCGATTTCGATTTAAACGGCTTGAATCCTCTGCAAATTTGCACTTCAATAACACTTATTTCGATTTCTAGGGTTCTGATTTTGTCTACAAGACACTTTTTTTTAGTGGATCCGAGCTCTGATTCGTGTTTTTTTCTACTCTTCCAGCAAGAAGACGAAGAGATGTTGGTTCCTAACACGGATTTCGTTGAGGGTCCACAGCCGATGGAAGGTAACTTCTTTATCCCTATATGAATCTGTTACTGAATTCTGATTTAGGGTTTGAATCTCTGATTTGTTGGAATGGAGTAAAAAATAGTTTTTTCTCCCTCTTTCTCTTTTTTATGATTTAGGGCTACAGTAGGTTTAATTTTGTAATTTAGTGGAAACATTGCCCGCTTTTGATTTTGATTATTTTTCTTCTCCCAATTATTAGTAGTAGCTCAAGCTGAAAATGTGAGTACTGTGGAGAATCAACCAGTTGAGGATCCTCCGTCATCGAGGTTCACATGGGCCATTGATAACTTTACGAGGTTGAACGTTAAGAAGCATTACTCCGAAGTTTTTCTTGTCGGAGGTTATAAATGGTATGTCGGTCTATTCCCCCATTGTTAAATCATTTACGGGGTGAAACCGTTACTTGATTTTATTATTTCCTTTTTAATCTTCAACTATTTTGCATTGCTTGGGATAGGAGGGTACTGATTTTTCCCAAAGGAAACAACGTGGACCATTTGTCGATGTACCTAGATGTTGCAGATTCGGGAAATTTGCCTTATGGGTGGAGCAGATACGCCCAATTTAGTTTGACTGTGGTTAATCAAATCTATAGCAAGGCCTCGGTGCGAAAAGGTACCCTTTTTTATCAACTCTATATTTATGTGGTCGAGTTAGATAATTCTGTGGGCACACATATTTTCCCTCTTTAATTATGTGGGAAAGCTTGTGCATTGGGTTGGAGAGATTTTTTTAATTTATTTTTGACAATTCCACTTCATTCATCTTTCTTCTATGTTTAGGAAAGTTTAGAATCTTTGGTAGAATTTGAGACATGTTATTTGTCTAACGTGTTTCTTGAAGTGGGCACATGTATTTTCCCTATTTATTTATGTCGGAAAGCTTGTGCATCGGGTTGGAGAGAAATTTTGTTCATTCATCCTGCTTTTATGTTTGGGAAGGTTTAGAAACTTTTGTAGAATTCGATACATTATGTTATTTCTCTTACATGTTTCTTGTCATTTTTGGACTGAAGTTATTTGATACACGTTAAAACTACAAATTATGTCAATCCTTATCCTCATCTTTGATATATGTTGAATGAATTCTGTTCCTCCATTCCATTCTTGTCCATCCGTAATGGTAATTGGTTTCTTTCCCATTTCTTATTGATAATTTACGGTAAAGAAAGCTCAGTTCAGGAGGTGGTCTTGTTTGTATTGGCTTTGGTGTTACCTTTACAAATAATTTAAGGGTATCTTTTTTGAAGATTTTGTTGTGAGATGGGAGAGGGTTTGCAACCTGGATGTAGGGTACTGCTTTGTATTAGGGATGATTTTTGGCTTAGTTTTCTTGTTTGTATTTCCCGGGTGTTCAGGAGGTGGTCTTGTTTCTTATTGATAGTTTTCTCGGGTTGGTCACCTCAACCTCCCTTTTAATAAAATTGATCTTTAGCTATTAAAAGAGTTGACAAATGACAATCAACATGGGAAGATTGAGTATTGGTGTCACCCATAAGTTAAGTGATAACCCAACTCTTTTGCATTCTACAGACACACAACATCAGTTCAATGCTCGGGAGAGTGACTGGGGTTTCACATCATTCATGCCTCTCAGCGAACTTTATGACCCCGGTAAAGGGTATCTCGTGAATGATACAGTAATAATTGAAGCAGAGGTTGTTGTCCGTAGGGTCGTGGACTACTGGACATACGACTCGAAAAAAGAAACGGGATATGTTGGACTTAAGAACCAGGGGGCTACCTGTTACATGAATTCTCTGCTCCAGACTCTTTACCATATACCATACTTCAGAAAGGTTAAGATCTTGAGTCGATTTATCTTCTTCTAGCTCGTTATAAGTTATACTAAATGATCTTTATTTAAAAGGAAACACTATTTTGGGTCTTTTGTATATCAGGCTGTGTACCATATGCCAACTACTGAGAACGATATGCCATCAGGAAGTATACCCTTGGCTCTGCAAAGTTTATTCTATAAGCTCCAATACAGCGACAGCAGTGTTGCAACTAAAGAGCTGACCAAATCTTTTGGATGGGACACATATGATTCTTTCATGCAACATGATGTGCAAGAACTCAATAGGGTTCTCTGTGAAAAGCTTGAAGATAAAATGAAGGTACTACTTCAGAAGTTTCATGGCAATGATCTATGTTGGTTAATCTGAGTCTTGAAAAATATTTCTGTTTTGATACTTATTTTATTTGGTACAGGGAACTGTTGTGGAGGGTACAATACAGCAGTTATTTGAAGGACATCATATGAACTATATTGAATGCATCAACGTGGACTACAAATCTACAAGAAAGGAGTCGTTTTATGGTATTTATTGTAACCGGTTAGATTATTTTGTGGTACTTATTATAGGTTCAAGGTTCTGAGTTCGAATTTATGGTATTTAATCAACATCCTTACGTAGTTTTGAACTTTTTATTTATTTATGTGGCAGATCTTCAGCTTGATGTCAAAGGTTGTCGGGATGTTTATGCCTCTTTTGACAAGTACGTGGAAGTTGAACATCTTGAGGGTGATAACAAATATCATGCAGAACAGCATGGGTTACAGGTTAGTTGCTATCCATTATGGGGTCCCATAACAACAACATTGTATGTGAAGCATAGAAAACTTTACCTTTTCCCTGAGCAGGGAATGGGGGGACCTATTGAATTAAGAAATCAAGGTCTGCAGGGCTGACCAAGTCTTAAATAACTTGTTGTAGTGATCCTAACTTACTTGTGATTGATTCTGGCTGATTCGGCTGGACGCCAAATCACCCAAGTTGATAGGACCAACGCTGATAGAGGTAACATGGCATAAGTTTTGTCTCGTGTGACAAACTAACCAAATACAAGATACTCATGAACAGCTCCTGAGTGTTCAAAGGGAAGGACCAATTGATACCGGTGATTATTAATATCATTTCTTTTTTGGAGTAATTTGTTTAAAGGTTTTAAATGCTTCTTTTTTGAAGATCTCTTGTATAGATGCCTATCTATTTGTAACCATGATCTTTAAGCTTCTTTATAACAGTTGGTCGACTTGACCACTGAATTTCCTTCTTTTTGAATAAAATAGGTAATTATACATTTAAAAAAAAATTCTCTCTATTGTTTCTTTATTATCTTGGGTTTTCTTTGGTACATAGATCCCTATTTTTTTAAAGAGTGATTGGACTTTGCAATGGTGTAAAACTGATCTATTCAGATGAATATTGTTTGAAGATGTTTGTTGAAAGGAATTCTGTAATTTATGATCATTTCAGGATGCTAAGAAGGGTGTTTTGTTCATCGACTTCCCCCCTGTCCTTCAACTTCAGTTAAAGCGGTTTGAATATGATTTCATGCGGGATACCATGGTGAAGGTTAGTATTTGATTTACCACTTGTACTGCAATACATGTTGTTGCATATATTGTTTTATTTAGGTGAAATTTGATTATATAGAGGTTATATTTTTTAAAATACTGTAAACAATGAAAAGGAAAAATGAAATGGTTATATTTTTCTAATGTTCTGTTTGCAATGTCCCTGTTTTGCTTTATGGATGAATCAATGATTCTTGTGTATGATATGGATTCATCATGATTATCTAAGGTTTTCTATCCCCACAAAACTTGATTTTTCCTGCTAGGCAAGGGACTGACTGTTGAAATTTTAATAGCTGAAAACATCGGTCATGGTAGGAGATCCTAAGTAATGCATCTACAATTGTAATACCTCAAATAATATGTTTTTAACTTACTTTTGCTGGTACTATTATGTATACAATGTTGTTATTAATCATGAAATAAACTTTTTGATGAAATAAAATACCACAAAATTTAAGAGGTAAAAGGATGAATATATCGGGATCAATTTCAGCCAGGATGGTAAAATAATCTGACAGCATGCATGTAGTTGCACTTTTCAAAGAAGCATACATCTCCAACTTTGCAAGATTATCTCCAAATTAGGTGAGTGTATGCCATGCTATATATGTGAAACTAGAGAGAACATGCATTTTCTTGCAAATTTTCAGTAGATGAACATGAATATTTTTGGGCCCATATTTTTTTTTAACATCTTTTACTAGAGACAACAAAACCCATGATTATGTGCTTTTCATATGAAAACATTGTTTATTAAGGAGGGTAGTCTGGAATTTGGATTCAATTATGAACACATGATAGTTTGATTGAAGTAAGAGGAGACGTGACTTGCTGCTTTTGCATGTCTTGGTTCAGTGAACCATTTTATCTATTTATTTTGGTCCGCAAAGTGAGTTTCTTTTTTTTTAAGGAAGCAAACTTGTCCTATTCTTTACCTTTGGCTGGTTACCTCAACCAGCCTTTTTTCGATTAATATAATTTTTATTTACTAAAAAACTTGTCCAATTCTTAGTATTTTCTGTGAAAACAACTTAATTCCTGAAGTTGCTGCCAATTCAAAGAAAAAAATAAAAATTCCTAAAGGTGCTTTTCATTTTTGCAGATAAATGACCGTTATGAATTCCCTCTGCAACTTGACCTTGATAGAGAGAATGGCAAATATTTGTCGCCAGATGCTGATAGGAGTGTTCGCAACCTTTACACACTTCACAGGTTATCAGTTACCTCAGTAATGCAATCATTGGGCATTTTTCTTGCTTGGGTGGTGTGATTGATTAGTTCTTTTTACAGCTTGATTGGTGAAATTTTTTGAGCAAGCATCTATGTTGTTTGATTGATGTTAGGTGGATCAGTCAGCCAGTTTATCCTTAGCATTATCTTGTTGTTTCTCCCCTATTCCTTTATAAATGTATGCGTTTAGAATTGAGCGAACATTTTCCTTTATTGTAGAACTCTTAGTATAGTATACTAATTAATAAAGACCGACCTTTTTATCTCTCGTGGTAAATCCTTTTGAAGATGCTTTCCTATGCTTTTTCATTGGGGCCTGTTGCTGCAAATGTGTCACTTTTGATTGGCTATATGATACTTAGCTAGTAGGTCGATCTCTTGTGGACCTAAGCTGATCTTAGGTTCTTCCCCCCCCCCCCCCCCCCTTTTTTTTTCTTTGGGATTTCTTTCCCTCCTTGTACTGTTGTAAAGAGAGAGTGGAGGCTATCTTATTGGAGAAGTGGCAAACTTTTGACCTTTAGAGTTGTTTGGCTTTATAATAATAAATGGCAAGTCGTTGGAGTTGTAACCTTTATAAGTTTTTCACTGGTGCTGTCACATAAATCATTCAAAATTGTTTGGCTGTGGAATACAGATAATTTCATTTATCTCCTTTCTCATTCTAGTTTGTTTGCAGTGTCTTGGTTCACAGTGGTGGGGTGCATGGGGGACATTATTATGCTTTTATCAGGCCGACCCTCTCCGATCTATGGTATGTATCTTATGTTCAAAAGTTTTTACCTAGCTAATATAAAATATCACTTTTTTCTAAATTTCTGGAAACTGCTTGTGAAGCTTTGGGAACTTCATTTTTCTTTTTTCCCTTTTTTGTCTGCCTTGTATTTTAATGCATGATTTTTTAATACAAGCTTGAGTAGCTTTTCTTTGCTTGTTTCCGTATCTTATTATCCCAGTTTAGACTTTTTTCTCTTTATTTTATCTGGTCCAGCATCATTGTTAGTAATAAAATTCATTGTTTGTGTGTAAACTATTTATAGTGAGTGAGAATGTGTTGTTTTAGGTTCAAATTTGATGATGAGCGGGTGACAAAAGAAGATATAAAGAGGGCCTTAGAGGAGCAGTATGGTGGAGAGGAAGAGGTGATGTTTTTAGGATCAATACATTCGTGCGCTCTTTTGTAACTTTTTGCTTATTTTTTCATTTTAACATATGTTCTTTCATTTGCGTGATTGACAACCCTTTGCTTACATATTTATTTTAACATATGTTATTTCTTTTCTACGTATGTCTTTACAGTTACCACAGGCAAATCCTGGCTTCAATAATGCTCCATTCAAATTTACAAAATACTCAAATGCCTATATGCTTGTGTACATACGTGAAAGTGACAAGGAAAAAATAATTTGTAATGTGGATGAGAAGGACATTGCTGAACACCTTAGGGTAAGATACTTTCTATAGTTTTCATTGACTCAAATTCTTTTGATGACTTTTCTTGGAATACTCGAACTGAGCACATTCAACTCCATATTATAGATAAGGTTGAAGAAAGAACAAGAAGAAAAGGAGCACAAGAAAAAGGAAAAAGCAGAGGCACACCTTTATACTATCATAAAGGTTATGACTTTAAACCTGTAAACTCTTTTCATAGGTAACTGTTATCAGCTATTAGCATGTGTATACCATGGATCATTCTTTACTAACCAGTTGTTTTGATGCGTCTAGGTTGCCCGAGATGAGGACCTTGTTGAACAGATCGGGAAAGAGATATACTTTGATATTGTGGATCATGATAAAGTTCGCAGTTTTCGCATACAGAAGCAGATGCCTTTTAACATTTTTAAGGTATTGTTCTATGTTTGCATCTGAATTTGGAGAGGTTCGGCTATTTTCTGCTAGTGTTAGCTGTGCGAGTTTTTGTTGCGTATACTTTTGTTTATTAATTGTTTAATTGCAATGTATGCAACTTTTTTATATTCAAGTTACCTTTATGATTTCTTTTTAAAACTTTGGGCCTCCCTAGATGGTTTTTTTTTTTTGTTTTTTGTTCAAATATGTTTTTTTTAATTGCAATGCATATATTTGGTGAAAGTGAATATTACACTCGTACTGTGAAAATTCCGTAGCATAGGTGCTTTGCTGGCCCTCGTCATATGGAAGATTTTCTTTATATCATGGTTGCTTCCTAACTGTCTTTGGAAAATATTTTCTTACCATTCTTTCACAAGCATGACACTTTTAGAACATCTTTGCTAAATCTTCACAACCGTTGTTCATTTGTTGATTTTTTCAATGTAAAGATATTACTGTACTCTTTTTTATTTTAAATATAGATTTCATTAATGGAAAGAGAAAGCATAGAACAAACTAAGGAGATTGAGGAGGCCCATCAAAAAGAAAAAAAGCAAAAAAAAAACAGAGAAAAAATGTTAAACCACCCCATTTAATGATGATTCGTCCTAAAAACCATTTTTTCTGAATTCTCAAAAAATCACCTGTTACATTCACTCTGCAACTTGGACCATTTACCTAGAAGTTCTGTATGTTGAGAATAAATTTTTTATTTTTGATAAATAAAGAATTTTTTTTTTTTGTGTGTGGAATTTTTACTGAAAAATTCTTCGAACTCAATTGATCTCCCCTGAATTAATTTTATTTGAAATGTAGTATTTCACAATTATACACTTGCACAGCAAAAGACTAGCAATAGCCAATACGCACACCCATTTGCTTGGACCATGAATGTTCATTATTGGTGTCGATACCATATGTCCCCAAAGCCCCATCTGTTGTCCCTAATTTAGGAAGTTCTGTTACATTTTTGTTTACTAGTTTACCGTGTTATATATATTGGGTAGTGTGTTAGTGAATTCAATACTCAGTATATCTTATATGTACAATGATGTAGTTTGACTGGCGATGCCCAGTTCTGCTCCATGCTATCACCATGAAGCTTATTACTGAAAATTTTATCCTATTCTGTCACATTGTGGTTTGACTAAGTTGAAGTGGTTTGCAGGAGGAGGTTGCTAAAGAGTTTGGTATACCAGTACAGTTTCAGCGTTTTTGGCTGTGGGCGAAGCGCCAAAACCATACATACCGTCCAAATCGGCCATTGACCCATCTAGAAGAAACACAATCTGTAATTTTTTTTTCCATGGCCAATACTTTTTTTTTTCCAATAATTTTGATCTATCTGCATACTGTTGTGTTTTCACTGTTAGAGTTTTGAGTTATTTAAGGATTGCCTTAATTTTCTATATTTTTTGTGGTATGCTAATCATGCTTGATGAATATATTGAAATTAAAAGGTTTGATGTATATTGACTGGTCACGAGCCATTTTGTTCAAACTATGGAATGGATATAAAATGAAAACATGTATGCAATAGATGAAAACTTCGAAGGTTTCTGGCTTGGTAAGTTAAAAAGTCAGTGAGTGACATTACCACAAACCTGAGCTCAATGCCCTCTGTCATCCACATGCCTATCGGAAAAAGAATAATGAAAATTTCCATGTATCTTTTATTCTCAATTTTGGGCATGGACAACATTATAAGCACCTTATTTATATACCTTTGCTTTAGTCTTGAACTTTGTAAGCTTCTATGCATCAGTCATGGGGTTGCCATGTGAATATATAATGTACTTTTTTTGATAACCAAATATAATGTACTTGAATTTCAATATTACTTTCTTGCCTTTTTTTTGCTAATATTTTTCAAGAACCTATTTTTAAACTCACTTATCAACATATATATATTTAATTGGTACAGCTAGGGATCTATCAAAAAAAAAAATTGGTACAGCTAGGGGTACTTTGAATATGGTCTAACTGCATCTTGTCTTACTAGTTCATAGTTTCATATGTCTTGGAATGTCTCATCTGCAGTCAGATTTGTCTGAGTCTTGAGGATGACTTGAAGTGTACATCGGGGTTGTCTCAGCTTTGTCGACCTGTCTCAGTTCAAATTGTCTCTATGATGTAGTTGTTAGTTCATATCAATCTCGCCACGGCTTTTCAATTGATTTGGAATACCTTAAGACCAATACTTCAACCTTACTGGGTGCATTACCCCATAATTTTGTTTGATGCGCTTAGTCTCCTCACTAGCCCTCCCTCCTTTGCATCTCTTGTGCTGCTGTGCTTTTCCCCAATTTGATAATTTGAACATTTTTGTTATGAGTTGTGCTGGACCTGTGGTGTTCTGGCTTCAACAAATTAATTAGATTTCAGATACGATGTTTGTATGAGATGGAACTCGGAAAACATGTAGGTCAAATTCATAATCCTTTGTTGCATTGTAGGTTGGACAGTTAAGGGAGGTATCGAATAAGGCTCACAATGCAGAGCTAAAGTTGTTCTTGGAAGTAGAGCTTGGCCTGGTAACATTTTTTTTTCCAATTAAGGCAATTTTAGTATAGGGTTTCTTGGGTGTGAATTGCGAATTTTCTGTAGGTTTTAAGCTGACACATTATACTGCCCAGCAAGAAATGCTTTATTACTGATTTTCATTGTGATCATACAGGATTTACATCCTATTGCTCCACCTGATAAGACAAAAGAAGATATTCTGCTCTTCTTCAAACTTTATGATCCTTTAAAAGAAGAGCTCCGGTATATATTGATTCTTGTCCTGACACTGTATCCCTCATGTCAGAATTACATGCAATTTGACTTGTGGTTTTCTTTTATGATGTCAGGTACATCGGAAGGCTTTTTGTGAAGGGTAGCGGTAAGCCAGCAGAAATTTTGGGAAAACTTAATGAAATGGCTGGTTTCGCTTCTAATGAAGAAATTGAACTTTATGAGGTTAGTTTTCCATCTAATACTTTGCTTGTGGGATCATCATTTTCTAGCTGGGTTTTCATTCAGTACCTTATAGCCAGTCCTTCCAATAAATTACTATTATTGCTTATAATTTTTTTTTTAATACCATTATTGGAAGTATTTGACATATCCTTCCTTTTTTGTTGTTTAGGAAATTAAGTTTGAGCCCACTGTCATGTGTGAACGCATTGACAAGAAAATAACATTTCGATCTAGCCAGGTATATATTATGCATGAATGATTGCTTGATATATTATATGAAATGGTTTCTGATTTTGTAGTTAACTTTTCTGTTATATATTTTTGTAGCTTGAGGATGGGGACATCATATGTTTTCAGAAATCCTCTCCAGTTGAAATTGAGGAACAATGTCGCTATCCCGACGTTCCTTCATTTTTGAAGTATGTGCATGATCGACAGGTACAGTTGCCGAACCCCACTCCTTGTAAGAAATTTTCATGCACTTTCTCGATCCCTTTTGATACACCTTCACCTTAAGTGGAGATTATTTTCATGATGCCAGCCCTAGGAAGCACCCGTATTTAAGCCCAGTGCTTCTTTATCACAGTGTCTTCTGTATATTATGTTAGACCATGCTACTTGCCTACTAAGATGTCTAAATACGGATACCGCTATGGACACTGGTATGGGGAACAGAGATACGACTCCTTGTTGCGTAAATACTATCACGGATACGTATATGGGTACCCTACCTTATAACTTTATACCATGCCCTATTTTTTAGTTTTCCAGTCTAGATTCTAGACTATCTTTCTTTCTTTTCTTTGTTTTTTTGTTTTTATTTTGTTTTTATTTTTTGAGGTATTTACACTATTTCCAAGCCAACCCCAATTCTTTGGGATTAGGCTTCCACAGTGATGATGATTTACATCCTGTCAAACATAGAGTAAAGGGTCAAGGAAAAGGGAGGAAAGTCATACTAATGAAATCTGTCCAGAATTTTCTGTCCGAGTTAACTCAATCAACCTTTGTCAAGTTGGTTTTGACCAGCCAGATCGAGTTGACTAGGTTGGACCTGAATTAGGACAAAATTGATATAAGTTTCCCAAAAAGGAATTAGATAGTGTCTGTTTTAGTTAGTTTCTAATTTGTTTTCAAGTTTCTATTTTTTTTTTTAAATTCGTTTTTATTCTTTAGGTAATTATAATAAGATTATAAAGTTGCTATTATGTTAAATATAGATTATGAAAGTTACCTTTTAGTATTTTAGAAGGATTCTAAGTTGTTATGATGAAGTTATCTATATAAGGAGCTTCAAAAACGAAAATCAATACATATATCAATTCAATTTTCTTTTGCAAACTTTTTTATCTTTTAGTTACTTAGGACATGTTTGATTGCAAGGAAAATATTTCCTTGCTAAGTAAATGGTTTGCACAGGCAAATCCTTTTCCATTGTTTGAGCACATCATGGAAAATTTCGCAGATTAATTTAGATTTGGGAGTTCCATAGCCGTTCATTTTCAAAACCTTTGATCATGCCCAAAATAAATCATTTTTTTGAAAAAAAAAATTGGATGTGTTTTTTCATGAAATCTAGAGGATTCTGGTGTTGGATTGCCAATGTGGTAATCCATTTGAGCCAAATGATCATTACTAACTTGGTAAGATTTTAAGTCTTACTAAAGGTTCCTTGATTTCGAAAGGATCTCAATTTTTTTTTTCTTTTGGGCTTTATCCAAGGTTTTAAAAATGGACGGCTATCGGACTTCCCCTCCACTCCAAAATTTAAAATTAATATTCAACGGCGAAAAATAACTTTTTTGAATTTTTTTTCAAAGTTCATAGAGTTTTGTCTTTTACAACCCAGAAACATCTAATCATGGTTTTTGATGTCACAAGGTGAATCCAAGGACCCTTAGCAAGGGTCAAAATCCTTAGAGGGATACAGCCCAGATCACCAGCTAAGGCTCCCAAATGATTGCTCAATGAAAAAGGAGGTAAGGGTGCAGAGACAGCCGGGAGGTTTGCCTAGAAGCAGCCGCCCTTGAAAGAGTGCGTAATAGCTCATTGATTGAGCGCTCTTGCACCGACTAAGTTAATAAGGCTAGTTGGACTCAATTATTATAAATGAAACCCTTTCCTTACTAACTTAGTAAGATTTCAGCCTTACTAAGAGTCTTTTTGCTCAAATGGATTACCACAGGAGCAATCCAACATCACAACCTTCTAAGTTTTTTTTGAAAAACTTAGATAAATAAAAAATTCAATTTTTATTTATTTATTTGAGCTTGATCCAAGGTTTTGATAATGGACGGCTACCGAACATCCACATAGCTCCAAAACTAAAAATTGAAATTCAACGTTGAAAAATTAATTTTTTTGGATTTTTTCTTTTTGAAAGTTCATAGAATTTTGTCCTTTACAACCTTGAAGCATCGGATCATGTTTTTGGATGCCACAAGGTGAGCTCAAGGACTCTTAGTAAGGGTGAAATCCTTACTAACTAAGGCTAGTTGGACTCTTTTATAAAAATCTCCAACAAGCTACGGCAGCTAACATGTAAGCTTTAAAAACCTTAAAGCCGTGGCAAATCCTTTTCCGGGGGGAGTGTTTTAAAAAACCCACGCCTCGGGCATGAGGTGTATGCCTCAAGGCGAGGTGCATGGATCATGCCTTGAGGCTTAAGACTCAACAGATTTTTGTGAGGCTTATGCCTCAGGTGTGTGAGGTGTACGCCTTGAGGCTATGTGAGGCATAAGCCTCAGGTTTTGCGGCAAAACCCAAACCCATGGGTCAAAAAGCTGATTTGTTTGTTTGCATTTTTTTTGTTTTATTTAGAACAATACCCCCTTCATGTCATTTATTTACTAAACCCTACCAAATAAAAGTGCTTTTTGTTTTAGAAACTAAGTTATCAAGAGAAATCTCAAAATCTCTCTTCCAAACCCTATTTTCTCCCTACACCAAGATTTCTTCCTAGAGTTTCCAATACTCATCTGATTTCAATTTCGTCGCTTCCTACGAATTTCTTATGAAGATTGTGGTCAAATAGAATTAAAAAAAAAAATCAAGGATGTACTAAGTTTTTGAGGCATGTGATTTTTATGTGTAGTTTTTTGAAGTTTTTTTGTTGTCAAAATCTCATATTTCTCCCTTGTTTTTGTGTCTGATCCTTTTGTTTTCTGTTTTATTCTTCCTATTTATGATGGTGGTTAAAGAAGGGAATAAAGGTGGGGGTAATATAAAAGACCCCTCTTGGTAGCATGGGGTCTAAAACTTCATTCCTAGGTTTAGACTAGTTGTTTATTTAATGTTTGATACTATAATTAATGAAACATTTCTACTTCCCTACATTTTTATTATTTAATGTTTATTTGATGCTTGATGGTTGTCTTTATAAATTTATTATTACTGTTATATATATTTTGGGATTCTTTTAAAAAAAGTAATTGAGGCTTACGCCTTACCTCAAGTCCAAAACACCTCACTTTAAAACACTGCAGGGGGGGGGGGGGGTAAGGATTTTCCTCCCTAGGTGGAAAATCTTGCGCGTTAGAGAATACTTTCTCCGTCTTTATTAATTATTAGTGTTGTCAAACACCGAAAAATATGTGTTCTCCGTAGCAAACAATTTGCCGTTGGATTTTCCTTGCAATCAAACATGCCCAATGTTGTCAAATGGCATATGCGATCAGCTTGGGCTGTTTGTATATCACATATGCCATGACATATTCAACAAAAAAATTGGGAAAAAATATAAAAAAAATGCTAACAAATTCAGAAAAAATAAAGAATACTCTGGAAAAATACTTAGTAATTAAGCAATGCACAAATTCCATATTTTGATTCATAAATCATAGTTCATACACCAAAACACGCGAGTAAAAGACTTAAAATAGTCAATTATAAAAAAAAAAAACAATAAGTCAAATAACCAAATAGTCATACAATACATAAAATAGTCATAGAAATCTTAGTTTGATTATCTAGTCTACACACAAGCATCCATAATCCATTGTGGAACATCTCTAGTAGGATCGTCATTGCTTCTATTTCCGTCGTCATCAGAGTCACCAACCTTCTCCACGTACACGCCATCATCCTCAGTCTTCTCATATTCAGATCTCACATTCATCTCCTTGACCTTGTATTGCTTCATCTTCTTCTTCGTCATTTTCTTTTTGTATCTCATC
This sequence comes from Akebia trifoliata, assembly GCF_017979445.1. Lineage (NCBI taxonomy): Eukaryota > Viridiplantae > Streptophyta > Magnoliopsida > Ranunculales > Lardizabalaceae > Akebia > Akebia trifoliata. The sequence continues at coordinate 11,551,051 of NC_141380.1, read as the reverse complement.
TTCAACTTCATCTTCTAGTTGCCTCGAGCATTGACCAATGCCTCTTCTTCTTTGGCTTGAGCGTTCTCCAGTTGTCGATGCAAAAGTTGCTTGCTCAACTTGGGCCCAACTTAGATCCTCTCCTTCGAACACAGGCTCGTCCCGTGCATCTGTGATCCACGAATGATCTATGCTAAGATCATCAATAGAGATGGGATCATATAAGTCGAGATTCTCTTTCCTCAACTTGAATTGTTCGTGCAATTGCTGGTTGTATTGTACGAACACAAGTCATTCAACTTCTTTTGTTCTAACTTGTTTCTCTTTTTAGTGTGGATCTGTTCAACATAAAATAATTTATAAATATTATATACTTATTTATATTATTGAAAGTATGAAACAAAATATTAATGGTTTACTTAGTTTAGTTATTAGTTTTTGCCATCTCAAAAGTGCTTCAATTACGTTTGCAACTCGATGCAGAACATGCTAGGCCAAGAATCCGTATGGCCAACCTCTTCAAATAGGGATCCTTCGCAATAGGATCAACTCCATATGCTGACCACCAATCAACTGTAGTATACAATATAATTATAGTGATAATAAGATGACAAATAATTAAGTTAAATTTACTAAAGTCTAAATCTAAATATTAAATTTTTTACTTGGAATTTTTGTTGTTTTATGACTTTTGACTATATCTCTTCCAAAGATCCCTTCGCTATTGTTGTAACGATCCAACTACGTCGATATTGCATCTTGTTCTGCTTGATTAGGGACCATTTTTTTCAACACGTCAAGAAATCCAACCATATGCATCGAATCTGCCTCATCTTGATTGACGGATTTGAAGTATACGGTTGGATTAATGATGTAAGAAATCGAATATAATGGAGATTTCATTTGGCTGCCCCATTTCTTATAAATAATATCGATAACATTTATAATTTCTTTCACGATATTGGTATATTTAATCTTTTCAATAGCTTTGTCCATTGCATTGTAAATGTAGCCCATAGGGGGCTTATCATCACCATTTACTAACTAAAGAACAGAGACTAATTGCATGACATTATTCAGGGCCTTTGTGACACCTGTCTAAAAAGTTTGGGACAGGATAGTTTGGGCAACTAATTTTCCTTCGGTTTTCTTTGACCAAGGCCCATTGTTTGATTTGGCCGACACTACAGAGGTTCTAAGTTCAGTCTTTTTTCCGTGTAGGCTTTGTAGTGTCAAAAAGGCTGTTGAAAATCGAGTGATTGCAGGCTTAATTAGGTTTTCATCCATATGTGCTCTCATTCATTGTAGTAACAATGCATGCTTGTACATAAAAACAATAACCTTCCTAGTTTTAGCAATAGTGTCGATATGCAATTAACCTATGTCCTCCAAAGTTAGGTCTAAGCAATGTGCTGCACATGGAAACCAATACAAACGGTGGGGTTTATCCATTAAAAGGCAACCTACAGCCACATGCAGTCGCGTTGTCTGTTACAACTTGGACAACTTTGCCCTCACCAATTTTCTCAATTGTTTTATCTAAATATTGAAAAAGATACTCAGCCTTGTGAGAATGAGCTGATGCATCTATGGATTTGAGGAACATTATTCCGGTCGGACAATTAATTAAAAAGTTAATTATTGACCGACCGGTTTTATCGATTCATTCATCAACCATCAAAATACACTTAAAGGTTTTCCATGATTCTCAATAGTTGTTGATTAATCCCTGGGTGAATTCCACTTCTTTTTTAAGACGTGACTCTTATTTCATGATAAGAAGGTGGCTTGAGGCCAGGTCTAAATTGACCTATTGCCTTTACCATTACTTTGAAGCTCTTTAATTTGACAGTATTAAATGCAATTCCAGCTTGATATAGCCATTTGGCTATATATTTAATGTGGTGGTTTTCCTATCTTTGGTGCTATGTTCAATGGTGGTTTGGTATGGACCTTTACCTTACCCTTTTTGGTCGACTACATCTTCTGGATGTGGTCTACACCACTTATCCATTGGACCATGGGCACGAGTTCTTTTAGAAGCTCTTCGAGATAGTGGTGGTGGAACCGGTGGTCTACTACGCACCATTGACGTAGGAGGTGTATCGTAAGCAATGATATCATCATCCTCTCGACCTCCACCCTACATAGAACTTTCTTAGATTTATGGCCTCATCTTGTTTTTTTTTTTTTTTTTTTGAAATCTTGTCCATGTACTCCATTAGTTCCTTTCGGATTTCAGGACTAACTTTCTCACATGTCCTAGCATTTGATCCCGACATGTGTACTAAATGTTGTTTGTGGCGTGTAATGCCACCTTTACTAATGTACCCACACAACTCACATACTACTATTTTTCTTTTCATTTGGACTACGGTAATGACCATATTTCCAACCGGGATCATTAGATTTAGGCTTTAGGGAAGAGTTGACCGATGTGGATGACATACTAATTTCTAAGTTTCTAAGTTCTGACTTCTAACAAGTGAAACTTTGAAATAAAAAAACAACTACAAGTAATAACTATTAAAGTAAAAAAGTATATAAATTATAAATACCTCAACCTCGACTTGAGTAGTATTCGTAAAAGAGAAAGAAGATGAATGCTGATGGATTGATAGTTGAAGGTTGATTTAATTCTTAAGCCTTTTCTTGAGTGAGTTGATGTCTTGAAGGTTGATAGAAATTAGAATTTAGAATGATAGTTGAATTTGAGTGATGCTTGAATGCTTGATGCCTTGACCTTTGATCAATCTTGATTCTTGATTTGAATTATTGACTTTAATCTTCTTGATTCTTGAAGTTGAAGGTTGAAGGTTGAAGGTTGAAGGTTGAAGTTGAACACTTGATTCTTGTACTTGAATGGATGATGAGATGACTTCATTTGAATTTGATTCTTATCTTCAAGTCGTGAGAGTTGAGAGTGAGTGATGATAGTAGTGGGTAAGTGAGTTAGAGAACTTGAGACTTGAGAGTTGAGAGTGATGATAGTGATTAGTAAGCGGGAGATTTAAGAAGAATTGAAGAAAGAAAGATATTTGAGCTTAAAGAAGGTAGTAGAGAGTAGAGAGTATGAGGGTATTTATAGGAAAAAATGGTGGTTTAAAGTAAAAAAAATAAAAAATTCTGGGTCCAACGGTCATATTTCTGACCGTTGGAAATTATGTTATTGCATACTTCTTGGCCAACATATCATGTACATGCGTGGGTAGCATATTTGATTTTTGATTTGGATATCGCATATGAGATCGCACAATCGCATATGTGATCGCACAATCGCATGTGATTGCATTTGACAACATTGAACACACCCTTAATTTGTAATTCTTTTCTTTATCTTTTTCAAGTTGTTTTTTGTTTATCAATTGAATCTATTGATTGACACGCTTCTACTACTTCAAGTGGTATACGAGCTTTTGCTAAGATCCACAAAAGATGACTGGTGAAGGTGATTTGTCATAAAATCTTATTTAAAAGCTCAATTTGAGAGGTTTGAAGTCAGAATTTTAGCTAAGTTGGAGTCCCTTGTTCAAGGCATAGTCCTCAACACCATTAAGAAGGAGAAAGGTAAGAAAACCCTTGGAGATGAAAACCAAAAGGATTCCCCTCCCCGTCCCTCCCTTAGTTTTCCCCTCAAAATTCAACCTTGCCCAAAATTTCAATCTTACCTAAATTGCATCCGATGTTTCCCTAAACCCTCAAACCTATCCTCCACCATCACCTTATCAAAACCCTTCCAATAATCCACTCTCCACACCTCATACGAAGCTCTCTTAACCTTCTAGCCATACCGCACCACTCCTAGACTCTCAAAATCAAAATCCTCACCCTTTAATAACCGCATATCGTCCCCCATAACATGTTTCTCATAACCCAACCTTCCATGTAACCTTCAGAACCCTTCCCAAACCCAACCGGTCCTGTATACTGATTATGTTGATGAATTGGATCCTTACTCTACTCCACCACCGTCCCAAATTCATCAGGTCAAATACTGACTTAGGACGGACATTCCACAATTCAATGGTCTTTTCCACATTGACGATTTCCTTGATTGGTTGTTTACTGTTGAGTGTTTCTTGGAGTATAAGTGTGAGCTTCTTAGGAGAGAATTTTAGCACTGTTGGAATTATTTCATTCCTCTTATTCCCTTGTCAAATGCATGGTTACAACCATTAGAATAAATAGGCTGATGACAACAAATCAGCCCCTAAGAACTAGGAACAAATAAGGAAAAATAAACTAGGAAAAATCATAATCAGATCTGTAATAAAATCCCTATAGATCTGGAATAATATCCCAAAGGATAGGATCTGTTTCTTAGCTTATTTGAATTAAAAGTCTATCCCTAAAAATCAGGATATAACTATTTACAGCTGATCCGATTCTTTCTACACTCCCCCTCAAGCTTGGACTGAAAAAACATCAAACAGTCCAAGCTTGCTTACAAATTTTTTGAATGATACCCCTGGAAGCCCCATGGTGAGAATATCCGCAGTCTGATCAGTTGTATGGAGATAAACCAGACACAAAGTTCCGTCTTCAATCTTTTCTTTAATAAAGTGCCGGTCCACCTCAACATGCTTCGTTCGATCATGGTAGATTGGATTAAGTGTCATGCTTATGGCTGCCTTGTTATCTGAAAATAGTTTCATAAGCTGATTAAATTTCCTTCTTAGTTCCTTCAGTAACATCTTTAGCCATAAAAGTTTGCAAACTCCTTAAGCAATGGCTCTAAGTTTCACTTCAGCACTACTTTTAGACACAACCAACTGCTTTTTACTCCTCTATGTTACCAAGTTACCCCATACAAAGGTGCAATAACCAGAAGTTGACCTCAAGTCGACCTTGGATCCAGCCCAATCAGCATTTGTATAAGCTTCAACACTTCTGTTTTGGTTCTTTTCAAAGAATAAACCTTTTCCTGGTGTTCCTTTTAGATAATGAAGGATCTGATATACAGCCTCAAGGCGTTCTTTGCAGGGAGCATGCATAAACTGACTAACTACACACAACGAAAGTAATATCAGGGTGTGTGAGAGAGAGATAAATAAGTCTTTCAACCAGACGTTGGTACCTTACCTTGTCCACATGATCATTGCTTGGTTCAAGATCCAACTTCGTAGTAGAGTCAATTGGCGTAGGGATTGATCTGCACCCCAACATTCTAGTTTCCTTGAGTAGGTCAAGAACATATTTCCTTTGAGAAATAACAATGCCTTTCTTACTCCTAGCAACCTCCACGCCTAGAAAGTATCTCAGATGTCCCAAATCTTTAACGTCAAATTCTGTGGCCAAAACATCTTTCAGTCTCTCAATCTCCATAAGGTCATCACCAGTTAGAATAATATCATCAACGTAGACAATCAAGATGGTGCTTCTTCCTTCTTTATGACAGTAAAACAGTGTATGATCAGCATGAGCTTGACTATACCCTTGTTGTCGAATAACCTTAGTAAACCTTTCCAATCAGGCTTTGGGAGATTGTTTTAAGCCATGGAGAGATTTTTGAAGTCGGCATATTTTACCTTTCTTACTTTCATCATCAAAACCTGGTGGAAGATCCATATACACTTCTTCTAAGTCACCATTAAGAAATGCATTCTTTACATCAAGTTGGTGTAGTTTCCAATCAAGATTTGTTGCTAAGGATAGAAGGATTCTGACTGTATTCATTTTTGCCATAGGTGCAAAGGTTTCCAAGTAGTACACACCATATGTCTGAGTGAAACCTTTTGTATCCAATCTAGCTTTGTATCTTTCAATGGTCCCATCAGAGTTATACTTAATGGTAAAAACCTACTTACACCCGACAGATGTTTTGTCCCGTGGTTTCTCCACCAACTCCCATGTCCCATTCTTTTCCAGGGCACTCATCTCTTCCATGACTGCCTTTTTCCACTTAGAATCTTGTAATGCTTCTTATATGGTTCTAGGTACTTCCTTTGACAAGTTGGCTACAAAAGCTTTAAGCTAAGGAGATAAATGATTGTAGGCCACGAAGTTGTATAATGGATGCTGAGTACAAGATCTAACACCCTTTCTGAGAGCAATAGGAGCATCAAGATCACTAGGAGTATTTATATGTGTACCTTGATTTGGTTTGGAATCATGACTGAGCTGAGTGTCCTCAATGGGTTCTATTCTTCTTGGGCGTCGAGAATAAACACGAAGCTCTGATTGTGGTTCTGAGTCTTCCTCTTCATTTCTGTTATTAGTCATCGAGGACTCAATAGGGTCGGATTGATTCTCAGGCTGAAAAACGTCATACTAATGTGTGTCTGGTAGATCTGGGGGGATATGACAGGTTGGTGAGTGTTTTGGATATGTGGTGTGTCAGGTAGATCTGGGGATATGACAGGTTGGTGAGTGTTTTGGATATGTGGAAGACCTTAAAAATTATCTTCATTACTCATGTACTCCCCTTGAAGGGAATTTTTGGCGTAGAATGGCTTGGTTTAAAAAAAAGTGACATTCATGGAGATAAAATATTTACGTTTTTCGGGAGAGTAACACTTATACCCTTTTTGACTAGCAGAGTATCCTCAAAACAATCATTTAACGGCTTTGGGATCTAATTTGCTACGTTCTCGATCATAAACATGAACGAATGATTGACAACCAAAGATTTTTAGGGGTATGGATGAGTAGGTCTTGGAAAAAGAGGGGTAGTGAGTGGTGAGAGCTTGAAGAGGGGTCTTAAATTGTAAGACACGAGTGGGCATTCTATTAATGAGATAGCAGGCAGTAAGGACAACATCCCCCCAGAACTGTTTTGGGACATTTGAGGTGAACATTAGAGATCTAGCTACTTTTAGGAGATGGCGATTTTTTCTCTCAGCAATACTGTTTTGTTGAGGAGTATCAATACATGTGCTTTGGTGTATAATTCCTTTTTCTAAGAAAAAACCTCCAAGAATGGAATTAAAGTATTCTTTTCCATTATCAGTATGAAGGATTTTTATGTTGGTGTTGTACTGATTTTGGACCATAGAATGAAAAATTTTAAAAATCTGGGCATCATTAGATTTTTCTTTTAGTAAGTAAACCCAACAGACCCTAGAATGATCATCAATGAAGGTTATGAACCACCTATTTCCTGTGATGTGTTGTGTGCGAGATGGTCCCCAAATATCACTATGGATTTGAGTGAATGGTTGAGATGCTTTATATGGTTTTGATGGAAAATTAGAACATTGATGTTTTGACAATTGACAGATTTCACATTCAAACACATTTTATTTCTAAACAAAGAGGGAAACAACTTTTTAAGATACGGAAAGCTAGGGTGACCTAATCTACGATGCCACAACATTATTGTATGCTCACGCGTTAAGGGAAAAGTCTCACAACCAGCCATTTGAGCTTGTTTATTCTTGAAGCCTTCATTTTTGAAGAAATATAGCCCACTAAATTCCCTAGCATTGCCAATCATCCTCCCAGATTTTCGGTCCTGAAATAAACACTCAAACTATGAGAAGTTGGCAGAACAATCTTGGTCTTTAGTTAATTTGCTAATTGAGAGTAAGTTGTAAGACAACTTTGGGACATGTAGTACAGATTTCAAAACAAAATTAAGAGAAAGGTTTATATCTCCACTACCAGCCACAATTGAAAGAAAACCATCGGCAACCTTAACTGACGGAGGAGTGGAACCTTGGAGATTAATCAGTTTGATGAGTTGGTCCAGTTGCTCCTTTGTGAGGGACAAACTTGGAGCAGAATCTTCATGTTTTGTGACCATTTCAACAGTAGTTTGAAGGCCTCTAGGTTTGCATTGGTCCTTGGAGTCGAAGTTTGCTGGTCTGCCTTGAAGTTTCTAGCAAGTTTCACGAGTATGGTTGGTCCTTTGGTAGTGATCACACCAGAGATTTCCTCTTCGTTGGTTTCAGTTGGTATCTCGGTGGTAGGGCTCCATGTTTTTGTTGGCAGCAAGAGCAAAATTGTCAATAAGTGTGGGTTTGGGCTCTTCCATCATCACACGTTTACAGCTTTCCTCTCTTCTTACTTCTGCAAATGCTTCATCTATTGAAGGAAGTGGTTTAGTACCAAGAGGATGTCCTCGAACTTCGTCAAGGTGGTTGTTGAGGCCAGCAAGAAAGTCGTGTATCAGTTTCTTATTGACAGAATTTTGATGGTGTTCTCGGCAAGTAGTGCACCATTGAAACTTGTCAAAGAAATCAACCTCCTGCCAAAGTTTTGTGAGAGAGTTGTAATATTGAGTGACATCCATCTCACATTGGGTTAGCATCCGTGCTCTATTTCTCAATTTGAACAATTGGGCAGAATTTTCTAGGTCAGAATATTGCCTTTGCATAACATCCCACATTTCTTTTTCTATGGTATAACCAAGAAAATTTGCACCTATCTTGTCCTCCATGGAGTTGATTAGCCAAGCCATAACCATGGAATTTTGGGCATCCCACATTTTGAAAGAAGCATCAGTAGTGGTTGGTTTTGTAACAGTCCCGTCAATGAACCCATACCTTCCTTTTCCTCGGATTACCATTTGAACTGAGAGTGACCATTGTAGATAATTTCGTCCATTGAGTTTGTGAGAGGTGATTTGAAGAGAGGACATATTGGAATAAGCAGTGGGGGTTATTGTGGGGTTAGATTCAGAGGTAACCTCTGAACTATTACCGCCGCTAGCCCCGGTGTGAGCCAATTTGTGCATGGCTTCTCTCAACCAAGTTTAGGCTCTAATACCATGTGAGCTTCTTAGGAGAGAATTTTAGCACTGCTGGAATTATTTCATTCCTCTTATTCCATTGTCAAAAACACGGTTATAGCCCTTAGAATAAATAGGCTGATGACAACAAATCAGCCCCTAAGAACTAAGAACAAATAAGGAAAAATAAACTAGGAAAAATCAGAATTTGATCTGTAATAATATCCCAACAGATCTGGAATAATATCCCAAAGGATGGGATATAATTTTCAGCTTATTTGAATTAAAAGTCTATCCCTAAAAATCAGGATACAACTATTTACAATTGATCCGATTCTTTCTACAATAAGTAAAGGCATTTCAAATCCTATGAAGAAGGAGATTTGGTGATGGTCGACCTTGGCTAGGATCGTTTTCCAACAGGCACCTACAACATGATTAAGTTGTAGAATCTAGGTCCACTCTGCATCTTTAGGAAAATTAGCGTTAATGCTCACATTGTGGACTTACCAGAAGACACGCACATCTTCCTTACTCTCTTGGCGATGGAGGTTGTTTATCTACGTTGAACTTGGAGATTGAGTTCTCTTCAAGAACGGGATAGTATCCATTCTCCACAGTCCACTTACTCAGACGTAACATTTAGATGTTTCTTCAAATCGTGTCACCAGATATATGATATGGAATGGTATATTTCCCCATTGTTTTATCCATATATCATTATTTGTCCATGAAGATATTCATATTAGATTATTTGAAATTTATTGCCGAATACAATAATATCATATTTGGGGATCCTCCACGTCCACATTCAACAATTGGATTTATGCCTATGTGTCGCAGTTTTCCTCTGGCCCTTTTTTTTATTATTCCTTTGGTGCACCTTATGATGTTGTCCCATGTTGTTTTGATGAGCTATTCTTTTACCTTACAAACATTATTTTGTAACTGAATTTAGTCGGTAACATATATTTGAAACTTTGACTTGTTTACCTGAAAAGGTCATGGGTTTGAGTATTGGGAGCAAATACGAAGGCCCTTGAATAATTAGACTTTTAAAATCAATTTGAAATGGAGGAACCGAACCCAGATAATTAGGTTAAGGCTTTGATAATGAGAAGACCATGGTCATGATGATGAAAGGCTTTATTGTTATGGCATTTATTAGCATGATATGTAAGGTGGACATTTCTATTGGTTCATCGTTATACAAAGATTTTCTGATCACCCTTATCCTTCCCATGTTGATTTAAGACCTCGTGTTATGGGATTCTTTTCAGGTTGTGCATTTCCGATCTCTGGAGAAACCAAAGGAGGAGGATTTTTGTCTGGAGCTGTAAGTATTTCCAATTTGTGTATTATTGCATTGTTATTTTGAACAAATGGGGAGGATCTGTGATTAGATATTGTATCTAAATATTTTGCTCTCGTATAAATTTCAAGGTCAAAGCTTTTCACTTATGATGAAGTTGTGGAAAGAGTTGCTCACCAACTTGGTCTAGATGATCCATCCAAAATCAGGCTTACAGCACACAACTGTTATTCTCAGCAACCTAAACCCCAACCTATTAAATACCGGGGTGTTGATCATTTGTCAGACATGCTGGTCCACTACAATCAGGTAGTTTCATCACATATGGACCTAGCAGTGAGGCTTGTTATATGTTTTTGTTTCTAGTAAACATCAATTTACTGCAATTGTTTGAAAATTTCTTTATGGATTTCATTTGGACAGACTTCCGATATTTTGTATTATGAAGTATTGGACATTCCTCTACCAGAATTGCAAGGCTTGAAAACTCTGAAGGTAGCTTTTCATCATTCAACAAAGGATGAGGTGAGTTTACCGACCACTGATCATATTTCCTAACTGATCATTTGTTAGAGAATGCCTCGATAAATCTCAAATTGTTTATCATCAGGTGGTAATTCATAGTATTAGACTGCCAAAACAGAGCACTGTTGGGGATGTGATAAATGACCTGAAAACAAAGGTAATTGTCTTCTATGCATACATTTCTTCTCATCTTTCCTCATATGTAAGGTAACACCCGAGTTTTGTTAATAGCTGGGGCCTTTTCCCTCCCTTTGGATGGTATACTGTTGTAAATTTAACAGATCAGTAAACTTATTTAGCATTCATGTTATGTGCTTCCCATCTTTATTCTTTTTGGGTCCTAGAAATATGATTATTTATCGATTTAAGAAAAATTTACTTACCTTGTGTGTTGCATTTTGAAACACAGGTCGAGCTGTCGCATCCTAATGCGGAACTTAGATTGCTTGAAGTTTTCTATCATAAGATCTATAAGGTACTTGATTATTATTATTATTATTATTATTTTAAAATTCCTGTCTCTATGTTTGTCAGTGGTCTGCATATATGGTTTTAAAGGCACGTGAAGCATACACGTTGAGACGTGCCAAGGGTGAGGCTTACTAAAAATGTCATGAGGCGCAGGGAAGAAACGTAAAAATAGTTGACTACACCTTTTAGCTGAGGCTATAAGCCATACACATTAATTTTTTTTTCCATTTATATATATATGGACGACGTTCGGTTTCCAAAATGGGAGCGAAAGCCTTAGCCAAAGTTTTGTCTCATATGGGCTAAAAGTTTCTGAATGGGCTGAATTTTTGTGAGGATGATCTCTATGGTGAGGAGATCATCCTAAAACAAGCAGTTCATTCCGAAACTTTTAGCCCTTATAGGACAAAACACTTGGCTACGTTTTTGGCTATTGAACCCTTCCCTATATATATAGGGAACGGATCAAGGGACATATGAAAAAATATATGTAAAAACAATGTAACATTAATAAATTTTCAAAATATGGGTTAGAAGTTTCGGATTGAGCTGATTTTTTGTGAGTATGATCTCTATGATGGGAAGATCATTTGAAAAAAAAAATCAGTCCAATCTGAAACTACTAACCCCATTAAAAGTGATTTAGAATGTGGACTGTCGATTTTTTTGCCAATTTTTGCCAATAATTTGTAAATCACTTCTGACGGATTTAGAAGTTTCAGATTGAGCTGATTTTTTGTGAGGATGATCTTCTCATCATAGTAACCATCCTCGCAAAAAAATCAGCTCAATCCAAAACCTCTAACCCATATTTTGAAAAACCATTGTTTTTACATATGTCCCATGAACCGCCCCCATATATATATATATAGGGTCTGATTTTTTGTCCTATATGGCTTAAAAGTTTGGGATTGGGCTGATTTTTTGTGAGGATGATCTCTTTGGTGAGAAGATCATCCTTGCAACCCGAAGGGGTTGGCCTAGTGGCAAGCTGAGCCTTGATAAGCTAGAAGTTTCAGATTGGGCTAATTTTATGTGAGGATGTTCTCCTCGCCATAGAGATCATCCTCACAAAAAATCAGCCCAGTACGGAACTTTTAAACCTTATAGGACAAATTTTGTCTCCCAATGTTGTCTCCCTAACGTTGTCCCTTGAGCGCTACCCTCTCCCTCTCTCTCTCTCTCTCTCTATATATATATATATATATATATATAGGGGTGCAACTTGGTTCGGTTTAGAGCAAAATTAGAACTGAACCGATCATGGTCGGTTCCATTATATGAGAACCAGAACCGAACCAAATTGGTCTCAAACCAAACCAACCCAAACCGATTTTAATTCGGTTTGGTTCGGTTCGGTTCCATGGGTTGCCAAAAATTTCTTAAACAAATATTTTTAATAAAAAATAAAAAATAAAAATTGGTTCATGCATAATTTTGGAGTTTGATAATGTCATCTAAAACAGTATATTTCTTAAAATTTTAATTAATTTTTGTGTTAGATAATAGACAACTTCATATATCTTTACATAAATAAAAAATTATTTAATAAAAAAAATTAAAAGAACTTATCTTTATAATTTCAGGGAAAACCTGACTAATTAATATAGTTAGAAATACTAACCTCTTCCTAAAAAATGCTTAGAAATTGGGGGCATTTTGTGCAGTAGAGATGTGAATCTTATCATACACAAACGACAATCCTATCCATCCATTATTCCCCTTTGATCCAAACATCGAATGACTACAAATCTGGACAATATCGAACAACAAAGCAACTCTGGCTGTTCTTCAACTCCAAGAGACGAGAGAGAGAGAGATCCGTCAGCCGTCGGAGTTGATAGGCAGCCCGCAGCCAGTCAGCTACACCTCTGCTTGCAAGAGAGAGAGAGAGAGAGAGAGAGAGAGAGAGAGAGAGAGAGAGAGAGAGAGAGATGATCGCCCGGCAACTAGCAGCCGCAGAGTGAGAGAGAGGATCCGCCTGTAGCTCGGCAGCCGCAGATAAAGAGAGAGAGATAGAGAGAGACGATAGAGATGATCCGCCCGCAGTCGACATCCGCAGAGAGAGAGATAGAGAGAGAGGAGAGTAAAAGAGACGAGAATTAGGGTTTTTAAAAATCTAAATTTTATTTTAAAAGACACTGTTAGTTCGGTTATCGGTTCGGTTCGGTTATTCATAAAGTCAAAACCGAGAACCGAACCGAATTCATTGGTTCTTTATTTTGTAAACCTGAAACCGAACCGACTTCAATTTAAACCGAACCAAACCAATCCAAAACTCACAGTTTGGTTCGGTTCTCGGTTTGAACCGATTTAAGTTGCACCCCTAATATATATAACGTTGTCTCCCTAACGTTGTCCCTTGAGCGCTACCCTCTCTCTCTCTCTCTCTATCTATATATATATATATATATAGGGTCCCGTTCGATGGCTAACTTTTTGGCAAAACATTTTTCAAAACATGAGTTAGAAGTTTTGGAATGGGCTGATTTTTGGTGAGGATGATCTCTACGGTGAGGAGATCATCATCACCAAAAATCAGCCCATTCCAAAACTTCTTACCCCATCAAAAATAGTTTACAAAAATGGACGGTCCACGATTTTTCAACTTGTAAACATGGGTTAGAAGTTTTGGAATGGGCTGATTTTTGGTGAGGATGATCTCCTCACCGTAGAGATCATCCTCACCAAAAATCAGCCCATTCCAAAACTTCTAACTCATGTTTTGAAAAATGTTTTGCCAAAAAGTTAGCCATTGAACGCTACCCATATATATATATGTCGTTGAGTTGATTTGATTCATAGATTGATTTTTCTAATACTTAGTAATATGCAGAGAAATTGTTGAAATACCTTTTTTTGTTATATTTTATAATAATTTATTGTATAAAATTTTAATTATTCAAATATAATATAATTTTTCTTGATAAAATATAAAATAATAATATTTTATTTTACAGGATTAACTCTTGTAATTTGACATGCAGGTTTGAAAATATGTGATGATTAGTCTATTTTCTTTACTTATAATATTAATTATTTTTGTATGTTATGTTATTCATTTAAAAATCCCATGCACGTAAAGTTTACACCATACCTCAGGGATTATGCCTTGTGGCCTCATGCTCTGGTCGAAATAAGGATCAGTTTTGAAATTGACGGGAAATATAGATAGCCACCGACTGAGTTTTTTAATTTGAGGCTATAACTAAATGGATCGAAATCCATGAGACCCCCTTCGAATGGCTTCAGCTTGGCAAATCGAGTTCGGTGGTGTATTGGAGGACCTCAAGTGTCTTAATTGTGCTACTGTAGATTCTCCCCTGTGGTGATCTTTAAGATGCAATTAAATTATTATAGACTATTCGAGAACAATTCATATTATGTCTTTCATTGTTATCAAGACCATAATTCTGGATCACTTCCTTGCAGATTTTTCCACCGAGCGAAAAGATTGAGAACATAAATGATCAGTACTGGACATTACGAGCAGAGGAGGCAAGTTATTGTTTGGGTTTTTATAATTGTAAAATGGGGGGTTGTTAGGCATTTATATTCCTGTTTAAGATAGTTACATGGTTCAAATCGTATTTCTGAAGGTTTTTTTTTTTTTTTTTGGTTTCTCACTTTCTTGTAATCAAAATCGTTCTGATCCTTGTTCATTTTCACAGATTCCGGAGGAAGAGAAAAATCTTGGTCTTCATGATCGCCTGATTCACGTGTACCATTTCACAAAAGATGCATCTCAAAACCAGATGGTAGGAAATTGTGTATTGTAAATATATCAGGGCACGGTTATTTCACGTTCAGTAGGTACTTGCATTGATATTGCTTGCACGTTTGATAAGTTTGGCTGTTTGAATGTTGTTTTCAATTCAACAGCAGGTTCAGAATTTCGGGGAGCCATTTTTCTTGATCATTCATGAAGGAGAGACTTTAGCTGAAGTTAAAGCTCGTATACAGAAAAAATTGCAGGTCCCAGATGAGGAATTCTCTAAGGTACCCTTCTGCCACCCTCCCTGCTGTACACACATTTACGCTTTATTTTACTCAGGTGTACATTAACTAAGCATGTACACACATCACACTATCTGGTTATATTACCTCATTGCCGTCTTTCATGGATGCATCTAAGTTCTCTGCTTGCTTCAGGATTATATTTTATGTGATATCTGAAATTTTAATTTTTAATTTTTTTGGTTTAGTGGAAGTTTGCCTTTTTGTCATTGGGTCGACCTGAGTACCTTCAGGACACAGACATCGTCTCCAGTCGCTTTCAGGTTTGTCTATCCAATTCAATCCAATTATTTTCTGTGTGTATTTATTTGTCGGGCACATGGTTTAAAATATCAGTATGTATAGGTCGATATGTATTAGTATTGGTTAAGTGAATCATCGACTCTGAAACTTTGAATGTTTTCGGAATGTATCGGGTTGTATTGGATGTAACTTTGAATGTTTTCGGAATGTATCGGGTTGTATTGGATGTATCGGCCGATAACATATCAGTTTTTTAATTAACTGAAACGTTCAATCGATATGATATTTTAAACCATGGTTTTGTTTCTATGTTAGAATTTATATTTGGTACATGTTCTTATTTTTATCCATCTGCCTTCAGAGAAGAGATGTTTATGGAGCGTGGGAGCAGTATCTTGGGTTGGAGCACTCTGACAGCGCTCCTAAAAGGGCTTATGCAGCCAATCAGGTAAAGCCCCACGTTAATGTTTGTTATATTTTGTCTACATTTCAAATTTACCTGGTTAAAGCGATTGTGACTTGTGAAGAAAGTGAATATGGGCTTTATGAAACATGTATGGTCCGGTTCGAAAGACTGGACTTCCACAGATTTCCCTTTGAAAACTTCTTTGATCCGATATTTCTGCTGGGTTATTTGAGGAATAGATCCTACATAATCTTGGGATTCAATATATGTTTGAGTGATTTTGTCTCTAAATTTTGCAGAACCGCCATGCATATGAGAAGCCCGTGAAAATCTACAACTAGAAAAACAGCTGATGAACCTCGACCTTAGCATCGACTGAACCCCCATACCGCGGGATATATTGTGATAGTGGGAAGAGAAGATGAAAAATCTACACTTCCAAAGAAGAAAAGAAGTAAAAAAGAAGAGGAAGAGAGCATTATGAGGTGGTGTCCTTAGGGCTGGTGTATTTATTTTGTTGTCTTATATATTCTTTCTTTGAAGTGTGGGTTGGGGAGTGGTTTTCCGAACAACACTGTATTTCTTCTACAAAACAATGACAACCCCATCGTGAGCTGTTTCGTCCCTTCTTTCTCATGAAGGCTCTTTGTTGGAGTGAGGTTGGTCACATTCATTTCCTGTGTAATTTAGTAAGTATATAAGAAGATTTTGGACTAGGAAATGTATACATACAAGCTATTATGGGGGTGTATTCCACACTTGGTCTTTATTTTTACAATTTTTATCTGATTCTCCTTTTGGGGTTGTTTTAGGTGTGTTATTATTGTGCTTAGGGCAATGGGTTGTAATAGGGTCAGTTGATGCTCAAGTTCTGTCGTTCCTTTCAAGTTTGTGTAAAATATCTGCTCTGCTCTGCTCTGATCAGCTGTTGTCATATTGGGTCTCTGTGCCTCTATTTTCATTGCCTCTTGTCATTTATGTGTTGTTAAAATGAACATCTTTTGTTTAAGGTGAGAAAAAGAGGGAAGTAGAAAAAAAAAAAAAAAAAAAAAAAAGTTCCAAAAATTGTTCATCTAAGATTAGTAATGATGATGCTGTGCTGTGCTATTCGATTAGTGGCACTCTTTATCGGATGCAAAAAAGAAAATATATCATGTTGGGATTTTAATGCCTCCCATTTTTATATTCCAAAAATTGGACTGTACTTGTGTCTCCTGCATCCACAGGTGAGAGAGTGGAATATAGGAACAAGATTCATTTAACCTAAAACCAAATCTTTGTATTTTATTTTACGTAAGAGTTATTACATATATGCCCATTCAAATCTTGAGCCATATAATTTGAGTTTGTAAAAATCATACTAGGGTGGTGTTTAGGAGGCCTTAAAGAGCCAAAATTTTTTCAAAATGTGGGTTAGAAGTTTTGAAATGGACTGATTTTTTGTGATGATGATCTCTATGATGAAGGGATCATTCTCATCAAAAATCAGCCCATTCTAAAACTTCTAATCCCATCAAAAGTGATTTATCAAAATCGGTCGGTCCATGATTCTTCAACTTGTAAACTACGGTTAGAAATTTCAGAATAAGTTGATTATTGAAAAATGTTTGGCTCTCTTTAGGGCCTTCGAATGCTTCCCATCATACAATAATAATTAATAGAATGTTGAAGAGTATAGCGATTTGTGTTGCAAAGAAAGTAGAGAATGATAAAGATAAGAAGAGAAGAGCAAGGGGAATGGCTTGGCTCTCCAATTGACATCATGTGAGAAACTGCTCAAATGGGATAAATCAAGCTAATGTTTTTCATTCACAAATTCTTAAAAATGAAAAAAAAAATAAAAAAAACATAAAGTGAAACTTCTAAATTGTCTTGTGATAGGGGGCATACAAATTTTGTTGATGAAAGTCAGCTTTCAAACAATAAAAAATATAATTTTTATGGAATTTCAAATTTAGATTGAAAAACATATTTTAAATGGAATTTTTCTAGTAAATAAAATTTAAAATAAACTAATAATAAAAATAAATGCGCCTGTAGCTCAGTGGATAGAGCGTCTGTTTCCTAAGCAGAAAGTCGTAGGTTCGACCCCTACCTGGCGCGTCAGCTTGATCCTTTTTTGTTTTTAAAAACATTTCTTGGATTCCACGTATAGAAATAGTGAAAATTACTTAATAGACCCTATGGGGAGGCACTTATTTCTAAACTCACCCCCTTAGTTTGGAGCGGTATCTTAACAACCCATTTACTTTAGTTTTTTCATTTTTAACATTTCTTCGTGGATGTGTTTCTAAATGCACCCTTACTTTGGACTTTGGAGTTGTTATCTTGCCTACCCATTTAGTAAAATTTTTCTTTCTTAATGCACCCTCACCTTGAAAAAATGTTGAACCCAAATCATGGTGATCAGATTAAAATTGTAAAGATCAACCATTTGAATAATTGATCTCAATAATTCAATTTCGAACATTGACAATAGGAGCAAAGGTTAAATGATCTGAATTGTCGAATTTGAAAATTTAAATCATTGATCTCAATGACTGAAAGAGGGATGAGGGGGCATTAAGAAAGAAAAAAAAGATTACTAATTGGAATATCAAGATACTACCTAAAAATTAGAGGGTAAATTTCCTCCTATAAATAACATAATATACCCTTTTTTTTTTGGGGGGGGGGGGGGGGGGGGGGGGGGATTACTCTTATATTTCATGGATGTATTCATTTTTAATTGTATATTTCTTAGTCTTTCCACTTAACTATCTCAACATGCATATTTTTATTACTTTCAATCTCTCAATACATTATTTCTTGATCAACCATTGTTCTATCACCATAACTTATAGTTGGATTTACATTCATCTTATAAACAAAGGTTTTCTTTTAATTTGATTGAACTCCATTTGTCATGTAAAACTCTAAAAACACACATCCATTCTAATCATCGGCTTTAACTCGATGGGGCAATAACTTCCTCATTTTTTCCATCCTTATACATAAACTTGTAAAATGCATGTGCATTGCACATGGATTATCATTTATTTTAATATATATATATATATATATATATGAGTCGTGCTGGAGTAACATTGAAATTGACAGCGTTTGAGATATGGGTGTGCAAAGAACCATAGATGCTTCTCACTCTTATCTCCATTAAAATCATCTATGGTTCTATAGACACATCCACGTCAGCAATGTCCCGAATCCAAAAAATATTTATAAATTGCAGCCATTAAATTAGAAAAAATGACCTCTACTAAGTACGATTATGTAATCAGACACTTTT
The DNA here is from genome assembly GCF_017979445.1 of Akebia trifoliata. Lineage (NCBI taxonomy): Eukaryota > Viridiplantae > Streptophyta > Magnoliopsida > Ranunculales > Lardizabalaceae > Akebia > Akebia trifoliata. The sequence continues at coordinate 11,532,141 of NC_141380.1, read as the reverse complement.
CCATAGCAGAAAGGATAATGGAGTGGAGTGGCCCATCCTTCCTAAGAAGTGTTTATGCCCTGGGAAAAACTTAGATTACAATTTTTTCAGCACATAAGGCAGGTGTTCTCCCCAGAGTTCGTCATAAAATGTTCTTTGATAACTTTGAGTACTTACTATCTTATGGATAACGAATATAATTTGTATATGAATATGATTTCAAATGCGACTTGATGGGTTTAATTCTGTTCATATATGATTTTTGTTATGAAAATTTGGGCTTCCAAGCATTATGAAAAAATAGCTGAAAAAAGAATTAGAAAATGTACAAATGTCAATTGATTTTGGGAAGGAAAAAAAAATCGAAGTTTTTTATTAATGGAGAAATGCCATGAGTTGATATGTATAAATACATCCTAAATAAAAAATAACAGATAGATGGAAAGATTGACAAAACTCTAATAATATGATGTTACATATTACAATGGGTGGAGTGGATGGGGTTTATATAGAAACGTTCTTCATTAAGTTAATAAGGTTGATTGGGTTTACTCCTCAAGTCATGTCTTTGAAATTTTATATGCCCTTCCAGTAAAAGTTGGCTATTTAATGTTGTACACGTGTCGGGTGGGATGTCATGTGCGGCTTACCAAAGGAAAAAAAATATAATTAATATGCAACAAGGGATTTTGGAAAGATTTCGTAGCTTTTCAAATCTTTCTTTATTACTAATCCTTTCTTTTTTATAATATACATATAACCCAATAAAAATGATGAACTTTATAAGACAATAGTTTTAGTCGAAGTAATAACAAGTACTTTTGTAATTTTTTTGAGGTATATTTGTTGGAGAAACTACAATCTTAATAAACATGGATCTAGGATTTGATCTTGACCAAAACATAATAATTGAATCAAAATAATAAATATAAAATACCTAGATTCGCTTTTCTAATAATCCACGAGGAATAATTTAATCTTGATCTATGAAGAATAGGCGTACTACCCCAACTCTGTCTATACCTTTGGTGATGGGAACCTTTATCTCAAAAATAGAAAAATTTATATAGAGAGCGGGGGACGACCACCTATTTATAAAGAGGATATTAGATTTTTTACTCATCATAGAATTCTAATAGTAAGTGAATATCACTTAAAATTTTGATAGGATGTTCACTAACCCATCATATTTGATGTTGGTAACCAATACTAGACCACAAACATGATTTCCAATTTTACCCTTATGTTTTGAACAAATTACAATCTAGTATTTATACAAAAAATTGTATATGTGAAAAGACAATAAAAATAGTTTTAATTAAAAAATACTAACAATATTCCAACAATCTCCCACTTGGCCTTCACATATACTTTTTGTTTAAAACGATTCTTTGGATTATTACTTTTTGAAAAATTGAGTGTACTTTTTTGAAGAACAATTATTCAAAACAATTCAGATAATCTTTAACTGTCACCTTTATTCAAAGATACTACTAATAATGAATCATGGATGTAACAAAGTGCTCATTTGTTGGCCTTAAGATAGTTCTATGGTCTCAAAACTAGTATCATCAATGAATTCATGAGTTTACCTTTACATGAATTTTCTTTATAGTATTAGGGCAATGAACACTCCTCAATGTAGTCTGTATGTACATTTTCTAGGTGTCCTGCTTCATACTCATCGTATGTCATTCTGATATCTTACTAGTAACTATTCATGTGATATTCCATCACCTTTCTATCTAGAATGAATACTTCATTAATATGATGCCAAATCATGTCTAGCCCAAGCATTTTTAACATTCTACGAGTACATTTACTCACAGGCAATGATAACATGTGTACACAATAATAAATAATCATAATCAATTTCTTTAAGTAGTAATAAATAATCTATTAAGAATATAAATAAATTAAAATAAGCAGAAAATAAACTCAATATTTAAATAACTTGAACAAATGACATGATAACTCTCATACGAGTTACATGTTCTTTGAAAACCTTTGACGAAAGTTCGTTTGTGAGAGAGTTAGTTATTATATTGCTAGAATCTATCTTGACAATCTTGATTCACGAATCTTTTCACATAATGAAAGGTAATTTATTTCGATGTGCTTGTTGTCACTAGTCACTTTTTCATTTTTTACAAAATCAATAGTGATTTTGTTATCACAATAAACAACAATAGGTCTATCAATGAAATCCACAATCCTTAATTTACCAATAACTTTTTTTTATCAAACTACTTGACGAGTTGTTTCTTAGCATCCAATAAACTCTGAATACATGGTCGAATATGTCAAAATGGTTTATTTTAAGCTTCTCTGTGAGATAACTCTATGAGCAAATATGAAAATATAATTTGAAGTGGACTTCAAGCTATCACAACATCCAGCTGTAGACACCCCATTTTTGCATCCGCCTGATTAATCAACTCGTCAACCCGATCGCAACGGTTCCCCAATGATGGATGTCCATTCCAATGCTTTATTTTGTTACCAGATATGTTTCAGAAATCCGGATGAGGTATCTCGAAATCCAGATATGTTTCTGGAAAGTATTTTCCAGAAAAAGTGTTTTCCGAAAGAAGTGTTCTTTAAAAAAAATGTTTTCCAAAACAAGTGTTGTTCTCTAGAAAAATATTTTATAAGAAAAAGTGTTTTCCAGAAAATATTTTCCATAAGAACAAGATTTTCCAAGAGAAAATGCTTTCAAAAAAAAAAATTATTTTTGAGAGAAAAAATATTTTCTAGAAGAAAATGTTTTCCAAAAGAAAAGAAAATGAAGGAAAAATGATTTACAAAAGATCTATTTTTGCATGGAAAATTTTTGAAATATGTTTTTACCAAAAATCTATTTTTTGCATGGACCTTATAAAATGATCAAAATATGTTTTTCTAAAAAGAAAATGATTGCAAAAAATAATCAGAATTGTGAAAATTGTTATTCAATAAAAACATTATTTTCAAGAGTGCAATAAAATTATTTTCCTTCTGAATAATCATTGAATGGATGAATTGTTTAATGGATTGGTGCACAAAATTCAATAAAATCTCAGGGTTCATTTAAAATATTATCAAGGGGGTGACACTAAAATTGGTTAAATTCACCTTCAAAGAGGTTTAAGGGTTATCATTATACTTAAGCTCAATCGTCCATCGTCTAACTAGGGTTGTAAGTCCGATCAGTTAGAACAAGCGTCAGTACCAAGTCAACAGTTAGAAATAACCTCAGAATTTCTCAATATCGCACAGTTGTTCCTTGAAGATCACCATGTCTCAATCCTGTTGGTTCACATTCCGTAGGTCCGAATCGAGCCCATAATTCTTCCTCAAAAATCGACCATGTCACCGTTCTATCTTCATCCTTGTAAGCTCGTTGTAGCCACTGCCACCACTGATTGGCTTCACCCTCAAGATGGAATGATGCTAGAGATACTTTTTTTGTTTCAGCAGTGCCTTGAAACTCAAAGAATTGATCAACGCGGTTGAACCACTCGGTTGGATCGTCACCAGAATATCTTGGAAACTCGATTGATAAACAGCCACGTCGTTCCTATCGTTTTCCTAAGCTAAATCCAAAATACGCAGCATAAGAGTGGAACTGATTCAATTCTGTTACTAGTGGAGTTGTTGATTCAATTCTGTTTCTAGTGGAACTGATTCAATTCTGTTACTAATTTAGTTCCAATTTCATATGCTTAGGAATATGACAAAGTTGTTGGCATTTGTTAGCTATTATTTTGCATTTGTTGGTCGTAAGTTTAGGAGAAGTTGTTAAACTCTGTTTTATTTAAATTCCAGTGAAGTGCAGTAATAGGCAGGCAATTTTCATTCAACAATTGTGATTTAATTCTCACCCAAAGAGAATAGTTTATTTTGTTGTTATCAGCCTTGATTGGGACCTTATCATCGTCCCTTCTGAATTTGATTGGATGAAGAAAATTTTTGAATACCTTGAGCGCATTAACGAATTAACTAATAATCTAGCTTCAAGGATATATTTTTCTCCTGAACAAGAAGATAAGAGTCAGACTCAAGAAAGCAAAGGTCATTGACCTCGGAACAGAAATAAATTTCTAAATAGATTCAAATAGAAACCATCTTATCTCTAGAGGAACACAAGGGGATAATGAATTTTCTCAGAAATTTCCAAAGACTTGTTCGCGTGGGCCTATGAGGATATGTTAGGTGCAAGCTTGGGTGTTGTCTGACACGGATTAGATATTGAATTGATAAAATGAGATCAAAGAAGATCTTACAAAATGTATCAGTGCTAGACTTCTCAACATGGTAGAGCTCCCAGAATATATTACCATTATCAGATTAATGAAACAGTTGAAGCGGTATTGATCTCTGATAATGGGTCATACATCAAAGCTTAGGTTATCACTCTATGTTCAAATTTCAAGATTCAACATCACATTGTCTCTTTACCGTCCTCAGATTAATGAAAATGTTGAAGCTGCCAATAAAATATCTCAAAACAATCATCAAGGATATGTGTCAATCACACCAAGATTAGTTAGAGAAGTTACCATTCACACTAGGGGCACATCATACTTCAATACAGTCTTCCACTGGAGCTACTCCCTACTGCTTAGTGTATGGCATGGAAACAGTCTTGCTAGTTGAAATGAAAATTCCATCACTCAAGGTCTTGTTGGAAAGTCAGTTGTCAGAAACAGATTGGGTTCGCCAACAGTATGAAGAATTGAATTTGATCGAAGAAAAATGACTGAGAGCTTTATATCACGTGCAAGCTTATCAAAGAAGGGTCGCCCGTGCATTTGACAAAAAGATCAAGGTCTGTCACTTACAAGTCGGGGATTTAGTACTCAAAGAGAATCAGGTACCTATCTTTGACCCTAGAGGGAAGTTCAAACCAAATTGGGGAGGTCCGTACATCATCAATGAGATATTACCAGGAAAAGTTGTCAGACTTCAAGATCATGATGGAATCGAGTTACCAGAACCAACCAACCTTGACCAAATCAAATAGTACTACATTTAAGGAGGCTGTTTTTAGTCGAATCAATTTTCCTACTACCTAGTTCATTATCTCCTTTCTCAACCCTTTTGCAGTCTGTTCAAAAAGAGAAAAAATATGCCTTTTACTTTTTAGCCTGATTACCTGACCCAGGGGAGAGAAAAATTCGAACTATGTCTTGGTCTGATCCCAAAATTTTGGGGTACGTAGGTAACCTGAGAAGTTACTTCAGGCCCGACCACGTCAAAAAAAGAAAATAGATTCCTCGAAAATTTTTAGTAAATATTCAAAAGAAAAATATTATCCAAAATAGGGAAGAAAATTCAAGAAAAAATTTTAAATGAAATGTCACACAAGGGGCATTTGGGTTTTTGAGCCTCAAAATTCCTTTCTTTTTATACCCAGTCCTAAGCCCACCTATAAAAGTCCTTCTAAGTACCGTACGAAAAGTCAAGGAAGATAGCAAAACATGATCAGATAGTAACTCTAGAAGATCAGAAGAGAAGAAAAAGATAAAAAAAAAATGATGAAGCCTGCTAAGTTGAAAACCCGAAAAGGGAGACTTAGGCAAAAATTAAGGCAAGCTCGCAAGGTTGAAAATCTTAAAGGACAACTTTGGCAACAATCTGAGCCGAGAAAAAAGAAGAAAAAGCTCGGTAGATCGAAAACCTGAAAAGGCGATCTAGGCAAAAGCTAGAGCAAGCTCGATATATTGAAAACCTAAAAAGGCGATCTAGGCAAAAGTTAGAGCAACAAAGAAAAAAACAGAAGAAAATCTCAAACTGAGAGTGGTCCGAGCTGAAACATTAGAAGTCCGAATAATCAAGGTCAATACTTAGCTTAAACCAGCCATAGACTCGGAAGCCACAAGTATCTTGTCTACGATTGATCTGAAAATTTTTACTTCCCCAAGTGAACCAAGGGAGAGAAGAATGAATTCTATGATGAGTCTCAAAAGGAAAATAATTTTGTTCTCTTAAGCTTGACTCAAAACCTTCAACAAAATTAATCAAAATTAAAAGTTGGATCTTTATTGCGCTTGTGGTAATCAAAAATTTTAAACCTTCATACAAAGGGCATTTTTCTTTTTCCTCTAAATATGTAATTTTCCCCCTTATACCAGGGGCATTTTTTACATGATGTATTCAATTATCTCCAGTGCCATATTTGTTATCAAACTAGGAGCATTTTATGTTTGAGCAATGTTTATCCTAAAAGAGAACCCCAAACTTAAAGGTTACCCTCTTGATAATAGTTTTTCGAAAAACTTGTGAGGTTCAAACTCAGATTTTAAATTCATAAAACTTTTGGATAAAACCTTGAGGTTCAAACAAATGCATTTTGGATCTCACATAGGAGATAGGGCATTCATTCTGTCCCAGATCTATTTATTCCCAAATTCAACCCCTCTTTTTCCAGATTTCATTTTCAATCGTTCTTTCCTAGATTTATTCCTTCATTCTCAGTTTTACTCAGCCAGATGCCGCCGAGGACTTTCTAGGAATTATGCTCAGTTGTCGCTGCCGCCGAGGGTTTTCTCGGAATGATGCTCAGATACCGTCGAGGATTTTCTCGGAATTATGCTTAGATACCGCCAAGGGTTTTCTTGGAATTATGCTCAGATGCCGCCGAGGGTTTTTCTTAGAACTATGCTCAGATACCGCCAAAGGGTTTTCTTGGAATTATGCTCAGATGTCGCCAAGGGTTTTCTTGGAATTATGCTCAGATGCCGCCGATGGTTTTCTCGAAACTATGCTCAGATGCCGCCAAGGGTTTTCTTGGAATTATGCTCAGATGCCGCCGAGGGTTTTCTCGGAACTATGCTCAGATGCCGCCAAGGGTTTTCTTGGAATTATGCTCAGATGCCGCCGAGGGTTTTCTCGGAATTATGTTCAGACGTCGCCAAAGGTTTTCTTGGAATTATGCTCAGATGTCGCCAAGGGTTTTCTCGGAACTATGCTTAGATACCGTCGAGGGTTTTCTCGGAACTATGCTCAGATGTCGTTGAGGGTTTTCTTGGAATTATGCTTAGATGCCGTCGAGGGTTTTCTTGGAACTATGCTCAGATGCCGCCAAGGGTTTCTTGGAATTATGCTCAAATGCCGTCGAGGATTTTCTCAGAATTATGCTCAGATGCCGCTAAGGGTTTTCTTGGAATTATGGTCAGATGCCATCGAGGGTTTTCTCGGAACTATGCTCAGATACCGTCGAGGGTTTTCTCGGAACTATGATCAGATGCCGCCAAGGGTTTTCTTGGAATTATGCTCAGATGCCGTCGAGGGTTTTCTCAGAACTATGCTCAGATGTCGCCGAGGGTTTTCTCAGAACTATGCTCAGATGCCGCTAAGGGTTTTCTTGGAATTATGCTCAGATGCCGCCAAGGGGTTTCTTAGAATTATGCTCAGATGCCATCGAGGGTTTTCTCGGTACTATGCTCAGATGTCGCCAAGGGTTTTCTTGGAATTATGCTCAGATGCCGCCGAGGGTTTTCTCGAAACTATGCTCAGTTACCGCCGAGGGTTTTCTCGGAACTATGCTCAGATGCCGCCAAGGGTTTTCTTGGAATTATGCTCAGATGTTGTCGAGGGTTTTCTCGGAACTATGCTCAGTTACTACCGAGGGTTTTCTCAGAATTATGCTCAGATGCCGCCAAGGGTTTTCTTGGAATTATTCTCAGATGCCGCCGAGGGTTTTCTTGGAATTATGCTCAGATGTCGCCAAGGGTTTTCTTAGAATTATACTCAGATGCCACTGAGGATTTTCTCGGAACTATGCTCAGATGCCGCCAAGGGTTTTCTTGGAATTATGCTCAGATGCCGCCGAGGGTTTTCTCAAAACTATGCTCAGTTACCGCCAAGAGTTTTCTCTGAATTATGCTCGGATGCCGCCAAGGGTTTTCTTGGAATTATGCTCAGTTACCGCCGAGGGTTTTCTCGGAACTATGCTCAGATGTCGCCGAGGCTTTTCTCGGAATTATGCTCAGATGCCGCCAAGGATTTTCTTGGAATTATGCTCAGTTTATATTCACATTATGCTCAGTTTTGACTCATTTCCAACTCAAACTCTTTGAAATCTATCTCAGATTTTGAGTCCACACACTTGCACAGTTGTTACATCAGTCAAGGAGAATTTTTTTAAAATTCAAGGATCTGACACTGCCAGTGAGAGCTTGCGCTCAAGGACCTGACAACCTTTTAGTTCGGGGAGAGTTTTACGCTCAAGGATCCGAACACCCCGACGAATTGCTAAATCAGGCTGCAAAATGAACTGTCACTAGCTTTGGCATTCGGATATCGCACTATCTACCGAAATAGATTTGCTATCTAGTTTGCTTCAACCCTCTGCCAAAGAGGGGCATCTGTAGATACCCTAATTTTGCATCCGCCTGATTAATTAACTCGTCAACCCGATCGCAACGGTTCCCCAATGATGGATGTCCATTCCAATACTTTATTTTGTTACCAGATATGTTTTAGAAATCCGGATGAAGTATCTCGAACTAACAAAACTTTAGAAACCACGCTACGCTAGGAAAATACGACCCCAGAAACATATAAATCATCATCTTGCAAACCAAAAAGAAGCTTCACAACAAAAACCATTAAAAATGACCAAATTACCAAAATGCCCATAACATCAAAATAACCCTAGAACCTACGTTACGCTTAGGAAGACCCATTCAAAACACATAAAACAACAAATCGAAATCAAATAAACCACTTCGCCAATTTTCACAAAATTCGACAAAATTATGAAAATACCCCTCATAAAATTCACGATCATTTCACACAAAAAATTTCATAAATGATAAAAATCAACATTTCCATTGAATTCTTTACGAAAAACTAATTCCAAAACAACCTGAAACATTGAAAAACGACTTAAAACGTAAAAAATCCTCTCCGAGGGCAAAACGGTAATTTTATAACTTTAATAATTAAATTTTTTGAAATTAATAAACAAATCATTAAATAAGGTAAAGTGAAACGTTAAAGTCAATCAAGTAAGACTAAAGTCAATCTTAAAGTCAATCAAGTAAGACTAAAGTCAAGATATTAAAAGCCAACCAAGAAAGACTAAAGTCAAAGTATTAAAGTCAATCTCATAAGACTAAAGTCAAAATCCTAAATCAAAACCCTAATCTAAACTAATCAAGTCAATCTCATAAGACTAAAGTCAAAATCCTAAATTAAACCATAATCTAAATTAATCAAGTCAATCTCATAAGACTAAAGTCAAAATCCTAAATTAAAACCCTAAAGACTAAGTCCATCTCATAAGACCAAAGTCAAAACCCTAATTAAAAAGAAACCCTAATCAAACCCTAATGCTTCTAAAAAACTTTATAAATGGGAGCCTCCACAACCTATTTTCGTATCAAAGAAAAAATCCTAGGAAAACTAGGTGAAGAAGCCTCCACAACCTCTTCAAAACCCTAATTTTGGAGCCCCAACTCCTTACCTAACACCCCTACTTCGATTTTAGCCTAAAAAATACCCAGAAACCTTTCAAAAACACCCTAAAATCCACAACAAATTCGAAGCACCCATATCCAAGAAGGAGATACCTTGCCTCGGAGATCAGAAATCAGATCCGGAGACAGAACGAAGTAAGAGTACGGTACAATGAGCATTTTCACCGGATCTGAGGGAATAGAACCTTTGCAGATTGAAGATAAGATTTTTGTTATTTTTTTATCTAGGTTTTTTCATTAGCGATGTAGTCTTATTTTGGATAAGTAGAGACTGACATTGGCCGGGCGGGGTTGGTGCCTAACACCTTCCAACCCCGTAATATGATCCTCGGATTCAGTTTTTCTCTAGTCGATTAGTTTTTTATCCGTTTTAGAGTCAGTTTGGTTCCTAGACCATAATAAGTAGGTGGCGACTCCCAAACCTCAAGGGTCAAAAGCGGATCCGCGCACCCCGCGGATCGAGTGCGTTTTCACCAATATGATCGGCATCAGAATAACCAACAACTCAAAGCTCACTCGATCTTCTTTATATTAACATAAAGTCATTTATTTTTTACAAATATCGGAGTACTTTCTTTATTCTCCAATGAACAATACCGAAGTTCTATTGATATCTCCCAAGCATATCAACGATGTAACTGATATCGGGTCGGATGTAAATCATTACATATATAAGACTACCGACTACTGAGACATATTCTGATGCATCAACCTCCAACTTCTCAATCTTGTTCTTGGTACATTGATCTTGGTTGAATACATCTTCTTTTACCACATGAGCCTCATTAGGGGCACATTTATCTATACCAAATTTTTTGAGCACCTTTTCAATGTATGTCCTCTATGACAAATCCAAAAACCCAACTTGTCAATCTTAGTGAATTTTAATCCCTAGAACATATTGAGCATCCCCCATATCTTTCATGTCAAAACTTTTTGATAGAAAATTATTTGTATTATATAAAAGATGAACATTATTGCTTGCCAGTAATATATCATCAGCATAGAGTATAAGAATGATGAATCGACTCCTACTCATCTTGAAATATATGCAGTTGTCGACGATATTTTCTTTAAAATCGTATCTAATCACCACTTGATCAAATTTTACGTACCATTGTCTTGATATTTATTTCAAGTCATAAATTGATCTTTTCAACTTGTAGACAAGATGTTCTCATTTATCAATTTTAAAACCATCAAGTTGTGCTATGTAAATTTCCTCATCCAGTTCATCATTAAAAAACATAATTTTTATATCCATCTGATGTAAATCTAAATTATAATGCGCCAATATTGCCATGATGATTTTTAGCGAATCTTTAGAAAAAACTAGGGAATAAGTCTTACTTAAGTCAATACTTGGCTTTTGCCTAAAACCCTTCGCCGCAAGACTCGCTTTAAATCTCTCGACCTTACCTTCTGAGTTTCTTTTAGTTTTGAAAACCCATTTACATTCTATTATCTTTTGACTTTTTGAAAGCGTCGTTAGATCCCATACTTCATTTTTTTCGTAGATCTCAATTCTTATTTCATTGTTTCCTACCAAAATTGAGATTTATTTGAGTCATGGCTTCTTTGAATGTTAAATGACCATCTACATTACCTTTGATAACATCTCATTCCTAAACATATACCTCATAATCATCTATAATAACGGGTCTGCATTCTCGGATAGATCTTCTAATGGGAATGAGTGGTTGTGTAACTAGGACCACCATTGCTTGAGGAGTGGGTTCTGGTTAGATTATGACATCTTTTGCAACAGCTGTGTGGATAGGTGAAACCACCAAATGAGGTAAAGATTGTGGAATAAAATATATTGGTGAATCACTACATTTTTATTCAAGTATAACCTTCATTCTCTTTTCACTCTTACTGTTTTGATCATATTCAAGAAATTTAGCATGATTGGTTCAACAATTTCGATGTCTCGACGGACAAAAAAATCTATAACCCTTCGATTTCTCTGGATAACCAAGAAAGTAACAAGTCATCATTTGAGAATAAAGTTTTTTTTATTTGGATTGTAAAAATTTTCTCGATAAGACACCCCCAAACATGAAGATGGTTAAGGCTTGGTTTCTTGTCAGTCCATAACTTGAAATGAGTTTTTAGAGCAGCTTTGCAGGGAACTCTATTGAGAATGTAAACTACTGTCTTCAAAGCCTCACCTCAAAAGTTTTCTAGTAGGTTTGAGTGACTCATCATGCTACGAATAGTTTCTTTATAAGTCTAGTTTCTTTTTTTAACAACCCCATTTTGCTTAGCTGTTCTAGGTGTGGTATATTAAAGAACTATTCATTGTTTTCTCAAATATTCCACAAACTTCCTATGATTTACACCATTATTATCCATCCTCCCTTAATACTCTCCACCTTTATTAGATCTGATAACTTTGATCTTCCTATCTAAATATTTTTCAACTTCTACTTGATAGATTTTAAAAACTTTTAATGTCTCATCCTTATAGTGGATTAGATACAGGTAGGCAAATCTAGAATAATCGTCGATGAAAGTAATGAAATAACGTTGACTGCCTTGAGAAGAAATCGAAAAATGACCACAAATATCTATATGAACTAATCCCATCAAATCAATAACTTTAAGGTTCCGTTGCTTAGTCATCTTACCCTTAATGCAATCCACATAGACATAAAAATTTGAGAAATCTAGAGGGCATATAATTATTTCCTTAACTAGGATTCTAGTCTTTTATTAGAAATGTGGCATAATCTCAAATGCCATAATATAGAAGAGCTTTCTGACGAATTAAAAAGCTTAGACCCCGAAATATACGAATCAACAGATAAACATAACAAAGAGGAAGCGAATGAATTATCCAAAGATAATTGATAAAGTCTGTCTAATAAAAAATCATGTCCAACAATGTCATCATGAAAATGAATGTGCATCTTACTGTCACAAAAAGTAAAACTGTAACTAGCAATGTCCAATCTAGAAATGGAAATAATATTTCGTTTAAAAGACAAGATGAAAAAATGTCTTCTAGTATCAAATAATGTCTTGTATCGAGAAAGAAATGATAAGCTCCAACAACATCAACCTAAAATGCCTATGCATTTCCAAGAAAAAGTCTGTTATCCAGTCTGGGGTTTATCCTATTGATGAACCCCTATAGAGAATGAGAGATATGCACAGATGCACCTAAATCAATCCATTATGAGTTTAAATAAACATCAACTAAATTGGACTCATAACAAATTAGAATTGAATTAGTACATCTTGGATTCTTTTGCAACTAATCCTTATAAGCAAAACAATCTCTTTTCATGTCTATTCTTCTTTCAAAACCAACATTTTTCATTATCTATTTTTCCAACCTTTGTCTTTTCATTGATTATTTTCTGATTCTTGAAACCTTTGAATCTCTTTCCTTGCTTGAAGTTCTTGTTGTCGCCTTTTTTAAAATCCTTAATCTTGAAAATTTTCTTGCTACTTGAGTGAATTGCCAAATATGCTGACTCAACCTTTGAACCTATCAATCTTACCTCTTTAGTGACATAAAGGATAATCAGCTGATTTAGATCCCATTTAGTTTCTTGTACATTGTAATTGACCTTAAAAGTGTCATAAGACTTAGGTAGAGATAAAACTGCCATATGAATCAGAAGATCATCTTTAAATGTGATCCCTTGCTCACGAAAACTAATAACAAGCTTGGACATCTTAAGAATGTGTTCCCGCACATTTCCGTTATCGTCATATTTTAGATTCATTAATTGACCAAAATATTCATACTTAACAGATTTATTTATTTTCACAAACTATTTTTTTGATGATCTACAACAATTCTTTAGCCGTATTTATGGTCTGAATACTATCTCCAAGAGCCTCACTGATTGATACTAGAATAATCATCTTAGATAATCTATTAGCCTTTTCCCATTTAGCAAATTAGGATCTCACCAACTCTGTAGAATCTTGAAGTGGGGTTAGTGACATGTCCTCAAAGAGAACAAAATCAAAGTCCATACATCCCAACAATATGTTAATATTCATCTTCCAGGATAAGTAATTAGAGCCATTTAGAGGCTCAATCCCTACCAAACTTTTTTGAATCAATGATCCATCCATAATTGTAATAAGACATGGTCAAACATTATTATAGATACTATGGGATTCAATTATTTCAATTCGTACCAAGGGTTTTAGTCGAATCGTTTCAGAGTCTTTTGTTAAGGGTGAAACTTTTCACTCTATAGGTACGAACAAGTCGTATCATCAAGACTCACCTTTAGGTTGAGATCTTAATATGCTGTATGCTCCCTAAAATTATGTTGAAGTACGCACATAGGTCATTCATGTTCTAGTTTGATCGAGACACTATCCACACGTTTAGGCAAAATGGTTATCCTTTTATCTTCTTTATACTTGTGACTATTCTACTCACTCAATTTACACAATCATCCCTAAGTTATTGATTCTATACAAAAGAGTGTCATAAAGTGATTTTAGTGAGATATCAAGTCCCAAAATTCCAGAACCCCTAACTTTCATAGAACGGTCACCTTTAGGCAGGCTACTATCCTATTTCTATCACGTTTTTTGAATAATCACTCAATATGTCTCCCTAAACCCTTATAGGCAGAAGAATTGTAGAATTGTCAAGTCTTTAATTAAGAGCTTGATATATATATATATATATTAATAAATAAAAAAAGTGAATGGACATAAATGCCCTTACATAAAAATATTATAATTAGACTACAAACTACTAATTTTCAATACTCCCTCTCAAGTTGAAGTAAATATATCAACTAAACCCAACTTGACAAGATGAAAGTTAGAGATAGAAGGATCAACAGACTTTGTAAACATATCGACAAACTGATCTGAAGAAGATACAAATATTGTCTGAAGAGTACTAGATCAAACTTTCTCCATGAGAAAGTGAACATTAACCTCTATTTGCTTAATTCGTTTATGAAGAACTGAGTTAGAAGCAATCTTAATAGCAAACTTGTTGTCGCAGAACAACGATGAAGAATCAAAATGAGGAAATCCCATCTCTATCAGTAAAGATCTAAGTCAGAGAAGTTTACATGTGCCAAGAGCCATAGCACGAGACTTAACTTCAGTAGACGAGTGAGAAACCACACTCTATTTCTTACTTTTCTACGAGATAAGGTCACCTCCATGAAAATTATAGAAACCAGATGTAGATCTCATGTCTGTAAGAGAGCCCGCATAGTTAGCATCAGTGAAACACGATAGATGTGGTTAAACAGTGGATGAGTAGAAGAGCCCAAGGCCAGGACGTGACTTCAAGTAGTGAAGAATATGGTAAACATCATCAAGATAAGACGTACATGGAACATGCATAAACTGACTGACTAAACTAGTTACAAAGGTCAAATCTGGTATAGTATTAGTCAAATAGATTAGACGACCTACAAACCTCTGATAAGAAGAAGGATTAGATAATAGATCATCAGATTTGGCCTGAAGTCGATAATTCTGATCTATAGGAGAAGATGCGAGACGACAACCAATCATAACAGTATCCTTAAGAAGGTCCAATGTGTATATGTGTTGAGATAACAAAATATCATGACGAGAATGAACTACTTTTATCCCCAAGAAGTACTTAAGATGACCCAAGTCCTTAACCTCAAAGGTATGACCAAATATCATTTTTATCTTGTCAATCCACTGTGTATCATTTTTTGTCAAGATAATATCATTTACATACACTAGAATAGTAGCACAACAACCATTCAATCCTTGATAAACAAAACAAGTATAATTTGAGTGGCATTTGGTGAACCCTATAAACAAAATAACTTCTAAAAAATGTTGAAACCAAGCTCATGGAGACTATTTCAAATCATATAGAGATTTGAGAAGACAACATACCTTCCCACAATACTCCCCTTAAAGATGAAACCCAAGAGGGGGGTCCATATATATATAACCTCAGTTAAATAACCATTTAGAAAAGTGTTCTTCACATCAAGTTGATGAAGGGGCCATGAGTGACAAGTAGTTAAAGAGATAAGAAAATGAACAATAGAAAGTTTGGTGACATGAGCAAAGGTGGTGCCAAAATCTTTTCCTAGAGTCTATGTAAATCTCTTTACAACTAGTCATGCATTATACTGATCAACAGTGCCATTCACGAAGTATTTCACGGTAAAGACCTATTTACAACCAACGGTCTGCTTCCTAGATTGAAGGGTAACAAGCTCCTAGGTATTATTTTTCTACAAAACATCTATCTCGGTAGTCATATCTCTAGTCCACTGAGGGTCTCACAAAACCTCATATACAAGTTGAAGAACCTGAATAGAATCAATGAGAGTAATATAGGTTGGTAAAAGGAGGGAAGATCCTGATAAGAAATAAACTGGACAATGAGATGATTAGTAACACACCCCCGCTTACCTTTATTAAGAGTAACAGGCAAGTAAGAGTCAGAAACATAAGGAATAAAAGTAGGTATATGTGTAAGGATAGAAGATAATATACCTGAGTCCAAGGAGGAGGTTGGCAAATGTGGAAAGGGATGAAGACGACGAGTGTAAACCTTAATCGACGATGGAGGTGAAAGAAATACTGGAGAAGGCTGCATAAATGATGGATCCTATGAAGAAGCAGGGTCCTACCAAGTAGAAGTGGTACTAACGTATGGAACATTTTCAAAGAATGTAACATCAAAAGAATGTATGACATGGTGAGAAATTGGATCATAACACCGTACCCCTTGGACATAGAGGAATAACCCAAGAAGACGCACCGAATGACTTTATCATCTAATATAATGCGAGTGGGAGTCTTGTCTTGAATAAAACACGTGCACCTAAAGACTCTAAGAGTAATGGGGAAGAAAGTGTTGTCAGGTTGAAGAACATGAAAATACACTTGTCCCCTTAAGGTGCGACTCGAAATGCAGTTAAGAAGAAAGCTGCAGTGAGGACTGTTATATTTCAATATGCTTTAGGAACATGTATGCCTCGAAGAAGACACCAAACTATATTCACGAGATGATGATTCTTCCGTTGCGCCACCCCATTATGCTTAGGAGTGTAGGAACATGTCAATTGATGAAACATACCATTCTCATAAAGATGGGAACGAATCCCATCAGAAATATAGTCCCCCCCATTATCTGACCTGAAACATTTAACAATGATGTTGTATTGAGTTTGAATCATTTAAAGAAAATTAACAAAAATAGGGAATAGTTCTGAATGAGAACGCATCAAATAAACCCAAGTATCCATGACAATTAAATACAGTAACAGGGGAATGCCCCAACACATTAGAATGAACTAAATCAAATATTACATTAAATCGATTCATACAAAGAATATAAGATGTATGAGTGTGTTTAGAGAGTTCACACACAGAGCACTGAAATTTGTGTCTATTACACAATGTGCTTAAAATAGGAAATAACGAACATAAGTACTACAAATTGGCATGTCCTAATAGAGCATGCCATAAATCTAAAGACTGAGGTGAAAAAGTGTGGCTTCCAGAAGATGGAATCATAGAAGCTAAAACCATAGTCGGTTGAGATCTAAACAAGTACAACCTATCATTTTCATACCCTTTGCCAAAAATCCTCCTTGAAGTCAGGTCCTAAAAAATACAATGAGTAGTAAAAAAATTACAGAATAATTTAAAATTTTGGTAATGCTACTCACATATAAAAGGTTAAGAGATAGGTGAGGAACATGAAGCACTGAGTCAAGAGAAAAATTAATGGATAATGAGATGGTACCTTTACTGTGGATAGGTATAAGAGACAAATCAGCAAGGTGAACCTCCCTATGAATAGTAGGAAATATAGAAGATGTAAAGTGGCTAGACTCACCAGTTATGTAGTCAAAGACGCCAAAGTCAATTACTCATGTTAAAGGAGTATAGCCAGACTGAGTAGCATAAAGTACAAAGGATGTACCTGGGGGTGTAATAACTTACGCAACAGTCGAGGATGATGGAATGTGAACCTGAATCTAATCCCGTACAATAGAGGTAATATGAGTCTGAAGGTGTTGCAAATCGATAGTGCCAAGGAAAGCTTGAGAAATTGATGCAGACTCAATAGTAGTAGCATGAGGAGAAGTCTGTCCCACAAAAGATCTCAAAAGGTGATGATAGAGCTGAAAGTAACGGGCCTTCTTATGTCTAACCTTCCCACAATGACTACAAGTAAGGCCACTCCTTTTACTATGACCATAACCTCCATGGGCTCGACTTCCATGTTTTTGAATACGAGGTTCAGATAAATCAAAATTAGTTGCGAGAGCAATTTGATCTGTAATTGGGGAAGAGATAATCCCAGAGGCCTGAGTCTGAGAAAAAACTATATGGCAATGACGCTCATCACTATCAATGGTCGCAAATGCCTCAGATAAAGATGGTAAATGATTTATGTCCGAAATATCTCACACTTAGGACGTATACCCATGAGGAACTGATATGTCTGATGTCGAGCAATTTGCTTAACCACATATTCAGTTGCCTTTGCAGACAACTCAACCATAAACTCATAGTTCGATAACTCCTCCCAACGGGATTGAAAAAGTCCTAAGTAATCTGCTAAATTCTAAGTACCTTGGGTAGCTTGGGCAATATTCCGATAAAGCTCATAAATCCTCGAGTCATTCATAGCATGCGCATATGTCTGAGTGAGAGCTGACCACAAAAAAGAGACAATTTTATGGTATATGAATATGGTATAGATGTGCTGCTCCATAGAATTGAATAACCATCCAAGAATGGTATAATTATCGATTTTCCATTGTTTAAATTTAGGATTAGTGAGGGGTGGCTTAGGGGTGTTACCCAATAACCAACTAGATTTACCTCTACTACCCAAATAAAGTCACAAAGATCGAGACCAAGACTAAAAATTTCGACCATCTAAAAGAGCACTGGTAATCTGTTGAGCATAAGAATTTGCCCCAAGAGTAGTGTGGGAGTCCTTAATATCTTAAGTAGATGTCATGGCTTACTATGAACAAAAAATAATGGTGCTTGTTGATTGAAGGAAGATTTTGTGCAATCTAAATAAAGGAAGATCACCAAAGTAATGAGCTTAATTGCCGCAAGTGGACCCAATAGTTAGTTCTACTACTATCGAAGATCACAAGCAACACTCCAGTTGTTGTCGCATACTTTCTAAATTGTTGTCACAGGCTTCTAAACTTCACCCCAGTGGGTTCTATTGCTGTTGTAGATCGTAAACAACCCTCCAGGGTCTGTTGTAGGCTTTTAAATAATACTTTCTTGTTATCACATGCTTCTAAATAGCCCTTAGTAGATTCTGTTGTTGTCGTAGTTCACAACCTACAGTCCAGTTGCTGTCATAGATGGTAACCAACAGTCCAGTTGCTATCGTAGATGATAACTAATAGTTCAGTTGTTGTCGTAGGTCACAACCAGCACTCCAGTTGTTGTTGTAGGCTTCTAAACAATCCCTAGTGGATTTTGTTACTGTCGTAGGTCACAACCAACAGTCCAGTTGCTGTTGTAGGCTTCTTAATTCCACTACAATGGGTTTTGCTATTGTCGCAGATCATAAAAACCATCTAGGATCTGTTAGAATATCCTACATGCTTTGTAACCACTATCATAGGTCTCAAAAGGCACCTTAGGTGCTGTTGTAAACCTCCACAGACTGTAGTGCTATTGTCGCAGGTAAAAAAGGGACTTAATAGTCCAGCCAAAGGCTAACGATAACACAGAGAATTATTGCAGCATGTGATCAAACCCTAACGAAATAGAAAAAAAGAATCCCCGAAGGGGGGAAAGCGCCTTCGATCAGCCGGGTGTGCAGATCCATTTTTGACTTTTGAGGTTTGAGAGTCGTCACCTAGTTATTACGATCTAGGAACCGAACATTGACTCTAAAAGGCAAATAACACTAATCTACGAAATAAAATACGGGTCCAGGGGTCACGTTATGGGTTGGAAGGTGTTAGGCACAAATCCGACTGGCAAATGTCGGTCTCTACTTTTTTCAAATAAAACTACATTGCTAAAAAGACCTAAATAATAGTAAAAATAAAAATATTTACCTTTTCGAATGCAACGGTTTTGGTTCCCTCAGATCTGGCGGAAAGATCCCTTGATTAATATTCTTTGCTTTGTTCTGTCATTGGATCTGATTTCTGATCTCCAAGTTGAGGTATCTTCTTCTTAGATCTGTGAGTTTTTTTTAATTTTTTATGGATTTAAAGGTGTTTTAGAAGGGTTTTTGGGTGTTTTATGAACTAAAGTTGGGGTATGGATGTTAGGTAAGGAGTTAGGACTTCAAAATTAAGGTTTATGTGAGGCTAGGGAAACTTTTTGGCCTACTTTTCTTAGGGTTTTATTTTAATACGAAAATAAGTTGTAGGGTCCCTTATTTATAGATTTTTTAAAGTACTTTTTAGATAGAGTTATTGTCTAATTATAATTATTTTAGATAGAGTTAGCGTTTAATTAGAATTATTTTTAAATAGAGTTAGTATTTAATTAGAATTACATTAGATAGTTTTATAGTTTAATTAGAATTCTATTAGATAGTTTTAGAATTTAATTAGGTTTCTTTTAGATAGTTTTAGAGTTTAATTAGAATTCTATTAGGATTTTGACTTTGGTTTTATTAGATTGATTTAGGGTTTTGACTTAAGTCTCACTTGATTGACTTGAATTTAAGGTTTTGACTTAAGTCTTACTTGATTGACTTGAATTTAGGATTTTGACTAAAGTCTTACTTGATTGACTTGAATTTTAATTTGGATTGCACTTTATATTAATTAATGTTTTAATTATTTATTTCATAATTTTTAATTATTAAAATGGTAAAATTATCATTTTGCCTTCGAAAAGGACTTTTTGCGTTTTAATTCATTTTTTAATGTTCTAGGATGTTTTGGAATCGATTTTTTGTAAGAAATTCAATGAGAATATTGGTTTTTGTCATTTATAAAATTTTTTGTGCGAAATGGTCGTGAACTTTATGAGGGGCATCTTCGTAATTTTGTCGATTTTTATGAAAATTGGTAAAATAATTTATTTGGTTTCGATTTGTTGTTTTATGTGTTTGAATGGATTTTCTTAAGCGTAATGTAGGCTCTAGAGATGTTTTGAGATTAGAGGTATTTTGGTAATTTGGTCAGTTTTTAGTGATTTTTATCGTGAAACTTCTTTTTGTCTGAAAAATGATGATTTCTATATTTTTGGGGTTATATTTTCCTAGCGTAGCATGGTTTCTACAGTTTTTTTAGTTTGAGATACCTCATCCGAATTTTTGAAACATATCTAGCAACAAAATATTACAATGGAATAATCATCCATCATTGGGAACCGTTATGATTGGGTTGACGAGTTGATTAATCAGGCGAATGCAAAAATGGGGTGTCTACTGGGGAGACTACTTAACGAGGTTGCTTTAAATTAGTAGATTTTTCTATAGAATAAAAAAGAACATAAGAGAAAAAAAGGAGATGGCGGAAGGAAATTGAAAGAGAAACAAGAGAGTTGGGTGTTGGATCCTAATGGCTCTGGTACCAAGAAGAATTGTAGAATTGTCAAGTCTCTAATTAAGAGCTTGACCGATATATATAATAATAATAATAATAAAAAGGTGAATAGACATAAAGGCCCTTTCATAAAAAATTTAGAATTAGACTACTAACTACTAATTTCCAATATAGGCAAAATATATACCCTAATATATCTAAATTTTTTTCTAATTGTTCTTGTTTTGAATGTGAGTACAAACATTTGTGAAAATAATATCATCTAAAAAATTTAACATAAAAGAAAGCAATTCTATATATATTCTCCAAGAAGGGTACATACTTGATCTGATTTTTATTGAATATATCTCAAAAAAATATTCAAAATGAACTCTTTATTTATCCAAATTGGAGTTAAAACGAATAACTTATGATTTTTAAAAGTTTTTAAAAGAAAATTGGTTTTTCAACGGGCTGGTTCATGCTTGACCAACCTGAATTGGTTCGGCTGAACCTGTTTGACTCAAATTGGGTCAAAGGTTGACCCAAATAGGTAAGATAAATGGTCAGTTTGACTGGTTCATATTTCTGAATTGATCTTGATGCAACATAACAGTCAATCGTTTGTTAGTTGTTGAATCGGGCTTAGCCCAAACAAACAACGAATAGGAGTTGGCCCAATCGAATGATAAATTGGGTTTAGCCCAAACGAATAATGAATCGGACCTGGCCCAACCAAAAAATGAATAGGACTTGGCCCAAACGAAGAACAATCATTTTTTTCCTCAAGAAGACAATAACGACTGTAAAACCCTAGTCGTTGTCACAAAAACTGCAGCCACTTCTGCGCCAACTGGCAGCCTGATTTACGGCATCTACGATCACTAGAAGAAATCTAGTAACCTCCGATCTAAAACAAACCCGACGACTGGAAACATTTATTTATTTAAAATAAAAATAAAATTTTGATTTATGCAGGTATGAGTTCCAACTATGCAAAGATGAGCCTAAAAAAAATCCAATCGAAAACTTCTTTATTGCAAATTTCTTAATGGGTCCAGCCCATGAAGGTCTTCGGCCGATCATCGCAGAGATGCGAACTTGAACATTGGCTGATCTGAACAGTTATTTGCTTGGTCTTCTTGGACTGATATAACGGGGATTACGATCACTGGAATAGTTTCTGTCTGTGTTTTATTTTCTTTGAAGACGAAATATGACAGATTTTTGTGTGTGTGGAATAAAACGGCTTTAAAATCAAAGAAAAATTTTAAACCAAAATAGATCTAGTTCAACTCAGATTTAATCTGGGTTTTGATCAAGAACATATCCATCAATGACTCTAATACCAATTGTTGGAGAAGTTACAATTTTAATAAACATAGATCTAGGTTTTGATCTTGAACAAGACATAATAATTGAATTAAAACAATTAATATAGAATACCTAGATTCGCTTTTCCAATAATCCGTGAGGAATACTTTGATCTTGATCTGCGAAAAATAGGTGTTCTACCCCAACTCTGTCTGCACCTTTGGTGATGGGAACCTCTATCTCAAGAATAGAAAAATCTGTGTAGAGAAGGGGGGGCGGGGCGACCACCTATTTATAAAGATGATACTAGGCTTTTTTACCCATCTTAGAATTTTAGTTTTAGGTGGATACCACTTAAAATTTTGATAGGATGTTCACTAACCCATCATATTTGGTGTTGGTAACCAATGCCAGACCACAAGTATGATTTCCAATTTTACTCTTATATTTTGAACAAATTACAATCCAGTATTTATACAAAAAATTGTATATGTCAAAAGGCAAGAAAAATAATTTTAATTAGAAAATACTAATAATATTCCAACAATATTTGCTTTATCTTTATATATTTCTTCCTTTTAACATACGCACACAAAAAAGTCAATATTTTTTAACTGTACTATACCATCCCTTTTTCTTTGAAGTGTATCTCAACACCATTGGATCAATCATCTATTTAAAAATTGGAAAAGCCCTTCATACTAATCTCTACAAAACTGCAACTTACCCTAATGAAGTGCAACTAATTGCTTATGATAGAGATTATAAAAGGGGGGATGATATTTTTTAGAATAATGTTGAAGTAACATTGTTGTGAGTAGGGGTGTCAATGGGTTACCAGGATTCAAATCAGAATTGAAATAAACCCCGGTTCCGGTTTCCTTTTTATTGGAACCGATTAGAGTTGGGTCTAATATAGAACCAAATCGATAGGAATCAGAACCATTAGGTTCTATTTGATGGGGACCCGCAGGTACCCGGAACTGATTTGTTTTGTCCTTTATTTGTACATTGTACATGATTGAAGGTCATCTTATATTTTAAAATTAACATATATGATATAAAGTTCTTCAAATATCATATAAACTAAATATTTGAGTTTAAAATGGGCCATTTCTTTTTAAATTTATTACTTGTAAAGGAGATAAATTTTAATTTTTTTAAAATAAGAGTCATTAAATCATCTTTTTTGTGGAACAAATTATTATTAAGTTGATACTTTACAAATAATATGTTATTTTATAGAAGGAATTTTTTATTATTTATAATGATTTAGAAATAATTTTTCTCATTTGATTTTTGAGAATCGGAACCGATGGGTACCTGTGATTTTTGACGGTTCTGATTCTAGTTTCACTTATTTTAAAACTGGAACCAAAACCACCAAGATCCGGAACCAATAAAATAGAGTGGTTATGGTTCTAATATTCATGGAACCGAACTGGAATTGACCCATTGACACCCCTAATTGTGAGGGACATCGTGGGGGACAATAATGTGCACAAAACCATAGATACTTTCATCGAGATCTCACTCGTATCTCGATGGAAAGTATATATGGTTCTAGCACACATCCACATCAGCCGATGTTCCCCACAATGTTACTCCAACATAATTCTGTTCTTTAAGGTTGGGGTGCCAGTCAGTAACTAGTGATCTACAACTAGTCAATCTCTTGCATGCCATGTGATCTTAGTGAACCTTTCTTGTGGCTTCCCATCATATATAGAAACATTTGAGAACCCCAAAAAAAAAAAAAAAAAAAAAAAAACACACACACACACACACACGTACGTATAAGTGATAACTGGCCAAGAGCCATTTTCTTCTTTTGAAATTTGTACAAGCGTCTCTCTCCCGCTATGGTGCACCCAAATTTCTTACTTGCCCTTTGAATTTGTTATAATAGCAAAATTACCCTTTGAACTCTATGGTTATTCTCACCTCACTGTTTTCCCCCTTTTATCCCACCTTTTGTATCACAATGTCAAAATTACCATCTTCACTCTCGTGCCTCTTCTACCCCTTAACCCCAAAGAGGATGCCATCGGACAAACTCTAGTACAATAAAATACAATAGTGGTTCTCACTCTCTTTATACCCTTATAACATGGGTAGAGATTTAATTTTACTATGAATCTCAAGAAATTTTTTTTTCTTTCTTTTTTAAGAATATCCTTTTTAACTTTATTATCTTTCATTTTTCACCCTGTTAATCACAAATAGATGCCCTGACCCAAATTCTAGTCTATATAATAAAACACAATTTTGGATTCCACTTAACTACAATGGAAGATAAATGTACTCTCCCACTACAATGCAATAGGGTCTCACTACCTACTTTATTGTCTTTTTTTTTTATCCCTTCAATTTTATTATCTTTCCATTTCTCAACCCTCTTTTCAATAATATTCCTCTAATTTTACAATCTTTCTTATTTTTAACCTTTTTCAATAAAAATAATAGCCTTTTACTTGACTATCTTTCCTCTTTTACCCCTTTAACTTACATAGGATTAACCCCATCGATTATTAATAATACCCCTTCAACTTCATTATTTCTCTTTTACCCACCTAACCCAAAGAAGGACGCCCGTGGGCGAACTCTAATTTATATTTATAGAGAAACATTTTCCTTACTAATTTAGTAAGATTTTTAGCCTTACCAATGGCTGTTTAACTCAAATGGATTACTACTTTTGCAATCCAACACCACAACGTGCATCTAGATCTCATTGAAAAACTCAAATCATACATATATATTTGAGCTTGATCTAAGGTTTTGAAAATGGATGGCTATTGAACTTCCACCTAACTCCAAAATTTAAAATTAAATTTCAATGGTGAAAAATAATGTTTTTATTTTTTCAAAGTTCATAGAATTTTGTCCTCTACAACATTGAAGCATAGGATCATGTTTTTGGATGTCACAAGGCGAGCCCAAGGACCCTTAGTAAGGGTGAAATCCTTAGTAATTTAGTAAGGTTGGTTGGACTCATATTTATATAGAAGAAAAGTTGGTTAGGAGACATTAGTTTTTCTATAAAAAATTTTTGGGACCTAATTGGCATTTCTAAAATGTGAAGGTTATATAATGAGAGCTGCTATTAGCACCCCGACATTTAGTTATTACACCCCAATTAAAAATAAAGAAAATGAATTAATGAAGTGTAATAAGTAAAAGTTGGGGTGCCAATAGAAGCTTGTTCGTTTTTTTGCTAGATTTATATATATGGGAAGAGTTCGGAAGCCCTAAAGAGAGCCAAACATTTTTCAAAATATGGGTTAGAAGCTTCAGAATGAGCTGATTTTTTGTGAGGATAATCTCTATGGTGAAGATAATCTCTATGGTGAAGATATCATCCTCACCAAAAACCAACTTATTCCAAAACTTTTAACCCTAATTTAGAAGTTGAAGAATCATAGATTGTCCGATTTTTGTAAACCACTTTTGATGGGATTAAAAGTTTCAGAATGGGCGTGAGGATGATATCCTCATCATCACAAAAAATCAGTCAATTCCGAAATTTCTAACCCTACATTGAAAAAATATATATATTTAAATATATTTTGCTTAAAATTTTGAATAATGTTGAAGTGACTTCTTGCTGGAACCTCATATTGCACTTCTTGACGTGAAAGTGTATGGGAATCATAGATGCTTTTCATTGAGATACGAGAGAAAAGCATCAATGGTTTCTATCCACTTTCACGCAAGAAGTGTGATATGAGGTCCAACTTGTGGTCACTCCAGTCCAACTTGTGGTCACTCTAGCACGGTTATAAAATTTTGAGTCATGTTGGGGTGACACAAATGGAGACACAAAGGTGACAAAAATGATGGGGGTGGCGTACACATAACCGTAAATGCTTTTTAGTCGTATGTTGTGGAAAAGCATCTACGGTAATGTGACATCTTTGTTTCTCCATTTGTGTCATTCCAGCATTTTCCTAAAATTTTATATGAGCTTAGAAATAACTGTAAGAGTCATGCTGGAGTGACCTCAAGATTCGACCTAATATCGCGCACCCTGACGTAAAAGTGAATAGTAATTGGTGATTTTCTTTTCCTTGTTTACATAAAATGCTAATATTAGTTTATCTGTTTCATATTTCGACCACTTGCAGAGCAATGATAAAAAAACAAGGGAAATAGTTACTTCTGCTGGAATTGCGCATAAGATAGAGGAGGAGACCCTTATATCATTGCTAGTGAATACTTCCCAAGTAATGATAATTGTCTTTTCAAATATTGCTTTCTATAGAAGCATTGATGATGAATTGTTGATTACCAAAGATATTGAATGTTGCAGTTTGAGTTTGAAGTGAAACAACTCTATATGGAGCTTTTGGAAGGCAAAGAAACGTTGTGGCAAGAGAACAAATCTCGTGCTTCAGAATGTATTGAAGAATTATCTGAGTATTATTCTGGGTCTCGGGTATGTATTAACTTATTTCAGGAATGTATGGGTTCTGCTAGCTGCATTTGCACAGATAAAACTGGGACATTGACAACCAACCTTTATCACTCCCACAGAATCAGCATTGTTGAAGTTTGGCTTGCTTTTGGTGGGTGATTTTGATGCCCAACAAATACTACAGACCAAGCGAAGACTTCATGCCCCATGAATTTGATATACTCGCCATCTAACTTAACGGAAATGGTGATTGATTGGTTGATCTTTATAGTGAAAATTTTGGTGTCATGTAATAAATGTTTGTCAAATTGTTCTGGATCCATGTATCTTAACATGTCAATTGTGATTATAAATCAAGTTCTTCGCTTTGATTTCAGAATTTGAATTGATTTCGCTTGGAAAATTTGAATTAATAAATTTCACTTGATCTCATCATCTATCGAAATCACCCAAAATGATCATTGAACAGACATTGTTTTATGTTTCCCGGCAAAAATGTAAACCACGACACCAATTTGAGATCCAGGTGATAGAGGATCCGAGTGAATCTTCAGAACTTCAAGCATCTTCCTTGCCTTTTTAAAGTAAACAAAATCAAAACACCTCTTCAAATGAGCCATCAAGAACATGACATCATTGTCTCCATTTAAGAAAAATCGAAGTGTACTAAGAAGAGGTTCGAAGAGGTAACCTAAGATAACATCAAACACTTCTCCAATTGATCCCACATCCTCAACCTCTCCCCATCTAAGAGATTTAACATTGACAATCCCACCCCCCTTCAATCCAACTACATTGGCATTTACGGTTGCATTGAATTGGAGGTTGTAGAGGACGTGCGGGAGATCAGTGAGAGTGACATTGGCATTGAGGATTGCTGCAGCAGCAATGCCATAGTCGACTTTTTATTGCTTTCTTCTCCTTAAGAGATACATTAGGGCTGGTTTGGTTCTTTAGTCAAAAAAACTCGAAAATTGGAAATGGGTGGATTTTATCAATGTCGACTTCACAACTTTTTATTTGAAAAAATGATGAACTTGACAATAATTAAAAAAGCGTCAAGTTCGTCAGTAAATAAAAAGTTAACTCGTCAATAAACAGTAGTGAGTTCAACATTAAAAAATCCTTCTGCAAGGGTCCCTTAAGTAGTTTTTCCTAAATAAATAAAGTTGCTATTAATTTAAGTGCAATGATTATTTGTAAACTATGAAGGGTATAATAGTCATTTGGACTAAAAATAATTTCTTAATATGATATTTGGTTGGAAGATGAATATTTATCATATTCTTTATAAATAAATTTAGGTGTTTATATTTTGTTTCATTACATAAATACAATTTTGTTCTTTAGACTATGAAGGGTATAATAGTCATTTAACAAGAATAATTTCTCTTCTCTTCTCTTATGAATGATAACCAAACAGGAGAAACTTGATTCTTTCTCTTCTCTTCTCTTTCAATCCAAACAGGGTGAAGAGAAACTAGTCTTCTCTTCCCTTCCCTTCTCTTCCCTTAATGAGTTTCTCTTCCCTCCCTTTCCCTCAATCCAAACACAGCCTTAGTAAACCTTTTAGCGTTTGAAGAGTGTTTCATTAGGGTGTGAGAAATAATTTTAAGAAACGTTGGGGTGCCAATAGCAGCTCTCTATATAATTGAATTTCAAAGTTACTCAAACGCAGAGGTTGAGCTCCTCTTATATTCTATCCATGGCGACGTTCTCTTACTCTCTCCATCGTTTCTCTTCTCTCCCATCTTCTTCTTCTTCGTCTCCATTTCAGTTCTCTCTCAACTTAATTAACCCTCAATCTCTTCCTTCACAAATTGGAAAACCAGATTTCTCGAAAATCTCTGGTTCGGAACCCAATTTCATTCAACCAAAGCTCCTCTTCCATCAAATTTTCTTCCTCAATGGGTTCGATAGGCCTGTTGACACTCAAACTTTTCTCGTTACTATTAGTGTTTTGGCTGCCATTGCCTTGTCACTGTTCTTGGGGTTGAAGGTAAATTTTCTCTCATTTTATTATAATAGTTGTCGAATTTATGGGGTTTTTGGTGGGAAACGAGTGATTGTTTTTTTTCTTTTTTTACTTTTACAGGGAGATCCTGTTCCTTGTCAGCGATGTGCTGGTAATGGTAATTCATTTTGTCCTCAGTTCTATTTATTTTATTTTATTTTTTAATTTATTGTTGGTTTTTGGAGAATTATTATGATTTAGATTCTCAAATCAATTCATTGAGAATGTATGAATCCCAATGTGTTATAATTGTGATTCGTTTATTATTTGAGTCATTCTCGAGTCATGCGCGAGATAGTCAGTGTGAGTCGTCCATCACATTGACTCATCCGAGATGATCTATCCAATATTTTGGAATATTGTCAGAGTAAATGAAAACTTGGATGAGTCAATCTGGTTTTGTGTTTTTAATGTAAAAGGTGAGTAATTTTCTAGTGATTTAAATGTTTTTATCTACAAAAAATGAGATTTTGTGACTGAGCATTTAGTAATCCACCTTATAGGAAAAAAAATGTAATTATTTATATAAATATAGATTAGTAAATAATTTTAAAATGATTTAAATGGTTTGACGTGTTAGGGATGAGATGACTAGGATCAGTCAAATCGGTATTGTTTTTTTTTTGAGGGGGGGGAGTGGTTTTAAAATAATGCCCATGAATTTGGTTGATCTATAGACAAAAATCTTGCTGATTCAAAGTTGCCATATATTCTTTTTGGGCTTAGGCTTGCACACGGGCTTGTTTGTAAAGCTCCAACATGAAAATATTGTTGAATGCTATAACTAGAAATCACCCCTAACTAGGGGTGGCAATGGATTAGATCGTGTCATGTTGAGGTATGGGTATTATGAAAATTTACCAAACCCAAACCTGAACCATTTAATAATCGTGTAAAAAACTTAAACCCATTTGTAAATAGGTATACTTGACCCAACCCATATATAACCTACTTAATAGAATTCTAATCTTTATTGGAAAAAAACAAGTTTCATTTCCAGGTCATTTCTAAAAATAAAGTCACACAACCGTAAACTAAGTTCAATGGTGAAAAGTAACTTTCTTTTGAATTTTTCTTTTTCAAGTTAATAGAATTATTTCCTTTACAACCACTTCCATGTGGCATCTGATCATGTTTATTAGTTGCCTTAAGTCTTGTGGTTTGTGGAGCCTGATAGTACTGGTCAACAAGGAGGTACTGTAGACGTACCTCAATCTTGAGGGAACCACGTAAAATCTGTGTTTCTTTGTGTGATTGCATCTTGTGACTGTTTTGTCGATTCATTTTCTTAGTTTGTTTGCACCTATTTTCTTAACAACAAGGAGATGTGGTCAGAAAACTTTCGTTACTAAGTTAGCAAGGAAAGTGTTTTTCATTATTATTATTATTATTAGCTAAGCAAAGTGTATTTCATTTCACATGAGACATACAAGACTTCCTTAGTAAGATCTTAAATCTTACAAAGAGTCATTTGCCCACATGGATCACCATATTAAAAATCAAACACCACATGCCTCTAGATTTCAATGAAAAAAAAATATAAATATAAATAAATAAATAACTTAGTGAGGAATGTGTTTTTGTTAAATAAGTCTATGTTAAGGCTATGTCCTTTTTTGGTCTTTTCCCTTTACTTATATTATGTAATCATTACATAGTCTAATTAGGGCTAATTAATAAACTTAAATTTTTCCTTAATCTTCTTCTCTCTAAATACGAACTTGGTATCAGAGCAAGGCTCTCTTGACCTCCATCATCTCCATTCTTCGTTTGCTACAAACTTCAACCCCTTCCTCTTCCTTAAATCAACTCCACACCTCTAGTCTTCAATACCT
Source organism: Akebia trifoliata (assembly GCF_017979445.1). Classification (NCBI taxonomy): domain Eukaryota; kingdom Viridiplantae; phylum Streptophyta; class Magnoliopsida; order Ranunculales; family Lardizabalaceae; genus Akebia; species Akebia trifoliata. The sequence goes on along the minus strand of NC_141380.1, from coordinate 11,501,635 downwards.
ATCACCCCTACGGGGGTTCTTCTTTACTATGTACCCTAATCGCATCATGCGATAGAGGTTTGAGACTGGTTTGAAGCTTGCGATCAGGCTGTTCTTTCAATAACACTGCTATTTGGAGTTGTCGATAACAGCAAGGTGATGTTTCGAACACTGGTTTGCTGAAGATCAACCAAACGACAACTCCACAGTGCCTTACGACACAACAACTACTGTTGTTAGGCTATTTTGAAGCCCACGACTACAACAGATTGCTGTTATGATATCGGTGACATTCTACGACCATAGTAGAAGGCTAACGACTAAATCAGATGGCTGTTCTCGTATCTGCGACACCTATGATCACTGTAGAGGTGTAGTTTTACAGCTTGTGACCATAGTAGAACCCTGGTTTGAGGCTCACGATCACTGCAGAGGTGCAGTCAGAGGTCTATGATCACTCCAGACCTTGCTTTGGAGGTTGCGATCATTGCAGAGGTGCAGTTGAATGGTTGTGATCACAGAAAACCATTTGGTTGAAAGCTACTATCACTTCAGACCCTGTTTTGGAGGTTACAGCATTCGCAGAATTTTTTTTTTATTTGACTGCATAATTTTTTGTTTGACCTTCCCTTAAACTAAAGTACATTTTTTTTTTGTTATGGCCTCTGAGATGTCTTCTTCCTCAATCACCGGTGATGGTGCTGGATCAGGAGGTCTTCCCTCTCATTCAACTTATTTTTCAGGCATCCAAATTACAACTGTAAAATTAGATGGTCCTAATTACCTTTTTTGGGTTCGATCGGTTGAAATGTTTATTGGTGGAAAAGGGAAGATTGGTTACCTCACAGGAGTGGAAAAACAGCCGGTACCGACGGACACTACTTATCCTCAATGGTTTGCTAATGACTCTATGGTCCGTTCTTTGCTAGTTACATCTATGCAACTACACATTGCAGCTGGTTTCATGTTCTCCAAGACCGCAAATTAGATATGGAATTCTGCAAAGAGTAACGTTTGGATCTTTAACTTAGAACGTGAGATTCCTCGTCTTTCGCAAGGTGATTCTTCAGTTACCACCTATATATCACAGCTACGTACTCGGTGGGAGGAGTTGACTTTCTATTCATCGTCCTTTGCCTGGAAGGACCCTCTTAATGAGACATTGTATGCGTCCATCTTGGATAAGAATCGAGTTTTTCAGTTTCTGGTTGGTCTTCGAGATGAGTTTGAGTATGCGAGAATTCATTTATTGGGTATGGATCCTTTTCCGTCCCTACAAATTGCGTATTCCTATGTCTTGGTTGATGAGAGTCGTAGTGCAGCTGTCCTACCCCTTTCTTCGGGAGATCACTCTGCTATGCTTGCTCGCCTACCTTCTCCACAGTCCCCTAGCGGGTCTTTGCCTACTCGTCAGCGACATAAGTGTGATCATTGTGGAAAGTTGGGTCATGTGAAGGCTCGCTGTTATGCACTTCATGGTCGTCCTAATCAGCATCGTCAACAGTCTCAACGATCTTCAGCTCATGTAATTTCTCAGCAGACGACTGATTTAACACCTCATTCAGCTACTACCTCCCCATCAGATTCGGTATCTCTATCCCAAATTGAGCTTGACAAGTTCAGAAAATTCATCAATCAGATAGAGACTTCATCTCAGCCGGTTTCTACCTTCGCTCACTCAGGTACCTTTGCATCTGCACACAGTGTTTCCACTACTTCCTCACCATGGATCATTGATTCTGGTGCCTCAGATAACATGACCGGTACGTCCTCCCTATTTAAAACCTATAGTGTTTTCTTTGGTTATCGCAAGGTTCGCCTGGTTGATGGTTCTTTGTCTTCCATAGATGGTCAAGGTCTTTTACCTGTTACATCCTCTTTATCCTTAACTAACACATTATATGGTCCTCAACTTACTACTAACCTGGTATCCGTTAGTAGTCTTACCAAAAATTTGAACTGAAGTGTAACATTTTATTCCTCTCATTGTGTCTTTCAGGATTTGGAGTCGAAGAGGACGATTGGCATTGGACGTGAAGTGAATGGATTGTATCTCCTGGATGTTCTTGGTTCCCCTAGCTCCCATTCTGTTCTTCAGCCTAGTAGTATTAGTAGTCAGTCTAATAAGGCTTTTGTAATGCGTTGGCATTTACGCTTAGGCCATATTTCATTTGGATATTTGAAACACATGTTCCTTAATTTATTTAATAATAACAATTTGCTTGATTTTTCTTGTGAAACTTGTCAATTTGCTAAACATGTTCGTTCTTCTTATCCTATTAGTATGAATCCTACTACACCTGCTATGTTTGACTTAATTCATTCTGATGTGTGGGGTCCTTCCCCTGTCACATCTACTCTTGGTTTTCGCTATTTTGTCTTGTTCATTGATGACCAGAGTCATACCATTTGGGTTTATCTTATGAAACACAAGAGAGGTTTATGAGATCTTCAAGCAATTTCTTGCTATGGTTCAAACCCAATTTGGTCGTACCATCAAGACCTTCCGTTCTGATCATGGTACTGAGTACACTTATAGTGAGGTCTTGAAATTTTGTTTAGAGTCTGACATTGAGCATCAAATGTCCAATGTTAAGACCCCTCAGCAGAACGGTCGATCAGAAAGAAAAAATCGTCATATTCTAGAGTTAGCCCGTGCCATTTCGATTGGCATGAACGTGCCTCAATCCTATTGGGCTGATGCAGTTCTTACTGCTGTTTACTTTATTAATCGGACCCCTTCCAGTGTTCTTCAGTTTGTCACACCCCTCTCTAAGCTCTCTCTCGATTGTCCCGTGTTTCCACTTCCTCCGAGTGTTTTTGGGTGTGTCTGTTTTGTTCAAATTCTTGACCAAACTCGTTCTGAACTTGACCCTAAGGCCGTCAAATGTATCTTTCTAGGTTATTCCTCTACCCAGAAAGGATACCGTTGTTACCATCCTCTTTCTCGGCGACGTATCATTTCTCGAGATGTTTCTTTTTTTGAGCATACTCCTTACTATAATGGGTCTGTTGGCATTCAATCTGAGTGATTTCCTCTAGATTCAACTGATGATCATTTTCCTTCTTTATTTCCCCTTCCTATGCTTGTTCCTCCCTTTCCACCCCCCGTCAGTTCGTCCTCTCCTCCATTGCAGATTTACTTTCGACGTTCACGTGATACTACCATCACTTCTATGTCCGACCAGCTCGCCTCCAGCTCCGCCTCCTTCTGTTCCCTGTGATGATCGTCCTATTGCCATTCGTAAGGGTAAGCGCACTTGTACTTATCCCATTTCAAATTATATATCTGATTCTGTACTATCACCCTCCTATCGGAGTTTTCTTGCTTCTGTTTCCGTTGTTTCTCTTCCTACTACTGTTGCAGATGTTATTGCTCATCCTGAGTGGCGCGCAGCTATGATTGATGAGTTGACTGCTTTTGAAAAGACTCAAACTTGGAAAATTGTTCCTCTTCCACCTGGAAGGAAAGCTGTGGGTTGTCGCTGGGTATTCACGCTTAAGCATAATCTGGATGGTCCCGTCTGGTGGCCAAGGGTTATGCTCAGACTTATGGGCTTGATTATCAGGAAACCTTTGCTCCGGTTGCCAAGATGAGTACTATTCGCGTTCTCCTTTCTGTTGCCGCTATTAGAGGGTGACTTCTCTTTCAGTTAGATGTCAGGAATGCGTTTCTCAATGGTGATCTTCAGGAAAAAGTCTATATGGTCCAACCTCCTGGGTTTCTTATTTCTGCTTCTCCTGCCCATGTTTGTCGTCTTCGTCGGTCTCTGTATGGCCTGAAGCAGTTTCCTTGTGCCTTGTCTGAGCGCTTCACTAAGGCTATGCATCAGTTTGGATTTCATTAGAGTTCTACTGATCACACCTTGTTCTTGAGTTACTCCCAAGGCAAAATCGTTGCTCTGCTTGTGTATGTGGATGATATTGTCATTACTAGCGATGATGACGATGGACTTATCGCAGTCAAAACTTACTTAGGACGTCAATTTGAGATTAAGGATCTTGGATATCTTCGCTATTTTCTGGGTATTGAGGTTGCGCGGTCCCAATCCGGTATATCTATTTCTCAGCGTAAGTATGTCCTTGATCTACTCAGTGCCTCTTGGATCTCGTCCAACTGATACGCCTATTGAGTAGAATCACAGGTTGACTGATTCTGAGGGGGAGTGTTTGTCAGATATTGGTCAATATCAGCGTCTTGTGGGAAAATTGATCTACTTGTCTATGACTCGCCCTGACATTGCCTATGCTGTTAACGTTGTAAGTCAGTTTATGCACTTGCCTTGAACATCTCATCTTACTGCTGTTTATCGTATTCTTAGATACCTTAAGGGATGTCCTGGTCGAGGTATTTTATTCAAAAATCATGGTCATCTTCGCGTTGAGGCATTGACAGATGTAGATTATGCTGGTTCAATAACTAATAGAAGGTCTACTTCTGGATATTGTATAAAGTTGGTGGTAACTTGGTAATCTGGCGTAGTAAGAAGCAGGATGTGGTATTTCGGTCGAGTGTTGAATCAGAATGCAGAGCTATGGCACTTATAGTATGTGAGTTGTTGTGGCTCAAGATCTTACTAGCTGATTTATGTCTTCCTGTGCCGGTCCCTTTCTTACTGTATTGCGATAATAAGTCAGCTATTAACATAGATGCAAATCCGGTTCAACATGACAGAACGAAGCATATCGAAGTTGATCGTCATTTTATTAGAGAAAAGATTGTTTCTGGACAGATTTGTACTCCCTTTGTTCTTACATCTCAACAACTTACTGATGTTCTTACTAAAGGTGTTAGTAAAGCCTCATTTGAAGATGTCTTGTCCAAGTTGGGTGTTGTTGATATCCACGCACCAACTTGAGGGGGAGTGTTAAATAAGTCTGTGTTAAGGCTATATCCTTTTTTGGTCTTTTCCCTTTACTTATATTATGTAATCATTATATAGTCTAATTAGGGCTAATTAATAAACTTAGCTTTTTTCCTTAATCTTCTTCTCTCTAAATACGAACTGTTTTTTTATCCCAAACTAAAATCTTAACCATTAATTATTTGAAAAATATCTTAAAGCACCCTCTATATTTTATAGAACTTGAAAAAAAAAATGTATTGTTAAGAAGGTCTAGGAAACTTTAGCAAAAAAATGAGTCATTTAAAAAATTCTAAAATAAGTGTTGATAGATTTAAGAGTTACACATTAATGACATAATAACTAAATGTGTCTAAACGGTTAAGCAGGTTGACGCCCCTAACCTAGCCCCAACCCATTTACTAATTGTGTTGGATGGGTTGACACTATAATGACCCAAACCCACTAATTTTGTGTTGTTTTCGAGTCGTGTCTGCGGGTCGTGTTAAGATTGCCACCCCTACCCCTAAGTTAAAGTCCAGCTTAATCATAAAAAAAAAACGAAATCCCCCCTAAGCAAGCTGATTTTTCATGTTGATTCACCTAATTCGTGGGTTGGTTGGAAAGAAAAAGTGCCACATGAAGAAAAAAGACATGTTGAATTGGGAAGGCTACTCAACTACTTGAGTAGAGGGTCTTCACTCATTCAGGTTTTAAAATTAAATTTGGTTGGAAAGAAAGTATGAGCTAGAATTGAAGAAACTATCTGTGTATGAATAAGAGCTCATTATCCCGTATTATGTGCTTGAAATTCCAATACTAATGAATCCTTGATAAATGGGGACTGGTTGCTTAGGTTCCATGTAAGAAATGTCTCTCTAGGTTTGTCATGAATTAATATGCCTTGAAATATTGGGCCGCCCCTAGTGAAGAGAGCCCAAAAAACACAAGGATCTGGTGATCTGAACCGTCGTAATTGGTTGTTTTCTTCCATAGGTGTGGACCCAGATTGGATAAAAAAATCTTTATAGTATTATTCCAACCTAGATGGGCCTATTAAGAAGTACTCGAGTTAGAGGGTTAAGATCACTTTTCATCAGTGTGACTTTGTGATGTGGTGTCATCGGGAGGTAGCCCAACATTCATCAACCGAGTCCAATGAATTGCCATGAGGAGAAGATCCACAATTCTACCCATCTAACAATGACATGGACCTATACATCAGAGTTCAACAATTAACATAGATACAAGGTGTCTGAGATGGTGCTGTGGGGAAGTCCGAACCACCATGACGTTCATTTTCCATAAATTGAGATTGAAATTAGTAAGTTTACACATAAGTTCTGCATCTTATTCCTTTAAATGCCCTTGTAAACTTGCTCCTTGAAATATTTTTTATTCAGGAGCATTTGCATTTAAGACTGAGTTACCAGTGAGGTGACTAGAAATTTGTATCAATGATCACTTATGTGAACCATGTTCTGAGACGTGTAAATACTCAATTGTCTAGCCAGTACCCACTAAGTTGGATGATATGGTGATCAGATATATATATATATATATATATGTTTCTATATTTCTATTTATTCAAGCGTCGACTAAGAAATGTTTTTGAAAGTGTTCCACTTATATTTAATCTACTATGTCTCAGCACTTTCTACTTAATATAGATTATCAACATAAAGGTTATTTCTTTCTAGTACTGGATACACAAGTAGTTCAGGACAACTCTTTCTCTACTAGTTGTTGATTTTCAACAAGGCACATAATCCCCTATGAAAATTTTCATGCTTTACCTTCTTGTTTCCCTTAGCCGACCAAATTTTATGATGAAGACAACCTACATGCGTCCTTTTTGTACTAACAGCCTACATATTTTGCATAGGTCTAAGGGAAATTTGTTAGATGAAGCATTCATGTATTGACAGTGGTCAATCTAAACCAAATCACATTTTTTGTTGAAATCTTCTGTGGCTGTTTCATTTCTTCTTGGAAATATGAATTAATGGTGTTTTTTTCTTCATATTTGGTGGACAAGGTGGAACAAAATGTGTTTTCTGTAACGATGGAAAGATGAAACAAGAAACAGGATATGTTGACTGTCGAGTATGCAAAGGTGCAGGTATGCTTTTTGTTGGATTGTGTCCTACAAGCTCTGGATTTTCTTTTTTTCTACGCTAGAATAAGTAATCGGTAAAAAAAAAAATATAATAATTGTTATGTATCTTCTGAAATTCATGTCACTGTTAGATGTGGAGAGGCTCCTTCCCAGTAAACCAGATGGAGGTTTAACTGGGATGACCACTAGGAGATAATTGATGGGAACTGTGGTATTGAGCTCCCACAAAATCCCAATTAAGGGATTGTTAGACTTGGCTTGATTTGTGGTAGCTGAGGGAGAGAAAAATGGGGAAGAGGTATGGATTTTAGATCTCATTTCATATCCCAAAAATTGGGATACTTATTAATGAGTTGCTTTGCTTATTTGTTTCAACTATAAAACTTTTTTTTTTTCTTCTTCTGTAATAAAATTTCAACTTATAAAAGAAAAATAAAAAAATAGGGAGAAATTAAGTTTCAAAGCTCCATCTTTTGTTTTACTCTCTTGCCTCTTTCCCTTGAAAATTTAGTCCCACATTGTATGGGAATGGGAGAAGATGAAGAAGTATTCTCAAGCTTATCCACTCTTTTTTTTTGGCTAGTTTTAAGATAGAGGCTAAACTATGGGTTGGGTGCTAGGAAGTAAAATCACTACATTTGTATACGTGCACGTGCATGTGTGTTTGGGCACTTGCACTTCCATACCTTTAAATAGTTGATTGTCACAAAATGCTTTTATTTCCTTTATTTTACAATCCAAAGTAATATTGCAATAAATCAGAGAGCCTTTAGTCCTTTCTCTCTCTCTCTCTCTCTCTCTCTCTCTTTGACTTCAAAGATCTTCTCTGTTCAACCCATCAAATTGTGGGTCTGAAGTCTGAACCTACTGCTTGCAGTGCTCTGCACGTACAGCTACTCTCTTTGTGAACTTCAATTACCTTGCCATAAGCTTCAAATATTTATATAAATATATGTTTCCTTTACTAAGATACACTCGAGGAAATGTAAAACCATTTGTATTTAAAACTAGAAGGTGCATGTGCAAACACAAATGTATCGAAAGGATTTATTTGTAATTTAAAATATTGATTAAAGGGTTTTTGAAGATTACATAGTAAAAAGGATAGTTTTGTAATTTTAAAAATCAAGCAATGTGACTATACAGTTCTAGTTTGCAATTTTCTTAGTTTTTGTTTTACCAAAAAGACCCTGGTTATATCAAATTTAAATAGAAAAGTGGGGGCATTTATGGCCACCCAAATTTTGGTGTCGAACCACACTCTACCTTCTCTCATTATAATATATTTTTTTGAATGATCCATAAATATCAATGGTATAAGCCCTCGTTCTCTTTACATTCTCTTAGGTACCCGAGGAGTAATAGTTTTTGAAAATTAACTTTTCTTAAAGGACACAATAGTCAGTCATTGTAAAAAAAAAAAAAAAGAGGATATTTTTGTAATTTTGAAAACTAATTAAACGTGATTTTAGGGGATTGCAATTTTCTTGCTTTTTGGTCAAAATGACGCTGATTATATTAAGTTTAAATATAAAAGTGGGGGTCATTTATGACCACTTGTGTCGAAGCATTATATAATAGTAAAGACGATTAACCGTCTTTTGGTTTAATTTGATGCTGCATTTCTCTAAATCCTTGAGTATTGTTGCAGGGTTGATTCTATGTAAGAAGTGTGCAGGTTCTGGGTATTCAAGACGCCTATAAGACATCTTGCATTTGCTTCACCACCGTGTAAAGAAATGCTCTTCTGCTTTGATTCTTTGTGTCTGTCAACATTCCCACTTCTTCCTTTCTTGAATCAGTTTCCAACTCTTGCAGTGTCTTCGACAAATTTTAGAAAATGTAGAAAAACTAGTTGTAATGTAGTCCATGCATTCTGCGGTTGGCTTTATAATTTTTATGCGACTGAATGAGCATCAATTTTTCTTTAATCATCAGCTACTAAATTCCAGTTGATTTGTCAAACTAACAAACAAGCTTTTAGATCAGACTATGTTTCTCATTCTTTTCTCCTTGGTTTTAAATGTAGAGTTGTAACCTCAAGATTGTACCTCATATCACACATTCTTGGTGTGGAAGTGTGTATGAACCATAAATGCTTTTTTACTTGTATCTCGATGAAAAGCATCTATGTGTCCCATACACTTTCATGTCAGGATGTGCGATATGATGTATAATCTTGAGGTTACTTCAACATTATTCTTAAATGTGCAAAACACACATGCATCCATCAAAAGTGCTTATTTGTAATTTAAAACATTGATTAAAGGACTTTTAAATATGTAAAAAGGATATTTTTGTAATTTAAAAAATTAACAACAATGGTTGATTAAAATGACCTTGATTGCATTAAGTTCAAATGTAAAGTGGAGGGTATTTTTGAAAACCAAATTTTAGTGTCGAACCACTTTTTACTCCTCTCATTAAAATAGTAAAGATTTTACTGGTCTGAAATTAAATATGAATACAAATTAATAGACTTAATTTGTTTATTTAGATGGAGGCTAGATCAATTATTTGCATGGCAAGGTATATATAATTGGAAATTAACCACTAAACTATCTTCAATATGTCTGTCAATCAATAATTTAAGATTGCACTTTTATCACTGTCATTAGATAAATGTTGGATAGGTATTTTTATTGTATAAATTATTTGCCTTACCTCAACATTTGGATCCAAATCTGATCAAATAACACAATTGGAACAGGTCCATATCACATTGAATCTGACTAGAAGGTGGCATGTGCAAAGGTACATGTATAAAAAAAAAAGACTTATTTATAATTTAAAATATTGATTGGAGGGTGGTTTTTAAATTAAAACAGCGAAAAAAGATATTTTTGTAATTTTGAAAACTAAGCATCGTGGTTTTGGCTGAGTAGGTTGCAATTTTCTGGGTTTTGACTAAAATGACCTTAATTCTATTAAATTTAAGTATAAAGGTGAGGGTATTTATGACCACTCAAATTTTGGTGTCAAACCACTTCTACTCAAGTTTTTCTCATTATAATAGTAAGGATTTAGTAGACAATTTATACAAAATATAAATATGCATCATATATTTACACATCATAAATAAAAAGTTTAATATTAGATCAAATCCATGGGTGTCAAATTTTTATTAGACCATGCAGTGTTTGGATTAAGAGGAATGGAGAGAAGAGGAGATAAAATAAATGAGGTTCTCTCCATTTCTCTTGTTTGGATTGTTAAGAGGGGAGAGAAGAGAAAATAATTGAAAAGAAGAGAAGAGAAAAAAAATGTGAGTTTTATTTATCTTCAAAAGTGGAGAGAAGAGAAAAGAAATAGAGAGAAATCCTTTTAAAATATTTTATAATTTTAACTCTGGTCTTAGATCTATTTTAAGATATTTTAAATTTTCAAAATTATCCCAATTTTTCTACTGTCTATTCAAACATGATAGAGAGAAATTGAGTTCGCCTTCTTTCCACTTATCTCAACCCAAGAGTGTAGAAAGAGGATGGATGCCAGAGTGCCAAGTTCAAAACTATATTAGCATGAAAAATAACAAAGCATTCTCTTTTACATTTTAGATAGAAACTTAATCAATTTTATTTAATTAATCATGTTTTGAAAAAAAAAGAGAATCACCAGTGCCAATATTTTATCGAATCCAACAACCTTACAATTAAATAGTTCTTGATACATACTATTTCCTATTAATAATAAATATTTTAATACCTAATGATTTCATGTATTTGATATGTGTTTGATGAACTATGTGATTCCACTCACACTTAAGCTTTTCCTACCATTTTTTATATATTATAATTGCTACTTTTGAGAATATAAGGAATCAAGATCTATTTAAACAATAATGCTAACAGATACTCAAATATGTACAAACTGACATGGAATGTACCCAGAACTATAGGTTTTTGGAAAAATTATTTGAAGGACCTTAGTGGAGGGATTTTTTTTTCTTCTTCTAAATAGTCCATAAATTTTGGATGATCTCTTAGTAGTCCATTTCATAAAATTTTAATTTCTTAATAACCCTTGAATCTCATCTCACGTTTATAATGTCTTTGAAATACCCAAACTACCATTTTCTCATCTTCTTCACATAGTTAGATTTTCCAGTGGCGAATGCGATCATTTCAACGATCTTTAATCATTTCCGACAATATTTGATCATGAATAATGAATGGAGAATGGCATTCTCTTAATTTTGAATATTTAGACGTTTTTTTTTCCTGATGATTTATAATAAAATAAATAAATAAAGAACAAAGTTGAGATTCTAATTTTTTTGATGATTATATTGTCATTTTTTATTTGCAACAATGATTTATACATTTTGGGTATTTCGAGGAGATATATACCAAGTATTGATTTCAGAAAAAAGAAGAAGAAATATATTGATCACATTTACAATATTGAGTTCACCACTTTTTATTTTCTATTTCAATATTTTTATTGTCGAACTCACCACTTAATGTCAAGTTTACCGCTTTTATTATCTAGTTCAACATTTAATTATGTCGAGTTCGACGGGCTTTTTGTTTTTTATGAAAATATTGTTGAACTCGACAGTAATAAAATATTGAACTAGACAATAAAAAATGGTGACCTTGACACTATAACATGAATCAGATTTTTCATTTTTTTAGACTTTGATACTTGGAAAATCTCCTTGAAATACCCAAAATATATATATCATAGTTGCAAATAAAAAATTATGATGTAATCATAAAAATTTAGAATCTCAACTTCGTTCTTTATTTTTTAATGAAACATTGAAATAAATAAATAAAAATATATTTAAATGTTCAAAAATTAAGAGAATATTATTTTCCATTCGTCATTCATGATCAAAGATCGTCGGAAATGATCACAATCACCATTGAAAAATCTAACTAAATGAGGAAGATGAGAAAATGTTAGTTTGGATATTTAAAAGATATTATAAACGTGAGATGAGGTCTAGGGACTATTAAGAAAAGAAAATTTTACTGAATGGACTATTAAGAGATCGTCCAAACTTAGGGATTATTTAAAAAAAAGTCCCTTTGCCTAGGTAATTTAAGTAATTTTCCTAAAATTTTTCATTGTGTATCTCAAAAAAAAAAAAAAAAAAAAAAAATCTATGGTTCTATTTACATCCCAATGTCAATAGAGTAGTTTGAGTATCTTTTATTTGAGTTAGGTTGTCACGATTCCTATTTAAAAGGAAAAAAAAAAAATTGTTAATGTTGATGGTGTGGGGTTTTCATAAAGAATGACTTTCTAGCATTTTGAGGGTCAAACTCAATATTGTGATAGTAGAGTTTGGATAAGAATCAAGTCCTAAGGTGTAAGAACGTGGTTTTATAGCAAAGCTGACATCAAAAAGGATTTTTGATTCATAAGATTCAAAACGTCAAATTATGGGATTTTGGGTTTGATCTAAATCTCTCCGTTATACTAATTTTTCCGCTTGAAGTTAAAGAGTGGAGCCTCTAGGGTCCATGTTCTCGGAAAAAAGACCGCCCACTTGATTATACGAGAGAATTTTACAAGGTGAACCCCAAATCGAAGTACCATTTATATTTTATCCCTAGAGCTTGAGTGACTCTTTCAAAATTGTACCTTTTCAACCTGTTACTCATTCTTCCTCTTTGTAGGCCTTTGATACTATTTATTTTTAAATGATTGAAGTACCCTCATTTCTAACAGGTTGGACACAAGATGTCTCTTGATTTATGTGGAACTTTCCGCGTTTCTTTCCAATCTCATTCTCACTTTCCTCTTGAACGAATCTTAAACTCTATTATTATCATCTTCTTATCCTTACTCTCATTTTCAATAATGGATATTCAGCTACATTTTGAGATAAGGTTATGTGAAAGTGCCTCAACACTTTTTATTGATGAGATAAGAAGTATTTGGTGATATTGGGGGATTTTAAGAGAATGGGGAGTTTTCACCTAATTTTGGTCCATGAATAAAAAATAATCCCAACATGGCATAAGGCTGGTTTATAACTAAGAGAAAATGGCAAGGGGTCGAGTTATGGACTTCGAAAGATGTTAGGCACCGAACTCGATGGATCGAAGTAATCGGTCTCTACTACGATCTAAGAAAATTATAAGGTCAATTGAGGAAGTTTAGGGTTAAGGCTAAGGTCCAATCATCATCATTATTTTATGTTGAATCGATCAATCGAAACATCATCACTTTATATGAAATTTATCAATCAAATCTCATGACTATAATTTCCTCAAATATCAAACAATTTCTCTAATCCTGCAAGCAAGGAAAACATGAACAATTTGAAAAGGCTTAAATCATATCCAATGCCCTAAGGCTCACGTAGCAACTTTCTATAAAAATGAAATTCAATTAAAGCGCCACATGCATGCATAATTTTCAAATCGGTCAAAGTCCTTATATGCATAAATAATTTCTAAATTGATAAAATTTCATCACACGGGTAAATAATTTTCAAATTGATTAAAATTCTCATACGCATAAATAATTTCCAAATTGATTAAACATTATAACATGCATAAGTAATTACCAAATTGGTGAGTTAGTTTGGCCGAGCTTAGAAAATTCAAAAAGAGACTTCCGAGCTAAATTAACAAAAAAAGTAGATCATGCAAGCTATTTTAAGCACAAAGATGGATCAAATGAAGGTTCGACATACTCACATAAAATCATAAGCTTGAAGAGTAGAATGATCTACACAATGACTCGAACTCCTCGATAAAAAAATAATAAAGAGATAACTAGTGAACCTACCTTAAACAAATGATGTGGCCATGGCTACTATGGAGGTATTCCTTCAGAGTTGTTGAGTGACGTGATCAAGTCCTATAAAGTCAATTCTGGGACCATAATTACACAGAAATCACCCATACTTGATTGATATTTTTCCCCAAATAAGAATAAATTATATAAAATTGCCAAATAATTGAGCTAATAGAATTTCTAATTGATTGCAGGTAAAAAGGTCAAATTCGGAGACTAATACAAATGAAATAATTTTTATTATAATGCTCGAGTCAAGGTGAATTTTCCACTCAAAATCCAGAGCCAAAATCTGCCATGTCACCACGCTACAGTAACATTGTGGTGCACCACGATGATCTTGAGGAGATATGCCTCGAGATGTGTACTGAAACTTCTAGACCTTTTGGCTGTTGTAGTGGTGGATCTTTTTCGAATTTACTAACGCGGATATGACCCAGAAACTCGAAAGAAAAGTCTATAAATTTAAGGGTTGTCCCAAAGAAAGGGGTCCCTCTTCTTCTTCCTAATTTTGCTCTGTTATTTTCTGATTTTTGTTGAGAAAGAGAGTTCTTGTAGAGTGAGAGCTAAATAACCATCTCTTTCTCTTTTCTCATTTCTCTCCTCTTGTACTCCAAGTGTAATTTTGATCATACTTTTAAGCTTTGGAATCAAAGAATAATAAAGAATTTCTCATTCTCGTTTCCACTTTACTCTCTCTATTTTACTTTATTGCAATTTATTCTTTTTGATAATCGGCTAGACTCTCCATAGAGAAGTTAATGAAGCTGGGGCGTGTTTATCTTAATATTGTCGAATAATTCTATTGCCACTGTTTTAATGTATTTTTATGAAGACTCTTAAGATTAGAATTATCCAATTTGTATATAGGGTTCTAACTTTGATGATTCATGCTTAGATAAGATCAAGCTTAGTCATACTCATTGATAAACTTGAGATATAAATCTGATAATCTCATCTTGGATCAGGATTCACATATATTTGATTCACCTAAAAGAATTAACCGATTTATATTCCGATCCACAAACAAGAGTATTATTGCGTGGATTGAGATAGAAAAAGAATTATTCAGATTTTAAGATAGCTTGCAAGGGTTGATGTTTTTAAACTCTACGTTGTATTTCGATTCTTTCTTTAATTTCATTCTCCTTCTTAACTGCAATTTCTCTCCACTCTGTTTTTTAATTTGGTTACTAAGTCAAAAGAAGATTCGAATTGATTGTTGTCTTTGTGGATCGAACTTTGCTTGGCAAAGTTTATTATAAGTTGTTCATTTTTGTTATCTGTAATCTGCAAACAAACATGACGCTTTGAGAAATGGAGGGTTTGAGGAAGAAGCTTGTGCAGCTGCTATTGATAGAGTGACTGAAAATAAAATGTCAACTGCCATGGACAAGAGAGTAGGAATGGAGGGTTTGAGGAAGAAGCTTGTGCAGCTGCTATTGATAGAGTGACTGAAAATAAAATGTCAACTGCTATGGACAAGAGAGTAGGAATGGCTGAGAGAGAATGTGATTGAGAGAGGGGGGGTTTGAGGTGATAATAAAGAGCTTGGTGAGATGAGGGTGCGTGATTGAGAGAGGTTCTGTTAATGGTGGTGAGGACGTGAAGCCAAGAGAGAGAGAGAGAGAGAGAGAGAATGCTATGGGAGGTCTTTGGAGAAGATAGAAGGGATGTTATGGATGAAATCTGTTGGGAGAGATAGAGGGGCTGTGTAATGTGGTTGGGTTATGAAGAA
Organism: Akebia trifoliata; assembly: GCF_017979445.1. Lineage (NCBI taxonomy): Eukaryota > Viridiplantae > Streptophyta > Magnoliopsida > Ranunculales > Lardizabalaceae > Akebia > Akebia trifoliata. The sequence continues at coordinate 11,486,196 of NC_141380.1, read as the reverse complement.
GAAAACGATGGAGGCGAAGGTAAGGGTTGTTGTAATGGGTAGGCCGAAAGGGTGATGGCCGAGAGTTAGAAGAAAATGGAGAGGAGAGAGGGGAGTGCACTGTTGTGGGGAGGTCGAGAGAGAGGAAGAAAGGAAGAAAGGAAGGAGGAGGTGGTGTTGTGAGGAGGTAGAGAGAGGGTGAAGGAGAGAGGGGGTGAAAGAGAGTTGATGAAGAAGATGAACGTGGGGCTGCTGTTTGGTGATGGACTGAAGAAGGTGGGGACAATGAAGCTTGAAGAGGAGCTTCCCCAGAACGTGTGCTGCTTCAACGTGAAGAAGATGGGGGGAGGGAAGAGACCCCAAAGCCGTGAGAATCTCTCTCTCCCTATTTTTTTTTTCTCTCGTTTCTCTTCTTTCTTTTTTTTCCTTATTTATTTATTTATTTTATCTTTTGCTCCTCTTATCTGCTTTTTTTTTTTCTCTCCCCCGCTTGTTAAAGAGAGTTCTTTCATTTATAGATTCTTTTATTTTTATAAAGTGTCTCAACCCTAAATCGTGATTTTCTCTTTGTTTCTATTTTCAATTTTTTTTTCTTCCTTTTTTTTTTTTTTTTTTGACCAAACCTAGAGAGTAGAGAGTGAAAACCCTTTTTTTTTATTTCCGTTTCTTTTAAGATTCATGGTATGTGAGTCGTAGGTGCCATTCTCAATCAACTCCCTAATGTTGCAATGTCAGGAACCATAGATCTGTACGCCTTGGGATACATGGCTCCCTTGGGATACACTTTTTATGGGGAAGTGCAATCATGTATCTCGAGGTGTACGAATCTACGATTCCCAAACTTGTCACGTCATGGAATTGATTGAGTATGCCAGGTGTGATCCAATGCATCTCTTACATTGATCCCATGAGTTTTGCCTTTTTTTTTTTCTCTCTAAAAACCCTTTGATTGGTGAAATTGGTTGGTTGATTAAAGGTTTAAGTTTGATTAAATCATTAATCGGTTTAAATTGAATTATGCATCGATTGGTAATTTTAAATTCTTCATGAGATTTATTGATCGCTTCATTTACGATTGGATCGATTAATGGAGGATTTATTAATTGATTAACTCATGATTGGTTCGATTTATGTGATTTGCGGATAATAAATTGTAATCGTTTGATTTTAAAGAAACACTATTGGCGCACCCCACCTCACCTATTTTCAATCATTCATTTCATATTCCAAAATTAGGGTGTAATAAGTGCTTAAAGTTTTGTTGACGAGGATTCATTAAAGTTCCAATTTCATTGTTAATGATGGGTGACATTCCACTTAATGAAAATCGTCATTTATGTGGTTGTTCATCGTCATTTTATGGGTGGAAATTGTTATTTTATGTGGCACAAAGGTGTCAATCCAAGTAAATGAAAATAATCATTTTATAGGGAGAATTTGTCATCTCATGTGAATTTGTTGTCATTTTATGTGGTGATAGGTGTCATTTCATGCAACAAAAATCGTTATTTTAAGTGAAACTTCGTTGTTCTAAGCGTAAATGTTTCTAGAATTTATTTGATTTGTACGAATGTTGTTGAAAGGTTTATTTTTGTTCCGGAGTCATGTTTTCCAATCGAAGTGAAGTTTCTAAGCAAGATTTAAGTGTCAAGGTTATTTTAATCATTTTGTCAATTTGTATGTATTTCAACGTGGGACTTCTTTCGGTTCCAATGTGATTATTTCTAAGTTCCAATTTCTTATTTTTATAGCATGGGAAGATCTCTTGGTCATCAAAATGCGTAGCGATTCTAAGTATAAGTACTTTTTAAATCAAGTGTTGAGGTGACGATTCTACACATGCTTATTTTCTATGTCTAGTGTGCCAAGGGAAGAAATAAGGAATCATGAAAAATCAAGGGATGACATCTCACAAGCTTTTGGCTTCTTGCATATATTTTACGTTCATCATTAGGAATCTATAATAATTAAGTGATGGATTGTCGAATCAAGTACAGACAAAATGGGATGTCTACAACATGTGCCATAACTAAGCCCACAAAGTAAAATTTAAATTTTGGAGCTTGACTCACAAAAATGCACAAATAGTCAGTAAGTCAGAATGGACGGCGACAACATGAAATATTGATTTTGAATGATTAGAAGAGTAGGTGGAAAAGGAACGAATAGGAGGGGGGTGACACTAAAAAATAAATTGAGGATCCGACCATAATGGAAAATCTCTTTATTTAATGCACAATCCATAAGTACAAATTGAGGCAACGTTGATAACGACAATCTCTAACTCATCAATTCCAAGCGGTCAGCACACATGAGTTCAATAATTAATCCACTAAGACACCTTTAATCGAACTCGAGTGCCAACATTAATGTGGCATGGGATCAAAACCCAACAGTGCAGCCAGCTCACAACCTACTTGGCTTGTACACCTAGGTAAGTTCTATCGTGACACCTATCCAAACAATGAGGCTGTAAGACCACCACTCGATGTAAGATCAGGGGTTGGTTGGTCAATAGCTAATGAGTTGATGACTTTACAGAACGTTTCAAACTCAAACAAAATCATTTATCTCAGTTCACTATTTATCTAAGTTGACAATCTTCCACTCTTGACATCCTCAATTGGACTAGTTTGATTGGATCCAAGTGTTTAATCAATATTATCTTTAATAAATGGTGATCTATTTGATGATGTCATTGAATATCGATGTCTTGTGTGTAAGAATATGCAATCTTTGATACTCACACTATTACTCTATCAAATTATAAACTAATTTGTTTGTCAGAATATATTCAGAGGAACATCACGGGGAACATCAACTATAGATTACAAAAAACAAAGGCTAGAGGTTCTCAAGAAACGTATCTCCACGCCAAACAAGGATATTATTGTACTTGCATTTAATTTTATATTCTATCAAGTACAATCAATTATTTGAAATTATGAAAAAAATTAGTAAATTTAAATAAATGTAGATACAACAAATAACTTGTTTGGTAGAAAATATTTTCTTTTCTTTAACGGGACATCTCGTATGTTATAACTTATAAGATATTTTAAAGGGAACATTACTTGAAAGACCTTGGTGGAAGGATTTCTTTCTAATTAGTCCTAGAGTTTTATGGCTTCTCTTAATAGTCCATTTAGAAAAAAATTATGTTATAGCCAGTCCATGAACCCCACTCCTCAAATTTCTCACGATTGAATTGTTGAAATTAGTTTAACCATGTGAACTTATCTTTTTTCATTTAAAATTTTTGGATTTTTGGCATTACAATTGAGTTTCGGAGACTTTATTCCAATGAAAAGGATTTGAGAAGGAAGAAGAAGTCGTTTTAAAGGATTTTTTAGGCATTTTGAACATGTACGTAAAAAAAATAGGGGTTTTTTTGAAAAAGTTTACTTTAATTTTTGATGAAAATCAATTAAGGAGGCTTTTTTAGAAATTTTTTTTTTTTTGAATAACTGAGTGATTTCTGTGACCTAAAATTTTGATTTTTTTGGGGGTTGATAAAAAGTAAACAACGTCAGATCACGAGTGAAATATCATGATCTTGTAAATCAATCCCTTGTACTTAAGAATTATTTATGATATTGCTTGCTAGTAGTAAATTAAATATTAAGTATAAATAACCTAAGTCTGAATCCATCTCTTTGTTCCACTAGGTTTGTGATTTTTTAGGCCTAATCCTCTAGTTTCGCATAACTAGGTCGTTGTTCTTTTTAAGATACATTTTAAGATATTGTACATTACGTGTGGTGAAAATTCAGAAAAGGAAACTAATTAATGTTCAATTTTTATTTAACCTTAATGAAAAGTTAGAAAATGATATTCGATTAAAGATGAAAGGTATTTTGGTAACTATACTTGAACCGTTTTACGTTTTTAGGTTCCCACAAAAGTCATTTGAAGAAGTCCCTCTTGGACCATTGCTTTTAGGAGCTACTTTGAGACTTCAATTGAAATCTACGGGAGCCAAAAAAGCCCAAACGAACATTATTTATCTGACTTTTTTGACTTAAAAGCAAAAAAAAAAAAAAATCAGTTGGCTCCTAAAGTTCAAAAGAATAGGGCCTTATTAATTTTCATATTTGGTTGAGTGTACATTACAAAATAAATATTAGTGCAATTAACAGATAAAGATTTGACAGGTTATAATATCTTATCAAAATTAAGCACTTGGATTTTTATAAGGTAAGAAGTAGTTGAACATTTAAAAGGTCCAACACTAATAAGATAAGAGACATATGAAAAGAGATTTATTGGTTAATAATGAATCAATTCCATTCTTTGTAAAACAAGGTTGAATATGTATAGTTATTTATCATAATGTTTTGGAATTAATATATATATATATATATATATATATATATATAATATATATATATATATTTACTTGGAAATTTTATATTGAACTTTTCTATACAATCCCCATCCCATCATGGTAGCATGAACACCATGTGTTACTGGTCCTATCCATCTCTCCCAATCTTTTTTTTTTCTTCATATGTTCATGATTTATTTGTCCTTGTCAATGGAGAATCGGGTCGTTGGTCGTGGCATTTCAGTAAATCGGTAGAATTCAAGAAGGCTGTCCTGTGAAGTGGAATCCATAAATCTTTGAAAACAAAGGAATCAATTGGATTGTTTGCTTCAACATTGGATTGGTCTTTAAAGAGTTATTTTAGTATGGAGTGGTGTCACTGGCATGAGTTTATGGAAGCTTACACAAGCCATGCAGTCATATCACGGGTAGAAGTAAGCAAGAACGGTAGCGGGTTGATGTATTTTGACCTTAATGAGCTTCCAGCGGTTGAAGGTCTTGAATATTCTTAACTTCTTATTCTATAAGAATTAAAAATGATCAAATTTGATCTTCATTGTAACATTCATCTTTTATAATTCTGTTTATCAGTAAAATCTTAGTTACTCAGTTGAGTTTCATCATGTAGGGGTTGCTTTTAATTGGAACCACTAGTTATAGTTTTCCAAAATGTTCAGTTGAATTATTCTTTGGTCTTGATTGCTATGTTGCTGGTTATGGAGATCCTCCTGTATTTGTATTTAAACTATGATTTCTAATGTAATGTTTGACAAGTTTGTTAATAATTGGATTTGGATTGGAACTTTTGATCATTGTTTGATTTGTCAGTTGGATTATTCTTTAGTCTTGATTGCTATGTTGCCGGTTATGGAGATCCTCTGATATTTGTATTTTAACTATGATTTCTAATGTAATGTTTGACAAGTTTGTTAACAATTAGATTTGGATTGGAACTTTTGATCATTGTTTGATTGTATGTTATTGCACAATATTAGATGGGCTTGTCATTGTTGAAAACTATGAGATTTAAAGTATCTACCATGCTGGTTAAGATCCATGGCCTTCCCAAATGTGTGTGGGCTGGGGTGGGGGCATTAACAACACCGACTCCATGGAAGTTTCCCAATTTACGACAGAGTAAGTTAGGACACCATGTAGTTTCAAATACACAATCAGAAGTTGCAAACCCATATCACTAGTTTTACCTCTTAGCAATGTTGTCAATGGATGGTCAAAAATGAACTTTGCAGTCGATTTATTTGATGTTATTCAAAATTTTCAGATACCAGTTAAGATAGTGATGTAGCCAATCCCATAATATTTGTTCCAATTTAGTATTTAGGGTGTGTTCAATTACACAACAAACACTCTGAGAAAAGTAGTTTGCCATGAAAAACTTAAATTTGATGGTGTTTGAGTGCAAAACAAATACAAGAAGTAGGAAAAAGGGTTTTGCATGTGCATGAGATTTGCCTAATATATATACTAATGAATATGACTTAAATGTCCTCATCTTTGACAAATAATAAAAGAAAATCATTTATTGTTCTCCTGAAACCAATCATCTTTATCCTTTTGGGTAAAGTTGGGAGTGCCGGTCAAGGCTTCCTTCCGAAAAGCAAGAGGTCTTAAGTCAAAGTTCTCTCATTGGCCAACCATAGGGGTTTATCTTGTCATACTTGATATGTGTGGTTAGTGGGGTATTGAATGTATACGAAAGATTTGGACGAGATATCCTTCTCAGATAGGCCAGTTGCCTCACCCCTACTAGTCGGTCCTAGGGTCCGGATACCCTCCGTCGTAATTAAAAAAAATGTAAAAAGAAGAAGAAGAAGAAGAAAGTAATAGTTGCAAAACTACTTTGTATGGAAATAGTTCCCTTGTTTAATAGGTCTTTATTATTGTTACTTTTTTTATTTATAACTCAAGCCTTTTAGAGATTGTGTTAACGTACATTAGGGAGCACGGTTTACATTGCATAGTAAGATCACGATTTAAGGATTATCTGAGATAGATACCGAATTTTGTTGTAAGAGAAATGTAATTCAATGTTATTAAAAGAATGTGAGAAGTGATGATGGGTTCAAATGGCATTTGATAGTCATATTGGAGAAGTGTTGTTGTGTATGTAGAACTTGGGGATCATTATTTGATAAAAATGTACATTTTCCATTTATTGGAGGATTACTAGAGTTCGCCCATGCCTAAGGCACATCCATCATCTTTGGCGTTAATAGGTAAAAGTAAAATAAAAAATAAAGTTGGATGGTATTATTAAAAATCTTTGAGGTAAAGGGTGCAACAAGTAAAAAATAATATGTTGGAGAGGTATCATTTAGAATGGAGGAAAAAATGAAAGATATTAAAGTGGGTTAAAGGAGAAAAAGAGGAAAAATACTAAAGTTAGAGCAGTATTATTGAAAAATGAGGTAAAAGAGGAAAGATTGTAAACTTAGAGGTATATTAATTTAATGGGGAAGGGAGTAGAGAAAATACAATAAAGTTGAATGGGTGGCAATAAAGTAGGTTGTGTGAACCCCATTCAACTGCAGTTTGAATGAGATGTTTATCCCCTAAAAATTATAATAGAGTGGGACCGACAGTTGCATTTTATTATATAGATTAGAATTCACCTACGTTGTTTGGGTACCCCAAACAACTATCAAAAATAAAAGCTAGCATCCAAAATTACATTAAAAAAGTATTAGATCTATTGATTATTTGACAAAATAGATCAACGAGCAAAAACCAATGATTATATATTTTTATTTCAAATAATATTGTTAGATATTAATCATTGATCAAAAACGATTTGGAAAAATAGACCAACAATCAGTTATGGATGATCACTAAAAAACAAAAATAAGAAAATAAACAATGTTTGAAACGTTCGTAGAGATCAAAACTGAAAAAAGGGGTTAAAAATGTTCTACAATAAAAAGTGGCGAACTCAACATTCTAAATATGGTCCGAATTTTTTTTTTTTTTGTGACCTCTACACTAGATAGATCTTCTTGGAATACCCAAAATACTTATATTGTAGTTGTGAAACGGACACTAGAATCAAAAGTAACGACAAATCTTTAAAAAATTAAGAGTACTGAATTTGTTATCCATTTATGTTTATCATAAATTATCGAAATAAATAAATAAATAAATATATCATTCTTTATTTGTCTCCACGATAAGAAAAATCATTTGAAATGATTGCACTCAACGTTGAAAAATCTAAGTATGCGAAGAAAAAGTAGAAGAGAAGAAAATAGTAATTTGGATACTCCAACAATATTACAAGATCATATGAAGTTGAGAGACCATTTACATACAAACAGTTTATTAAATGGACTAACAACACAAAAGTTAGAGACTATTTAGAAAGAAACCCCTCCCATAGGATCTATTAAGTAATTTTCTCTTAAATTAAAATTTTTGACTACAACAAAACGAGATAAGTCATTTGACTTGTCAACTTGGTATGGGTGGAAACTAGATGAAATACAAGAATACCAGATATTAAAACCGCTTTACCCTTACCCATAGAATTAGTTCCACTAAAAAGGAAACTTAATAATGTTCTTGTTGGGTTCAATGTATATTAACAGCAAAAATAGAAAGATTATTACTAAAAAAAATTAGCCAATTTACAAAATCTTGAAAAAATCTTTTGAATTTTCCTAAGGTCTTAATTAGTTGGATGCTTAAGGCATCCAACACCAATAAGATGGTATGGATTTAGCCAAAAAATTATCATGGGAAAAACTAGCTATATGGGTTTGCTCCCTCTTGTGGTTGATAAACTTATATGGAATAAGAAAAATGTTGTGAAATTTCTAACTTCATAATTAATTAGACGCTTGTTATGTCCAATCATGTTGTATAACATAACTATCCAAATCTTTTGTAATAAAGTGATCTTTATTTCTTCTAAGAGAATTGTTATTGCCAAACCAACTTTTATCAATGCCACACCAATTCCTATGTAAATGTAAATCACCAAAGAGTTACACGTAGTTGATGGTTTTAGTAAAAGTTGGTGTGGAAATAGTATCTCTATTCTTCTATACTTTAACAAATTTCTTCTATATAAACCTCGCCCCACTCATCTCTGAGGGTTCTCTTTCATCTCTGTCTGTGAGATGTTGTTTCTTGCTCATGATGTCTTTATATTTGTCAATGTTGACTCGATCGTTGTTCTTGGCATTTCAATTAAGTCTGGCAAAGGCAAAAGCCTAAAGTCTACGACTTCAATGGATCCTGGTGGAAGCTTGGGGTAAATCTCTTCCTCCCTTTCATGTATTTTAAAGATTATTTGATTCTTTAGATTTAGAGCATTTTTTATTGCAGAGAAAATATTAGTTGGCAAATCATTTGCCATGCAAATGATTTGTCAAAGAAACCCTTTTCTACTATTGGGGCACAACATGGAAAATTATTTTTGTCTACCATAGAGTATAATCTTTTGTATGTCAGGCTGTCTATGTTGACATCCTTCAGCCACATCCTTACGAGATCACCAAGATGGTGTGGTAACCCTGATAGGAATTTCTGCTTCAAGAAAGCTTTATTACTATCTGTTACCTAATACACTCATTCACGAATCGAATGTGAAAGTTGGTCTCATAAGGGAAATAGTATGAACTCAAAATTGAATTCAAAATGAGTCCTAATGCAATGAATAAAACTTTAAAAGTATATAATGTCAACCATGATAACAAAGTTTAAAAAGAATGTTAGATGTAGAAAGAACAAAAACGCTTTCACATATGCAATTTTGATTATATTGTTTGTGGGCAATGTTTTCACACTCTAGGGCATGAGAAAAGGCACTCGTTTGCTAATGCTTCAACCTTACCTTACGAACTTTTAAATAAATAACATGACACCTAATTAATCAATGTTAAAAGTTCCTACGATAAATATTTACTTCATATTATTGCAAAAATAGAAAAACTATGATTTTTCAACAATTTCATTTGCATAATACTAAAAAATAAAATAACATATACAAATAAAATAAATTCAACAACTTTCCATGTATATATTACTATTTTGTATTATTTCCAGATGCTCATGTTGAGTGTTGTATTATCCGCCTCCACTCTCTGGTGTCACGTGCTCATGTATCGTGTACCCTAGTTCGACCCGCGACCCTCTTATATTCATAGTTGCGCCTTCCCCATCAGATTAGTCTTTTGGGGTAAATGATTTTCAACATCTCCAATTATCTGCAAATAAAAATAAAGAACATAACACAAAGAGAAGAAGCAAACTAAAATATTAGATATACAATTAAGAAACATAAATTAACATATGAAACATATGCCTCTTTCACGCTTCATTGTTGAAAGTAAGTACAGTCTGATGGAATAATTATATTATTTCTACCAATGATCTTATCTTAGGGTGATGAAAATTTGGGCATATAATTCCTAAATATTAACTTGTTTATCCCTTTTTTTTAGCTCATAGACTATGTACCTAGTATTGATAATATGGGCACATCCATGTCTCGAGTATCTATCATGCAAATTACTTCTGAGATGATGGTCTTCAACTTTGACCTAAGTTATCTGAAAAGCAACTCAAGGTCTTAGATAGTTGCCGAAAACATATTTTTCATTCATCAAGTATTGTGAATGATATGCAAATAGCTCAAAGTATTACTTGTTCAAGATTGTTTATTATTTTTCTTTTTTCATATATTTTTATTTTTATGAACTTAGCAGTAAGAGGAAATTTGCACTATTATATACTTATATCAACAAATTGTGAAGGTTTCCAGAATTTCTACATGTACGCACTTACAATCATGCACGTGTATTTACACATAGTTGCATAGTCATGTAGACCATAGAATTTTTTTTCCATTTACCCTTTACATGCCTACATTAGTTGTGGACAAATACTAGAATGTAGTGAGAAAAACCTTGGGTGATGATTTGGTATACCATATGATGGTCTATTTAATGTGTCTAATCTTTAATAAATTTTTTTTTTTTTTTAGTTCAGGCAAAAAAATAAATGTGTTTCTATGTAATAGAAATTATTATTTTTTATCTTCAATTGTGTAGTTAATCTAATTAATATTGAATTTGACGACCTTTCATGTGACAATGTATGCCTATAAATTCCCAATAATAACCCAATATTGGGACCTTTTAGGTATGCAATAATGATTATTGTTACTATGTTTTTTTAAAGCAATTATTATTCCTCATATTGATCAAATTATTGAACAAAAATAAAATTGATGTGCAGAGATCAAATCATCTTAGTATACATGGTTGGCAACAAATTCCAAGCTATAAGATAAGTGTGTCGACTCTGCCAGGGTTTTTCCCTAATCCATTTTTTTTTTGATACGCCCAAAGTGGAGTAATACATAGTGGTTTTGGAATCCAAGGCCATCAAAAGATACAATTCTAAATTTTCTATCTCTGCATAGCACCATGAGGATCCTATCACTTCCCCCTCCATGTATTCACAGGTCACATTTTCTTATCCTTATCTACTTTTAGCTATCTTAGTTTAAAAAATTTTATTCTGGTTGAACCATATTTAATGTTTAAACCACATGCATCAATTTAATTAAAACATGCATTTGAATTAGTCGATAGTGAAGTTGTTTCATGTCATCTGACCATAATTAAATGTCCTCGAACAATTTTATCAACTTACATGTCATTTTGACATTAAGCCATACTATACAGGATGAAACAACTCATCATTATGGTCATGGTTATTTTGATATTTGGGCGGAAATTATTAATTCTACTTGATATGAAAGTTATGCATGAACCTAATGCTCACAATTCACTCTAAATTTATTTATTGTTGAAGTTCTATCTACAATTTGACACCAATCTAGTTTTTGGGGCGTCTTGACATCGATTTTGATTTCATGCCTATTGGATGGCCTAGGTGAGATGAAACCAAAACCTTTTCCTCGATCTTGCTCATTAAACCTATGTTCTATTTCATACACAATCATATTCATTTACCTCTCTCAAATAGTCCATCCCAACATCCTCACCCTTAGATTTGATGGTCCAGACGTTTGACAAAAATTTCTCTTAGTCGGATTGATCTCTGAGTTCGCTGTGATTGGTTGAAAATACTTCTCCAACATGTCCTTGACAAGACAGTTCTTCCACCACCAATGATTGGCTTATTTTAAATTATTTTCCGTCTCTTATGGATAAATAAATTTTCTCAATGGACACCTTTCCTGCTATGTTCATTCATCATTAATCCATTTTTCGTTTATCTGTGGTATAATATTTTGGAATTTAGTGATCCTAAGGTAAGTACATTAAGACTTAAAACTATGTAGGTTAGTAGTATCTTTATTTCTCTAAATTTTTACAAATAATATCGTTTAGTTTCTTGAGATTAAGGTTTTTCCATTCATTTATGTCCATTTGTTATTGTTTCCTGTTTATGACGCATTTGTGCTTGTTGAAACAGACCCAGATCGCTGTTCTTGGCATTTCAATTAACCAACATGAAGCGGAAGCCTGGGGTGGTTGTTCCCTCCACAAGTTTAATCCCAGCCCTCTAGAAAGTTGAAAATCATCACAGTAAAAAATAGTAATGTGGTTAATCAAGTAAAACTTTGACTTGTAAAAGTTGCATCTAGAGATGTATGTATTGATTGATGAGTTAAAAAGTTAACAGTACCTTCTCAAAAGATCTTATCACCTTATCATCATTTGTGAAGAGAATTGTAAAGTTCACCTCTTTGTTTCACTTGGTTTATAAATTTTTTTCATGCTCAATCATCTAGATTTGCTTAACCAAATCTTTGTTCTTCTTAAGTTTTACGATATTATACATAATATGTAGTGAAAAATCAGAAAAGGAAACTTATTAATGTTCATTTTTTGTTCAACCTTGATGAAAAGTCAAGAAGGAAATTTATTTATTTTCATATTTGGTTGAATGTACATTAATAAAAAAAATATTAATGTTATTAAAAGATAAAGATTTGACATGTTGTAAAATCTTATCCAAGTCATTTGGATTTTTTATAAGGTGAGAAATAATTGAACGCTAAAGGATCCAACACCAATAAAATAAGGACACATCACACATGGAAAGAGATTTATTGGTTACCAATGAATCAATTCCATTCTTTGAAAAACCAGGCTGGATATGTATAGTTACTTATCATAATCTTATAGAATTAGTAGTTATGTATTTATTTTACTTCCATATTTTATATTGAACTTTTCTCTATATATATATAATCCCCACCCCCATTATGGTAGCATAAACAATTGAACATCATGTGTCAAGTGTCCTATCCATCTTTTTTTTCTTCTTATGTTTTGTTCATAATTTATTTGTGTGGTCAATGGAGGATCGTGTCGTTGTTCATGGCATTTCAATAAATTGATAGAATTCAAGATGATTGTCATGCGAAGCGGAATCCAGGAATTTTTTAATATGGAGTGGTGTCACTAGCATGGGTTGATGAAATCTCACACAAGCTGTTGAGCCATCTCGTGAGTAGAAGAAAGTAAGAGAGGTCATGGATTGTTGGATTTTGACCTTAACAAGCTTCCAACGGTGGAAGAAGGTCTTGAATATGCTTCTACTACTCGTTCCATACGAATTAAAACGACCAATTTATCTTGATTCTTGCATATTTCTCTTACAATTCTGTAGCTGATAAAATCTTTGTTCCTAACATCGATTGCTATGTTTTACACGATGTGCAAAAGCAAGTGGTCGATTGGTTTATTCGCTGGTCTTGATTATTGTATTTGTATTTGAACTATACTTTTTAATATAATGTTAATCTGACAAGTTTGTTAACAATTGGATTTTAATTGTTATTTTTTTTATCATAGTTTGATTAGATATTATTGCAAAATATCATATTATTGTTAAAAATCTTGAGAATCAAAGCGTCTACCGCAGTCTAGTTAAGATGCATGGCCTTCCCAAATGTGTATGTAGGAGGGGGGGGGGGGGAATGTCATTAACAACGACTCCACTAAAGTTTCCCAACTTGCAACAAAATAAGTCAGGATGCCACTTAGTTTAAAACATATGATCATAAGTCACAAACCTCTATCACAACTAATAAAATAGATTACTTGATTACCAAAATATTTGGATAGTACAACAAGCATCCAACTAGTTATTATCTTAAAAAATACAAAGTACTTTTCTTTTCTTGATATCATGCGATACCCCAAGAATAGTTTCTTTGTCAAGAGTTACCACTATGCTATTGGTATTGGATGTCTTAGGTGTCCAACTAATTATGGCCCAAGGAAAATTATGAAGTTTTTTTGTAAGATTTTTTAAGAGAGTTGCTATTGCCACACCAACTTTTGCTAATGCCACACTGATTCCTATGTAAATACCTAAGAATTGCTCATAGTTGGGATGACGTTAACAAAATTTGGTGTGGCAATATCAACTCCCTTTTTAAAGTTGTCAAATCTTAATAATCTTTCTATTTTTTTTACTTTTAATATACATTGAACCAAACGATAACATTATTAAGTTTCCTTTTTGGTAGAATTGATTCTATAGGTAACATGGTTTAAAAATCCGGTATTTCATTTGATCTCCGCTCTCCGCCCATGTACTCATCTCGTTTTGTGTAAATCAAAGGAAAAATTACTTAATAGTCCATGACGCTAAATTCTCTTTCAATTTACCTTGATTCTTGCGGATTATGAAAATGATCCATTTAATAAATTACTCTTTTAAAAACAGTCTTGAACCACAATCTATACATTTCTCACAACATAAATGTCAAAATTACCCTAACCAATCAAACTCACAATTTTTGTCAAAAAAATGGATTTCCAACATCCCGATCGAGTTTTGAAGACTCCATTCTGATGGAAAGGATTTGAGAAGGAAGAAGCCATTTTCAATAGTTTTTTCAAGTATTTTGAAAAATGTATGTAAAAACTAGAATTTTTTCAATTGTTTTATTTCCTTTATAGATGAAAATTAATCAATGATGGTTATTTTGGTTTAAAATCATCTACACAAGTCATTATGTCAAGTTTGGAGTCAATCTTTCCATGTATTTTAGTTGAAAAACTCGAAAAAAAAAAAAAATGGGTCGATTTTACAATGTCGAGCTCGATAATTTTAATTTTTTTGTGTTTTAATTTTTACTGTAGAGGTCGATATTAAAAAAAAATTGCATCGACCTCACCAGTTTTAATTAATGTTGAGTTTGCCAATATTTTAAAAAATGTCAATCTCGAGTTGTAAAATTTACCGATTTAATTTTTTCAAGTTTTTCCAACTAAAATACATGGAAATATCAACTTAAAACTTGAGATAATGACTTATGTAGCTGATTTCAAATTAAAAGAACTATCCATGATTGATTTTCATCCTAAAATGAAGAAAAATAATTGGAAAACCCTAATTTTTTTACATACATCTTCAAAAATGCTTGAAAATGGCTTCTTCTCCCTTTTCAAATCATTTTCATCAGAATTGTGTCTCCAAAACTTGATTGGGATGCCAAAAATCAAAATTTTTGGATTTGAATGATTTAGGTAATTTTGACATTTCAATCGTGGGAAATTTCTAAAGTGAGGTTCAGGGACTATTTTGAAAAGAGGGATTTACTCAATCGAGTATTTTGATAATCCACAAAAGTGAAAAACTAAATTGAAAGAAAAGTTAGCGCTAAAGACTATTAAATAATTTTTTATAAATCAAATCATTTAATTTAATTTAAGAGCTTTTCTATCTCCAATCCATGGTTGAGCTTTGGAAAGTTACCTAAAGATAAGTACTACCTTCTTAGGTTACCTAGGGATACATTTTTCTTTGAAATCCATAAGTGTCTAATAAGTCTGGTTGATATATAGAGAACCTCAATCAAGGGTTAAGAGTTAAGATTAATGTTTTCTTTAATTTAAAAATATTTATTAATATATATTTATACCTATATCATTTTTACTATAGAATCTTCAAAAATCTCTTCTATTAATATTTTAAATTACAAATAAGCCCTTCTTATACATATGCATTTGCACATGCCGCCTTCTAGTTAAAAATAAAAAATAAAAGAATTATTAATAGGGCAACTTATAAAATATTTAAAGCCTAAACTCTAAACCCTAAACTTATAAAATATTTAAAAAAGATTGTTTGAATTTGTATATGATACCTAGG